>NC_071089.1:88392853-89054103 GCF_027358695.1 Spea bombifrons | reverse complement strand
TTTGTATGCACAGTATTACAAAGTATAAACATACCACCCTCAATCACAATGGCCTGGACCGCTCTTGCCTATCTGTGTATGTCGAGACAACAGAACTGTCTGTATTCAAGGCAGACGGGATAGACTAAACTATGGACTATCCTGTGAACATCAAAACAGGTGGCAACTCTACCCTAGGTGGTGCCCTCATGAATAAAATAAAAATGATTTTTACAATAGGCTTAAACATACAATTGACAGCGCTTGACGGAAATGGGAAGCGTTGGAAAGATCTTGGTTACTAGGCACAGAGCGAAGACAGTTATGGTCTCCCATTTGCTCCCTATGGTGATCTAGACCCATGAGCAACATCATGAGCACTGCATTGTATCATTATAAAACAAGTTTCTTAGGTTTGACCCTTTGTCCCATGTCTCTAGATTATCTTTCTTCCACCTCACTTCTCAAGTACACAGAAAAAAAGCTAAACTTTTTAAAAAAGCGATAAAGTTCCTTCCAAAATTAATTTAAAAAAAAATCACAAAAAGACTGCTTCTACATAAAAAAAACTACCATAAAGTGTGTATACATTCTAATGATAAACATTTATTACTGCTTCCTTATCGCAATGTACTTTTAACTGGGTTTTTGAAATGCTCTCCAAGGCATACTTGAAAATGTAAGACATATTAATGTATTATTTCTGCTAAAACATGTTCTGAATAGTAGAAAATAAAACAAAGACAAGAAAGCCACGTTGTCTTCATAACAGCATGTGATTTCATGTGTTACAAAAGCTAAATTATTATTCATTACAACTTTTTAAATGATATGTTATACTAAAAACACAGTTGGGCCTTTACAAATGTTAGAACAGCTTTGCAAATGTCCACAGTATTAACATTTGTGCACACTTATTATGCTGCAGCTTACAAAAAACATTGATTTTTGCATTGTGATTTCTTAACACGCCAATAACCCAACAAAACACAAAAAGGCAAGCTTAGCATTTAATATTTAGGAAAACCAATATCACTCTGGACTTTAAAGTAAAATCTTCATTCTATAGTGGAACAAAAGACTATGATATTCCGGGAGAAGGTCAACCAAGAGGAAATCTGGGGTATTTTAAAACATAAAAAGTATGTTAATCTCGTTATACCCAAGGACAGGGTACATTTCAAATATATTTGAAATTTTTATTTTCATTTTATTTTATTTTTTTATTTGTTTAGCATGATTATATCATTTTGCCTTTTTAATGGCATCTCTGGTCATAAATGGTAGGTAGTCCATTGATATGCAATAATTATTTTCTAGTTGTTTTATGATGCAACAATGCTTTCTTTTTCAAAGAGGTATGTAAAATTCCCTAAAAAGAATGAATAAGTAAATGTGTACAAAGTACAAAAGTGTCTTTTTTAAATACATTTTGAATGTTAATGTAGGTTTAACTGCTGTGTGCATGTCCCCCATGCATTATGGAGGTTAGCGATGTCAGACATCAGACTTTCTCGCATTTTGGGCATTTACTAGGGTGAGTTTTGGCTGTTCAGTGCACACTGCAAACTACCTGTCTCCAAGACCTGCCCTAAACGATATTGCTCCCTATCCATATACCTCTCTGTTTAGGGTATGCACCCCTTCTCCAAACAACAATGTACAGATACGTTTTTATGAGACATACAATGGTCATTCATGATGACAGACTTAGTCTAGTCCACCTAAAACCCTACCAATCTCATGAGTTTTTGTTTTTTTTCCTTTCAAATTCTACATCAAAACAGTTCCTAGTGATGTATAATAAATAATGTTTGCCAGTTAAATAAAATATTAATAAATAATAGATCTGTTTAAAGTTGTTAAAGCTGTTGTCCCATGTGCTTATCCTGCTAAAGAAGATCACTTTCTATTTGCACTACAAGCCTTCTGTTACTGCAAAGGGGGTTAATGGTTTTACAGGATAAAAGCAGCAGATTCATCAGCCATGAGACACTCAGCCTCCCTTGGCTTTCTCATAAATGCCCATTCATTAGACAGAAAAGGAACATAGCAACACTTGAGGACAATATTGTCGATAATATATTACAAAAAGTAACAAATCACAGCTACACTAAAATGATGAATAAGGGTTTGAAGAAAAAAAAATATGAATTATTAAAATAGGATTCTGCTAAAATGTAGGTATGTGTTTTGCAATATTATTGATGTTAACAAAATGTTTTCCTATTTTAATATTTTGGTAGGTAAAATCCTTTTGTAAGGGAGCCAATAATTTATCCAGGGAATTTTGAAATATTCTTAAACATTCATATTGAAATAAATTGTTACCAAGAAGCAACTATCATTTATAGAAAGGTTGCATCATATATAGCATCAAGTGTAAACAAAACCAATTATTCTTTACTGGAATAACAGGTCATTGTAAATAGTGATGTAAACAATCAGTGACAATTAGTTTTAAGTTTATGCAGCACCTTACTAGCAAAGTGCTGACATTAAAAAAATCTATTTTTTGGAACGGCAAGATGGCTGGTTAATTCTTAATTAGAGATTTCAGTGGTACATATATTGAATGATACAAAAAGGGAAGTACACCCTAAAAAGCATATTAATTCAAATTTTGTGGTGATGCTGAAATGGCCAACATATACGTACAGCAAAGCAAGGAGTCAGTACAACCCCAGAAATACGATTTAAAAGTATCTGAAGCATAAAGATGACACTATACAGCCAAATATATTTCTAAGCCCGCCATCACATCAATTTATTGCTTATGATGGAGCTGAATCAGTGGGACTGTTTTGCTTTTTAAGCCACCTTAAACTGAAGCCCTCTCTGAAGCAGGGCCAGTGTTATTTATAGGTAAGGTAGATAGACTGGTGCCAGTGAGTAATTATTTAATTAATTACAGTGCGCCCAACTTCACTGCAGAGTGCTGGAATATGACGTCTTATTGCGGCACTCAGCAGTGAGGTTGGGCAGCACCATGATCACTAGAGGCAGCATCACGAGGGAGATATGAAATGTAAAGCCTGACCATATTCCGGCGCTCTGCAGGTCAGCCGCACCATCATTAAGTCCTTTGAGTGCAATCTGGGTGCCAGGGCTGGCTTCTGGGGTGTGCAATATGTGATCTATGCCACATATTATTTATTTGATCTATACCTTCAGTGATTTTTCAGTTGATCCATACCTGCAATGTGGGTGTTCATACTTACTCTATACCTGAACTACATGGTAGGAGACGTGTAGCACAGTGAAGGAAAGGACAAAGGGTGCTGTCAACACAGGGGAGGGGTGTCATGCATATGATCTGTTCATTTGACCCCCCCCAAGGGCAGAGTACAAAAGGGGGCATGGCACAAAGGAGTGGAGCCAAGGGGCGGCAGTTTTGCCTAAGGTGGCAACAATCCTTGCACTAGCCTAGTTAAAAAGGCACCTAGGTAGGGTGAATAAAATAAAAACAAGTAAAATGACAAGGCTTGCTAAGGTTTATTTGCGTAACATGCTAGAGAATGCAATTAATGTTTTGTCTAAGTAGAACAGAAGCCTTAATATGCTTGCATGGCAGCACCACCAAAGATGTCCGTTAAGAAAACAAGGGGTATAATTAAGTTACTATTCATATAAAAGGTATTCTATAAGCAATACAACAATTACTAATCCATTTGGGAAGAAGCTGTAGAGCTTAATTTGCTGATGCTTTTGCCTTGGAGCGTGCCTTTACAAGGATTTCTACAACCATCCACCATCACCTCATTTAAAATTCAGTCTTATGCCGAGGTCAACACTTTTCTAGGACTGCACATGTGAAATGGTAATTATCTTGTTTTCTTCTACTTCTTTGTCTGTGAAGGTAAGGTTAATTCCCAGGAAACCGGTCTTAAGGGAAATCACAAAAATAAAGCACAGATAAGTCTTGAGAGACTAAAAGAGATTTCAAACCCCAGAAACAACTGACAGCATCATAAAGCAGCAGCGCACATTTCAACGTATAGATATTTTGAAAATACCTTTTTTACATCATTTGGGACAGGGTAATTTGGTCCCTATTGAAGAATTCCCAACTAGAACATTTTAGCCATTTTGAGTAACAAACAGGGTTAATGTAGAACTTTCCTGATGATGTTCAATGAAACCAAAAATGCAATGTATTTAGCCTATAGACCCGATGTTGGCTGATTGCGCTTCTTGTACATTCTATTACAGACAGGATTGCTGGCTCTCTGGGGACAATGTGTTTTTTGTGTTTTATAGCTGCCACGTATTTGACATGGCCTGGCTGAAATAACTGCACCTTCTATAGCTTGAAGCTGTAGGTAGCTGCCTAACATTTACTCGTGAACAGGAGGAAACCAGCCTAGTGCTTTAGACAATTGTCTCTTATGGTATTATAGAGCAGTGGGGGGAGGTCAACTTGGAAGCTTGGTGCTCCTGGTGGCAGCCTACAACTGATTTATGGGAAAGTGGTCAACATTGTCCTTGGCCTCTGTTTTGTATAGACTTTTTGGCAGACATACCGATGCCAGGTCCAGTTGGTACGTTCACCTAAAGCTATTCTCTGTGTTAACATGGCCATGTCCATAGGATACTTCACAACTTTGACTACCAGAATAAAATTAGACCAAAACATTGACTTAACCTTAGTGGAGGAAAACATGCTATTGCATCCTTATATCCTTCAAGAGGATGAACCAGCATGAATGATAAGCACTTTGGTGCATTTGATTTGGTATGTCGGTCAAGGGATAAAAATGTGAGTTTGTGGGGAATTGTTAGATTTCAGTAAGGTTTCTTGGTTAATCAGACTATTTGGCAAGGTATTGATATGTGATTGAAGTTTGTCAGTATGTTAGAAAGTTGTGTGTGATAGTAAGCTGTGTTGCGATAGTTGGGAAATGTTAGACCTAGATATAGTTAATTAGTTGGTTAATTAATATAGTTATACTTTAGTTGATAAGGATTATTTAGGGCATGTGGGTAATTAATCAGTGGAGAATTTAGGCATGTTAGTTAAGGAATAATAAAAAAGTAGTATATTTTTAGTTAGGAAATGTTCGTCCTAGACATAGTTTATTAGTTGGTAATTAATTTAATATAGTTATACTTTAGCTAATAAGGATTTTTTAGGGTGGGTAATTAATTAGTGGAGAATTTAGGCATGCTAGTTAAGGAATAATAAAAAAGTAGTACATTGGTTAGAAAGTTAGGTAAGGTTGTGTGAGAAGGTGAGTATACATCAAGAAAATGGCCCCATGCCACAGCACCCAATGATACAAATAACACTAATGTTGCAGCATAACATTTAAGATATTGTTAAATTTGCACATATCCAGTAGAAGAAAAACTTTGAAATTGCAAAATTTACTTAAAAACACATTTTTTAGGCCACACAAGGTGTTGCTGTGGAAACAGCTGCATCAAACATGGCAATATATTCTCGGATAAATACCCATATAATATAATTTAAAATATATATATTTATAAATGGAAAGTGGAAAAAAACAAACAAGTGCAATTATAATTTAAAAAAACTTCAGACAGACATTGGCTGTAAAATATAGCATAACAGGCGTCAAAATACCTCTTGTGAGTTACCTTGGTTTATCAACTTTTTTAAAAAATACATTAGTTTTGATGGCCGGTCCAGGATTCTGTCGCTGTCATCATCGCCTCAGTCCAAGCATATATTGTTTTTTTTTAATCAGAAACAGTAATATTTTTATATTTGCCATATTGCTACCATAAAAGGTATTTTTTGACATATGAAATGCTTCTAAACTAATAAAATAATTTATTTTAAGCGTTTGCATTAACTATGTACAATATCAAAGGTAAAACTGTGTTTTCCCAAATTTGTGCCCAGCATATTATCTATCTATCTATCTATCTATCTATCTATCTATCTATCTATCTATCGATATCTATATATCTATATATATAAAAATATATGTACTGAACAAAGACATAGTGAAAATACTAATACACTTTTGTCCACACATTTTAAAAAATGGTGCCCCTTAACAAAATCAGATGTTTTTAGACTATGGGAGTGCATTAATATTTATAAAATGGCTTTATAACAAAACATTTTAATCCACTGCAATATATTTTAGGTACTATAAAAAACGTGGCAGAGTTCTTTTAAAACAATACCTTTTGTATTTTGTTCCAAGTGTATTCCTTTACACATCTCCCTTGGAGACAATCCATGACATCGGCTATTAGCGATTTCAGCTATTGCAACACAGAAAAAAATGATCAGGGGGGGGATTTTGTACTGATATAACACTAGCAAATGGATACATTTAAGCTTAATACACAAATATTCCCTCTTCCAACTGAGCCTTGACATCACAGGGGCATTGGCAAAAGTCATTGTCAATACTGAATGATCAGTTTTAAAGACCCATATAACTTGCTGGCTAAACACATCACATCATAAGACTGCTGAATGAAAGAAACAGCAGTATGACAAAATACATTTAATCGCATTTTGAAAGAGCATAATTTTCACACACTTTTCAGTCTATTAATTTAAGAGAACATTTGCAGGAGTTTTGGAAATTTTAGCAGCTTAATGTTTCAAGGGCAAACCCACAGTGAAATTCTCTGGCAAGAAAAGCTAAGCTGACCCTGTATAGTATATAGGTACTGTAGAAGAACATTTTTTCCTAAAATGCTCAAATGAATTAACTATACATTATACAGGGTTAGTTCAGCCCTTCATGCAGGTGAGGTCAGGTACTGATTTTGGATGAGAGGCCTGGCTCCCAATCTCTGTTACAGTTAATTCCAAAGGTGTTCGATGGGGTTGGGGTCAGGGCCAGTCAAGTTCTCCACACTAAACTCATCCAACTATATATATATATATATATATATATATATATATATATATATATATATATATATATATATTACATGTATAAACTATATAAGGACATGGTGAATCAGCTAATAAATGATGCTAGAATTATATAGAAGTCATTATATCATTGTATTCATTTTACCCACAATACAGCTTGTGTATCCTAGCAGTCAATTACAAATCATCAAAGCTGGCACAATAAAAGACATCTGCATATTTTTGTAACTTACTTTGTCAAAGCTGTGTTCCTTTTTTACAGAGGTAAAAATATTCATGTATAACTAAGGTATCACATTTGAAAACAGCTCAAAGATGTTATAATAAAAACATACATTTGAATGACTTATTTTTTTTTCATATCACTTACTGCAGGACACAAACATTCGAAAAAAATAGTTATCCCAGATGTAGCTTAATCTAGGAATATGTGTCAGTTGTGAATGTAGTGTACTACTGCTTTAATAAAAAAAAAGATAGTTTTAGAAACGCATCTAATAAGGGGATTTTACTCCCAGAAGACATGAAGCTATTGCTCTGTTTACAGTTATTCTTGCTGCTTGCATAAGCCACAAATGATTTAAGGAATGCTTACCAGTTCAACATCTTGTTGACTGATCTCCTGCAGATATGGGATAGTTGCTAGTTCTGCCTGAGCTTGATTAATCACTTGGGACTCTTCCTCTGCTTGTTGTAGCTGACTGAGAATGCTGGCATACTGCAGCTTCCCTATCACACCTGAGCATGGTGAGACACCACTCTTAGCACAGCAAATAAAGAAAGAACAATAATAAAAAGGATTATAAAGAGTGTAGTAAAAAAGTACAGCAACCTAGAATAGCAATCAAAGTGTGTTATACACTATCTTCAAATATTATGCAGTGCTTTGTACAATACATTTATTGACACACAAAGGCAAACCGATATATTAGGTAGAGAGAGCCCTGCTCGCAAGCTTACAATTTAGAGGGAACGGGGTGTGACATAAGCTATGGAGAAAGCAAATAGGTAGTGTGGGGTTGTATTAGTGGCAGGTACGTTCTCGCTACTGAGATGGTATTCTTCTCTGAAGATGTTGGTTTTAATTTGTCTTGAATATTGAGAGTGAGGGTGTATGCTAAATGAAAACATAAAAGTAAGGTTCGAGAAAGCATTTAATCAATTATATTATATTATATGAAGTTATGGGTCGTTGAATGGTAAGCATTTATTTTATTTAAATGTTTTCAACTTTTTAATGTATATGGGCCAGGTATCAGAAAATGTGTGTTGTACACATCCATCGTAATGGAAACCACAGTTATGATGAAAATGTTTAAATTATATGTTTTTTTCTTCTCTTTATAAAACTGCAGATCAATTCCAAACCATACAGACACATATCCATACCTGGGAATTTTCAGAAATTCCTCACCCTGATACCCCCCCCCAAAAAAATATATGTGTCTGATATCGCCACAACATCATAATGTAATAAAAGTATACCAACAATATTGATCGCCATAGTAAGTGTATTGTGTTAGACTGGCTGTGCGTATGTTAGGCCTATGGTGTTAGAGTAAGTGCATGTGTATGTATGTATATGTAAGTGTATCTTCATCATATACCTCTTAGCCATCATTTCCATCCTCCACCATTATCACTCCAAATTGTAACACAATCACCTTCCATGTTCATATCCCTACCGTAACTCCTCATCATCTCTATGCTCACCGAGCATTATTTCTCCACCCTTTCCTTACTATGCCCCAATTCAACATATTTCTCCTATCACCGCCCTGTTCTCGTCCTCTGAGTCTGACACTTTGCCTCTAAGTCTGTGGCGTGGTCTTGCTCTGCATGTCTGCCGGTCAGTGCACTGAATATGACTTCATATCCACTGTGGCGCCGACTGGCAGACACGCAATGCGAGATCTGTACCTCAGTTGTCTCAGATCCCTTTTTGTGGCCACACATGTAATTGGATGGCTGGCCTCCAGCCTACCCCCCCAGGAAAGGTGGCCCAGCTCACAAGTCATCGTTTGCATCTGCACAGCAGCTGTGACCTGAAATATTTCCCCCTTCTCTGGGTCTCCAGGAAAAACACAGAGGATTCCCAGGTGTGCACATATCATATATTAAATTCTACATGATTTCTTCTCTATCACATAGCTTTGCTCGCAGTGCTATAGTTGGTAATTTATAAATAACGTATATTATAATAATAATAATGGAATACTCCTTTCTGGATAATATATTGAATCAATTTTGTTGCATGGGGATTTCATATCAATTTCTCCATGGAAAATTCATACAGATAAGCTGGGAACCAAATACATTTTCTCATCTTAAATTATAAAGCTAAAATGCCAGAAGGCAGTCCTTGTGAAACTGATCAACTTTTAGAATTTATTGCTGGTATATAAATTGCATAATGTGATTAGTTAAGTGCTCATACTTGATAGCATATGGCCTTGACTGCAGGTGTAATTATTTGTCCTGAGGTGAAGCCAAATAGAGGCATCCCTCAAGGTATAGCCTGCAGCCAGAAGGCAATAACACCAATGTGTCATTAAGAATCACATTATGAGATATGAGAAAAAAAAATAGTTTCCAACATGCTGATATAAAATACACTGCTAGTGCTTAACATTTGATGTTTGGAATACCAATGGTTGAAAATAATGATGCTTATTATATTCAAGCAGCAATAGCTTTAATATTCTAAATGTAGTAAAAGAAATGCGTGTTTCAGCAGATTGTGTAGACTATAATATCATTCTTGTTCATGCATCATTGGTGACTGTGGATGTGGCGTGGTAATAAAAAAGTCAATGTAATTCAGTGGTGTATAGTTTGGAAGTAGCGTAGTAGCTTCTTTTTATGCTACACTTGGCTACAAATGGTTACTTTGGCATTGGTACACTTTTGCCTCTCCGTCCATATGCAGAAAGTTTTTTTTTTAAGGTCTGCAATGTAAGTTTAACCGAAGGGGCGGGCTTTGTCATTAAAGAGTTAAAAATGTATCCATTTAAATCGTACTTATACTTTGCACATCCCACTGAAACTGGTAGTAGAAAGTTAATTAAGGTTTATTGTATTGAGCTCATTACACCTTATAGATATCCTACCTGCCCTCTTCATTCCTACCATGACATGTGTCCCTCTTCTACTGCTAGAACTTTTTCCACCTGCATATGCGTGCTGAACCCGTTCTCTGGAATTCCCTACCAACTTCTCCCAGAATCTCTCCTACTTACTCTTTCTTTAAATACTCACTGATAATCTACCTATTCAGAGAAGCATACAACCTGGCCCTCTATTATACTCACCCTGCATCCTAAGGAACCCCCACCTGTGAGTTCTCCACCTCACCCTTGCTACAGTCAAGTCATCCCCACTCTACCGTCTAATTCTAACTCAATGGCCCAGTCCAAATGTACCAATATATCTTAATGTCTGTTGATGTTATTGTGAATCTTAAATTGTCTGTTCAATATGTTCACTGTTTCCTATTGTAAGTGTGCTATGAAACCTGCTGGTGGTTTGTAAATTTAATGTAATCCAATAGAAAAACTCTCCAATGCACGTAAATAAAAGCGATATCACTGAAAGTAATATAATCCACTGATGGGTTATGCCACACGCTCATGTTTTCACTTACAGTATGCAATTGAAATAGTTCTACAGGGTCATTTAGAATGACCAATTGTTACAGAACACAGAGGTGTATAAATGGGAGTTTGGGTATGAAAATGAAGAGCTTTTGAAGTGCAAT
This sequence comes from Spea bombifrons, assembly GCF_027358695.1. Classification (NCBI taxonomy): domain Eukaryota; kingdom Metazoa; phylum Chordata; class Amphibia; order Anura; family Pelobatidae; genus Spea; species Spea bombifrons. The sequence goes on along the minus strand of NC_071089.1, from coordinate 89,043,499 downwards.
TCTCGACTGTTATTCTAGGCGGTGGATGAAATAACAAAAGCAGATGGGAGATATATTTTAGCAACTGCTTCCAATATTGTTCAGATTGCTGCAGTGATCAAATGCTAAAATGAATTTATTTGCTCGACTCGGTTCTACTCATAGCTGTTCTCGGATAAACCCGAGGATTAAAAATAATGTTTAAATGCGCACAAGATTCTGAAATCAAGAACAATTGCCAAAATGTTTTTTCATTGAACACATCTTTACCTCTTTTGTAATGACAATATGTTATTCTGTGCTTTGCTATTACTTGTTTTAGTGTCTCCCCGTGCTTTAATTCCTTGCATTACACAAACGTGTTGAAAGGAGCTACAAAAAAAAAAAGTTACAAACTATTGCAGTTTTTAACTGGCTTCTTTGGGTTTTTGTGACATCGTTTCCCAATATCTTCTGAGAAATGACATTGAATGTTTAAAGAAAGGTGGTATATTAAAGAATTATGATTGGAATAATAGAATAATTAAAATACCAAGGATAATTTTGAATGCAAAGATTTATATATGTATTTCTTAAACATAGTAATATGTAAGAATTATGCATAATATTTCTCAATTGCCATGGTGATTATGCTACCATTATGCAGTAGTGCAGAGACAAAGGTCTATCTCCATCCACGATTTTGTAAGCCAAGAGTAATGATAACCAGTTGAATTATTACTCAATATTACCTTTTTGTATGGTTTAATGTTGGTATATATATATATATATATATATATAATTCATATGCAAATACCCACTAGAAACTTGGTGCATCTCATAAAATCCACGACGGGCATAATTCTGTTTCTTAAGATGTCCAAATGTCTCTCAGCTTCTTCTTGGGAAAGTGGATGAAATGGATTTCTGTCCTCTAAAATATAATTAACAAAATGATTCGGATGGCAGTTATTATGCATTTATAATCTATCATGTACAAAAAAAAATGTAGAGATAAGCTTATTTAATAATGTTTTCTCTGCTAAGAATAACATCTCCTGCCTGTGTTTTCATGTACATCTGTAGAGGTAGCAAATAACAGTGAAGTGGATCCTCAAGATGAGCTTCTGAAAGATAACAGGCTATAAAGGGTTTGAGTATGGATTTTGCAAAAATCTAAAATGTCAAACTAATTAAATTTGGGGTTGGTAATGGTCATAATTATAGCATTCAGCTCCTTAATAAGTCCTACAAGTAGTACTTCGCATTATGCAAAAAAAATAAAATCATCTTTGGTACAGGCTGTTCCTTTTTTTAAAATGCCCATTGAAAGAAATGTCACTAGTATCTTGAAACCTTTGTCTTAGCCATCCCTTTTTGTCTCTCTATATCTGTGCAGAACCCATTTGACATTGGACTGGCTTTAACAAAATGTGATAAGACATATGAAATGATCATCGTTTACTTCTCTCTAATATAGATATCACTCACCGACACTGAACATTTCCACCTTAACACCTCTCTTCACTTGAACCCATATTACTCCAAACATAAAAACATTGTATCAGTAGAGTGAAGTCATCTGACCCCTTATGTAAATTGTTGGCGCTATATTAATAAAAGATAATAATAATAATGATATTACAAATGGTGTACATTTGTCTAGGCTCTCCAGAGGGTCTTAACCCAAGACTGCCAGCTGTTTTTAGATCATGGCCAACAATCAGCAAACACTAGTGTCTCAAAGATCCCTGGGAAAGAAAAAAAACAATCTAGTTTTGTGCTGCCAATTGAAATTGAGGATTTATTATATGTTCACTTGCATCAAAGAGGAAATGTGTGAATGATCCCTCTAAACTCAATTTGTTCAAAATTAGGCGGTTGTGATGGTATTTGCACAAAAAACTTTAAAATGTACTAGCTTGAAAACTGACATTTGAAAAGTTCTCACAAAATTTAATAAAATATATCTGATAATTCCTAGGACCTATAAAAAAAAGGAAATGTCGAGCTGGAAAAATATGTAATCTTTACTACAATATAAGAAAATTTATGGGAGATATGGAGCGATAAAAGTCTTTACTACTCAAACTGAATTGAAGAAAAAAAAAACACAAAAAGAACATTTACCAACACCTAAAATATTCTCTTAAAATTGCATTTTCCATGAAATAACAAAAAAAGTGAAAAAGGTCCATTAAACAGTGTCTAATGGATATATTTCCAAGCAAGTTTACAATGTGCACAAGTTAGACCGTACCATATGGCAAAGTAGGCACCTGCCTCGGGTGATAAGCTTGTAGAGGGCACTGCCATAAACTTCTATCCTATACATGGGTGGACTGGGCAGGGGGGCAATTGTCCCCCAGGCCATGGGACCTCTGCCTCACCCATTTATCAGCCCCTTAGAACACAGAAGTTGCACAGAGAAACAGAGCTTAGACAAAGGCACAGTGTGAGGACCACTGAAAAAAGGACTGTGCAAATGCAGACCTCTCTCTCCTACTGGCTCCTGGACCACCAGTGATGACCCCTCCCTAGCCTCAAAGATAGGCAAGTTACGTTTTGATTTTAAATGAAGATGTGCCTGTGTGAGGGATGGAATGAGTGTGTATATGTAAATGTGTGTGTTTGTGAGTGTGTATGTGTATATTTGAGTATGTGTATGAATGAGTGTGTATGTACATGTTAGTATATGAAATAATTTAAGCAAACGTAGAAGAAAACAGATTCAGAATAACACATGCATATAAATATATTCATACTTTCAGCATGTGTACTGGAATAATATATTGTGTTCAGCCCACACACTAGGTAGAAAAAAAGATATGATTATTTATTAATGGATTTGCAAGCAAATGGTCAAGAGCAAAATATAGATTCCGTCCCGTAGAGGAAGGATGGGGCCGGATCTAATGTTATTTAATCCTGTATATCTTTAGGTCAGTTTGGATAGTTTTATTACATGATTCTGCCTCAAGACACTAAACTGCATTTATCCAGTTGGAAATGTGTTATATCAGAGCAGATGGTGCTCTGACTCATGTAACTTAGCTTTAGTCCCTGTGTGTTGTACCTGCATGTGTTATACTGAAACACTGGTTGTCTCTGCATGCCACATGCCACTGATAATGATATAGTAGCAGTCTAGTGAAGATTGTAAATCAGTTTTTAAATTAACATGCTTATTTTTTTTTATTTGATTTTTTTGCCTTATTTTTATTATAAATCGATAAGGGATTTCTCAAGGTTTTTAGAGTCTTAAGAGAAAAATTCCAGGCACCTACTTACTACTTTACTAATACAAGTAAAGTAAGATAAGTAACGAGTAATGTATTAATAAGACAATCGTGACATTTTATACGAAAGAAAGTGTGTGATTTTGGGCTGTGTTGTGTTAGTTGGAATACGTAATATATTTTTAATATGACTATTTTAAACGACAACAATGTCATGGCCTAGATCAGGTGAAGATGGGTGTCCACCAGGAGTTTGTGCATTGGCCAGGACTGCTTGGACACCTTCCAAGGAGTGATATTTCATGGATGAAGAATTTTGGGGCTGATATCTTACTTTCCTTATAACCCAAATGCTTGTCATGCTTTTGGTAAAAATTGGTTTTTAGCAGCATTCAGCTCTTTTGCCGCTCACAGGATTAAACAACAATGTTTAAGGATTAGTAAGAAAACTGCTTACCTACAAACACATGTGACTGTGATCTTTGTTTTTCTAGGAACACACCGTCTTTTCTTGTTTTAAACCCCAGAGTTAGCAGGTAGTGATGTGGAGGATCAGAAGACCAGTCAGTGGTTTGAGGCAGAATATGAAGCTGGTCATCTGGAAACATATGAAGTTACTGGCATTGCTTTTATTTTATTGCATAATCCATTTTCATCAGAATTATCGTCTGATCTTATATTTAAAGAAAGAGTACTGACAAAAAAACACAAACTGCTCTTGTGTAAGATAGCACATATGGGTTAGAATATGTATAATGCATAAAGTGTGCCTGCTACTGATGAAAGGTGTTCTGAAGTTTAGAAAAAATAAACATAATAAAATATGCAATATGCAATACAAACTGCGTATAAACCCAACACGTTAACAGTCTGCCTAAACAAGGTGGTTAACACCAAAATTATTTACTCACAAAAGCCCTAATGATCCAACCAATCACTCAACTTCAGTGGAAAGTTATTCCATATTATATTACATTATATGTCCTCGTTACCAGAGACGTATATGAAACAACCATTTCCCAAAGTCACTCATAAGGGAAGATTTATTGCACCCTATAGTCCGAGAATGTTAAAGTGAAAGATGAGTCTCATCATATTTCCATCAATTCTATTACCTGTATATACATATTTTGCATGCGTTGGGTGACTTTTTATGAAGGAGTCCTTTACTTTCTCAATAGTTTCTGGCTGCAGTTCTTCTGCCAGAGGTGTGTACATCACAGAAAATGTTTTAGCTCTGGCCATGGCTTCCTCATGCATGACCTAAGCATTGCAAGAAAAAGCATGAACTGGTAAAATAAGCTTCAGGAGGAAAGGGGAAATTAACAATATGATTAAAACTGACCATAATATTAACGTGTGTTAGGACACAATGGTACAGAAGCAGAAGAGGATCCTGCAAGCTTACAATCTATTAAGAGGGTGAGGGAGAATAAGACGAGGGAGCATGAAGAGCTTGGTTGGTCCTATATAATGCATGGTTCAATCAGTGATATTTCTGGAAATCCACTAAAGTTATTTTACTAAACATTATGGAGAGCGAGCGCAACCTTTCTTGTAGGAGAAAGTCGATCGTGCATAATGCAAATCTAACTCTGTAATCTCACCTGAAATCCCATGTATTTAGTGAATAATCCACAAAGCAATACACCATGAAACACTCAGTTTTATTTAACATCTAACAATTCAAAATGAAAATGTTATAAAAAAAAAACACAAAAAACTTAAGAGTTGTGTTTAAAATTTGTAACTGAGACGGGTGTTTTCATCACACAAGGCTATTCACTAATTGCAAGAAAGGGTAGGTAAGCAGTAGGCCAGCACTGGCCACATAAACATGGCTGGTGATTGATAACTTCAGATGTGACCTTCACCTTAGTTTCCATAACAACTTTATCATTAGTCTGTGATTTATGCTTTCTCACTGGGAAACATTGGAGCTGGCCACAGTTTTATTGTTATTGAACAAATGTAAAATGCCATTCAGTGAAGAGTTCAAGGAACAGAAATTGGTCACTTACACAGCTCAATATTGTGGCATTTCCTTACGAGTAAGTCAAATCACACAAACAGCACATTTTGTAACTATTTATGTGAGTAATTATACTATTTATGTGAGAAATAATACATTCGCCAAACACATTTTCCGGTCTTAATCCCCTCATTTGTACAGTTACTCCACATGTCTCAGTGTATGTAATTAGAAGTTGTCCTCTACAATAGTATATGTTTCGATGGGTTTGTTTAATGCTATCCGTTTATCGACTAGTTGTTGTAACCAATGGGCCATTTATAACATGCAAGGATATTAGCAGGTGTGTGGCCTTTACATATTACCCTTTTGTAAACTCCTTTTGCATTTGCAGAAATGTCCTCAATGACTACGAGTCCTGCCTTGGGCTAAAACAAAACTGTCACTAATACCGAGATGCAGATGTAATAAAAATTATTAAATAAGGCCTATATCTATTGTTGTTATTTATTATATCTGGAGGCTATATGAGACAATGGAAACATGGGCTGCAAAATAAATATAAGTTTGTTATGGTCTAAGGTCGGCACCGCGCTGAAGCTCCAAGGTCCCTATTGTTCATGCTGGAGACAAAATTTGATTTCATTTTTATTTCAGAATCCGGTCAAAATCTATTTATTTAAAAAAAAAAAACTGCCAAGCTGTGCATTTTTTTTTAGATAATCTTATTGCTCAATATTTCTCGCTGATTTGGTGGGAAGTGGGATGTAGTTATATGTTAGCTGCAGATCTTCTTGCTCCTCTGCTGGATCACCAGGGTTGGTTTCAAATGGTTCCATTGTAGTACCTATAGTTATACCACTTCCCAAGAGTTGGTAACTTTTTATACCGTATTGGCTCGAATATAGGCCGCACATTTTCCCCCACTTTAAGTCTTTAGAGTGGGGGTGCGGCTTATATTCGGGGTCCAGTGCAGGAATGCACAATTCGTAAAGGCAATTCGTAAAGGCAGCACGGATAGGATACAGATCCCCCGCAGCGTTGCAGGGGACCTGCATCCTACTCTCTGATACGCTCAGACAAATGGTGGTGTATGACTTCATACATTATCCCTCTACAGATCTGTGCCATCAGGTATAGCATTATGAAACATTCAGGGGCAGAGTTAGAATAGGGGAGCGATTGTGCACCCCTATTCTCTCATACTTGCTGGATTTCACCACATTGTTTCCTCTGATTCTTAAGGTTAAAATCTAAGTCTACACATTACTGCAGCTATGAACATGCATTTTTATAACTACATACAAAAAAAATAGGTTATATAAATTATTCAGTGTGTCTGTGCCTCAGACATTTAGTAACTGGGCTGTTCAGTTCTCACTAATCCATCGACTGATATATTAGACAATGGTTCTAGATATAGAAATGCGGTCTATAACTCTAGCAAATTAACACTCTGTGCTTTAAATAATACAAGGCATACATCATACAATCATTAGAGAACTAAAAGGGTATCTATTTCATGCTTGACTCATCATGGGATCTCAGGTCACTGGCATTGTCTTGTTGGCAGATACTTGACCCTTTAAAAGTAACTCTTCACCAACTACATACTACAAGACAGGGAAGGGCTAGCTGGAGGGGGCACGGTGGAAACGACCTTGTGTGCAGCTCTTATTTTAAGATTTATGGCCACTACTACGCTGGGTTCGGTGGAGTAACAAGGGCTTCAGGCAGCATTTAAACCCAACTGGGTTTTCTAGACCCTTTTTTGCGGAATATGTTATAGTCAGACCGGACAGAGTACGTTTATTTTTGTATAACAGGAGCCTCAATCCTCCCCTGCTACAGGCTTGAAAAAGGCTGAATTCCATTTTATCTTCTGTGCCTCGTACATTTCTCATCAATATAATCTCAAATTCTATCTACAAATTTCCCCCGTAAAATTCCTAACTAGTGTAATTGAATAGAAAACAGACATCAAAACATACAATGCATAAAAACACTCCATAAAAACAGTAAGTGTAATTCTGCCAGATTCCTGCCTCTATTTCTTCTTACATTGTTTATGTGGTTCTATACAATGGTACATTTCCCAATCCATAAAACTATATTTACAGCTAAAATGATATAACTCACAGATACTGTACAATTCCTTCTTGCATTATGTCTGCTATATATAACCAAGTATTGGACAATATATTAAACCAGATGTGGCCAGCCTGCCACCATTGTATGCCAGTAATGGCTGCCTGGGATTGATGGGAGTGTTCTATAAGACTACAGAATTGTCATCAAGGTGGTCAACAGGCAGCACAGTGTGTGAGATACTGTTAATGCCCATGCAAATTTAAATAGAGCAATGATAATTGATGTGATTTGGTTTGTACTAATTCACCCTGCCTCACCGCTAGGAATTATAATTAGAAAGTCAAGCCCTGGATATTAAGAGGAAGGGCTGCATGACTGGGCCTAGTCTAACAGAAAGCTTGTTGCCAGTCCTTAGGGGGTCAGATAAAGGACACCCTATGGGGTTCCCCGGCTGGTTGGGTGGGGTTTTTTGGCTGTCTATTTAGGTGACCCCTTTTTCCCGCCGCTGGTCAGATACTTTGACCAGCGCTTAAAGCAGTGAATCCCCGCCCTCCCTCCCCTTTTTTACTTGTCTCCTTCTTAATTTTATTTTAGCTCTGGCGGATGTTTTGAGATAGGTATGCTGTGTTTTATTGGTTGTTATACCATTCAGTTATGTGTATTTCAGTTTCTCCACGGGTTCAGTCCCTGGGGGAACTTTAAAGGGTAGGGTGTTCCGACCCAGCGGTCTCCGCATGGTATTTGGCGGGATATCCCTACAAAATGTTATCTGGTTTTAAAATGTGATGTATGCATAACCTATCTCATATCTTCTTTTATTTCTTTATTTGTCACAGTAATAAAGCGCTGTGGCCTTACACTTTTCCAACGACCTCATGTCTCACGTGTTTTATTTTATGTATTCAGCTGTATGTTATAGATAGTGCCCGAGTCAAGATTATATTACAGTGACACTTCCTGCATAATTGTATCTGCAGTTCCTTCTCTTTTACTCTCTCTATATTTCACTTTCACTGTAAGCAGTGTTGTCATTTTTAAAAAACTCCAGTTATCTCCACATCTAAATTTAGCTGTAAATTTCAACCTTATTATTGGATTTTATCCCAGGCAGTAGCACTGGCAGTTATTCTCCCCTGTTATACAACAGTCTGAAGTAATAGGTGACCTCCTCCTCTTCCTTGACTATGCACGTAGCAAGAAAAACTTACAGGGAAATTACAGCCAAAATATATGTTATTCATAATAATTACTTTTATAAAATCTGTTCTATCTTTTTTAATCATTTTTTTTATTTGTGAAGTAGAGAATTGTTGATCCTTTAAATTGTTGCTAGCATCAATATGGTCAGTAGAAAATACCAGATGACTTTGTTCCCTATAACCTTAATTAGGACATTTTGTGATAGTACCTTCTAATAATAAAAATGCCAATTTTGTATTGCTACTTAAGATCTACTGTTTTTTATTGCATACTTGTCCCATACACTCATGCCTGATTCTTGATTCTATATTATCTAACATATATTTGCCATCATAGGTTCTGAGCCCCTTATCCATTGGGGTAGAGAAAGGACACAAGTGTCTGAGACAAGGCATGTGGAAGTAATCGGTGACACAGTGAAATGTCTTTCAAAGTAGGTGGCCGTCTACCACTGATCATTGGCACAGAACTTGAGAAACAGATTTTAACATGAACTTAGATAAGTCTATGGTATGTGTGCTAAACCAGTGCACCTAAGTCATCAGATCCACTAAACCCACAATGTGGAGAGGCAGCCAAATTTGCTAAAGACTGGAAATAACCAGTTGCCAGCAAATCAAGGACGTGTAAAAAAAGTCAGGCACGGACTGGTCATCTGGCACACCAGGCAAATGCTTCAAGGTCAGATCCGGTGCAGTAGTGTGCGTCCACCACCTGGATATGCCTGGCTACCTGCTATGTGAGCATAAGAACGAAGTGTACAACCTGTCATATCTAGCCATCAGCCAATTTGACATCATTAGGCGGCTGCTGGCCTTAAAGGGCCAGAGCTGCCTCATTGTCCCCAGTCTGGCCATGTCTGAAGTGTCTGAAAATGGCTGAAGAATGGGGATCAGGAAGCAGCGATTCATTGAGGTAACCCTGCCTCATTTAGGTGGACCTTACTGTTGAGGTCAGAGATCATCTGGTAAAACAATTGCATATATCTAGGTTTCTATGGGTCTATTATGAAAACAATTCCTTCTCAAGAAGAATCAATGTTTTGAATTACGGCACTTGTATTAAACAGGGATTTCAACTGTGATAAAACAGTAAATTAACCACTAGAATATTATATCATCTCCAGACTATGATTCAAATCTATTCACCCTGAGACTTAGAGAAGCGTAGAATCATAGAAGCATAGGGAACACTGAGGATCATGGTGATAACAAAGGAAGCTAACCAGGTGAAAAAAACTCTGTAATAGACCCGACAATACATTGCAGTAAATACAGTCCATAGATCTTTATTCTAAAACAAGGAATACCAAAAGGTATTTTCAGGTTATACGGTAATTTGTTTAAATTGAAAATAGTATTGTCCATTTTTTTATGAATAATTTTATTCTGGTGTGAGGTCTGAGCTCTATTTTGGTAATCTTGTCTACCAAAAGGCCCATCTAATTTTCAGTGTCCTACTGTGCAAAATGATGTGCATAGAAACACCGGAAAACATGTTTATGAACAGATTTGTTTTCTAAATGTCAGTGGCTTAAATAGTTAAGGTCAAAAAGTCACAAAAGACTGTTGTGCACAGTGTGACAGCTCCTTTCCTAACTTAGTGGTCATTTCATGGGTAAAGTTAGTAAGTCATTAGGACATATACTTCTAAGGATCATTTTGTAGCTATGGCCTTTGGAATATTTCGATCCATAGAAATCATCTTGAGGGACATCTGGAGAACCCTTAATTTCTCCTCTATCAAAACTCTAAAACCATTCAGTAAGTGCAGTGAAGTATAATACAAATGATAAGAATCAAGTACCAGAAGAAAATGGAAGATGAAATGTTAAGTGAACATTTTTCCACTACAATGGCAGTATATCCTGGAGATGATACTACCGGTGCAAAATGCACACCCTTCTGCTATTAAATTGTGTTGTCTGTTTTCTGTTTAGTGTCAAAAAGGCAATAAAATATATGTTCATATTGTGACATGTGAGTAAGATCCCAAATGGTTTTCATCACTTTAGTGACATCTGCCACTATTCAATGTCAGCGCTTTTTCCTCTGTAATGCTGTAACACTGTTAAAAAGTAACTAACAAGTTACTATATCCAGTGAACTAGTGAACTAGTCCACTAGTCCACTAGTCCACCTAATCAGTGTGACATGTGAAATATTTTGTAAGTACAGTATGTATTGGTCATTTCAGCAGCACAATCCAAATTTATATGCTTTTAGGGTGTGCTTCCCTTTTGTATATATTTGGATGTTTTGACCCAGACCTCAGTTTAAGCACTTCACCTACCACACAGGTGCTACATTAACATACCTGGGAACTCTCTGGCTCAACACCCGCTCCCCGCCCATTTTTCATTTAAATGAGGGTGTTTCACATTATGTCAGCGGGGGCCGCCCACCGACATCAGTAGGGACCGACCATCAACATCAGCGGGACCACCTACCGATGTCAATGGGACCGCCCACCAATGTCAGTGGGAAGGGAAGGCTCCGGGTAGCCGGAGCTAAGAAGTTCCCAGGTATGTACATTAATGATGTATAGCTAGGGCTTAATATTGCCGGTGAGTGGGTTTAAAAGCAGATAGGACTCTTTGACATAGTGGCACAATATGATGGCTTTGGCATAGTAAGTAATATACGGCCATATAGTGTGATGCAATACTAGATAGGTGCTATAACAAAGGATTTGTTGGGTATGGATTGATTCATTGCTTTGTTATACCAAAATAACTAGCTGGCATTTATTTTTAATTTTATTTTTGAGTTTTTTTGGCAGAGAAGTTCTCCGTACAGGCTTTGCTGAATTTTAGGTGACCTTAAAAATTAATTAAAAGACCATTTACTGGAGACGAGTTAACTAGTCAGCATAACATTATAAGTGAAACATTATGCCCTGTAGTAATGGACGTTAAATAACATATTAAAAAAATTGTCATCACAATGATTTTTCTGTTTCAATTATTTGAAATCACTGGACCTAGCTCAACCTAATAGCTATAGTTCATAGTTACAGGAACAATAAACTACACCATGTATGCATAATATCCTAATGTACAGTGCTATGAAAAGTATTTGCTCCTTGCTAATTTCCTCTATTTTTGCACATTTGTCGCCCTTAAATGTTTCAGATCATCAAACTTATTTTAATATTAGACAAAGACAACCTGAGTAAACACAAAATGCAGTTTTTAAATGATGATTTTGATGTTTAGAAGGAAAAAAGCTATCCAACCCTACATGGCCCTATGTAAAAGAGTCATTTCCCCCTTTGTGACTAAATCAACCAATTAACCAAATTTCATTCATAACTGGGCTCAATTTCACTAGACACTCCCAAGCATGATTAATGTTAGCTCTGTTGAATATAAACATCAATTAAATTGAAACTGTCTTGCAAAGTGAAGTAGGCTAAATAGTCTCAAAAGCATTATGCCGCGATCTAAAGAAATTCAAGAACAGATGAGAAATATAGTCATTGACATCTATAAGTCTGAAAAGGGGCTTACAAAGCCATTTCTAAGGCTCTGGGAGTTCAGCGAACCATGGTGGGGCCATTATCTACAAATGGAGAAAACATCACAGGAATGGCTGACCTGCCCAAATTCCTCCAAGAGTGCATCAACAACTCATTTAGGAGGTCACAAAAGAACTCAGACTAACATGTAAATAACTGCAGGCTTCACTTGCCCCAGTTAAGGTCAGTGTTGGATAGTTGCAGGGCAAAAACCACTGCTGACCAAAAAGAACACAAAGGCTAATCTCATTTTTGCCAAAAAACATCTTGATGACATGACTTTTTTGGATCATATTCTGTGGACTGATGAGCCAAGTTTTTGGGAGACATGGGTCCTGTTACATCTAGAGTACACAGAATTCCACAAAAAGAGCATCATACCAGCAGTCAAACACGGTGGTGGTGGTGGTGGTAGAGTGATGGTCTGGGGCTGTTTTGCTGTTTCAGCATAAAGATATACTGAGGGAGGATGTCTGGACATCAGTGTGTGATCTAAAGCTCAAGCGCAGCTAAGTTATGCAGCATTATTATTATTATTTTTTATTTAAGTAGCGCCAAGGATTTACGCTGCACTTCTTACATTACATATTTTCATACATATTTTCAAGGGGTATGACAAGACTAGAATTGACAGACTAAGGCAAACCGATACATTAGGTGGAGAGAGCCCTGGACAGTGATCCGAAGCACACAAACAAATCCACATCTGAACGGCTCAAAAGAAAATGAGGGTTTGGAGTGGCCTATTCAAAGTCTTGACTTGAATCTGATTGAGATGCTGTGGCATGACCTTAAAAAGCCAGTTCATGCTTCAAAAGCCTCCAACGTGGCTGAATTAAAACAATTCTGTCAAGAAGAGTGGAGTAAAATTCTTCCACATTGATGTAAAACGCAAAGTTATCACAAACAGTTAATTGCAGTTGTTGCCACCAAAGGCGGCACAATTAGTTATTAGATTTAGGAAGGCATTTTTCTGTTTACTCACAGTGTCTTTGCCTACAATTATTTGGATGATCTAAAAAATTGAAATGTGACAAATAAGCAAAAATAGAACAAATCAGAAAGGGGGACATTTTTTTCTCAAAGCAATGTATACAATTTTTAAAAAATATTTTTAAAAATATTACATTATTTTTTTCTATATTAAAATTATTTTAACACAACCCCAGTGACATTAAAATGCCCTATTTCTTTAAAGAGAGACTCGTACATCATATGCACCTTTATGCACATGATAGCTGCGAGTCCCCTTTACATTTTCATATTGTTCCCTTGGCAATTATATGGGGGGGCACTTGCCCATCCCCCCACCTCCACCTCCATTTTTAATTTTAAATAAAAGTACTTTAATATGCATTATTTTGGTGAGGCTATAGCGAACCCTTTCATTTTCTCCACTTAAATGCACTTTTTCGGTTAAAAGGCCAATTACAGGAACCTTGTTTAATAATAGTCTTGCATTTGAGAAGCTGGCACAATTTTTTCTCAGCTTCCTTTCCCTTTATATGATTCTTTCTCTGCTACAAGCTTTCATTTTAGAATATTAGTGTGATCAAAAAAGACTTTGGATGAAGTTGCATTCATGGCCTATGCTACAGTATGTAAATCATATTAACAACATTAAGCAATTAAGTATACATATATATATATTTATATATGTATATATATATATATATATATATATATATATATATATTATACATATACACACATGCCCACACACTGAAATTTGCGAGTCATACATAATGAGCACCAGAATTGACCTAATTTGGAATATAAAACTCTTTTAGTTTTTAATTGATTTAGCCAAAAGGCTGAATGTTACGGTGGTTTTCTGCAAGATGCTTCCTTTGAGTAGCACCTTGACCTACAGTTTAATAGTGATCTTTACTGTATGTCCCACCTATCAGTATGGCTATTCCCCCTTTCCCTCGATCCATTTTACCTGCCAGTACAGTTTGATGAGCTTGCTTATGTTTGCGTCTCTGCCACCAGACAGCCAGTAGATATAGTCAGCAATCATAGCGCACCTAATGACAAAGGATAAAAACACAAGGGAATAAAAGGTTAACAATGTCTGGGGAAGTTGTCCAATTAAAGTGAATATGGCAACAATGTGCATTAATCATAAAACACTGTGCATATTTAACATTCAGCAGTTTATTTCTTACTGACAGCTATGTGTGATTTTGCAGACCAGTGTTCATTCAGTCGGATGTTGGGTTATATAAACCTTTAAGGACTCAAGAGGTTTCTTGTCTACATCTGAACCTAAACGCTTACGTGACTTTTGTCTCTTTCTGTATGAATGTAGATCCACTAAATTGTATCATAAACAACTTCCATGGGACCACTAAGGCAATATGCATCCTTGTATTCCAACACATATAGATGTTTTTATGAGCAGTGTTGATCTTATCTCCCAGACAGGACCACTGCATCCGGCATGAATATCCTTGGCAAAGGACAGAGAGCATGATTACTTGCCATACATGCAAATGCATATTGACATACTGTACATTATCCTCATTCTATTAGAACCACAGAAGGTGATCTAGACCCAATCACTGGCCTTGCCGTAGATAAATATTAATGATTTATTGTTTTGTGTGGTCCAAAAACACAAAACAATATTTATTGTTGCTTCCCACAGAGTGGAGTTCACATTTATAAGCAGCTCCGGTGATCCTTTGCTATGTCGGAATCATCAATGACAGCCATAATGCTCAATGAGACCCATCACTAGATTTTTTGGCTACCTCTACCATCAGTCACTTATATGTACCCTCTTAAACACAGTCCCTTCCCTCTTTAACCCAAAGAGCACCAAAACAAGTTGTAATGGCACCAAAAACGAGGAAATGAATGAACAAAACTTAACAAAATTTCAGATCTTTTGCTATTTGTTTTCATGTGTTTCATCGAGGGCATTCCTCTTTAGCATAGATTTTCTTGAATGCACAAACTTGGCAGATTTTTATGAAAAAAGAATTGGTTTGCATCCGAATGCACATGTCTAGTCTCCATGATTTTTTTCAGAAGTCCTACTAGTTATAATAGTGTTGATTTACAAAAAAGAATGGTAAATATTTTAATGAAAAAAATAATATATAGTCTTACATTGATACCCATTATGACCCAGTGTAGATCGTCTTTGACAGCTTGCAATGGCTGTAATGATAAAAAGCCTTTAAGTATTCTGCATGACTACTTCTATTAGGAATGCATATTACCTATTGATATATGGCTAAATTTATGTATTGTTCGCACACAATTAAAAATAACCGTTTTCTTTTATGGTTACTTGTCTAACACCAGAGTACTGTTACTCTCTAGAGATTCAAAATCCAATTATAAGTGACTAGATATAATTTTGAATCATCAGTATAGTCAATTAAACATGTAATAACGTTTTGTACCTAATTATGAACATCAAAGATTTATTTACGAGTGCGGTGTTAAAACTACATCTGTATGTTAGTTTGTCATGTGCATATGTATCATTGGCTTGTACTTCTGTACATCAAGAACCAAGTGAATTTGGGTGCAGCATAAATTCCTTTTTCACAGCTTAAAAAAACACACACAGTAGAAGCTGACTAAATCAAAGCATAAATTTAAGAACATCCCAAGATTTATAACATTGTATTATCCGGCTGTGTAAAGACTGATCATGCAAAACGAAATGCCTTGGCTATAGAATGAGCAAAAGCTGACTCATTCCCTTATTGTCTTTCGAAAACTCCTCTATGGAGAGGACATGAAGCTGTCAGACAGAGTTCCTTTTAAAATAGAAGCAATGTAAGTATGAAAGATGATAATGATGATAAGCAAGCGTAAAATATTTGTGCAGATTGTTCAAATGGCAAATATTATACTATTTGTAAGAATATGGGTGTATTGAAGAAAAAATCCATAATTGAAAGTAAAAAAGATTTTTTTTTTTTTTTTAAAGGATGCATAATCCCCTTCACATCTATGGGGTATTTGAATCATAAGCAAAAAAAACAACAACAATAAGGTCTGCCTATGGTGCAGCCATGGCTTCCCAAAAAACTCCCTGGCAGCTTTATATACCTTGAATGGAAAGAACTAGCAAATATGTGCTTATTCACATATTTTCCATTGTCAGTTTACTCTTGGTGGTAAAGATATTTTGTATCTGCTGGTCCTCAACATCGGGGACTGATGGCGATAAGCTGTATTAGTTCGTATCTGGTGCTATACAATACAAAATGCATTTGGCTAAAGTAAAATATTGGAACCTCCTACCATATCCCAAAAGAAACTCTGTGCTTTGTGCCTAATCCTTTCCCTTTTTGTGCACTTGCATCTTGAAATATCTAGCAGGCTAGTGTGCAATGACAAACACACAATGCCATTGAGTTGGAAAATCTAAATTTTTTTTGTTCAACTCTTCTCTTCTCTATAGCTCTTCCCAATTCGTCTGCACAAACTAAATGCAAATGTAAATGTTTTACTAAAATAATATTCGTTCTGGGTATGAATGTGTTAGTAATTTCTGACAATGAAAGAGAAATGCTTATTGGTTGTTATTTGAGTAATATATTAAAATGTTGAAAAACATGGAATGAAAGTTAGACTTGTGCATTCGTATTCGGGAGAACATGAAAATGAACACGAGTGTGGCGGTGGAAAAACATACATGAAGATGAAGACGCACAACATCTTTGTTTCTTCGTGTTTGTCTTTATAAATATCTCCCTAGTTGCCTTCCCCCATACAAGTCACTGCCTCTAGCCTACCTTAAGTCTTCGTAGTATAACAGGTGTTAACAGGAATCCGTAGGAACGGGCCAGGGTTTAAAGATAAGTAAGAGCGATTTTATTGGTCACCGGCAGGTGGCTCGTCTGGCATCAAACGATGAAGAGCAGCTGCCCTTCATTGGTTGATGCCAGAGGAGCCCCCTGCTGGAGACCAATAGAGTCGCTCGTACGGACAATTTAAGTCCTGGCGTCAAAGGCATTAGTCTCCCCAGGACAAGTTTCTCCGAGGTGTACCTTGCACTGCCCTTTGCCAGGGGGCTAAAATCCCCATTCCTTCTAGGCCAAGTTGCTCAGAGCAGCAACCCGGGACCAGGGACCTTAAGTCTAATTGTGGGACATGTGATCATCCTACTATGGAAGACTGTGCCTTTACAGTAAAGTTCCCATAGCACTCTTCCCCCTCACTGCATGTCCTTTAGAGGAAGGACACAAGACATGAGTTGGGTCCTGGGGGCTCTACAGCAAGAACTCCCATAAGTATACCACTGTATATCTCATCCTTTTTTTAAAAAAAAAAGAATGTACCAAGCATTGGTTTTGTCATTATGGAAAATGCAATGAAGACACAATCTCATGTGTTTATTTTTTTGAATAAATAATCATTTTTAGGTTGCCTACAAAGAAAAGTTGTGTATTGGAAATCAGTGTTTGTGGTGATAATTTTTTTAAGTTTACTTGTTTAAAACTATTTACTGCCAGATCTTAGATGAGGAGGTAAACAGATGCGCCTTTTTTCTTGTTAATTGCTATTGGTAGCAATAGAAATTAATGGGAAAAACTTCCATAATCTTCTGTTCTCTGTATAGAATAAGGCCCTGCGGGTGATATGTTATATAAACTGTTTGGTTTATCATGTTTTTAATGGTCACTTAAGGAACATTTATTGCAACCATAAAACATATTGCTTAATTAACATGAAGAGAACATGTTTTGTGCTTATGGTTACGACATCCAAACTTATGGCTATAACATCCAAACTGTTGCTGTCAAGCCTTTTAGCATAACTAAATCATTTTACAAAATGTACCTATAGCTTGTGCTTTGTTTGTCAATCAGTGTAATACCAGTAGTTTTGGTGATATTTAACCCTCTCTCTTTCCATCTGGATGTACAGGTACACAAAAAAGGTGCCAAGAGGTGCCTGAATTGTTGCACAGGGGATCGTGAATGTTAATATTTGTTACACTTTATCGTATGACCCTTAGATGTCACTTGAGGTTTTCTGGAGAAAGTCCTCTTGGTTGTTCCTGCAAAGATCACACTATAACAAATTATAATTTATTTGTATGGTGACCACTGGAGATAGGCAAGCATGCACAGAGAGAGAGACATCCAACTGCTTGGTACAGGACAGAATTTCCTCATTATTATCAAAAATTAAAATAATTGACAGTTATACAAATAGCCCCAGAGTAAGGACTGAGATAGAGTAGCAGGACTAACAGTAGTAAAGTTTGGGGGCTTGTCAAGGATCTGGCTAGTCCGACCGACTACCTCCGCTGTCTTGTGCTCCCTTAGCTTGGGACACCACACACTTTGCCCAGTTTCCCAGTTACTAGCCGAGACTCTGTGTAGGGTATAACCAAACGAAGACTGATTTATTTTGGACACACAGGGCTGGATATATGCAGAAAAACACATTAACATAAAACAAGATATTGGGACACAAACCGCCCCCTTAATCTGCCTCCCAGAGACAACAGGGGCAGTAACGGGATTAACAATACAATAGGGTCCCAACCTCCACTATCTTTTACTGGCCGAAACCAGTTCCAGGGATGGCCAGGGTAAATGTCTGTAGCGGAGGAACTGGGGGGGGGGGACTGGGGTTCTGACTTATACAACACATTAATGCACCATGGGGTGGGGGGATCTGATATTAAAGTAAAACAATGGCAGTCACTCCCTGCTTGCAGATTCTGTCTGTCTTCCAGAGATAATCCCCTCAGTCGGTGATGGGATGATATACTGCTGGGCATAGCCACAGAAGTCTTTACAAAGTCAGAGCCCATAGTCAACAGGCAATGGCACTGGTATTTTACTAATGGAGTTGATAAGTAGATTTTAATGCACCGATGTTTCAAGATCCCATTTCATGATGTGATGTATTTGTTTTGTGCTTGGTTAGCAAAACTCACAAGTAATTATGCCAATGTGTGAGTTACAGCACGTTTCAATGAATATTGACCACACCTGGCTATGTAGCAAAGCACTCTAGAATACTCATAAAGTAGGTATAGGGAGCTACTTGGTCATCAACATTTTGTTGATGGGACGTTCCCATTGCACTCGGGATAGCAGTTGACTGGCAGTGCCAAACAGGAATGATTTTCCTATGCCAGCTGAGTCAACTGTCTCAGTATGTATTTTATTTTATCATGGATTCCGTTAAGTTACCAGAAAATGGAGGAATGTAATATTTGCTTTACTATATTCCCATTATAACTGCAAAGTAAGTGAAGAAGCCTCAGCTGGCATTCTGGTGTTAACAAGGTCAGCCTGTTCTAACATGGCAAGGCTCAAATATGCACTGGAAACCGATTATTATATTTTCAGAAATATCTCTTATTCTAAAAGCAAAGTGATATTTTATGACAGAGATTTAATACTAATATCACAAATGGACTGAACAAGGTACAATATGCTACTATTAAAACTATGGTTTGACATTTTGCAGGGGAACTGATGGCAGCTACTGCAAGAAAAGCCTGGAGATATAATATTTATATTATGATTTATATTATAGATAATAAGATATCTATTGAAGGTAAGCTTTAACTGGTCAGATCACTGTAGAAGCCAATGGAATGAGCCAGTCCATTGTGCTATTTTGCAATACAACCCCTTTATATGCATAACCATCGATGTTACATTAAGTGTTCATAGAGGCTGTGACTTGTAATTATACTTAGCCTTTGGAACCAAATTTTATTTCATTTTATTATTTCACTATATATTAAGTAAAGTCCCCTCCCCCATGAAATTGGTTATTATAATTTGAATGGGGTAATATAAATAAGCCGTATAACAGCCTTCATTTCATTAGATAATGTACAGGTAAAAATAGTATATATGTTTTATTACATAACTATGGTATTGGTTATAACATTTTTGTTAAATGTGTTACAAAGTATTTCCATCTCTAGTGTTTGTCCCTTTGAATGATTTTGCAATGGGAAATGTAGGTGTATGTATGTGACAACACATTCTATTACTGTCAAAAGACACCAACATACCGAGGTTCCATTTGTAGAGCTTTATACAGGACCAATTAGCATTTCATGCTGTAATAATTCTAATAAGAGCCTAAAAGTCTTCCTTCAAGACTCAATTAATCTAAAGTTGTGAAAGAAGTATTATGGTTGTTAAGTAATGAAGAAGGGGCTGAGTGGCTAAATAATACCATTTATAAAATTTCACACTGAAAATAAGCTTATAAGGGCCAATAAGTATTGTCAAACCTCTTCAGAGCGGAATGAATTGAGTGATCTTTGAAGCTATTATTGTCCTGTAATATCCCCATGCAGTTACACACCAACATGTGACAGTTGTGCTGATAATGCTAATATAATGGACTGAATCTTTTTTTTTTGAAGTGACAGCAGAAGTGGCAGCTGGTCTGCATCAGTTCATGGTTTCTACTCAATTACAATTTCCTTACTAGTAAATTTGTGAGGTCCCTAAACACAACAGTCTGTCTGCTTAGAATAAACACTGCATGGAACATCATAATGCGACTTCAATATTTTTTGTGTTTTTGCAAACAAGCAATTGAATTAAGATTTAAATCATAATGTTTATACATTTTTTTCTGCTTACAGGTCTGGTAAAAGGATTGTTGCCACCTCTTGCCTCCACCCCTTTGCACCCTGCCCTTGGTGGCAGAATCATGTAAGATCATACATATGACCCCCCCCGCCTTGTGTTGACGGTGGCCTTTTACCAAGCCTTGCGTTTCATTGGTCCCTTACCATGCTGCCAGCGAGTAATACTGAGCACTGACTATAGATGGCGCTGGCCCTGTTTGCTTAATTTATTGTCCTTTTTGTTATTCCTTTTGATTGTGTTTTTAATTGAAATCTACCCTATAGCTCCCGTACTGCTGAATTGCTTGTGGAAAGTGCAGCTGCAACCATATTGGATCCGTCTTTGGTGTCCACAATATTCTGATGCGCTGTTTAAAGGATTGGCTTTACTACACGCTAATAACAAAACCTTGCTTAGTCCTATGAATTATAATGTTCGACCTTGCACAAACTCCAAATATGGTAACTGTTATCCTATATGTGACATTGTAAACATTATTAACTTTATTATTAGGCTGGATGAGTAACCAATGTGTACCGCAAAGACCCAACCCAATTTTCTTGATTGTTGATAAAGATGTGCTTTTGTTGGACGATAATTTCTTAGCATTATCAATTCATTTTTTAGCTCAGAAACATATGGGAGATTTTCTCGCATTATGGGGATTTCTAACTTGTATTGTACGCATCAAATTCAGCACTCATATAAATCAATGAGTGAGGGAGCATAGAAGTAACAACATTCAGTAAGTAGGTATTTAATAGATGTCAGGAAAATATGAAAAAATACACGTAACATACTTACAGTATAAACCACAAAACGATACTGTTTAGATCGATATGGATATTTACGATAATTTAAATTTAATTCTGAGCTGTTTAAAAATGATTACATTGACTGGTGCACTACAGACAGATCGTAAGAACATATTTTCAGGCTAGAACGTGTACTGAATGGCTTCACAGAGAAAAATAAAAACAGCAGCCATGGAGTTAAGTGCTGGAGCACTGTCCTGGATCAAGCCTGGGGCAGTGCCCATCAAAAATATACCATGTGTAGTCATGGGGGATATTTCGCTAGTCAAGTATTGTTGACTTTTTAAACCTTCTAAAAAAAACAGTTATATTTATAGTTATACAAAATAGTTATATTTCCATATGACATTTACTTTGGGATGGCGAAAATAACCATTTTTTTGCAGTATCTCTCTCAAATTTGTATTCCTTAATTTTATTAGCACTGGGCCTTTAAAAAAGGAAAAACAAAACGATGAGCAGTGTCCTATCAAGGTTTCCCATTCTGTTTAAGAGTCTTTGAAAAATAAACCATATAATAGATTTAAAAAAAACACAAAGAATTTATGCCTCTATATCATTTAATAGAGATTACATTTATTGAGTTTTATCAGACATAAGTGATAAGGAAATGACTTGCCTTGCACTTCTTTGTGTAACTTACTTAAAAGTGGTTATTAAAAGTACAATACAGATTAATAAGATCAACCCTACCTTGCAGCTTCAGAGTATCTTTCCAGAGATATAAACACTGTTGCTTGACGAATATGGTTTCGGAAGTATGATGGATTTAACGCTATACTCCTTGAAAAGATAAAATAGTATAGTAATTAAATAATTTATTTAAAAAAAAAAATCATTTCTTCTACTACACTTTGTAAAATCAAGTGTCCAAGAAAGAAGTCTAATTTTTATTTTTTACCTAATGCAATATCAACTTTATTGAACTAATTGAATAGTTCACCATGAATATCTGTACTAAACATCTATGTTAATTATATAAATACTATTTACATTGAAGCAATCAAGATATGCAATGTTGAGCAATGATAATGATCTGACTTTATCCATGCAATATTCTAAAAATCACTTGTGGGGTAACTGCTTCAGATTTTAATATAACGTGAATGGAAAATATAAGGATTTTAAAGTGTTAGGCAGCTAATGGAAAATAAATCTGTGTCCACCAAGTGGAATATTCAGTATTCTTATGACATAGTAATGCAGCGTTGAGATAAACAGGCCAAACCATAATGTAATGAAGCTCTGAAAACCATGTTTCTCTTTCGTGGCTATTTTCGTTCAATGTTCCCTTCTCAGTTTTACCATATGGTTGCAGAATTTATTTAGCACCTTCTGCCTCATGGGTAGACCACATAACTGCCAATCAAGAAGACGAGGACAGGTACATGCTGGTTAATATGTTCCAAGCATTTTGTGTATCACAGTATCTTAAGACCTACTGAAAATAATAGCTTAAAAAATAGAAACATACTTGCAATTTAACTAATTTAATTGAGTAAATAAGTATTTTTGTTCTCTTTTAGTGTTGCCGACAGGTTACACAGTGTATGGAGAACAGATAAGGTTAGAAATTAAATATAAAAAGCAATTGGTCAAGGAATGTTTTCTAATGTCATATAAAATTAAATAGCTTTGTTATCTTTACAAATAAATACCTGAGAAATAAGAGTGAACACTTTTTTTAATATTATAATTACATATCCCCCCAAAAAACATGTTTTATTTATAGGCACATAAATTATTGTAGTTTACTACAGAGGAAATTAAAATAACACAGGTACATTAAAAAGCAAAACATAACATAATAATTCTCTCATCTAATTTACATTTTATGGTTGTAAATTATATATTTAAATGGAGCGCAGCATAATATATCAACATTTCTTTGAAAATAAAATGTGCTCCTTTATGGCAAATAAAACTGGCCATCTGGCTTGTGAGGTAACCCTAATGTGGACATCTAAACTTTAATGACAAGTAGCTTTCTTCTCTGCGACAGAAAAGTAGTGAGCATTGGTGGCAACCAGAAAGTAATCTTGACAGTTATCTGTCCCAACTACATAGAAACACATCATAGTATTCACTGAAATGCATTTTTCTATTTGTAAATACAGAGGGGAGTTTCTCAAAATCAGTTAATGCATGTGCACTCTTTCCCCATCTCATTTAGTTCTTTCCCCATCTCATTTAGTTCTTTCCCCATCTCATTTAGTTCTTTCCCCATCTCCTTTAGTTGCAGGAGATGCGTTTGACCAAAAATATATCCTACGTATGAGCTGGCTCACACAAGAGTACCAGAGAGTCTTCCATTGGTTTCCTGTGATTAGCTAGGCCATTTGTGAGTGGGTTATAGAGTTCATAGAGGAGATCAATTAACAATGTAACAAAACCCAGATAGTTATAGCTAGATGTACTATTTTACAAATAAATCATATGATAAAGCCAGGGAGGGAATAAAAGGAAGCAAAGTAACAAACGTTACATGTATAGTGGCAGACAGCACTTAATTTTAGGCTTCAAGTAGCCAAAACAGGTAGAAAAATGGAAACCGGGGGGGTGCTTCTCGTAAAGTGCCATTTTGCGTTCTGGATGAGCAGCATTACTTAGCACACATTTTAAATAAATTAATTTACCATTGCAAAATGGATTGGATAATGGTAGAGTTAAAAGGAGTCACATTGGCTTGCAGCCACAACCATCTGTAGGTGGCACCAAATAATTATTTTACTAAGTAGTCAAGACCCTCAGAACTTCTAAACTCCTTCAAAACTGCTACTGCTAGTACAGGATACTAGGAAGCTTCCCAGTAGGCCATCTCACAATCTGTGCAGATTGAAGTATATTCGATCTGTGGCACAGATCTCCCACCGACTGCACATCCGCTGGTCAGCGCTGAACCGGATGTACCATCAAACCTGGTGCAGGATGACTAGCAGACAAGCAAAGCAAGACCGCACCGCAGACCTGGGAACAGACTGCCAGACTCCGATGGAGGGGACAGACAGGTGAGAGAATTACACTCTTATAAGAATATGAATCAGGGCATGCTTGGGAGGGTCTGAAAATAAAGGGGAAATAATGCTGGGTGGGTATAGAGATGGAGGGGAGTAATTTTGGTGCAGTATGGGGGATGTAAATGATGGTGGAGAGGAATATGATGATGATGGTGGAAGTTATGAATATGGCGATTGGCGGGACATGAATTATATAAATGATGATGTGGGTTGGTGTGCTGATGGTCAGGCATCTATATACACATACAAACACACTCTAACACCTTAAACACACATGCAGCCACTCTAACACCATACACTTACACATATATACATTTTTTTATTAAAATTGTAGATCTTCTTAGGATATTTATTAAAAACAATGTTATAGTCTTTTCCCTTAATCTCTATTTTTCTCAGTTGATCTACACCTGCAATGCAGGGTTTACATGTGACATTCAGTTGATCTTTATGTTTTCATGCAACTCTCTTTTTATCTTTCCCTGCAATGCAGGATTTACGTGTGTTATTCAGGCGATCTCTATGTTTCCATGTGATTCTTATATGATCTATACTTCAATGCAGAGTTTGCATGTGTTATTCAGTTGATGTCTATGTTTCCATATGGTTTTCATTTGATCAGCAGCAGTGTGTGAGCTGCAGCTCTGCTACCCTGGAGTGCGGTGTACCTGCCCTCAAGCTCCCCTGCCAATGCAGCTGTCCACTAAATGTTTATACATATGCTAAGTGTAGGCTCGCCTCTGATGTAATCTGGAGCGATGTCCTCTTAGCTGGATAACAAGAGCAGACCAGCATCCAAACTGGATGTCAGCAAAGCAATGCAGAGCACCCAGTCAATTAGGTTGATCAAATAGGTGTTTTTTTCTAAATAAACTAAATATTTAACCCTTTCAGTCTCCTTAGCACATACCTGTACTTCCTTAAAACCTGTGGCAAAAAGCCTGTTTGGACATAAAGATATGTCCCGACTTTGTTGTAGCAGCAGGGACATCTCTCTTCTATCGGCTGTCTCTCCCCTGTTGGCAGAAGTAAGCATTGCTGGCTTCCAGTAGATGTCACTGCTAAAAACAGGGACATTGTAGACCCTGCTGGGCTCTCATATTGCTTCCTCTGCTAGTGGATCACAAGTCTTGCAATCGGCAATGCAGGGCTATAGAGTCCTGCTTGCTGACCACAGTGTGATCAGCACAAACAGATTTTAAAAATAGTTTCTCCGCTTCAAAAATTTGAAAAAACATATCTAAAAAACACTATCACCAAGCTGTTGCTGAACATAAAAATGGGTCACTGTTCAGCTGTGGCACTTACCATACAGAAGAAAATTAAATTGAATTTATTTTTTATATTTTAAATACATTTTTTGTATTTTAATATAGTTTTTGATCTATTATCACTAATAATCTTCTATTGAACAAAATGATGTAGAACTTGAGTGGGTTCATCAAATATGAAAAAGGGTAATCATGGTTTAACAAACATATGGTAAAAATGAAAAAAAAATATTTAGGTTATGATAACCTAAAGGGGTTAATATTTATACTGACCCTTACTTATCCCCAGCAAATGGTCCATTCCTTGACCATATCCAAGCTGACCATTAGTACTTTTATAAAAAATATTAACAAATGTTTTGCACATATTTACCTCTGATGAGCAATATGCACGGTTTTGCAGAATGTTAAGCAAATATCTTTTTTTAGTCCCTATTCTGAAAAAAAAAGTATTTTGGCTAGGACCCCACGTGTGCCGTGTGCACAAATTTGGCACCATAAAATATGGGGCTGGTATTCAATTATTTCCATGGCTGATTTTTATTCCCAGTACAGCCCTGCTTGTGTCTAAGGATATACTTTAAAACTACACAGACATAAGATATACCAACTCTAAAACATTATGTGGGTTTGAAACAAAACACATATATGAGTTTGTATATGAAATAACTTTTTATATGGTTTTTAAAATATGCATACTCATGTTTTAATCAGGAACATGGATGATCCTATTTAGAATTGCAGAAGTGATATATTTTATTTGGTGAAAAACAGTACTGTACGTAATGAAACAGATTTAACGTTACAGTAAGTTCTGAAGTCATACATTATTACATGATGTCTAATCAATATGGAGTGACTATTTACCCATAAAAGTCAATACTGAAATATTACAAAGTCTTGTTTCATGGCCCGTTTACTGGCTAAAGCTTGATCTTTTGTTTCAGCCTTTTGCTTTATATTCTTACTCTTTTATATCTACCTTAATAACTAAATGGTTCCTTCTTTTATAATGGTCTTTTATGCGTTAACAAACCACCTACTAAATTTGGAGGTCTACGATAAAGAAAATGACTGTTTAAAACTGCTGTCAACAGCTTATAATAGTAGAATTGATTTTTTTTCAGGTTATTGGCTGTTTTGCAGATGAGCGTGGCAATTGTGCTAGATCAATAATTTCCTTAGCTTTCCATTCTCACACATCAAAAATGTTCCCTTCACTTCTACCTATTTTGCTTACAATACCATTTTCAAACTGCGATACACTAGATCTTGCACAATGCAGCGGATACATTTCTGTTGGAAATAATTACCATTTGAAGAAAAAAAGATCATTCCTCGTTTCTTCAGGCTTTCAACGGGTTTGATGACACGTACATATGTTTAGGGCATTATATCAGACCAGGCCCGGACTGGGACAAAAAATAGGCCCGGGCATTTAAGCAAGAGAAGCCCATTTTTATTTAAAACATCGGGGTTTTTTTTTAACTTTATTTAACATCCTCCATGTTAAATAAAGTTAAGCCCTGTGCGGCCGCACACCCGTAAGGCCGGCCCTGGTGGGGGCTTCCCGGCCCCTTAGAGTGGCGGACCCGGTCGCAGTTGCGGCGGGCTTAAGGGGCAGGTGCCCCTTATGCCCTGCGTTAATGAGGCCGCATAGACCCAGTCAGTCCGGTCCTGACTGGGCCTATTTTAAGATAGGAGCCTGGAGCTGCAGCTCCATCAGCCCCTAAGTCAATCCGGCCCTGCCGCGGCCCGGCCCACCGGGGAAATGCCCGGTGTGCCCGATGGCCAGTCCGGGCCTGTATCAGACGCATAAACACTTTTGTTTTCAGTAAGCATGAGATGTATGGAGCCAGTGCCAAAAGGGACAAGAATATCATGTGTTTATTTATTTGTTCAAGAAATCCACCATGTGTAAAAATAAACCGCACATGATGAAGCATCTTTGCTTACATTATTTTTATAAACATAATTAAGTCATAGTTATAGAGTACTGGTGGCTTTTGTGGGCCGCGTACATAGACGTGAACGCTGTCAAATTCAAGGAATTTAATATCCAAATTCCTGACATCACTGAGAAATCCCTTTAATCTGACAGTGATCCAAACGTGTTCAGGTCTCCTAGCAGGTTTATCTGCTGCTGATCACAATTTTTTGTGTGATCAGCAAAAAAGTGCAGTATAGCCTTGTGATCAAGAACAGGGAGATCACTTGGAACAGCTTGCAGTAGTTAGAAAAGGTAAAAGAGAAGTGTATGGTGCTCTATTAGCATTGTAGACTTGGATGGCAAAAGGAAACCCTTCTAGTAATGTCATAATGACATCACAAGGGTTTCCCATGTTTGAAAGGCGATCCTTGGTCCATTTGATAGGCTCATGGTTACCATCAGCAACAAAGTGGAATATAAGTAATGTAGCTTTCATTCAATGACATGCAAACTGGTAGCCATGTATCACAGTTATAAAATTTGCATGTGTGAATGACTTGTATGTAAGCATGAAATAGCCAATAAAACTATATCACAAATCCGAATACATTTTTAAAGGGTCCTAGTACATGTACACTAGGTCGCTTATGTTATAGTAACTTTGTACTCTTTTGACTGTACACCAGATTGTGAACACAATTTTCCTACTATTTGTAGCAATGTTTTCCACTTGTACCACAATAAAATCTGCTTTTGGAACATTTCAATATGTTTTTCTGCTCGACAATTCATTTCTGAACAAACACAAAACTTTTGTTTCGGATTTTTTATATATTTTTCTCACCAAACCAAATGAGCATGTTTCTCTCTTTCCCAGTACACACTGATTAGATAAAATTGTGATGTTTTCATGAGTCATAACATTTGATACAGCTACAAAAGCAAATATATTTATACATCGTAAGATTTGTATTCCCTTAATAACATCTTTCTTGTATATTCAATGAAATTTCCTATCTGTAAAATTATTTTAAGTATAGCAAGATGTTATAGTTATATCTATTACTTTCTGTAATATATAAAATGCTACTTTTTCCTAGTATGAAGCTCTAAATATTCTATTGTCTGGAATAAAACCAGTATTATTGTTCAAGGTCCTGCATAAATGCCCGAGGTGATTCTGTTCTAGGCTACGCTGCCATAACTTCACTCAGTTACTGGAACAATCAATATAGAAGTTAATGTCCACTTGCTTGAAATATGTCTTACTATTAATCTGTCCTTCAGTAATGTTCACTTATAGATCCAAGAACCTGATTCTCTCAAGATCATTATTCCATGTAGATTTCCTATGAATGGAATTAAGAAAATAAATACAGAATTCTAATTTACCAAGTGTACCAAACAGCTATTGTGAATTATGAGCGGACCCCAAAAAATAGACCTCATAAACATTGCTGAGCCGTAATTCATCTCTTTTCACCGATATGACGAAACCTTTGTAATTGATACACATGGAAGTACCTTAGTCGTGTAAGTAGCCTCTGCCTACAAACCACTATGTGTGAATTGGATGTGCACTCATGATTGCTTAAGGCAATTGTGTAATGCTCAGCTAATGCATTAAGGCAAATTAGGTATTACATGTATATTAATATAGTTATGCGTGTGAATGTTTCAGTGTGTGAGCTGCGTGTGCCCCTATTAATTGCTAGGTGTTGTTACTTTAGAATAAGTTTACACTCCTCCATGTGTCACTCACTGATGTTCATTTCTAGTCTCATTTTCCCTTCTGTGAAGATTCATTCATTTCCATGATCCCTGTTTTCATTCATTTAGAAATGTGGCTTGTTTATTACTGTAAAAGTAAATTTATCTATTCTCACATTTTCCCCTCTTTACATATCCACAGAGCCAATTACCCCAGACAAAAACAACTATGTATTAATGAATTTATGTATTGTATTAAGCGCTGCGTAATAGTTGGCACTATATAAAAAAAATAAAAAAATAATAATAATGACTATATCTGCATATTTGATTGTTTGTCAAAACTGAGCCGCCTCTAAAACTTTTTTAAATAAATCGATGTCATGATTGTAGACCAATTCACTGTCATCAACTTGTAGGTGTTAAGGCCTGTGATAGAACATGCCCACACACAAGTCACATTAATACACACTGCAGATGCCTTGCTTGGCGTTTGCTAGCTGTGAACTCTCCAAGCTGGTTCCACTAAGTTCACATCTTTGTCTCCCCACTTTACTCGAGCTTACCTGAAATATTCTAGATATTGATCAGGAGGGTTTTGCAAAAAACCTAAGGGTATCTGCTACAGCACTCCAATAGACACGCTTTCTAATTAAGGTGACACTGCAGCCCTAATTGGCCCTTTAATGTATATGGGAGCTGTGTGATGCCTTTTAATATTGATGGCATGCCATTGCAAAGACATGAGGGAATACTGCAGAATTCTCCCACATGCATTTGCCCCTTTCTCCACCCTCCGCTATTTTTTGTGTAGGAGAACCATACAACCAGAAGGAGGGCACCTTTGAAAAATACCATATTAAAGTACTCAGAGTACTTTAATATTTATTATTCTTATGTGGGCTTGTGAGGGATATTACATTGCCCTTTTAATGAGGAATCCGTAAGATATACATATAATATAGGAACAGCCTAGGCAATTCTCAGCATATGCACTGATGGGAGGCTTCCACAACAGTAATTGTGGACCACTGTCTTAAACAAAACTAAATTACAGTACCAGAATCCTGATAAAATGAAGATACAGAGGTTTTATATCATTAAATCAGGTAGACTCTTATCTGAATAATTTTGGTCATGCTCTTTTAGAATTTCTGAACTTGGTTCTGCATCATAAATATCAAAATAATATTTTAACTGTCATACATTTTGAGATACGGTATATAAAAGGAGGATAGATTCCAATTTACTTTTTTCTTCTGTAGTGCCTTTTCTAAATCATTTCATCATTTCGTTTCAACCGTTAATAATATTTCAACCTACATTCTGACATTTCCATTTTTCTTTACTGACACCTTGTCCTAAAATTAATTTAATGTTTGCCCTATTATCTTCTTTTCAAGTTTTCTGAAAACAATATGTGGACATCAAACCATCTTGGACTTGTCAGGGATCCTCTCTACCATTTTACAACAGGTTAAAACAAAGTCTTTCTCTGAAGATGACAAATTCTTTTTTGTCTTGTTAATGAACACATGAAAGTATTTAAAAAAAAGGGGACTGTAGTTCAAAATGAAAAAGCAAACAAACAAAAAAACAATTACATGCCTTTCATGCAAAGGCTGCAGTCTGCCTGAGATTGTATACTTATTTAATGCAAGGAGTTATAAGAAAATTTAAAGTAGAAAATAGGAATAAGTGGGGTTTTACTTATCTACTTAAATAGTAAAAACATACTGAGCTATAAAAATTGATCAATGTCTGTGCTTCTTCAACACAGACTTCAAATGTGTGGTGGCTGTATGTGTAGCGCAGGAAGGTTGATCGTTGTGCTCCCAGCCCCTCCTCTAACCATACCCACATCTACATGTCTTACTTCAGGCATCTTAAATCTTGGAGGATATAGGCATGGCCGGTCTGAGAATAAAAAGAAGCCCTGGAAATAGAGCTCATGTGCACACACCACACTTGGGGCATAACTAGAAACCACAGGCAAGTAACATACCTCACAGTTTCACCTTTGCCCCCCCCAAAAGCTTGTCTGTGCCATCTGTTCCCCCAAACATGTCTGTGCCACTTTTGTCCCCAAACAGCTTGTCTGTGCCTTCAAACAGCCTGCATGTGCCACCTCTGCCCCTTAAACTGCCTGCCTCTGCTACCCCCTAAATAGGCTTCTTGGGTCACCTCTGCTTCCTTAGCAGCCTGCCTGTGCCACCTCTGCCCCTAAACAGTCTGACTGTGCCACATCTGCTCCCTTAACAGCCTCCCTGTGCCATCTCTGCCCCCAAACACTTATACGTTAATTCACTCATTTACTCTTCCGCAGCCCATTACTTCGCCTGCAGGTTGTTCTGGTCCTGGGGCAGTCGAGCAGCACTGGGGCCACGTTGATGTCTATGACAGCCATCTAATGTGGGCCTGCAGCTTACTACTGTTACTCTCTTTTCCCACCCAGGGGAAGCAGAAGAAAAGAGAGTTTCCTTACACACAGTATGAGCTTCACAGTGGAAGTGTTAAGGGGGCTGTAAAGTGTACTCTATGTACAACAGCAAAGCCACTTCTACCCCTTTTTTGCTGATACTCATATCCAAGCTTCCCTCATACATTAACATGTAAAAAGTCTGGATGGCACCAGAAATAAGGTCCAATAATTCAGTTTATAAAAGTGAACCTCAATTGTGCTCCGTAGTGTGTTAAGAAAATAAACCTTAGCATATCTGTAATTGTATTCTTTCTACTGAAGGTTTTATCTAAAACAGACACTTATATTATTTTTTTTGTCATTATTATTCCCTATTGCAACATCCTATCAGAGTCTGTTTGCATGTTTCTGGGCTGTTGGTTTTAAGTGGTAATAAACAACATTTTACATATTTTTACCCACACAAATAAATATAAAAAAAGACTGATTACTATAGAGCTGAGTAATAGTAAAAAAAAAAAAACCATAGTAGTACACTGGCACATTTTACAAGCATGGGGTTTAGTAACACATTGAATAGTTTCCTTGTTACATATCAAAACCCAACACAATAACAATTGCTTCTGTCACTTTGGTTTTGTGCATGAGTAGAAGATTATTTTGTGGACAGTTGCAATTGTCAGGAACAAAGTGACATACTAACTCACCTAGTAAATGGGACATCAGTGAAGCTCAAAACAAACTCCCACACAGTGCAGAATTTAGATAACAAAAGCTGTGATACATTGAAAGGGAGTCTAAACAATTGTCAAATAGAATAGTAAAACTCAGCCAGGCTCAGGCAGTCAGGGCATTGAAATACCATCCCTATTAATTAAAAAAATAAGCGTGGACTCATCACAGAGGTGCATTTGTTTAAAAGAAATATCAATGCTTTAAGCAGGGTCATGCCAGATCACGAAGCTCCTTTAAGGAATGCACCAGAGGAATATACATTTTCTTCCGTGCAACCCAGGGAAAGATCCATATGATCCCTTCAGCCTACATCAGAGCTTAGTGGCAAGTGAAGAACCTAATTTTTATTATTAATATTTATTGTTTTATATAGTGCCATCAAATTCTGTAGCGCTGTACATCCCATGGAGCCTAAAATCTGCCAATGTGTACTAGCCAATATGTACTTTAAGAAAATCCCTCATATATACAGTAATAAATAATCACGCCTTTTTTTTTTTTAAATAAGAATTGTATGAAACCATTCTTTTCTGGTTGATATTCATTTTACCCACTCCATTAAATGGAGTGTATAATAGCATAGTGAGCCATCATGTGTTTGAGCCCAGCATGTGGCTTAGCCCACCTTATGAGTCAGGTGAAACTCCTCTGCCACCCCTAAAGAATATGAAGTATAAAGAACTGTGGGGGTCAATGTGAATTCATATACTGCTCCTGAATTAATTTGTATACGTAGGCAGAGCATATGTTATCGGATATATATGGATTATCCCTTATCACACGCACAAAATACCCAGTACAGTTACAGTATAGGTTAATTGTAGTTCTTTGAGTCAGCAGCAGGACCCTTATTTTATGTAATGTTTCACTAAATGATATCGAACAAATTGTACACAGTTGCATAATGGTGGTGCCTTATTAAGAAAAATAATCGTGATAATATGAATTTCTTTTTAAGATTCACAACTTGCGCATGGTCCAATGTCAAAGACAAAGTAATCAAAGTAATTCAGGAGAAAGGAAAAGTCATGCTGTATGATAATTGCACTAGGTGACCTTCTGGCCTTCTCATATAAAACTTTTAATTATGTCTTCTGTGCACACTGAGCAACTCCTTCATGGATACTGCTTCTACAGAAGGGAGACAGTCAGAAACAACAAATCTGTATTTTGCAATCTAATATATACAGACTTGTCACCATGGGAATTGTTGGTCATGCTGGGAAGGAGATCAAATCCAAGCAGAGTGTACATGTTGCACTCTGATTGGCCCCTGTCCTTCATAGAATTTGAATTCCCACTTCCCCTATGGTCTGAACTGCCCACTACAGCTCCTCTCTGATATGCCCTGTGCAACCCCCTCAGCTCTGCCCTGCCCCCTCTGCTCTAACATACCCCTTACCTCTCATTTTCTTAATTGCCCCATCTTATCACATCTTTTCTGAACTACCCCTCTAGCTTCCCTCTGCTCCTCCACATCTCCCACTACGAGGGGCTAAGCAATATACACTCACTGGCCACTTTATTAGGTACACCTTGCTAGTACCAGGTTGGACCCCCTTTTGCCTTCATAACTGCGTTCATTATTTGTGGCATACTTTCTATAAGGTGCTGGACACATTATTCAGATATTTTGGTCCGTGTGGATACGATGGCATCACACAGTTGCTGCGGATTGGTCAGCTGCACATCCATGATGCAAATCTCATATTCCACCACATCCCAAAAGTGCTGTATTGAGATCTGGTGACTGTGGAGGCCATTGGAGTACAGTTAACTAATTTTCATGTTAAAGAAACCAGTTTGAGATCATGTGAACTTTGTGACATGGTACATTACCCTGCTGGAAGTAGCCATCAGAAGATGGGTACACTGTGGTCATAAAGGGATGGACATGCTCAGCAACAATACTCAGGTTGGCTGATGCGTTTAAGTGATGCTTGATTGGTACTAAGGGGCCCAAAGTATGCCAAGAAAATGTCCCCCATTACACCACAACCACCAGACTGAACCATTGATACAAGGGAGGATGGATCCATGCTTTCATCTTGTTTAGGGCAAATTCTGACCCTGCCATCTGAATGTTGCAGCTAGAATCGAGACTCATCAGACCAGGCAACATTCTTGCAGTTTTCCATTGTCCAATTTTGGTGAGCCTGTGCGAATTGTAGCCTCAGTGTCCTGTTCTTAGCTGACAGGAGTGGCACCCAGTGTGGTGTTCTGCTGCTGTAGCCCATCTGCTTCAAGGTTCCATGTGTTGTGCGTTCAGAGATGGCATTCTGCATTTCCTTGAGTGGTTCTCCAGATCAAGACCCGAATCCTCCGGGTCGCAGGAGCCGGGTCTTGACACGCCCAGCTCCCCGCCCATTTTTCCTTAAATGGGGGCAGCGGGAAAGCCCCCCGACGTCAGCAGGACGACTCTGGATAGCCAGATACCAATATGCTTATTGGTCATTATTATTCTAACAGCAACCTAGGAATCTGAATGTGTATGCCCTTTATGCTTTTAAGGTTTTTGCACTCTCTTATTTTGTATTTTTTTTTCGTGCTACAAATATAGATATATCTAACACTTTAGCCATTTAAAGCATTTTAAAGGAACTGCCATTTTTCCACAGGAGTATTCCAATAATTATCATTTTAAACCCTCCAGCTGGAGTTAGTGTATAATGATAGGGAGTGTGCTGTATAGTACTATATGCAGTAAGTGGGTAGCAGCATTTTAGCACATTTTAATACTGTCTATTTCTGTGAAATAATTTCTTATGCTTAGATTCACCATTTTGAAAAATGGCACATTGACAGAACACAATGACGCCGACAATTGAATATAGTTTTTCTTGAACCATGCTGTTTTTTCTTGAGAATTATTTCTATTAATTTTTTATTGCACATGTTTTGCAAGTCTGCCTAGTAGTACCCTAGTTATTTTTAAGGGCCACATTTCTCCCTGTACATACTGCACTGTATTTTTATTTTTTCTTTCAAAGTGTATTTTAATTAGGAGGGGTACAAGGTATTTTTATCAGAAAGTAATAAAATGTGACTAGACACCCCTTTGAGGTGCGCATAAGTCCTCAGGGGCCTCAAAACAGGAGAGTACCCCTCATGATATCATGGTAACATTAGGTAGGTCTAAATTATTTTTTATATTATATTCTCTTTTTTATACTTTTTTTTCTAATTTGTGCTGATCACACTACTGCATATTTTTATAGGGATTGGAAAGTGGCATATGTTTAATTTTTATTTATCTGTGCTATGGATAGAGGTTGGAAAGTGCCAACAGCTCAGTCTTACACATTGTAAGTGCATTAATCACAGGCACAGTTGTTCCCTAAAATATTGGAACTTTATTTACCTTATATTATAATGATCATGATCAGAAAAGTAAACTTTACATTTAATGGTAAAAGTATGTACTGCATATTTTACTGTAAACCCATAGGAAATATCAGGTTATCCGAATGATGTGTTAATCTATTTTATGGGTGTCTCAAACAATGACAAGAGAAGGACAGGGTTTGATAAAAATGCTAATATTGATTTGGCCCTAAAGATACAAAATACTATCAGTTCATAAAGGAAAAAAATAAGATGTGCAAGAGGAAATTCCTATATGTATGGAGAATAGTTAAAGGTACAATGTAGCAAACCAAAACATGACAAGTACAGTGTACAGTAGGTTTAAGGTCAATCCTTTGGTAGGCAAAACTCTACAGAGAAGAAAAAAAAAGTAAAAGGGGGGGTAATATTTTTAGAGGTGTAACAAAATAATGTGATAGAGGGTCTCCTAGAAGAGTCTTAAAATCTTTATAGGTGGTTATACCAGATCACAAGAATAGGTGTAATCTGCTCTTCCACCTTGTGAAGCCAATCTTTGGAAGAAGTATCAATTTCTACTTCCAAATAACTGCAATTATAAATGTCATAGCTTTCAGCAATTTTTTTTGTAAGTGGACACAAACTGACCTCCCAAGATGGAATACTGCAAGGTGGTGAGTCTTATTATTGGATCTGTCATATGTCATTATTATAACAAATAGGTATGTGATGTAAATATAAAGATGGGAGGTCAAAACAACTTTGGGAAAACTGAAAAAAGTTGACATTGATGAACTTGAGTATTCCAAATCTACACATGAAGTAACATAATGAAGTAACATAATGTATGGATGTTACATTGTTCAAAATATTGCCAGAAAAGTGCAATTCAGATACAATATTTGTTCATGGAGACATATAAAAAAAAGTGTTCTATAAAATTGGGAGCTGAGTAACCATGGAAAGAATAGAGAAGTATGGAAGTAATCAGGATATCCATAAATCCTGATTTGTGATGCATTTTATTGCAATCATAGCACCTATAAGGAAATTGAATTTAACATTTTGTAGTTAATGGCACTTTAAATTATGTAATATATAATATAACTTCTTGGTTAAGTAGTCAATTGCTAAATTGATCATTGTAATTTCTTTGTCTCAGGCCTGAGGTCTCACCTTGATTTTCCCAAACACTACCCTTTCCTCCAAGAATTTATGTTCTACAAAATCCCACCTTAATACATAAAACGATTTAAATAGCTGTTTTAGTTGAAAACATGTAATGTTATAGAGAAAGAATAATAATATATTTTCCTATGTACATTTTCCAGAAATTGCTTTTTCAAGTTCTGTTACTTGTCCATCTGCCAATCACTATATGTTTACTCTGCTTCTTCCACTTTTGGCACGGATTTTGTAAATATCCTGATCTGTGACATCAACTTATTTACGGTTATTTCTCTAGTGGAACCAGATAAAAGTCTGTTGCTTAGTTCATTCAAGAGTTATATGGCTAGTGCTTAGCATGTCCATCAGAAGCCAAATTCATGCATCCTGGAGGAAACCATATTTTGGTATGCTTGTTTGTATTAATGTTTATCAATATTCCTAGTATTGAAACTGTTCCCTACAAAAATATGGTATTAATTCGAATTAATGGCTCAATTTACTAAACACAGTTAGTTGTCATAAAACTGAGGGGTTTTTTTTTGGGGGGGGCATTGCCTCTCCCAAATTTCACTGTCTACAAAGAAAGGCCAAATCCTGTAAACTTCTCCTTCAAGAATAGCTGAGCTGGCCCTACACAATGCACAGATAATTGGGTAGGATTTCTTTAAATTCCCCCAACTGATTTAACAATACAAAATGTAGGACTATTTCTACTATTTTGTAGGAGAATATCACTGGGGTTGACCTTTTATGAGGCATAGTGAAGTCATTAAGGTTAAACATTAATGTCTCTGCAAATACAGCACTTAATTGTCAGGTCGACTTTTAAAAATGCTTTTATATGCTTCACGTGTACACATTAAGTGCCACACTGTGATACTTTTCGAAAGAGTTATGCATAAGGTTGCCATATCTGCCATTTATTTCTGGACCCATGTTACATGTTGGTGACTACAACCTAAAAAGTGGTTTCTTGCATTATGAGAAATGTCTAAACTTGAGTAAGTAATTTATTTCATTCAGGAGATGTTATACATCCCACATCCTGCAAAGCAACAATGTAAAACTTAGATGTATCCTGGAAAAATGGCCAATGTGACAACTGTAGTTGTAAAGGGTCAACTTAGCCCTTCTTGCAGGCGAAGCTTATTGAGGTTTATAATGCAAAACACACAGTGGTAACTGGGAGTGAAAATGTTCAACTCTCCTACAATCCTCCAGGGTTGTGAATACACCTTCTAGATTGGTCTACAGTGTTTTAAATTTGTGTCTCAAACTTTCAAAGGCCAATATGGCAACTGTGGTTGTGCTACAGTCTCAAGTATGCAAGAATACCGGAGATAGAAAAAAGGTGTCTTCTCACATAAACATCCTAGAATTCTCAGCTAGTCATGGACACACTTCTTAAGCTGTCTGGCTACCATGGGAATTGTGTTTTTACACCATCTAAAGAGGTACCTATTGCTCAATACAATCACCTTCTATTCAAAGGTAACTCATTCACTGCAATATATGCTTACACCAAAAAAGCAAATTGCCAAAAACATGTTAAAATGGGACATCAACACCAGATTTCATAAATAACAGGTCACATATTATTTAAATGTTTAAATGCTGTGATTAATCTTTCTAAATTTAGCTTAGGATTTTTTTTTTTAAACTGTCCACTTTACAACATTCAAAGCTTGGATTTCAACGCTTCTGATCTAGATGAAGCAGTTTACTGATAAAGGTATGGAATAAGAAACACTGCTTTCTATAACACATGTTGTGGATTAATCCACAGTTTCTAGAACAAGTGTATTACAAATATCAATAAAGAAAAAACAAACCTTTTTTCCAAATTTATGTAAGAAGAATAATCAATGATGGCTGCTTCAGTGGCGATTGTGCTACCTCTGTATATCACTAACAGCTTTGCTGATTATATTATACCACAATTCAGATCCTCGTTGAGTTCATGAAAATCCTTTTATACGGTCTTTGAATACAAACTAATGTTTACTAGCTATGTAAAGATACCTGAAGCACTGCTTTTACACAAAGTTCTATTAAATGTTTCTTGGGCGATAGCTCATACCTCCGAGGTGTCTGCACCAGTCTTGCTACACCTTTAACCAAACTATTTATATTGAGCTATTTGAAATGTTTGGATGTATGTAAAGTAATAATGCATACTGTGACAAAGCCCCATAGTTGAGGAGCATAAATGCCACTTCCAATCATCTTAAGCAAGGTCTTCTAGAGCATTACGGCTCTAGAAGCATTACAGGAACAACATATTCAATTGCCCATATATATATTTATCATTTGTATGGCACCTGTGCACAAAATCTTAACAAATTATCTCCCTGAGGCTCACAATACTTGTAAAGGGATAGTGACATCAAGCATTTTGTTAGAAACCGGGGTCTTACGTATATATGAAACTGATCATTCAGGCCACCAGTATTCCTGGTTCCACCAACCATGGATTCTTA
Source organism: Spea bombifrons (assembly GCF_027358695.1). Classification (NCBI taxonomy): domain Eukaryota; kingdom Metazoa; phylum Chordata; class Amphibia; order Anura; family Pelobatidae; genus Spea; species Spea bombifrons. The sequence continues at coordinate 89,004,052 of NC_071089.1, read as the reverse complement.
CAATGTATATTGCAGTGCTACATTAAAATCAGTGCTGCTGTGCATGGTATGTTTTCATATAAATCTATGGGTAAAGGGTCTTAATACCTACAGCTGACATTATTTTTATGATTAAAACAAACAGAATGGATTAACAATATTATTAAAGAAACAAGAAGCCTGGACTATTTTACTAAAGGAGCATGGTCTTTTGCATTAAGTATTTAATAAAAGGACATGTGCAGCTTCCCCACATACAAAGAGTTGTAACATGATCTTAGTTACTAATTTCATCATGAACAACTTTAATGTTTATTCAGTAAGTTTAGCATTTACATGAAATTACACTAAAAAAATGGTTCGGTGAATGCAAATAAATTCAGAAAATTAACATTTAAATTTTGCTTCATGATTATCTCAGCCCATTACAACGCGAAGAATACATCAAACAGATTGGGAAGCAAACATTTTACATGCAATGGGTAACTGATGGCTCCAAGATATTTATAGCTCAAGCAATCAGAGTATTTTTTTTTCTTTTTTTAAAAGACTACTGCTATTGATTATGCTTCATATTCACACTTTATGCTAATTGTAACTCAACGTATTGCAATAGACAGTGTATTAGTATATTTTACAATATTTATTTGTATAGGTCTGGACTTTCTCTTTCTGGCTTTCCTAGTTTCTTTTAATAATAATCTTTCTTTTAATATTGATACATACTAATGCAAAATGTCCTCTGTTCACCTTTATCACCTTCATTAACCTTACAATATAACTGCAACAGACAAAATAAATAAATAGTTGCGTTTGAAACCAAAAAATGCCAAGCAAGGTAAATTCATAAACTGAACTAATGGTAGTAGAAAAGAAGTCAGGAATCAGACTGCATGGAGTCCAGAAAACAACCTAAAGTCAAAGTCAGGTAATCAGAAACATAAAAGAAATCCCAATTTACTGGTCTGAGTGAACTATTAAGCAGTGGGAAATGGCAGAGCTGCCTGCACCAATGTTGCAAACACAACGGTACTAATGGCTGCTAGTGTGATACCTAATGCAAAGAAACAGCATTGGAATAGTAGCAAAAAGCTGTCTCAGTAGCATGTAGAACATTAAGGTCTGGAACCAAGCCATCTAGAGTTCGGCTTTCTAATGACGCATTGTCAAAACAAATGGTCTCTATACAGAATTCGTTGAAGTGTATCTCCAAACAGTAAGTAACCAGGACATAAACATTCCATATCATAGGTTGGTGGTAAATCCATTGTTCTCACACCTTGTATAAAAAAACATTCTTGGTGGAATAATGCAGGGGGCTTGTCTGCCATCAACCAATGAAGTGGAATGAGGTGCCGGCGACCAATAGAGTTGCTCGTATGGACCTTTAAAATCATGGCGCCAAAGCTGCTGCGTAGAGCGTACCGTGTTAACCCTGTATTAACCCCTTGAAAACAATGCATTTTGAGCCCGTACATGTACGGGCTTTGTCATTAAGGGGTTAATCCCTTCTACAAAAAATAAAAGAACACAAAGAATGTACACGAATATTCGCCTGAACTGAACACAGGAACAGGCGGATAACGTGGAAGAGTTGGCCGGTGCCCAAGTCTAATAATAATCATCTATGAATTTGTTCAGCTCAGGGTTGGATACTGTACATCACTAGTCTCAGGGGATTATTGGAACTTTTTGTTATTCCAATGATAATTTGCTACATATATATATATATATATATATATATATATATATATATATATATATATATATAAATACAGGCAGTTAAACCAACGCATAAAAAAAAATCTAAAATGAAGAAATCAAATACAATGATTCATAAAAGAGAACACATTTGAAATATGCTAGATTCTAGTACTGGTTTCTGGTTTTTTTTTATAAACAAATAATATATCTAAAAAGATTTCATAAATAACTGGAAAATTACAGATTGTTTTCAATGACCACTGAATAAACGGGAACACTAATTGATACATTTGCAGATTTCAAGGTTCAGTGAAAAAATCCATACATCTACACAAAGATCTGACAATGACTTCGACATTTACTAATTTATTGATTGCTTTATTCAATTTTCCATTAAAAGGGATTCTTGTCAAGTTGACACGACAACAGTTCACATGTACACAGACGTTTCCTTATTGGTAGAGCATTTTAAGGTCATACGTACATTTCCGCTAACCATGAGGAAAATGTGTAGGTTTTGGAAATTACAGAGAATAACTTCAGGGGTAAAAAAAAAAAAAAGACATGCCGTTCATGTACTCCTGATTTAGTCATAAATAACCCTTTGTTGCTTAAGAGAAGAAGCAATTGGCATGAACCAAATGAACAGATAATAAAAATAAAAAGCATACTCAGATATGCTTAAAAATACGTTCTAATCTCAAACTCACCAAATAGATATTATGAAGAGCTAACTCGGGAATACGAATCCTACATGACCTATATACATACCTGGTAACCCTCTGGGTTTTTCATGTGGTGTCTAGGTAAAGCACTGCTTCCCCTGGTCTCCGGGTCAGTTTTCTTCTTCACTGGGTAGGGGAGTGGCATATGACCACACCCACTTTTCCTTGTACTCCCGGCTCACTTAAAGCACTTGGAGCTAGACCTGTTGTACGCACTGCTAGCTGCGCCCACTCAAAAAGCTACTTCCCTAGAAGAAGGAGAGTTCCAAGTAGCCTACCCTGTTAAGTTCCCAGATATGCCTGTACATGCATGATTAATGCGGGGAGATTTCTTAAATCACCTAACTCATTTACTAATCCATTATCCAGGGCCTGTTCGGCCCTTCCTGCAAGTGAAGTCGCTGGCTAGGCATAACAACTTATGTTAGCTGAAATGTGTATGAGCGGAATCCTAACAGTTTAGAAAAGATATTCAGAATCTCTCAAACAAATGTAATTAAAGTTAGCTACCGGGATGCAAGTGACTAAAGTACTTCCAACCGGCAAGAACTAAAGCATGTACTGAAAAACAGGAAGGCTGTTGGATGTTACATAATTATTATCACATAACTGGTGTGACTCAGTCCAAAACCTGTAAATCCAAACTTTTAGATCTATCTAAATCTCAAATAAACTTGTAGAAGGGTTGGAGACAGTTTTATACTAAATGGAATCATACAATTAAAAATGGAGTAATAATAATGGCAATCTTTTGTACTTGTCATGGACATTAAAGAGACAAGAGCATGTCTATCCAAGAATTCCAAATCATTATTTGAATCCTCATTTTAGATCCAAGTTCGAGTCAAAGCATTCCTTGGTGGTTAATTATACTATGTTACATTTAAGTCTATTTAGGAAGTTGTGTTCTTGCATATAAGTATTTCCCCAGATGTTCTTGAACTACAACTCTCATGATGCTTATTATGGATACACACCTAAAATACACATGTAACACTTAGAAATACGCATATAATCAACATTTCCATAACCATCACCAATAAAATAGGAGGTATGATCTCTATAAAAACAATCCTTACCGGTGTGCATGGCTGAGTGCAAGTTCAGGCTGTTTCATCCGCAAGTAGCAGGCAACAAGCTTTGTTTCAATAAAGCTGACGACACTTGAAATGTTCTCTGCAGATGCATCTGAAAGTTTCCCCAATGCATTACCTTTACTGCACATCTTTCAAAGAAAGACACAAACATTTATTATTACCTTTCAGCTATGCCATTCACAAGAACACAGGTTTGAACCTTTATGTGTTTAATGTTGTAATATTACTACACAAAGCTATAATGATGATTCTTTAACGGACGTCTTAAAATAACAATGTTATATAACTGTACAGAGCACCGCAGTTAGGAAATAATATCATTTGCATACAAGATTTCAGAGGGCCATAAGAAATGACAGAAAGGGCAGCTTCATTGCCTAGACCATTTCACTTGAGTTCCACTAATTATTGACCAAATCTACACATAATGTGAATCATTTTCTGCTTATGTCCCTCCCGCAAAGTCATCTGAATGTATTTTTTCTTTTGTAATGACTTTAAAGACTCTCAGAATACAAATCTGGACCCAATCGCAGCTGTTACTGGTGTTACAACTATGGTTCCACAGTCAGTAAACATAACCATCCAATGATTGTTTGACTACAACTCTCAGTATCCTGGTCAGATGCACATACTTCGATTCTACTAAATACAAGGTAATAATAATAATAATAATATGCATAATACAGACTGCTATATTCTTTCTCGTACCGTTCAAAACCTTTTTTTTTTCTTTTCTTGTTTTTTGTGTTTTTGCTGCTTTGCTGCATAAATTGAAAACATCAATAGAAAATATGATTGTAGTTTCACAGTCTTGTGCAGATGCTAGTGTGGTGTTCAATGTTTATTAATGGCCCTTTGCAACAATATCAATAGGTTCTTAGTGAAGGGTTATTGTATAAGGGCCTGCATTTCAGTTCATTATGTCAGGATATTGATCAAAACACCTTTAAAATGACTTTGATATCTGATCTACTTCATTAATGATTCGATCTGACAAGTGGAAACAGGCACAGTAAGAGGTGGCATTAGAAGCATTTCATTATTTCATTTACTTTGAGCCTAAATCAATATGTTTCACTGAAGCTGATATGCGATTTTAATCTACACATCTCCTACTGGGGTAACAATTAATTTCTAAAACATCCTGTTTGTTGGCATTGCCTAGAGAGTTTGTTCTACTGAGCTTTGATTTAGGAAGGACACGATCACCCATGCTGTTTACATTACATAATAGAAAAATAAAAATTTACAATTATCCATGGATGGTTGTTTATTGCAGTCCATCTGACCAGAATTTACTTTTTAATGTTACCGAGGCAAAGCACTGCTTAATACATACATGTATATCTTTATGATTGTCATGCTTTGTCTGATTGTGTAGATGCAAATGCTATTCTGCCTCCTTGTTCTCTGGAGTTGCCCTTTGCCTGGTCTTTATTTTTTACTACCTTCTTGTCCATTGCTCTCAGATTGTGAATAGAGATTAAACATAAGACGTATACAGTAGTCTTGAATATTTTTTAACTTTGCCTTTTGGGGCTCACGAAGTTACCTAGGCTTTTAAAGAATATGGTTAAATGCCATGGGAGCTTGAGTCATATGAATTTTATATTTTTGCGAATGAGTCAACTTGTACAGAATAGATATTTGCAACCAAAGTTCCATCGATTCCATCTAATGTGAGATAGTACACATTATGCTATGTACCTAAGGTAAATGGTTAAATAGCAATCGGTCCAGTCAAATATATTGAATAGAAATGTCTTTAGAAGACTAACATTACTGTAAAAAGATTGGTATAATTTATTGATGGCTCAATAAAGGTTTAATGCACAACAAGAGCAATGTCACATATATTCATTTCTTTAAACATTAATTCTAACACCAGTCAGGCCCTTCCTCATATATCAATATCTTACATATTCAAGCGTGTGGCTACATCTCCAAATTCTATCTGTTTCTATGAAGAATATTATTTGGCTCTAGCCTAGCTTCTTGTTCATCGTTATGCGCTATGATGTGAACCTTTTGTTTTTACAAATGGAGAGCTACGGATAGTATGTGGCTTGTAAATGTTTCCATCTTGGCCTTGACAAAAACCTTTTGGTCAAAATTTTGGTACGCAACTTAAATAATAAAAAATATATACATTTTAATGAGGTGTGTGTGGTTTCTGATCTCATTATTAGATTCACTTGGGATTGTTTATATTGTCTACTTCCCATTTGTCTATGTCCCTTGTATCTTCTTTCCTCCAAGCAATACAATACGGTTTTAGTAGCCCTCCCCTGAACTCTCTCCAACATGTCAATATCCTTCCCCAAAAGTTTCAATTTATGTATCTTTAACCCCTTAATGACAAAGCCTCAAGGCTCAAAATTCATTGTTTTTAATGGGTTTACGGACCATCCATTGTCCTTAAGGGGTTAATGCTTTTTTGGGCACACTAAAGATATTTCTGAAAATCAGTTTGCGTGTGTGTGTGAGTATGAATGTGCAAGTGAGGTGAGATGGAGTGTGTATTAGAATGAATGTGTACGTGTGTGTGTTAGTGAGTATGAGTAAGTGTGTATAATTTGTGTGTGTTTAGATATGCGTGTCAGAGTGTATGTTGAAAGGGGTGAAGAAGGTACAAACAAGTTGTGTGGGGGCAATGATGGCATAGACCAGCTGTTGAAGTTTGGGGCCCTGGGGCAATTTCCCACTTTTTTAACCACCTTCTTTAAGGCCCTGTGCTTTCTAGTTCCGCCCCTGGACTTGGATACTATTTAAGGACCAGCACTTCTTACCCACCACACTCTGAATCAATTAATACATTTTCGGGTGCATTCTACTGAAAAATGTAAATGGTGACTTTAACAAGTAGGGGCAGAAAATAACTTTTTGAACTATAACCAATATGTTAAAAGTACACATAAAAACATCTTAATGTCTCAAATGTCTTCACTTTTAATTATATATATATATATATATATATATATATATATATATATATATATATTCTCTCATACCTCCAATGCTGTTGTTAAACGTCCTGCTGCTGCTGCAAAATTATTCTGTCTGTAGCAATTACTGCCGCCTTCTAATATTTTCTGAAGAAATTTGTCAGTTTCTGGCAATAATATGAAATTACTGGTACTTTGGGAGCATATTTCTTCAGATGTTGGACATGTAGATAATAGATTTTGGGGCATCTGGGACTCTAGAAATTCATATGTAATGTCCTCCTCGTTAATGTAGACTAATTCCATTTCTATGTTCACTATAGTTGCTAGGTCTATGTGAGGCTGAATAACTTCAGGTCTGTCATGGTTGCCTTTATGAGTTTTAGCCTTTCTCTTTGTAACAATAACTTCCCCTGTATTCTTCAATTCTTCCTTCAAAGTAAAAGCCTCCAGTGAGTTACTAACAGTTTCTGCCGTTGTCTTTTCCACATTTTTATTTTTGTTTTTCTTTTTTTGCAGTAACGTGTCTTCAATTAGTTTCCTTGGTGTTTTTGGAACATCACTTTTTCTTGCATGGCATGCTGCATTCTTTTTTGATGACTCCTACAGAATTTTCGGCACCAAAAGAAATTTAATTTTCTGCGAATTATGCCAAAATCCCTATATGTTTCTAACATAAATAATACCATTACATAAGTTATGGTGGGTAAAAGGTGATGGAAACCCTTCCACTTAAATTTAAGGGGTAGTAGAAGTATTATAAAACATATATATATAGTGGCTAAAGAGGCAAAGGTGATAATTGTTAACCTTATTTGCATGCGCCTACCCAGAATCCCTTGTGGTTGCGAAAGCACTATGAGATTTCTGAGGGAAAAAACAAGCCTTCTGGCTTGTCTGGTGTCTGTAGATGAGTGTTTTATAATACGTCTACTAACATAAATAATAAAATAGTACAGGAGACATAAAAACAACTATAATGTTTACAAAAAACATAAATTAATTGATATTTTAATCTCGAAACAACCATCCTCTTTTTACACAGTAAAGACCTTCAAATCCAGGTAACCTTGCACTATGCCATGCAAGCTCATAGCGCAGCCTTCTACCCTGTGAATATTTGATTGCTTCTTTGATACCTAAAGATTAAGCTTATTTTGTACTGTTCTATTTCGTACTGTAAGGTTGTGTTTTGCTGAAACTGTGCATTCAGAACTTATTTAAGCACATTCTTTATGCACTGGTTTTAATTAAAATTAATAGTGGGTAATGTTAACAATGCTCCTTGAGCTCATCATGCTAATAACCTGAAACAAGCACTATATTAATTTAAATACTAGATTTATTATTCAAATTGCTTTTTGGCAAAGTCACTCCAAAAATTGTCCATGCCGCAGTTTTTACACATTAATAGGTATATCCGCATTGTGTTTGTATGTTTGAAGATGAGTAATTTGGGCTAGCCTGGTTACTTCAATAAAACCAATGTAAAATTACTACAGTATGGAGTAATGCTTAATTATTGAACTAAAAATCAAGTTTCAGTGGTTATCCCTTCTTTTTTTCCAAGGAATTGAATACTTTCAATGCAGGAAAGAGATTATGGCTGCCGGGAAGAGCACATCTAGCTTTTCATAATGGGATTTAAAGAAAAATCTCATGAGCCACTTAATGTCCAGCTAGCTCCTGGTTTTAGGTAGGTTGCAACGGTTTAATCCCACTGCCTTAATGATCACTGGCGGACAAAAAATATAATCAATGGAATATAACAGTTTCTGCAAGCATTTGTGTTGGAGCATTGATATCATAATGCAAACCCTATCAATAAGTAAACCTTAGTATATTTATTCCCATAGATTAGGATGGCACGTTTTCTTTTTCTGTTTGCCTTAACTGACCGAGTATAGAGGACATCTGATAACATGTCCTGACACAATTACTGAATGTGTACCTGCAAAACCTTTAAAATGTTGAAGAATATGTATGTATTGTGGCGAGCAGGGCTGTCTTTACCTTATCCATCCCTTGACTGTGATTTGGCATATGCAGAAATTTCAGAGCACCTGGGGTAGTACACAAAGCTTGGTTTATACCGTTAGACAGGATTTTAACCGTTAGGATTTGAATGACACTTTACGTCATCACTGCTGAAAACATACAGGGTCAAACCTAAGAATTGGCTAGATCTATTCTTCACCACTATAGAATTACTATACCTAAGTTTAATCGTACGATTCCATGTGGTTTTTATACCTACACGATCAGAAACTGGCAGATAAAATGGGCCAATTGATTATTTTTCCAACGTCACTATCTATATGTTCATCCTAAAATTCAGAACAATTGTTGCATTTAGGCAATGGGTTTCTTATTTGTTTTTTTTACATGTTGAGTCCTCATCTTTACTTTAATTTGCATTCCTAGTGAGAAAAAAGCCCAGAGCTAAAGCTGTAGCAGGCAATACAATGTGGTAATTCTGTTGGCTGCTTATATGGTTAGGGTGCAGTATATCCTACCAAGATACCTCTAGATACCCATAGATACCAAGATATGGATATTAAGCAGAATCCGAGGATGTTGTAACCACCGTACACTTCATGCCTTAACATAATGGCAAGCATGGGCAATTGCTTAAATAGGTGATTGTGTCTGTCCCCTGTTAACCGAAACATCTGGTAAGGCAACGGAGCATAGTATCTGGGCTAAATGTGGGACGGTGCATTTAGGGGAAAAGGTTATCTGTCCTCTGTGTCCTACAGGCACTTAATACTCAAATGCAGTTTTATCTGTGTGTGAAACGGAACATTACAACCCCCTATTTAAAGTCATGTTAAGTATATGCAAAATGTTAATGGTAGATTCACTTAATAATTGCCATAAATGTGCCACATTCACTGAAATACTGTTTGTTACAGCAATAAAATTAAATTACATTTTATTAAATTACATGTGTATTGATGGATCCCGCTCATGAGGATTGTATTCGTACAATTTTACCTTTTGTTGTTTTTGTTATGAATTACCATACTTTGATTACCACTGCTTTATCACCCAGTCAATGTATAATGTACCACGCTCATAAAAGTGTTTTGTTATACATTACTTTTGTAAAGCTACTCTACAGTTCTAGTACAACATAATATATTTCTAAATCTGAAATATTTAATAGCTCCCCTGAAAGATTGTTTTTTCTTCCATTTACAACAATTTCAGCACATTCCCTCTAAAGAAAAAGAAAACTAATGTGCAGAAGCTGACATGGCATCTTATAAATACATATGTTATGATGTTACCAGAAATACTCTTAATTATATATGAAGATAAAATAAAGTAAGGTTATGGGAAAACAGTGAGCGTGGGATAAAGTTTAAAAAGTGGTCTTATGCAGCTATGTATTCTAGCCTAGAACAACTAGGCCCCAGTTCCCTGTCTCCAAAGCCTGGGGGCTCCCTGCTCATTTGGCTGCTTACAAGGGATATCTTTGATGTCCCAAGTGGCCTATTAACACTATAGGGGACTATGCCACTAGGGCACAGCCTCCATCGGACACATTAAAAAACATTGTGCATCTTAAAGACATGTCATATCCCGGTGCTCCACAAAGAGGATGACGCCCATGGAGGGGGCATTGTATTGCATTGACTAGTATGCTGATAAGGCCACTTTTCAAATATGTTTTAACCACAGTAACGGTTTTATACATAATGCCTTACAGGGCCACCATCAGAAGTTTTAGGGCACCTTACAGATGACTCACTGAATACCCCCCTCTATACCACCAGGATTTTTTCTTCTACTCATCTTTTTTCGTGACAAAGATGGTTCAGACAAGCTGTTTGGGGACAAAGACGAATTGAAGCATTATAGGAGACTAGCAACGCCTCAACCACCGGGGGCTAGGGTGACCACATTTGATTTCAGCCACTCAAGTACAAAGTATGGAGTGGGTAGGATTACACACACAGGCAGATATTGTATACATATGTCACATACACACTGATTCACATATGCACACACCGTCACATACACATTTTACATTATAAAAAACTATTTAGAAGCCTTTGGAACCATGCAGATGTCAAATTTAATAACATATTTATCTTACAATATACATGCATTCATTACCAGACATGAGCAGTCTCAGACAATTAATCCCTTTATTATCAGACATGAGCAATGTCAGACAATTAACCCTCTTCATTACCAGACATGAGCAGTGTCAGACAATTAACCCCTTCCAATACCAGACATGAGCAGTTACAGGCGAATAACTCCCACATACCACACACACTCACACACACACACACACACACACACACACACACACACACACAGTGAGTTTATTACCTGGTGCTGAATGCAGCTTACACTGAGCACCATGTTGAGGAGAGGCTTTTGAATTTCAAGCCAACCAGGAGAGTTGAAAGGTCTCTCCTGATTGGCTAAGACATCCTTCATCCTAATGAGGGCTCCTTCCCCAGCCCCCTCTAATTAGTCATCTAGTGCAGAGTTAGTTTTTTTAACAGAGTAGTGGCCCACAAGGACAGCCGTGCACCTTGCAGTTGTAATGGTTGTACCCCCTGATGGTGGCCCTGATGCCTTATAAATTTGCATTCTTGTGTTGTGAATATGTTATCACAAGCTACTAAAGACATCATATTTTCTTGTAAATGTAATAATTATTATATGAATATGTAACATTTAGTCAAATAATACCACAAATTGTATTTCTAGATACAGTAATTGAAATCAAAAAGTGAGAAATTAGGAACGCTGACTACCATTCAAGTACATTTTTCATAGGTTTGCATTTTTTATTTCTTTCTCTTCTCTGTCATAGCAGGGTAAATTAAACACTAATTAACAAACTCATCTAAAATATTTCATCTACATTATCATCACTTAACATTGTTGTTCTTGTAAATTTATATGTAGATAATTTGACATACTTATTGGTAATGTAAATTGATTTATCGTTGTTCAAAATATTTGCAATCTGTCTCTCTTTGAAAAAATTGTATGGTTTTTTTTTATTAGCTTTCCTGTTAAACACTTGACAGTATCGCTGTGATATTTTTGAAGGCTGGATACACAGATTCACATTAACCATTTCACCTAATCAATGGAAATACATTTAAAGTCTAATGAATAACTCCCAACAGAGAAATGTAGGAACACGGCTATGAATATGTAAATTAAAATATCAGGACACTGAAATTTTTAATCAAGTTAAATGGAAGTAGGCTTTCATATGGTAATTTAACTTCCATCACTTTTACCAAAGTAACAAGTTGTTTGGAATAAAATGTGGACAGCAATTAAGACGTAGACCTTTTAGTTTGTTATTAGCTTAAGCTTTGTGGTTGATCTTTAAATGCTGTTTTTATGTTATGTAACGCATTTTTAAAAAAATGGTGTATAGACAGACATTATTACACTACATTACATTTATTAAAGCTCTAACAGATTCTGCAGTACTATTATAATTAGGGGAGAATATAGGTTTTAAACCATGAACACATTAGACATACCGGGGCGGGCTGGGCAGGGGGGCAATAGCCCCCCAGGCCGCCCGAAATCTAATCTAAACGGCCGCTGGGTGCTGATGCCGCCGGCCGCCGCTACTTTAATACTTTTAAAATTTTTTTATTTAATATGGCAATAAAAAAAGAAAGTATTAAAGTAGCACCGGCCGGCAGCATCAGCACCCAGCGGCCGTGTGCGATGGCCGCCTAGTGATGAGAGCAGCGTGAGGGGTGAAAGCTCCGCCCCCTCGCACTGACCTTTCACCCCTCACACTGCTCCCATTACTATGCGGTCATCAGACTGCTGGAAAACTAATCTAAGCAACCGATGCGTGCTGATGCCACCGGCCGGCGCTACTTTAATACGGATCAGCTTGCCATATTAAATTTTAAAAAAAATATTAAAGTAGCGCCGGCCGGCGGCCGTTTAGATTAGTTCTCCAGCAATCTGATGGCCGCATAGTGATGGGAGTAGCGTGAGGGGTGAAAGCTCCGCCCCCTCGTACTCAGACTGCTGGAGCACCGGATGTCGTGTCACTGACATCCTGTTTACATACAAAACAAGCTACCAGAGGTCGCTTGACCCCCCCCCAAAAGTGGAATAAGTAGAAGGTTAGCAAACCAATTTCTTTTTTCACAAACTATAATATATTTTTTTGTACAAAAAAAAAATCGGTATGTGTGTATGTGTTTAAATTATTAAATCTCTATCTGTATGTGTTCACAAGTTCAGCTCCCTGTGTCACCTCTGTCCCCAATCAGCCCCTCCCAGTGTCACCTCTGTCCCCAATCAGCCCCCCATGCCATTGCTGTCCCCATTCAGCTCCCCAGTGTCATCTCTGTCCCCAATCAGCCCCTCCCAGTGTCACCTCTGTCCCCATTCAGCCCCCCATGTCATTGCTGTCCCCATTCAGCTCCACAGTGCCACCTCTGTCCCCAATCAGCCCCTCCCATTGTCACCTCTGTCCCCTTTCAGCCCCCCATGTCATTGCTGTTCTCATTCAGCTCCCCAGTGTCACCTCTGTCTCCAATCAGCCCCTCCCATTGTCACCTCTGTCCCCATTCAGCCCCCCATGTCATTGCTGTCAGGGCCGGCCTTAGGGGTGAGACATACTGTACAGGAGAGGAAGAGGGAGATTGAGATTATGAGATTGCGACAGAAGGTGAACGATTGCTCGGGCGAGGATTGTTTGATAATAGCCAAAGCCTCATGAAGATGTAAGTGGTTGGGAGGACTTGAAGGTGGGGGAAACAGGTAGTTCCTAATTACAGTGTCCTTGTGACAAAGGTAACCTCCCTCCCATACAGAGATCCCCGCGGAGACCTTCCCCGGCTCCGGTGCGGGGAATTCTCTCTGACAGTCGGGGAAGGTGTGCGCGATGGACGCAGAAAGCGGAAGTTGCCTATGCGAATCGCGTAGACATCTATCTGCTGCCCGGACAACACACCGGGGAGTCATAAGCAATTTAATGGGGGGCATAAGGCATTTCTGTAGGCAGAGTGCTCTATGCAATGCCTTTTAACCCCCTTAATACCACTCTGCCTCCAGAAATGCATTTTAACCCTCTATACGCCAGTCTGGCTCCTAAAATATGCCTTATACTTCCCTATATGCCACTCTGCCCCATAATATGCCTTTTAACCCCCTAAATGCCAGAGTGGCAAATAGGGGTACAAGGCATTTCTGGATGCAGAGTGGCATATAGGGGGTCAAAAGGCATATCATGGAGCACAGTGGCATATAGAGGGTTAAAAGGCATATCATGGGGCACAGTGGCATTTAGAGGGTTAAAAGGCATATCATGGGGCACAGTGGCATATAGGGGGTATAAGGCATTTCTGGGGCAGATGTGCATAACTGGGGGGGCAGGTTGGAAAATAAAAGCAAATAAAAACAAAATATTTTTCTCAATCATAGTTTACATAGTTTACATGAATTAACATTTACTGGTAAAACTTTTTTCCTATATTCAGGTTTTTTTCTTTTTTTCCTAAATTAATATTCAGATTTTGGAGGGTTGTTTTATAATCAGGGTCGACTTATAATCGAGCAAATACGGTATTTTCTGCCCTTCTAATTTTTTGCGAATCTGAATTATTCTTGCCTAGGTCCATTTCCGCAAAAAGGCAGAGCTATGGGGACAGCCTCAATCAGGGGAGGGGGTATGCCATGTAACCCCACCCTTTTGTGAAAATGTACTGGGAGTCCAGGTTCACTGAAAAGTGCAAGAAGACGGAAGAAAGAAGAACAAGAAGAGGCAAGAGAAGAAGCAGAGTTACAGGAAAGGAAACAGAGACACACACCACAGGGATTTTCTCTCCTACTCATCTTTTTTGGTGGTAAATATGGCACTGACAGGATATTTCAGGGCACTGAAAAGCTATTTTGTGGCAAAGATGGCATAGACAATCTGGGATCACTGGCAAGCTATTTAGGGACAAATATTGTGTAGGTAAGCTGTTTGTGGTGCTCACAAGTTGTTTGGGGCAAAGGTGGTTCATGTTAGCTATTTGGGGGAACAGATGGCACATGCAAGCTTTTTGGGGTCATTGACAAGCAGTTTGTGGACACAGATGGCGTAGACAATACTGTCACTGAGGGCTGCTCCTTCAGCCCTCTCTAATTGATGGTCATTTGTCTCCCCAAGTGGGCCCCCAGGAAGCCATGTCCCTTAAAACTTTAATAGTTGTACCCTCTTGATGATGGCTCTGTGTGAGGGAGTGTATTTATTAATCATGATATAGCATAATGGATGTTGGCATGGTTTTGGTGGGCATAGTTTTGGTGTGTGTGTAGGGGGGGGTGTCAGATTTTCATCAATAGACCAAGGCAGCACAATGTCTGGGGCTGGCTCTGCACACTCCCACCTTTGTGAGTAGACCTCAAAGGTCCAAACGTTGTGGGTCTAAAAGACTATACCAACGTGTTAACAAACAAATTTAAAAATATATACCTATATCAAAATATAAACATATACAAATAGATCATATATATTAACAGCTGCAAATAAAATGAAAGTTCCAGAAAATCCCAGTAAGAGTAGGGTTTTACATAATCTATACACCTCTCACAGATTGTTTTACTGCTCAATCTATTTTTAAGACCTTATTGATTATTTATTGGCTATTTAAAGCTTATCTAAATATTTGTGCAAGATTCTATTTTTATATTATTTTATATTAATTGCAAGTTTTAATCTGTTCTACTGGTAATGTTATACAGTGTGTTTTTCTATGCCATTTTAACAAGAAAGGCTTTTTGGTGTTGCTGGAACCAAGCCCAGTAATGCATTTACAATGTTGCGAATAGAAGTGGTCACTTTAAAGAAGCATTCATATTTTTCTGTCTAGACTCGGTTTTGCTATACTCCTTTAATTTTAATCTAAACAATGTTGGAGATTAAGTATTGTACTGTTTGGCTTTTTGGATTTGCTTGTTTTGTGCACAACTCTGCTTGCATGAATGTTTTTCACTGCTTAAATGTGTATATTTACTTTTAAGTAGATGTGTTCTGAATACATGAAAAAGCCCACAGCATGAATTACAATTAAAATTGTTTACAAAATGGCCAATTCCTCTTTTACTGATTTTACTACTGATGTGTAGTCAGTGTGGTATTCTGGCTGCAGATCTGGGGATGGCGCCACTTACAATCGGGCACACTGGGTTGCCATGGGCCAATTGGTTCATCAGAGAGCTCCCTTGCAACTGTCCCATTAACACTGTTCTGGGACGTGATCTCATATATCCGTATATAATGCTCAGCATATTGGACAGCGGCCAGAGTGGGCACTTGTAGGTGGTGGCCGGGGTGCTGCTTTAGGTCAAACCAAAGGCAGGACCCAGCCAAAATACATTGCTGTGGGTAGTGACGTTATCGACCTAGTGGCCATAGGCTATGATTTGTATGGCATTTACAGGTTCAGTACTCTATGAATTGAAGAGATGCAGTGAAAATGTTTTCAGAAGGAAAACTCAAGTAGAGAAGTCCAAATACCATGAACAAGACCATCTGTGTCAGAGTTACAATTACCAGACATCTACATTTAATTCTTAAGATGAATAGGTGTGTTATATATATTAATCAACGATAAATTGAATTTCACAGTGTACATTTTGCTTTGTTAAACCATTATTAAGCTGTGCATGTTTCTGATTAAGAGAAAATTGTGGATTTATCTTGTGCTTGTAATTTGCTAATTGAATTCTTCCCAAGATAAAAAAAAATGCACAACACTGTCCTACATTCTCAATATCACAGACAGGGATATGCATTCTGTTTCAGTTCAGCTTCTGTAGACTACAATTAACCATGACCTCCATTTTCTGGCCGAGGATCATGCAAGTTTTGCAGCAGTTGATATGAGAGATGTTATCTGTCTTTAATTACCGACATGAATACTAGCATCTGTAAATGAAAACCCATCCAAACAGCTGACCAGACAGTTTAAATCAAATCTTGTTATTCAGTCAATTAATGAGTCATCTTTATTTAGCCATCTGTTTGTTTCCCTGAATTGACATTAATCTATAATGAAAACCTATGTTTGTTGTGGCATCTACTTCACGTGTAATATTGCTATCTTTGGCTTGCAAACAATATATCCGATTAGGTTTTGTAGTGCGGTAGCTTCATATAAGTGTATTATCGGCTCTTTCATAAGTTCAAACATTCTGCTAATGATAATAATATTCTTTAAAAGCCTCCCAGGATGTTTAACCTTACTATCATTGTAGCGTGTCAGACTCTTTGTCTGAGGCTTAGCCCTGATGAGGCAGATTCTACCTGCTGCTCCAGAATCTTGTTAAGCCTGACCTGATTTCCGAAGGACTGTGGCTAACTGCTGAAAAGAACCCTTATAGGAATTTAGAACCATAAGCCTATTAGTAGTATCTCTACATAAAGAGAATGTGGTAATCATACCTGGTACTACTAGACAGCACTGAGGGGGGGCTGGCACTTTTTGGACCAGGGGTATTGGGGGTGATCCACTGTCCACCTGCAAGGAGGGATTCTTTACAGTGAGGACAATAAAGGTATGGAATACAATGGATGCTTTTAAAAAGGTCTCTATATATATTTTTTTAGAAATGCAGAACATAGAGGGCTATACACAGGGCTGGCCCTGCCATGGAGCAGAGTGGGGCAATTGCCCCAGGCGGCACTTTTGAAGAGGCGCCTTTTTTTTTTTTTAGAGGAGGAGAGAGAGGGGCGGAGAGTGGTTTTCGCTTATCAAGTTGTCAGTACCCGCTCGCCGCCCCTCTCTCTCTCCTCTGCGAGCCCTCTAACTCGGTCTCGGTGCCAGCTTGTAATGCGATGCACGCTGCTTCACTGCTGAGCGCCGGAAATTACATCATTTCCCTTGGATCAAATACAGGATGGATAGGTAGAAGGGTTGAGCTTGATGGACATAGGTCTTTTTTTTAACCCTAATAACTCTGTTCTTATGCTTGCCAAGTAACTATATCACTAGGACAGCCCAATGTTAATGGTCAATTATCTCCAGCCATACTCCCTGACAGGCATAATTAAAGCGCCCGTACTGCACAGCTTTTTCTGGAAGTACATCTATCTGACCCAGCCTTTGTGAGGTAAAATTATACGAAATCACATCATAATCAAATCTAAATGAAGTAACATTTCAATAATTGGTAACCTTTTCCTTACTCATCAATAGCATAAAATGATATGCTGCGGAGCTAGAGAACAGTTGCCATTTTCTCTTTGTCTGGGCTGCTTTAAGTGGTGCAGGGTTCCTTATTGCTTCTCAGTTGATGGACATAACGGATTTGTTTTTACAATTCTGTGTTTTTTTAATATCACTGCTAACAGTTCAACTTTTAAGGTTATGAAATCAAGTGTGTCCCATTTTTTGACTTCTAAAAAAAACTGCACCTAAGATAGGTTGTTGTAACTGCATAACGAAGCTTATAAACTCAACATGTATAGCAGTTGGCACAATTTTAAAACATTAAGTATGAAATGAAAAACTCAAGAATATATTCTAAATGTTGTTGGCACATATAGAAAAATAGAAACAATATATATTTGATCACTCAATAGCAGACATTAGAGGAATTGCAAACCTCATATAAAATATCTGTGGCTGGAGCCCCTGATAATCCTCAGCAATAAGGACAACCATTTTTAATGAAGGTCAAAAGGGGTAGCTGTCCTGGACCCATGATTACATTTTGAAACCCATGACAGCTGAGCCTTGGGCCCTCTCAACAGCATCATAGTCCTCCCTCGCATCCTGTGCCTTCACTGCAGTTGGAGAGCACCAGGATATGACGTTATATCTGGCAGGAGGCAGGCCATGGAGCAGTGGCAAAATTTGACCAAGGTCTAGGGAGGCATGTCCTGTAACCTAACAGGGGCCAATCAGCTTTAAAAAAGGGAGATCACAGATCTATCCAATGGCTCCATTAACATTACGAAGGACTTTGACGAGTCAGCAAGTCCTCTATAGTCTAATGCTGCAAGTCCTTAAAAGTTGAAGCATCAGGGATCATATCCCAGCACTCAGTAGTAAGGAGAGTTTGGAGGAGGAGAGGCTGGTGGTGATATCCTGGGTTAGGTCTAGAGAATTACTGAAGTTAATATGTCCCTGCACTGGAGGAAGTGGAAGGTCTGTGCCAGTAGCGGCACTTCCACTTAGGTACAGTTGGGCACCCAATATGCTTGCAGCTTCTGCATATTTAATGTACACAAAACTGGTAAAACTGCTGTGCACACCACAGACATAGGGCTCACATTTAACAGACTATAAAGACTAATGTATTTTTTCTTTCCTCCTAAGTACTTCTCTCCCAAACTCAAGGCTTCACTTAACAGACCTGGGAATTCCACTCTGCCCACCAAATATAATTATTTTAGACAAGTAGTTGAATAGAAAGACATGCTTTTTCGCCAATAACTTGGGTCATTGGATTGGACCTCGCATCTGCTCTTTTATATGTTGTGTAGAACAACAAAAAAATAAGGGTCCATAAAGCACAATTACAATCATTGCAACAAATAGAATAAAGTTTATATATAGTTTAACGTCCCAAGCTAGGATAAAAAAAATAAAAACAAACAAATAAGAACCTAATTGCATGATTAAAGAGAGATGATCTTTTTCCTGTTATGCCTATGTACTCTGGCTGCATTGTTTCTTTTCATCTGTTTATTACATATTCCAATTGTCACTTGTTACAAATTGTTCCATTGCAGAGGACCTTTCCAGTAACAGTGACCTCACTGACTTTGCCTTTAATAGAATACCATCAACTGACTATTAAGTATTCCCTACTTCATCAAGCATATACATTAATATAATGCACAATGTGTATTTTTTTTAATCAGTATTGAAAAATGTGTTTTCATGATAATCTGCAATACAATGTTCACTGCCTATACTGTCCATTGTGTATCAGACACAGAAAGCTGGTATACCAAATGGACAAATATACAGAAAGGCAAAGTCGCCATGCCATTAGTATTAACATTTGTGTCATTAATTCACCAAATCACCAAAATAAAAACATGCATTCATTCGTGGTGATTAGTAAATAATTATACATTTCGTGTTTGAAATATTACTATGATGTTGCAGTTTCTTTTTATACATTTAGGTCTAGCCTAGTCTTTATTCATTATTAACTAACAATAGATACATGTACCATTTCCACCAATGGCATTGTTTCACAATTGTAGCATTAAAAGTAAAATATAACCCAAGGTTCAATTATTGAGTTGCACAATAAACACTTTAGTTTGGAATTATCAGATAATCAAGATTAACAAGGAGGGGCTAAGAATTTAGTTATATTCCATAGAATAAATAAATGAATATTATGAGCAATTAAGATTTAAATAACATTTCATGTGCTCAGAGAAACATGACATTTCACCCCCTAATATACTGTCAATGCTCCTACAAGTAAGCCACGCAATTTTGACCTTTGTGAGAGAAGATCACTGCTTTAGCACCTGGCCTTAGCTAACCAGTTGGACGGCTTTAGCGCCTGGCCTGACCACCAGCTGCCAGTTGGATGGCTGCCGATAATGTGATGTATCTCAGTAGTTTTCTGAAAATTCCAAAATAATAATAAAAAAAACAGCTTTGGCTTCCATCAGAGAAGCCAAAGTTATTTTAAATGTTTACTGGCACTTTAACCAAGGTACTCTAAACATGTGCCTATGTTCCCGTATCTTGAATATCCTGCCACAAGTCTTGGTACATTGTTAGATAAAGATGCCCCCTAAAGCAATTATTGTTTTTTTTATAGGTGAGGTTATATATTAGTGAAGCCAATCTGTATATTTATCATAAATGGTTTTCTCTCCCATTAAATCCCATCTGCTTAAAACTGAATGCAGACAGTGAATTTGGTGGCCATAATCTCTCTATTCTGGAAGTGAGACATTTTATTTAACTTCCAGCCAACAGAAGAGATTTGACTAGATCCAATTTCACGCAAAATCAAGCTTCTTTTACTGTTGTACTTGTAAAGCTGAAAAACGCAGGATATCCTAAAAGTGCACTGCATTTCTTCTGGAAATTCCAAAGCAAATGTAAAACATAAGCAAAAGTTATTTTTAAACGTTGAGTGTGGGTTTTTTTAAGAATAGTTCATTCTTACATGATGTTTGGTGTATATAAATACGAAGTGCCCTAGGCTCTTTGTCTTCAACAGAATGTGTTTTTGTCTTTGTATACATACACCTGTTGCCATGAACACAACAGTAACCAGGGCTGCACTGGTGATGACGGGGGCCCTGGCATTTTAAGGCTATAAGGCTAAATTTCTGTATTGGATATGTATCTACTATATTACACGGAATCAGAGTGATTGACATTATATTTATCTTTTGTAAATAGAAACGTAACTACACATCTTAACAAATTCCATCCAGAAAATGCCAAGAATATGATTATATTGTTAATATGGATGTCTAGCCAACAAACCTATACAAGGCATTCATAAAGTCCTGCTGTTTGATTTATTATGTTGGAAAACATGTTGTTGTTATTACCATTTGCACTTATTTATCTTGTTATTTTTAAAATAACATGCAGAATCTAAAACAATTACAGAAATATGTATATCTGTAAAAATAGACAAACAAACTGAGAACAAAAGCAGTTCTTTGGTGTGACCACCCAAAAGACAAGGGAAATGTTGTGGAACATATACGCAGTGGTTGTGTCATGTCCTGTTGTCCACTGAGAAGTGGGTGAAGAAAAAAGACAGAAGAACAAAAAAATCTGGTGCTAGAGAGCATGAGAGTGAATGAGAGTTGCTCATACGGACCTTTAACTCCTGACAGAAAAACTAGGCCTGGGGAGACCATTGGTCTTCCCGTTCCAGGAGTTGAAGGTTCGTACAAGTGACCAATAGAGCCACTCCTACGGACCTTTAACTCCTGATGGTGAAACTCACTGTATTGTTTAGTTATTATGTTTTTCTTTCTTTGCTGCTTTGTGCACTGGGGCACAGTCATGCTGGAATAGAAAAGGACCTTCTCACAAAGTTGGAAGCCTATCATGGTCCAATATGTTTTGGCATGTCCCCTTCAGCATTCATCACAGATCAACAAACTCCATTTTATGATGTAAACAAAGTTAGAATCAAGAAACAAGCAGAAAACTACATCAGTATTCATTTACTCACATAGCAGGCATGGATCACAGGTTGCACATCCCAGAGGCCAGCCCTGGCACCCAGATTGCATTCCTAGGACTTGCCCAGCACCCAGATTGTGCTGAGCAGTCACTAAAAACGTTTTCCTCTTTGTGTGTGCAAACATATGAGTATCAACCACTGATATATAAGTGCCCTTTTGCCGAGGTCCAATTCCTTCATAACTAACATACTGTAGGCCCAAATGCCAAAATTAGACCATTTACAAACTAAACAAACCAACCACCTCTCCAGAAGTGGCCACAGCTTTATTTACATTACTCGCCAGCATCCATAAGAAATATTCCAACACATATATATTAACAACACGCCAGCCACAGCTTATGCTTTGAGCAGGTAACAATCCCAACATAACCAGTCTCAGACAACCCATCAGGCCTATCTTGACTGCTATCTTGACAGCTTCTTACAGCTGTCTTTCAACCAGGCTGGCTAGGCAACCATATATGTGTTTAACAAGCTTAGACACTGAAACATTTAACTTCTTGGGGCAACGCACAATAGCCACCTGGGCCTTTGCACCAATCCATTGAGCTCTAGGGATTACCTCAAACCAAACCAACTGAACATTATCAAAAGGCGTAACCATCCTAACCAAACCTTGTTTAATCATGTTTATCAACTCCACCGTCCTGATTGATCTTAAGAAGAGACATAACTTCAAGGGGCAATCAGCTCCACTGCAGACCCCTAATACCTCTCCAATTAACTTTTGCCTCCTTCAAACTGAAAGCAAGGTTCTGCCAGTACGGCCTTACCTCAGCCTGTGAGATGAGGTCTCATATATGAGTTGTAGCACTGTGACTCCCATCTACCTATTCGCTGAATCTTGCTGAATCTGACTCAATCCTCCTAACAGGCTTTTCAATGAAATTCCAACTGGACACACTAATGTAAAAACATCCACAAATTCATCCCTATAAATGTTTTCCTTAATCTACACCAATAAATTCGCTCCTTAACAAATCATACCCATTGCAAATGAATCAACTGAGTTAGTAGTTGGTAGTTGAAGACACTGCCATAGAAGCTACACAGTGAGAACCTGATAAACTATGAGAGACACCAACACTCCCAAACCTATCTTGCTGTGCAGAAACAGCCAAAGCCATACTACACAAACCCTGTTTGCACTGCCACATTTGCTCTACTCAGCAGCCTGCACAAGGGCAATACCAGCTTCGCTTTAATGTCTTCCTGAGCCCCATAACCCTCCAATGCCATGCACGTCCCCTCCCACTGGGTCATAGGGTGTGAGTGTGGCTCAGGATATATTAAAACACTGATCAATCATCCTTGAAGGCAACAGCTCATTTAACCCTGCGTCAAATGCCCTTTTCTGGTCCCATGCAAATTCTATATTCACCACTGGGGGGACCAATGCACTCACCCCTTAAAACACCCCTGCTCCTCCTACTGACTTCTTAACCCTTTGAGTGGCTACCTGCCAAGACTGCCATCATTCCTGCTTTAGTCCTCAAAGGTGCAATGCTGTCCTTTTGTTCAGACTTGTCCACGTGCTCCCCGTGCATACTGCGGCACCAACCCTGAACCCATGAGGGTGTAGTATCTCCTGAGGCTGCAAGGCGTCTTGGGTTAGGCCTATCTGGGGGATGGGAGACTTATTTGTTAATGTGCATTTAGCTGGCGCTATATAAATAAATGTAATAGAATATTCTCCACTTGTCAAATTCTTTCCTGGGGCTGAAAGGTGGCTTGAAGTCTATCTAGAGAGTGAGAGGCCCTCCCCTTGTGAGTCTGTCACACTCCCAATGATTTCCCCTGAAGTAATAAGGCCAGGCTCTTTGCCCTCCCCCATAGCTGCTGTGAACTGTCACTGCTCACCTGCTCCTCACCTGCCAAACTGGAGAGGCCATTAGGCATTTCAGCCAGTATCCTCATCAACCATGCCCCGCCATGCCGATTAGCAGCTTTGCATAGAAGCCTGAATATCGGCTCCATATCTGGGGCCATGGTGACAGAGCTCGACAGATGCTAGAGGATGCTCTCTGTCAGCTTGTGCTTGACCGGGATGGCGCGCTCAGCCCTCCCCCTTTATTTTGCCATGTCAGAAGCCCCAAACCGGAAGCAGGCACATCCAATACGGCTGCCCCATACAATCACCGGAATGGGCCAGAATGCCTATGTCCTTACTATGTATTGGTGCTCCTTTTTTATCTCTAAAAGCTGAACAAAAATATTAATTCAGGCAGTCAGCTTGATTTTGTAGCCTCTTCTACATACCTCCCTTCTTTTGTTTTTAATCTAAGTAATACTTGTTTTTTCTTTCCATTTTCTCATTTGTTTTAAATAAAGGCTATATCTCCATTTCTTTTCCTCACTGGGCTAGTTTTCCCTTTTCTCTCCACGTTATGCGGTCCACTCCATTGCTTTGTCAAACCTCTGCATCAGATAATGTTTTGTTTTTAAATTTAGCAGCATACAAATTGTCCAGCAGATGGTGCTTGGTCATAAACATATAGGGCTTGTTTAAAGGATGAAATCTTGTACTTGCGCAGTAGAACTTTTTTCAAACATTGATGCCCTATATTTCCTGTGGGTCGATATTTTACTATATATATGTATATGACCAAAAGTATATAGCCACCTAATCATACGTACATTAGCTTGTTGGACATCCCATACCACACCCATGGGCATTAATATAAAGTCCCACCCTCTTTACAGGTATAACAGCCCCCATTCTTCTGGGAAGATTTTCCACAAAGTTTTGGAGTGTATCTGTGGGAATTTCTGCCCATGCAGCCAAAACAGTCAGACATTGATGTTGGAAAAGACGGCCTGGCTCGCTATCAGTGTTTCTATTCATCCCAAACTTGTTCAGTGGGGATATGGTCAGGGTTCTGTGCAGACAACTCAAGTTTCTCCACGGTTGTCAAACCATGTCTTTATAGACCTTGTTTTGTGGACAGGGACAAAGTCATGCCTTATGCCACTCCAGCTGACATTGCGCATTTTGATCTTCGGTTTGTGTGCAGCTGCTTGGCCATGGAAAACCATTTCATGAAGCTCACAACGCACAGTACTTGTAATGATGTTGCTTCCATAGGAAGTTTGAAATTCTGTGGTGAGTGATGCTACAGACGGCAGGCAATTTTTATGCTCTTCAGCACTTAACAGCTCCACTCTGAGTGTGCGTGGCCTACTGCTTCGTGACTGAGCTGCTGTTACTCCTAGATGCTTGAAATTTTACGAACTGATTTGTGGCAAATCCTATGACAGTTTCACATCTTAAGTCACAGAGTGCTTGAGCACAACCCATTCTATTGCCAATGTTTTTCTATAGAGATGACATACCTATGTATGATTTTATACATCTATTGGCAATGAATGTGGCTGAAACACATAATCTCAAGTATAAGTATATATATATATACATATACACACACCTGTATATATATATATATATCTATCTCAAATGGTATTGTTAATTTGTAAAAGAAATGCAGAGACATTATAAATGTTACAGTTATTCAAGGAAATAACTGGCCAACTGTATGTGATGTCCAAAATTTCAGTAAATCGGCCATAACATCTAAGACATCTTGTGTGAATGTAACCTGAAGAGAGATAGTGAAGGACATTGTGAAGGACAGTTTGTCTCTGTAATGTATTCTAGAATATATGCTTCCTGTTACACACCAGAATGAGTGATAGATAATCTGCTGTGTAGCAAATGAATGAACAAAGCCATAATATTAGTTAGGGTTGTCACTTCCATGGGGCAAGAGGCGCAGCTTCCCCAGGACCCCAGGAGGTAAGAGCTCTAGATATACTCAGAGTGCTAGTACCCAACAAACAATGTTGTCTTTTTCAATTGTTTGGTTAAAAATACCAATCCGGTTCATACACTTTAAAGAGGGGGCATGTCTGCGTATCTGAAATGATCAAAATATGATCTAAATTTTTAGTTGAAAATTTTACCTAATTAAAATAGCTCTTATTAAGCTCTGTTGTCATTGAAAAAGAATACAGCTTTGAGATTCACTACCTACACAGCCTCAGCTCATGAGTCAACAAAAATATATTTTGAAAAGGAAAAAGCCAAATGATCAGGCACAGAGATGTTAAAAATAGTATGCGGTCACACTCCATATGCGCATTAATATTTTACAAAAAAAAAATCTCATGTTTGCACTTTTAATTATTTCCAGTGGTATTGCCAGATATTATGTTTGATTTAACATTTCCATCTTTAGACAACTTATATTTCAATGGAAGCATCAGATGAAATCAAGGGTGAAGAAGCTTTTCCAAACTACTTTACAAAGCTCTCGGTGACTGTGACTCAGAGGCTGTGTTTTTTAGCCTTCTATATTTATTCTTGCTTGCATCATCTCTTGGTACTTTAGTATAGAACAGCCAACTGTAAGTAGGCGGAATATCTAATATGTGCTCCACAGATAAAAAAAAAAAGCTTTTAAATTAAAAACAATGCAGCACCTCTTCTATTGGGTCCAGGATGGAGTGATATTTCATTAATTGAATGTGTTTTAAACAAAATGAATTTTCAGAACCCATGAATAGTTATTTAATAGTTACCAAATTTTGCAAAATATCTGAATCATAGATAATTCTGTGTGTGTGAAATACATTTTTTAATCCAAATTCTGTGAATTTAAACCAGCGATTCCAGTATTGGAAATATCACCCTTGATAAAGCCTTTCAGCTGAAATGTTGGGGGGGATCTCCATGATATAGCTCGCTTTTCACTGGAATTGCTTTTTATTATAATTTATGCATATTGTTGTGTATATTTTTTCTTTACATACTTTTTCTGTACAGTATTGCTTTTTTTTTGCGATAAATAGCACATTTTACATATTTTAGCGTGTGCACCTTCTTCGTTTTACTTTTGGGAAATATTTTACATTTTTTTTTTTTTTTTTTAAAAAAGCAACTTAAGTCCGTTATGCAATCATCCCACTTGCTAGGAATAACGCAAATTTTCTTTAGTGAAATCCAATCTAATTCGGAATCAAAGTGAAGTTCTGTACTATGACATATGTTTTGCACATATTGCTACTGAAGCAGATGAATGACAGCATAATACAAAATATATCACTACGGCACACCAAGTCATGTAAATGTAAACTCAGAGGGAGAGAGGATGTGGAAGATACCCAAAATCAAAGCACAACAGATGCATGGAATATGTTGAAATCTGTTACGTGGGAGGATTAGAAAAAGAAAAGTAGATGAATCAAGTTCATTCAGTTTTAATGAATGTAGTAGGCAGGGACAGCATAATGAACACTCAAGAGCATATTTAAAGTACTTAAAGATTATATTTACAAGTAATTTTGTAGCAACATAAAGTAGGATATACTGAACCAAAAGGAAAGGAGAGTTTTTCGATAATAAAGAATATTATGGGATGGGAATAATAACACAATGGAGACTTTCTGCATTTCTCCATACCTGTCAGTGGCACAACATTAACATTAAAATACTTTAAAATAGTGTATGTGTAAAAGCTAAAGAAACAACCTGTGGTGTAGCTCTAGTTTGTAACACAAAGTGTCCATTGCAGGGGTGGATAAAGATCAGATGGGATCCTGGGGAACACTGTTACAAGGGGACACCTGCAAAATTATAAATATATATACAGTATCTCACAAAAGTGAGCACACCCTTCAAATTTTTGTAAATATTTTTGTAAATAAACATTCTTGTAAACATTTTATTATATCTTTTCATGTGACAACACTGAAGAAATGACACTCTGCTACAATGTAATGTAGTGAATATACAGCCTGAATAACAGTGTACATTTGCTGTCCCCTCAAAATAACTCAACACACACAAGTAGGCATTTCCCCTCCCCGGTGTCATGTGAGTCATTAGTGTTACAAGGTCTCAGGTGTGAATGGGGAGCAGGTGTGTTAAATTTGGTGTTATCGCTCTCATACTTTCTCATACTGGTCACTTGAAGTTCCTCATGGCACCTCATGGCAAAGAACTCTCTGATAACGACCCCAAACACACCACCAAGACGACCACTGCCTTGCTAAAGAATCTGAGGGTAAAGGTGATGGACTGGCCAAGCATGTCTCCAGACCTAAACCCTATTGAGCGCCTGTGGGGCATCCTGAAACAGAAGGTGGGGGAGTACAAGGTCTCTAACATCCACCAGCTCCGTGATATCGTCATGGAGGAGTGGAAGAGGACACCAGTGGTTGTGAAGCTCTGGTGAACTCCATGCCCAAGAGGGTTAAGGCAGTGCTGGAAAATAATGATGGCCACAAAAAAAAAGGTTGTCCTCACTTTTGTTTGCCAAGGTTTAGACATTAATGGCTGTGTGTTGCGTAATATCGAGGGGACAGCAAATTTACACTGTTATGCAGGCCATACACTCACTACTTTACACTGTAGCAGAGTGTAATTTCTTCAGTATTGTCAGATGAAAAGATTTAATAAAATGTTGACACAAATGTGTGGGGTGTACTCACGTTTGTGAGATACTGTACATATACACAGACACACACACCACAAGTTAGCTGCATATTTAAGGAGACAGGAAGGGCACCACAGGGGAAGCTAAAGGGAGCAATTATGCAATGCAGCTTTCTGTTCCCTCAAAGCTGGCAGAAAGTTAAGACAGCTGACTAAATATTCACATATAACAGCACAAATCAGACAAGACAGTATAAACATAAATAATTCCATATAATAAAAAACAATATTCTGCTTCTCTCCTTGTGCTGCTGCACTGATATGCCATGCATTGAGGGAGTTGTGTACTATGAAGAACTAATCCAAGTGAGTTTCTCTTGGGAAATGAGATGAGATGACCACGCATAATGCATGGCTAAGTCAGTTAGTACTTCATTGTCTCAAGCAGCCTTAATATACATTCTTCAAAATATTAAATAAGTAACTTAACTCCAGAAGAAGCTGCAGCTCCAGAGCTGCAGTGAAACACCTCCTCCATTGTCTGTTGGTTTGCACCAATTGGTTGCTTGAAGCAGTGATATCAGGGAGTTGAAATGGTGATTTCTCCCCTGCTTCTTATTGAATGAAACCACCCCCAAGGAATTATGCCTATGAACAAATACATACAAATATGCACCCATCAAAAAGTCATCCCAGCAAAAATGCTGTGACTGAAGGCTTGGGGATCCTGATACATTCAGACTTGGATTTTCCATAAAGGAATACTCAATTATCCCATGCACCTATGAAGAAATTATATTAAAGTACTTTTTACAGTCATCAATCAATTAAAAAATATATCTTACCTTCAGGGGGAGCTGCAAGTTGAGGGAAGCATGCATCATCCTCTCCATTACCCCATTTTCGCTCTACGGACTGGTGGCTTGGAGATATCACTGGAACTGACTGGTGGGAGACAGCAGGAGATATGTTTGGAAGAACATATCACCTACAAGGAGATGAGAGGCATGGAAAGAGGCAAATGCATATAGGGGATTCTGCAGAATCCCTTCATGCATTTTCAAGGCAGACCACATGAAAATAATATTATATATATATGAAATCTTGAGTGTCAAAGAGAGCCATGTAAGTCCTTCTCTTACTGACTGCAGTATGTGACTTCAAAAGAAGCTTCTTTTTTGCTAATTCTGTGACATGATTGGAAGTAAGACGTTCCCTTTGCGATGATTCATCAAATTTAAAAAATTGAGTCTATGTCTCTGCACAAAGGAAAAACATGTTGCATTTTACGTATTGTGCTGCAACAAATCAGTAGACTGACGCGTCATACCCTGAGACATATGAACATGTCCCTAAGTGCCCCTTTCTTAACTCATTCAGGAGCACGTTACAGATCTCCCAGGTTGGCAGGGCACCTCATGCATACCAACAAAATTGAGGCATATTCGTTTGTCCAGAAAATATGCAGTATATATTTGCCTACATATACAGTATATACTATATAAAATTGCTTTAAAAATGTCAGAGCAGCCGAGGGGAAAAAAATGAATCAAAACTACATTTAGACAATTTTTTCCTACATTTTGGCGATTTAGATGCCAGTACCAAGGATGTTACATTTATTTAGAACCTGACACAGGTTACCTGTAGAGAGATTGCCCATGGGATCAACAGCACTTTCTCTACAGAAGTTCACATCTTCCCTTTGCTCTGCATCTGACACTTTGAGTATATGGCCTCTGATTCTAATATTTCATTTTCCTGGAAATGCACCTGTAGATCTGTGGCTTTTGTCACAGATTACAATTTAGCACAAAATGCATTATGTACTTGTCACTTTACAGAACTACCTTTAAAATGAGACTGTTATTAACTTTGGTTCATCTAATATAGAACATTCTTAACCATTCTCTGCATTATATATTATATATTGTGAAATATATTATAGAGACATTTCCAGAACTGATCTGCGAGCTAAATATGGATTGTGGACGTAAGCTGTCCCCCGCCAAGCTCTGAACGTTGGGATACATGGCGCTTCAGTTAATGATGAATGTGAGATACTTCTAGTGTTCAGGTCTCAGATGGCATGCTGTTTTATGTTTCACTGATCACAGGAACTGCTTCACATTTAATACTGCACTTGCACTCAAGCGAGTTTAGGTTGGACATAAAACAAATTTGACATTAAAGTGGCCCCAGACAATAACATCATAAGTTGTTTATATAATAATGCCTCTGGTGCCTGCTACAGTTCAGATATTCAGTGCTCAGGGAAATATGCACAAGACACTGTGGGGTAAGGGAATGTTGTATATTTTACATCTCACGAGGCCAGAGAATGTGTCCATGGGGCCACTCCACTTCCATAGCTTAAGCCATATTCACAGCAAAAAAGCTTTATTTATCTTTATTTTCATTTCATGTATTTTGAAATATTTGGTTTAGCATCAAATTAGCAGAATATATATATATATATATATATATATATATATATATATATATATATATATATATATATATATATCTTCCTTATCTTTTGATGTACCTATGTGAAGAAACACGTTAAATAGGAGGAACAATCATGTGCATTCTGTCAAAACCAATCTGTCACCTGGAAAAAAAAAAACTTTAATCAAGAGCATAAAAATGATCTATATACTGCTTTGACATCTTATGAAAGGTTTCAGAAGCATTAAAGATAAAATGTTTAAAGGTTTCAGTATCTGTGTCTTCTGCTTAGAAAATAATATATTACAGCCTATACCCAAACTCATGTCTCATGTCGAATGTTCAGTTTGTATTGTTAAGTATGTTTTCAATGTGACAAATTTGAAATCTGTAGATTGTAGATACAGAAAAATGAAATGGGTTCTTTTTCAAATGTTGTATACCATAAACCTACAGCTGCCAACAGCCTTTTTAACTATACAAGCTTTAATCCTACTTCTCAGAAAAAAAAGACCTTGGTTGGGCAATATTCATGGCGAAGACACTATTATTCTGATGTGAATGAATTTAAGAAACAAGTTGTACCATTTTTTCAAAGAAAAGGGATATTCTAATATAATTTTAAAGCAGGGTTACTAACAGTTAGATCAGAATGTTTACAGCCCAAAAACACAGGACTAAAATGAAACGTTGATTGGGACCACTGGCCTAACTACAGTAGTCACACTGGTCCAGGTTTCGTCATGTGACCCCATGGTGAAACCAAGGCTGCTAGCACACCTGGTGAGAGGTAAGCAGGGGCAGAAGGAAGGTGGGATGTATGTATATGTGTATATGTATGTGAGCATGGATGTGCAATTATGTGTATGAGCATGGATGAGTAACTGTGTGTATGTGAGCATTGATATGTAATTTTCTGTGTGACCATGGATGTGTAATTGTGTGTCTGTGTATGTGAGCATGGGTGTATAATTGTGTGTGTATATCTGTGAGCATGGATATATAGGTGTTTGTGAGCATGTATGTGTACGTGTGTGTTAGTATGAGTAAGTGTTTGTAATTTGTTTTTGGGGCAATGATAGTAAAGGGCAACTGTTGAAGTTGGGGGCCCCAGGGCACTTTTTGCACCAGGCCCCTGTGGTTTCTAGTTATGCCCCCCGATTGGGACCTTTGGTATTGCTTGGTATAAAGTGAAATACATTTGTGACTAATACTGGCTAATTCTAAAAGTACAATCTGTGCTAAAGAACATCATTCATGAAAATTAAAGAGGTACTATTAATCATTCACATTTTTAACCACTTTTTCAGATAGGTACATGACTAATAAACTGTACCATTGGGTGTGATAGATGTTGAGGCTGTCTATCTGATCACCTGGCAAACAATATGTGAGAAAAATGATGAGATCTGGAAAGCATATTAATGTTTTCATTAATGATATTCCCATATCAGTCACCATACATATAACATTATCTCATTCATCAGATTCTAAACTATTTGTCTCTACAATAATTGATTAGCTATGTATAAAATCTGTCAGGAGGGGTGTTTATAACCAATTGTAGAGAAAACAATCATTTTAGATTTGTAAATTTAAATCCTTGGTTATCTCTGGTCTGGATGAAAGATTTACACCCTTTTTGTAAAACATTTGATGGTTATTCAAATATGGTTACATTGTATCTGTGTAGGCAGTCCATAATTTGCTGCAATGTTTTCATTGCATTTGGACACTTTCCTGAAGTATTATCACATGTGGTTAACTCATTTTTATCTTCCTCTGAAGAGCTGGGTTTTAATACATTATCTGAATTCAAAGGAAACATTTTGTCCCCTCAGTAGGTTTAAATGGGATTTTTTACATAGTTTACAAACATGTACTGGCTATGCCAAAATTATCTGGAAAGAGACAAAACCAAAGATTTACATTAGGATACAAAAGTTGTGAACCCCCAACTCCTAAAATACTAGAATACAAAAGTCTTTTTTGTGTACTTTTTTGTGTACTTTAACATGGTCTTTATTATATGCCTGATGATGGCTACACATTTATTTTACATTTCTTCAGGCAGCAAGACGCATAATATGCCAAAGTAAAAGTTAGTAATGAATACACTAACATAACATTTGGTATTAATGCTTACTACATAGTGTATACTTTACAATTTGATATCCAATAGATAGATCATTTATTTAGCTTCTGAACCACTCAAATTTCTGGTCTGTACTCCATTATACCTACTGTAATTACAAAAGAATGTGCTTTTGGCAGCATTTACATAGTGCTCCCTTTTACCAATGTACCGTAATTGTTTTGGGTGAATGTGAATTGGACAAAAGAGGACACACTGTGAAGGCCACCACTTGTGTTTTTTGGCTGCTATACTAATGGACCACTTTGCCAGATTAGTCAGTGATGCAAATGTTGCCAGCCGTCCTCTGCATCACAGCTAGGATTAAAAATTGTACACGATCTGTAGCTTAGTGTTCCGATATTTTCACTGTGCAAACCTGTAGATTGTATGTATTGTTAATGAAATTGTGGTTAGTTGCCTCTACTCTGTTACCGGTTAAAGAGTGTTTGGCACTGGGATCTTACACATGATGCCATTGACATATCTTTGATGTATTCCCCCATCTCTTAGTACCTACTAGAAGTGGAAAGGGACCTTGTTGTGTATCCCACCCTTACATCCCATCACCACTCTGTGCAAGATGTGTTGACATCAATTGCATCAGCCAGTCAAAGACATTATAGTCAAAATAATTATTTTTTTGTTGGCGTTTAACAATTATTTAAGAAATATATCTGAAAAGTATATAAAATCCAACTTCCATTACAGGATTGCTACAATTAAAACGTTTCAGCAATAACTATTGCTTTGGAAACAGCGTTTCAAAATATTTTTCTTGTTTCGGATGACTTCATGTCTTGTGCTGGGCACAGGCCTAATTGAGAATCGGAACTGTAAATCTTTTTAATAAAGCTCATATTTTTAGTATGAAAACAATCCTGTAGATATTATATGGTCTCTCTTGGGAGTCACCATCCAGCTTTGAGGAAATGAAACTGTAACACATAAAAATATAGTTTTTACTCTTGTAAAATGTATCGATAAATGAAACGTATACTGATGTGTTTTCCAATTTTATATATATATATATATATATATATATATATATATATATATATATATGTGAGTGTGTGTGTGTGTGTGTGTGAGAGTGAGGAAAGAGACCAAGTCACCCAGAACAAACCATGGTAGCATATGTCATGTAAAACATCTAAAAGAGAATTTAGAAATAATATATTTGTAATCTGCGGACTTTATGTCTGCAAACTTGTTCAGGTCTTGAAATAGCATAACACATGTTCATTCAATTAAATGTGATTTATTATGTCAAAGTATATCAAAATAATTTACTTAGCTTTGGTTAGTTCAGCAAGCCCCATGCTGGAAAAAAGCATGCAGTGACTTGTTCCGGGAGAGCGTTTGAACTGTGCAACATATGTTTTTCTACTCTCTAGATGGGTAGGAGGTGCTTCATATTTCTCTGAATGGACAGTTGTCCAAGTTCCAGCAAGCACCTTGTGCAAACACTATGTCCATGGCAGTGTGGCAAGAAACAAGTAAATCAAGGAAACAGATAAGAAAGAACATCAAGGAGAAAGAATAGCTGAATGAACACCAAAGAGCCATTGAGAAACCGACTCTCACCATCTTTTGCTCCTAATGCTCATGGACTCAATATATGCCAATTCCCAGGGTCAGAGGTAAGCCCTCTGTGGATTGCACCTGGTCCTGGAGCTAACGTTTTCCCTCTATTGGCATTATTTTGTCTATCTGCTATACTGGGGATTATTTTCACTTTAGCCACCACTTCCAGGGCTTTGGCTTGTTGTTTGGGACTTTGAATTTTGTTATCATTGGTGACTTCACATCCATTCAATCAACGTTTGTAAGCCCTTTCTTACTTGTTCTGCAGTGTCTCAGAGCATAATATCATTAATGTAATGGTACACCTGACATGTTATGCCTTGCAGTGCCCCAATGTCCCGGTGAGGAGAATGCAACCATGTGGGAGTACAGTGAGAGTATATTTTTCTCCCTCCCTGGTAAATGCAAATTGATCTTGTTATTCTGGTGCTATAGCATTAGAGAAAAAACATTTGCTATGTCTATGACAGGATTCTTATGTCCTGCAGTCTATGGGATTGTCTGAGACCTGGAATAATGATACATCTGCCCCAGGATCTAATAAAGGAGTAACATGTGCCCTGGTCTGATATCCCAATATAACAGTATAGTTACATATGGGTGTTATTCCCATGGTTTCATTATTG
This sequence comes from Spea bombifrons, assembly GCF_027358695.1. Classification (NCBI taxonomy): domain Eukaryota; kingdom Metazoa; phylum Chordata; class Amphibia; order Anura; family Pelobatidae; genus Spea; species Spea bombifrons. The sequence continues at coordinate 88,969,164 of NC_071089.1, read as the reverse complement.
CAACTTGGTTGGCTTGTGGTGATCGGGACTAGGACGTACCTTCCCTTCATAATGATTTAGCAGGCTCTCATGCCCTCTGATGTTCACCTACAGCATTGTAGGTGTCAGCATTTGGGGAGGACCAAGAAATGTCAGGGGATATGTCTTACACCATGGGTGGGATAATGGATAATAAAGAAGGTTGAATTTGTTCTTGAACCATTTGGAATGCCAGGTGCAAAATCCACAATGCAGTGGGTTTCTCTTTTAGCTGAGGAGTACAATGATATATCTAAATGGACAACAGCCTGTACGGGGTCATCCAGATGCTGTCCTGCAAAATACATTCCCAGGCTATAGGAGTCCACATTCCGAAAATAGACACCCTACTAGGGAGTGGCAGGGATAATTTGGTGCTCTTTTCTCCCTCCTGACAGGAAAAGAACCTTAGTGCCAGCAAACCAGTTTAGATCCTGAACTAACATAAAATCAGACATGTGTTCATACAATTGAATTTGATTTATTATGTCAAAAGATATCAAAAGAATTTACTTAGCTTTAATTAGTTCAGCAAATGTGGGGGAAAGCCCCGAGGCAGCATCAGCCAATGCCCATGGGTTAAAAGTACAAAATGGCTGAACATAGGCTCATAGTCAATCCTTCTAGGACAGCTTCAAATTAAGAACCGCTTAACAGATCTTTTTTCTACTCCCTAGATTTGGAAGTGGCTGTGCATCCAAGACAGTGGTCCAAGATCCAACAAGCATCTTGTGCAAACACTATGTCTGTGATGCTATGGCTGTGTGCCAAGAAACAACTAAAGCAAGGAAACAGATAAGAAAGAACACCAAGGAGAAAGAAAAGCTGCATTAGCACTAAAGATCCACATACAAATCAACTCCCATCACAATATTGCACCAAAATGATTATTGTAAAATAATGAAACTCATAGACAAATTTCCATTATTAATTTTTTTTGCAGCCAAAACTATGATATGAAGAGCGTTCTCTATGTAAAATGCTTTGCTATAGCAACAAGACAATTATTTAACATTGCAGATAGAATTCCCTTGTTGCAGACCTTACCTCCCACCAATAAACAGTGAGGCTCAGATTCACTAAGCTTTGTTTGCTGTTTAATACAAATGTAACCCAGGTTAGAAACACTTTTTTTTTTTTTTATATTGTGTTTAATCATAAAGGAAAAGTAACATTTATGACTACAAGACATGATCATTAAACTGCCTGTTAGTGAAATAGGTATGGCAATGTTGCACATTAAGGAACACCCTTGAGAATATGAAACAAAGCGTTTAAATGTCTCCTTCTTCCTTTTATATTCCATCTCCTTAACTGTACGGTAACTATACTCATTCTGTTATTAACAATTTTGACTATAAAGAGTTAAAAAAATAACTAGTTTTCATTCCAATTTTTTTTAAAAATATAAAAATACTAAATATTAAGGGTAGTATTTCTACTATATATCTCTCGAAGTATGATATCAATATATAGCATATCAAAATGACGTGTTCATTTATCTAGGATTGCGGTAGCATTCTAAGATAACTGGTTACGTTTTTTTTACACAGTTGTTTCCGTTGTGTTATGGACTAATACCAACCTCACACTGAATGGACAAAAAACAACACAGATGATAACGAGCAAACTTCAAATTCTGGAATTTAGAAGTAGACAATTGTACTTTTTGCCTGATTAGTTAACATTGGTGAGGAGTAGTGGTAGAGGTGGTAGAGAAGATCTCCACATATTTCAGCAGTACAAAATATATCTGATGTGACATTATTATCATGAGTCATTTCACCTATGCTCTTGCGACTTGATGAATCTTCTGATATTTTTTTTGGCTTTTTTTCCACTACATCAATCATTTGACTATACATTTGCGAGATAGCGGTTCTGGCAAAACAAAACTGTGACTTGGCATCTTATAATGGGAAACCACGGCAGAGATCACCATAAAAGCTGTAATCTTTACTTTTTAAAGATTGCACATCAGTGTACAACATCACCATCATTCATAAGATAGCAAGCTTGTTCTATGGCTGCAGCTGTAAAAAGCATTTATCAGACATAGGGTCTGTTTCGGGTACATGGTTAAAGAAAAGGTCCCTAATAATTTACTGGCAACAATAAGAACAGAATCAGACCCATTTATACATACACTAACATAACCAGACGTACACACTAACAAACCAAATGACACACACTAACATACTCAGAAATGTATGCACACTTAACATACCCAGGCATATACACACAATATGGTGCTGGCTGCATGCTTTAAAAGAAAATAGGAGGCAATTAATGATATCACTTCCTTAGCTCAAACGGCATTGAGGCATTCAGTGACACCGAAAAACCCACCCCAGGATGCACTGTGACCTCTCCAGTAATAAAAAACATAAAAAATAAATAAAATTCAACAAAATGTAAAAAGTCCAAAAATATTTGTATAAAAAATTATTTTTATACGCAAGTCCTAAAATTAGCTCTGTATCTCCACAAAATCCTGGCACAGAAAGATACAGGCATTTGAAATAGCCATGGGGTGTCTAGTATTCAAAAATGTATGTTTTATGTGGTCAATTTAACTGTCTGGCTTCAAAGATGTCCCAAATAGGACATGGGCCTGGATGACCAGATGTCAAAATGCCAAAATGGTCAATTTTTTTATTTTTCACCATGCAGACAATCAAGCATCTCTGGCAACTACATAAAATAGGCACTTGCCTATACATATACACAATCCTGTGAATAATTAAGTATACCTTCTTATATCAGAACATAATAACAATCATTTGTTCCTTAGCAGGTTTAAAAATTAGGTGATTACAACCTCAGATGAACAACAACATGTGACATATTACACTGTGTGATGATTTATTGAACAAACATCTAACCTAAATGGAGAAGCCATGTGTGAAAAACTAATTACACTTTATAATTCAATAGTTGGTAGGCATTTGTTTAAGCACAATTGGGTTGAGATTTGTACTTTGACTAGGACATGGCAAGACCTTGATTCATTTTTTTTCCCAGCCATTCTGTTGTATATTGCTAGGTGCTTGGGATCACTGTCCTGTTGCATGACTCAATTTCAGTCAAGCGTTAGCAGTCGGACAGATGGCCTCACATTTGACTCTTTGGTATACAGATGAGTTCATGGTTGACTCAATGCAAGTTTCTCAGCTCCTGTGGCTCCAAAACAAGCCCAAATGATCACCTCCCCACCACTGTGCTTGACACTGTGCTTGGTATGAGGTGTTTGTGCTGAAATGCTGTGTTTGGTTCCCCCACAGTGGCACTGTGCATTATGGCCAAACATTTCCACTTTGGTCTTGTCTTAGTGTTTATTTTTGAAAGAACAGCAAAGTCTGTCCCTTAAAATAACACCAAATGCATCAGGAATACAGTGTAGACAACAAACAAACAACTTACAGAGAGGGCTAAGATCAAATTATCATGGCTGGGAAGAATAAATGTTCTCGAGGCCTATATCCTACCAAAATTAATATACTTATTTAGAGCAATACCTTTACAGATTTCAACCTCCATCATACGGAAATTTGACAAAATATGTTCAGAATTTGTATGGCATAATAAAAAACCCAGAATCTCATTACAGATACTGAAAAGAAGGATGGAATATGATGGACTAAATTACCCTAACTTGATGGAATTATATGAATTATGTATGTTTACCCATATGTATGTTTGGAAAACAAAAAAGATAAAGATTTAGGATGGTATAATTATGAAAAGTGGTCTTGTAATATAGAACTCCTGGTTATCCCCAGAAAAAAATACTGTGAACCCCATTGTGACAGGGATTCTTAAAATATCCTCTAAAATTAGAAGAAAATTCATCTTAGATACTTCCACTTCAATTTCCACTCCATTGGAAGTTCTACAACTAGAAATTAAAGATCTAAACTTAAAACACTGGTTCAATGCAGGAATAAAAAAAATAACAGACAAAAGAAGTTCTGATCAATTAATAGGATTTGAGGATCTCCAGCATAAATATGGATTAACGACTAGAAAAGGGTTATCTAAGACTAAAGAACTATTTAGGATTAAATCAAGTTGCCCCACCTATAGTAACAGATAACCATAGAACTAAACTTATCTAAAAAAATAATAGACATACTCGATAAAGAAAAAACTCTTGAGAAATCGAGTTCCATAATAAAGTGGGAACACGATTTAGGAAAGATAATAGATCAAGAGGTCTGGTTTACTGCCTGGTCTTCCACAAAAAAAGAAAAACATTACATCAACCTTCAGGAACTACATTTGAAAATTTTACATATATGGTATTTAGTTCCAACAAAACTCCATAAAATGCTAAAGACAACGCCTGATAGATGTTGGAGGTCCCTTACATCGAAAGGGACCGTGTTACATATTTGGTGGGAGTGTCAAGAACTTACAACTATTAAGCAAAAAACGGAGAAGTTATTGAAAGAAAAATTTAGGTTGGAAATTGTCCTCTCCCCAGTAATGTTGCTCTTTCATTTCGAACTTCCCTATAAACTTAAAACTCAAATGTATTAATACCTTACTCACAACTAAGATATGTATAGCATGTTGTGTAAATCAAATTATACTAACCCCCAACAAACACAATTTTAATTCCAGGTTGTAATTCAACAAAATAGGAAAAATGCCAAGGGGGGGGGTGAATACTTTTGCAAGGCGGTGATTGGTGGTGATGAACAATTCTAACGTTATTTGCAGTGGTTGATGAATATTTTATTTAAAATGTATAGGTCAAGCTATCCACTACTGTGCATGATTGGCTATATTTGTATGTGGTGCAAGTGTTAGTAGTGGCCATATGAGTGCTATGAAGATTTACACATGCCTATGCCCTCCATGGATGTTTATGATTCATAAAACTTACTAATATATACACACACACTCAAAATAAGGTAAGGGGCCAATATTTTGCTTATCTTTTTAATTATCTACATTTTTGTGAAGCCAGGTGCGCGGTTGTGGGAATAGTACTAGCTGTGGCAGTAGCAAATACTTTTTGTGTAAACCATGTATTTTTCAAGGGAGAAAGTGCAACACACAGTTTTAGAAATAAGCAGAAGTTCTCACTAAGCTATATAAGAGTAGCTTGTTACTAAGTGACAAGCTAAATGTCAATTTCATGATTCTATTAAACTGTTCAAAATAATGTTGATATTTCACTTGAATAATTCTTAATTCTCTTCCTACTACTTCTTGGACCATGCTGCTAACTACCATACTGTCTAACTTGACCACTTGTGTAGACTGGAATTTTCTTCCCATTAATATTCTTAACACAACTATTTGTCTTTCCATCAATTCTTGCCAACACATTAATCTTAAAAATATAGAGCACTTATCATTTCAGTGCAGGCTGAACAATGTGTTATAATGAGGCCAGAGAAGAAATGACAGAACTCCAGACTATAAGAAAGCTCTCTGCTTGCAATAGGATTACAGGACAATAGACTTCATATTTTATAATATTAAACTGCTCAACATGAAAACCTAATAGATGCCTTTATACATTATAGTTTCCATCTGTTTTAAGGGGCATAATGACACAATGTTATGATGTATAGGACCACTTTAGTGAAATCTCTCCATACCAATGACTGTAGACAATGCTTTTTTTTAATAAACTCTATCAATATAATAAAGTTATATTCTAGAAGTAACACTTTAAATGTTTTTTTTCCTGATTTTGCAGCTATTACCTACCTCCCACATTTGGCCAGTTCCTGTAATCTTGACTTCTTGTTTATTTATTTTCCTCAACTCAATACAAAATCTTAAACTTCTTGCCAAGAACACCAGTGAGAGACTGACTGGAAAAGAATCCTGCTGGACAGTGATTGATATTACTTCCCTTGTTCGATTTTTCCAACCCGTCTATCCCATCAGGAAAACGAAGGGGGCCTGGAGGGGGACTGGTGAAAACACCAAAGAAGTCATGATCCTACAGATGGCTTAGAAGTCAGCAAAACACCCTTTACAGTTTGGGCCAGAAGCTTTATAGTCAGGACTGGCAATGGCATAAGGGTGGGTGCAGGTGTAGCCTTCTAGTGACAACATTGTGTACAGGCTTGTTGCGGGGCGGAATTGAGGCTTTTGACAGAGGCACACCCAAAAGGTGCAGATGAGAAGGGCCATTCTAGTAATTCCCTGTCGATCCTCCACAACAGCTGACTCAGCAGCTGTCCTCAGGGTAGAGGTAATACCACAATAGTTTGGAGGAGGACTCCGTAAAGCCGAGTTGCCATTGGTTGTATTTAATGATAAGAGTGACTTTGTTTGCAACAATCTTCTGTCTGTTATTTTGTGGGGCATATGCACCCTAACACCTTTTCAGAATGGTATTTATGAATAGCCCTAACCAGCTAAAGATTAATCTGTTATAGCTACACATGTAGCTTGTCATCATCACAGATAAAAACATATAGCTTAAAGGTTTTAAGAAATCATATGCATAAAGTAATGTTTATATTAAAAAGATTTGAGAAATAGTATTGTTGTATTAACTACTTAATATGTAGCTAGAAATGTGAGCAATTATATAAATTACCATGTGAGGCACTGTTGGATATCTCTATAACAATATTTGGCCAAATTATTGACATTCATTCTCTATGTAAAGCATTTCATGCTGTTGTGCTCCTGTGCAGAAACAATTCTATATCAGTTTTCATCAAGTCTTCATCAAGTGTGTTAAGGCCACAGTTAGAAATGTGTTTACTCTAAAGAAGTACATTGAAAAGAGTTCTAATTTTCTTAGTCATTGCCCAAACAATTATCGCTCTCTTAAAAATCTATTAGAGACATTAGAAGCGAAGCATGGACGTTTAACAGGTACATTGTCTGGAAGTTTCACAAGTCCTTTCAAACTGCAAAGATATCAAATTGTAAATAATGTCCTTATTGAAAACATTGCTAGTACATCGACAGCTTCTTGGGTAACAAAGTGTGAACACTGTACGGAAAAGCACTTTAGATGTTTCGTACAACTCTCTACTAGACCTGTGCAGATGGAACAAAAATAATTTGGACATACTTTTTATTTTATTCTTGGTCCACTCATTTTTGGGAAAAACATTTTGTTTTCTGTCCTTTGGGTTCGAATAAACTTGGAGGGCTTTTTTGTTTCTGGAACAAAATTTGTTGTCACTCATTCTCATTCAATCTCTCAAACTCCCTCACACACTCTCACTCTTGCTAAAGGTGACTGCAGCTTTTAGTTTCTACTTCGTGTAAGTATTTTATTTTATTCATTTATATGTTGTTTGATGTAGTTAAGGGACAGTTGATCTGTCACTTGTGCAAATACATTTTGCATCCTAAATAAACATACAAATACTGTGTTTAAAAACTAAAGTCTTACAAGGAACTCTTGTTTGAGACCTTGGGGTCTAACCACTAAAAAGTCAAGCCATTAGTTGACCTGGCTGAGATGACTCAAAAAGTTACAAGCCCTTTTAAAATCACATTTATAAGTCAACTTGCAAACATTGCAAGCATGAGTATATATGTCAGCCTTCTCATCGGAGCTGCTGCACTGCTGCTTCCTTAAGACTGGGGTGCCATACACTTGCAGCACCTGTCTTAGTGTGTCCCTGTGTGAGAAAGCATGGAGGCAGGGCCTAGAACCCCCCCCCCCCCGATGGTGGCCCTAATATTAGAGTGAGTTTGTATGTGTTATGCCACAAGCAAAGGGTTAAACCCAGAATACCCTTTTTTCTGTAGTCTTTGATCCAGTGGCATAGAGGACGAGGTGGGGTCCTAGGTAGGGTGACCACATTTTATTTCTGCCATTCAGTAGCGCATGAGATCACACACACAGGTGTGTGTGTATATTAGGGTGACCACATGTCCCGTATTGCCCAGGACAGTCCTGCAATGGGACTTTACGCCCCAGGTCCCGGGCAGCCTCAATTGAAACACTGTCGGTTTTTTTTATTCTTTTGACGCGGAGGGTTTGTATCTCTTATTGAGTTGATCAATACCGGCAGTGCTGTTTTCATGTGTTGTTTATTTGATCTATGCCCTCAGTGCTGAGTTTACATGTGATTTCCAGTTGATATATACCTGGAATGCTGGGTTTGTGTGTTCTGTTGATCTATAACTGCAATGCTATGTTCCCATACATTATTATTGTATACCTGCAAATACATGATTTGTATGTCTGATTCTGTTTATTTGATCTATACCTTCGGTGCTGAGTTCACATGTGAATTCCAATTGATCTATACATGCAAAGCTAGGTTTTGTGTGTTAATGTGTTGATCTATACCTGCTATGCTATGTTTCCATACATTATTTATGTTTACCTGCAAATACAGGGTTTGTATGTCTTATTCGGTTGATCTATACATGCAAGTGCTGTTTCATGTGTTTCATTTTTTTCAATCTAAAAAGCCTAACCATTAATCTAATGAGTAGATAACATCACCAGAGCTGAACTTAAGAGTGCCATAAAATGTACAAGATTTCTGCAAGTCTCAGTCCTTGTCTGGGTGGTTACAGATTAGTGTTTAATAATGCCTCTGCTACGGCCTTAATTTTAAGTGGAGGGTTTTTCCATTCCCTTGATCCCACCACAACTTATTTTGTATGTGCTTCAAATATTGCAATATTACATGTTATGTGAGGAGGTAAATCAGATATGATCTGCACACTTTGATTGTATAAACGTAATTGCCTGTACCACTAACTAGTAGGTGTATTGTTCAAGCTGGGGTCTGGGCTTTTAACGAATGCAGTTGGCAAGATCTGGTTTCATTTGCCTTAAACACTGCTAGGTTCATCTTTCAGCTCTTTGGAAGGACTGTCTTGCTTATTCTAATACAGAGTTTAATAGGACACATTAATATTTCTGGCTTGCTTATAATTACTTAGAGCAAAAAGCTGTATATTTTGGCTAACTGGTGTGAATTTGTAGAATATGGAGCAGACTAAGTCGTAGAATGAATGGAACCAAAATAACAAGCAAAAGCAAATGTATGCTTATTTTCCTTTGGCTTTGATAAAAAAAAACTATTATATTTGCAGGGGATAATAATAATGAGGTATAATTTCATGACAACTGCCCAAATTCTATTGAATTGCATATTTGACCAGCTTATTATGGAAATGTTATTTTGTACTGAGCTTTGTACTGCAGTCCTGGTTGTCATAGCACAGAACACGTAAAGGGGCATGACATCAGGGGAGATGTACGTAAGTGTCGTGACCTAAGTAATAAAAAAAAACAGCACAACTTGCATGTGCATTGTATAAAATAATTCAATAAAGTTAATTAAAAAGATGAATAGATTGCAGACATATACTGTATTTGCTCGATTATAAGACAAGGTTTTTTCAGAGCAAATGCTCTAAAAAATACCCCTTGCCTTATAATCAAGGTCGTCTTCTAATCAGACATCAAACAGAAGTCTGACTATGAGACTAAGATCCAGATCCCCCGCAGCGCTGCAGCGGACCTGGATCCTTCTGTCTGGTAATATCAGCTGCTGCCGGCACTTCCACCGGGGCTTCTATCACCGAGCCCCGCGCCGCGGCGGAGGTTGTCTACGCGCTTCAGGAATACCTTCCCCGGCTGCCAGAGAGGAGAATTCCCTGCATCACTGAGAATTAACTGTAACTATGGAAATTGTGAGAGACCAAGCCAGTATGGGCTGATGAGCCATACGGGTTTGAAGAGCTTGGTGTATTTGTTAGGTGTAAACTGCCTGATGTGCTCAATCAGCACAGGTGGTTAATGTCCTCAAGTTGCCCTTGCCCACATATTTGTCTCTGGTGTCTTATTGGGGAAGAGAAAAGTTATTCTAGTGATATCTGTATGAATGCAAAAGGCCTAGGCAGTCATACATCCTGCTTGTTTACTACTTAACATGTTTAAACATATTTTAAGCGTCTTTTATCATTTTAAGATCTACAAAATCCTTTTGAAAATACAGATGTTAGAATATATTTAAAAATAAATCATTGGTTTGTATAGGGCCATGTATTCCACAGTGCTGTATAATGGGTAAACAGGAGGACATAACAAGTAGTGCATAACATAACAATTTAACTTACAGAAGGAGCACCCTTCTCTCAGACTCCTGCCTTACCTCCCCTCCAGAACAGGAGGTCTCCTCCTGATAGTGACAGCATCAGACGCCTGTTCCTCTGTTCTCCGGCCTCTAGTAAGGTGCGCATCGTGGAGAGCGAGTGCCAACACCTTGCTGCTGACAGGGCCCGGTGGTGTGGCTCTAATGGAAGAGGACGGACTGAAGGTAGGGACGTGTGGTGATGGACAGAACCACTCAGGTAAGATCCTTTTGGGAGGGGAGTGTCTCTATGGTCTGGCGGGAGGAGTCAGGACTTGGCAGTCTATTTAAACTCCCAGCACTGTTATGGGGATTCCCCCATACTTTGTTACCTGATTGCTAATTTTGCCTTTTATTCATTTTGGATTTCATGGAATTTGACCTTGGTTCTCTTTTAGACTTTGATGATTATCCTACCGTTGACTTTTCCCCCCCAAAAATAAAAATCATACTCATAATTAAGCTATTCAACCCCCCAAAAAATCTTAAAAGTCTTATAGGGCATGTGCAGTAAGTGTACTTAAGTATATTCATTACCTACGCTACTTGTTTCAGTAGAAACGGCCAGGGAACAGCAGAAAAAATAATTCTTATTTCTAACTCCAACAACCAAAGAAAGTATGTACTGACTGCCTAAAGTAAAATGGATTGGATTCCAAGTAAAATGGAATCAAATATGTATCAGAAAAGCAAATTTTTCTTTTATGTTCTAAAACTAACAGGGTGCGTATCTAGAGTACCGTATTTGCTTGATTATAAGACGAGTTTTTTTTCAGAGCAAATGCTCTGAAAAATACTCCTCGTCTTGTAATCGAGGTCATCTTCTAATCAGACCTCAAATGAGGTCTGACAATGAGACTAAGATCCAGATCCCCGCAGCACTGCAGGAGACCTGGATCCTCCTGTCTGGTAACCTCAGCTGCTGCTGGCGCTGCTGGGAATTCTCTGCCAGCCGGGGAACGTTTGCTCAATGAATGCAGACAACCCCCGCTACTGCTTGTACTTCCGCCATAGCTTCTATGATGTGGCACCGGCATCACATGACCTTCTGGTGCTCATAGAAGTTCCAGCGGAACACCCGCTGCCCCACAAGACACCACCTTCTCTTGTCACTTCTGTCTTCATTCTTTCTCCACATCTCCTTGTGTCTTCTTTCTTCATATGCTTCTCTGTGAATCAGGCCTCCCGGAGCACTTCCTCAAAAGGGCAGAGCCTCCAGGCAATCCTCTCTCAGATTGAAGGAATGAGCTGTCCCCATGGCCCGGCAATAAAGCACTGTGAGAGGCTAGAATAACGAAGACGGATTTGCTGAATAAGAGACGCATTTCTGCACCTACGTTTCTCTGCCAGTCTGTCTCTATCTGTTTCTATGTGGGATCATGGCTAGCAGGCACAGCTCATTAGCATGCTGTACCCAGCGCCATGCATATTTCTGGGCAGAGCACTGGAATATATGATCATATCCGTACTCTCAACAGAAGAGGAGGCGGCAGGGGCATAACTCTGGGTGAGGCCTAGAGTGCCACCTAGCATTTATACATCACTGATTGAAATGTTTTTGCCTTTTTTATGTATTCTTATGATGTGTAGAAGTTGTTCAGATGTGTCTTGTGGATTATGGACCAATATATTCTGCAATACAAGTGTAAAATGTATCAATTTAAGCACAGCCCATTTATCCACTTAAAAGCTATCTCCCATTGATTATTTTGTTTGTTTTGGTAGCAGATGTAGTTTAAAATCCAGTCTCTTGATTGAAGTAGGTAGTGGAATTTCAAACCATGCATTTTCAGCCAGCCTTAATAAAGGTTTAGAGGAGTCACTGGATTAAGCCAATGGTGTGCATTCGTTTTTTCTAAAGCTGTTCTTTGAGCACAACTGTACATGAACGATATCCATGGCTAACCAAACTGTAATGCTTTGTGTTCAGTTAAAACTGAAATACTGTTTGTATTGGCTTGTATACCCTGTACTGTATATCTTTACAGTATATTATGTAGAGTTAAGGTTAAGCCTACATACACAAGGCCACATAGAGAGAGGCCACATCAACCATTTTTTCAGCAAACCTACATTTTGTGTGTAAAGTGATCCCTGCAGTATGTGGGATGTATAAACACACAGATGGGAATTAATTACTCAGTTATGCATCGCACAAAGTTTACATGCGCCGTTAACAATGTGTGTCCTAACAATCCAAACATTTAAATTAGCTATACACAAGACGCTGTGCCAAAAATATACAGTGGTCGCCTGCAGGGGCCTCCTCTGGCATCAATCTACGATTTGCCGCCACCATGTTTATATGTTCGGTATTCGGGCTGAACAACGAAAACGCACCATTCGAGTTAGTTTTCATGTTCGTCCGAATACGAATGCACAAGTTTAATATGAACAAGGAGAAGACAAACTAGAACAGAGGGGCAAGAGGACCTTACCTTGCAAGCTTACAGTCTATTCTCTAGCGGACTTCAACTGTTAAATTATTCAAGCGCTCTACAAATACCATGTGTACAAAAATAAGCTTTTCAATGTTAATGATATTTATGGTTATTGAATATAGTGTTTCCAAAGTAAAACAAAAGCAATATGTAGGCAGATAACTTTTTGCTGTGATGACCTTTGAACTTTTGGTACTGTTTCGCTAAATGATTCTCATAATAGACTATAAACAATATGTGCAAATCTACCAATTTGCAAGGCAAGGACCTCGTGTGAAGCTCTTAGAAATGTTGGCTTTTTATAAATCACAGAATGAGAAGCAGGATGACATGGTATCTCAGCAACAACTTGACAACAGATGTAAAATGCTTCCTTAGAGAATAGAAAACACATCATTTGTCTTCAGCATAGGTGTTTAACATTCTAAGCCACTCTTAACATAAATTATTTTTCTAGTACACACGCAGTATGTTCTATTTGGACTATGCATATCTTAATGCAGCTACTAATATGCATTTTTTTCTCATTCATTTAAATATATTAGCTAAATACAATAATTTCATTTATCTAGAGGTGTAACAGTGTTAGCACAAACTGATGAGCAGTACCTGGAAATTGACTCTTACACAAAACATATGCCCTGGCTGTAGCTTCCACCACTGGACCTTGGACATAATGGTGACATTGGAAGTATGGATCAACAAGATAATCACTGCAATTCAAACGGATGTGAAGGTTTCATGGGTATATTTCATATTTTCAAAATACTTTCCATGATTTCCATGTTTCCATTAGCATCGGTTGAGTTTGAAGAAAAAAATGAAATGCTTTATCAACAGATGCCCAATTACCCACTGCATACCCCCCCTCTGGGAGGTAAGCGAGTATTACGGCGATCTGCCGCTGTCTGTTCTGTTCATGTTCCTAAAGGCTCCATTCCAAGCAGGCATGCGGAGTATGTCTTGTTTGGCTATTTATACTGGCACTGGCTTATGTACTTGGATTACAGTTTACGTTATATGTATATTTCACAGTCTATCTCTGGTTTTGACCTTCAACTGGATTGACCTGGGTTGGCGCATTAAGTACCATTGCCCTCAACTACCTTTGCTACTAGTGAGAGCGTCTACTACCATTTCTAGAATTGACACCCTTGAGTTGCATCATTTACCTGTAAAACAGGTTACACATGCAGATTATTTGGTTATCTGTTTTCTCCATCGCCTTCGGCATGTCCACATTTCCAGCATCCTTAATGCTCCTGGCTGTACTTTACAATTTTCTGACCTTCCTGGGGTGTTTGGTGTCTCTACCCAATGAGGCTATGCAGATACATTCTGACATCAAACTTTGGACCACATAGGTCCATAACATAAACACTCACATATTTACTATGTCTGACTGTAGACTGAATACACAAATCTAAACTATAATATGATGCTCGCAGTGACTGCTGCATGCCAGAAAAATAGTCAATTCTGCTACTTGCAATATTTATTTATCAAACATAAAAAAACACAAATACATAAATACATACCATGTCACCCAACTTTTTGGCACAATTTGCATTTATCATGGATGAAAATCGACTATATACACAACTGCAACAGAATAAATTACTTGTAGGTGATTGGTAAACAGAACCTTGGGTGGTTGCCAACACAGATGGGCCTGACTGATGTACATCATTGCAGGGTCTGTTGAAATAACATCATACACACATTTAGGGCACACAGTATGAGAGATGGGACAGACATAGGCATAAAAAGTAATTATATAGCAAATCATAATCAAACGCACATCCCATAAAAAGTAAATTCCCCAAACATACTGCCAACAATAAACACAAATCAAGTATTTAAAACATTTACAAATGCCAGTATTTAAATAGTCCAGAGTGACTATTTATACATCAAATGATGTTCTGAGAGCCTTCATTTATATTTATTATATCTAATGTGTATGAAAGCAATATTACATTAAAACATACAACAGATAAACTAATAAAATCATACAAAGGCTGAAGGCTGATGAAATAAATTACAATAAAGGTACAAAAATATGTTATTACCTGTACGTCCCCATGACAGAGATGGACATAGAGCGCCACACTGGTACAAAATGCATATCAGACAAATCAAAGCCTTTACTATGGGCCCCTGGAATCAAATCTGTAATTTGTTAATGTACTCATCCAACCTTTTTATCCCTTGTTCGGAGTTTTTATATACTATATGATAAGCTATATGTTTCACCGATAACTTAACATAATATTCTGATACATTATGAGACAATGCATTTAATCTGTTCTGGGTTTTTTTGTCATGCTTTATTATTGTTGCTAATGGGCTTCATTCAATAAAGTGTCTGAAATTTACATTAACGAATAAACAAAAAAAAAGAATACACGTTAGAAAGTGTGGGCATGCACCCTCAGTCAGGTCTGATCAGTCAAGTTAACCTTTAACTCGACATGATCACTCAATCTCTCAGTGAATAGACCCACTTATGTTGGATCTATTACGATATCCAGATTCAATCAATACGTTTCTAAAAAAAAAAGAGAAAAAGTAAATCAAACAGAATACCGTTTTTCATCATCGATAACTAATACTGAATTCTAGAAGGAGACACACATTAAAGAGCAACAACAATGCTTAATGCAAGATATACTCATTCAGATAATCCAGTTAAGCTTCAGGATCAGATTAATTTCTGGAAAAAATATTTTATTCCATGGCCATAGAAACTTTTACTAGGTAGTGGTGTTAGAGACTTGGATGTATCAGACAAAAATGTCCCACAACAGTGTTAGCATATGCCATGTCACAGTTGATGACTAACTCTGGTTGGCATTGGACAGTGATCTGGGCTATTTGTGCATTCTGTTTGACATAACCTAAGGGTTCCTTTTGTTGTATTTAGATCACAACACTTTGCTACAGTCACAGCTTCCTCAAGGTGTATACTAAGTGCTAAGCATGATCACAAAGGGTCAGATCCAATATTCGGTATGTTATGTTGGGTGGTCAGCATTACTCTTATTGTCCATGGTACATTGGCAAGAGAGTGGAGTACCTAAACCTTCATGCTGAGTGATGGCTCAAAGCAAGATTACCTTGTACCTTTTTTTTTGTTAATTATACTTGAAAACACTGGTATTTGAATGTATCCAATAATGTGTTATTCTTTTCAATCAAAATGTCCTGTTTGAACCTAGATCGAGAGAATAGCCACACAGCATATTTTCACTGCCTTAAGAAAAATGCCATTGAATAACAGGAATTCCTGAAAGACAGAACATGTAATGCCAGGGTAAATGCATAATAGTGCAATAATGTGACCAAATGGGAAATTGAAAATTAGTCTTTGTTGCTTGGTACAGAAGATGGTGATAGTTTTCAGTTCTATTGTGAGCAGCTTAGAGTTTCTGTAAATCAATTACTAAACTCCAGGAAAAAAAAAGGAATTAATATCCAAAATAGATTAAATAAAGCCATTAGAAATACATTTTTCATTTACAAGTGTAGAGGATTCTTCTGCAAATAGATTAAACAGACGTTCCTAGGATTACTAACTGATCTCTCAGGAACTGGGATAGGAGAAATTATGTTACATTGTATGTGAATTAAAATGCGTTAGTGCTGATTTTGCATTGGTAACACCAAGGAAACCAAAGAATAAGGTTGCTTAATATAATGAGGGACCAAGATATAATTATAGACAGAAATTCCTCAATGACGATGATTAGAGTTTACATGTAATTCAATAAAATAGTACATTCTCACTTAAAGGAACAGACGTAGCATATTTTTACATCACTGTTTCTAATACTGTGGTTTTAACCCAAATTTCTCTTACTTTTATATTTTTAACCTCCCACTCTCATATTATCCTACCCCCACCTCCAACATCATCTTAATCTACCCTTTGTCTCAGAATTTTGATTTCTGTGTAGTGGTTTCTTTCTATTATGTAAATTGGTCACTTTAATACAGATATAAAAGATCTGTGTTTTAAAGTTAAATAATTGTATTGATTTAGCAATCGTTTTCTTTATTGCAGGTTGAATGGTATGTATTTGGGATATCTAAATCGGGGCTGCAAGTTACTGAAACTATTTGACTGGCAGCAGTGTTTATGTCTTTTACGATGGTCAGACTTACCAATGTGGATGAAACAAAGCACCTTTACGATGGTCAGTGCACCCTGTACCTAATAACAGTTCTTTGAATGCATATGAGTTGACTTTTTAATTACGATCAAATTTCTACTATTTCAGTAAATTAGGATAATAGTGAAATAACGGAGAAGGGGAGATGAAATTTGCCTGAGACACAGTTAAAATTCTATTAAATTGGAATTCTCAAGACTTCTCAAGAGCTGCTCTTAACACTTGGAATGCCCAACCTAGCCTTAAAGAAAAATCCTTTAGGATTCAAATCTTTAGGGATGCCCATCAACTTACTGATAAAATCTTTTTAAAAGTCATTGCCTTACCATTCCTTGACTCACTCTTGTTGCCATGTATCTCCCACCATACCTTCTTACCCTTCAACCCTTCAAGTTTGTACATATTTCTAGTAATATTATTTATTTCAAAAATGTTTACACTGCGATACAATTGTGCGGCTGATAACATGCCCCACCTCCTTATAGAATGTACATTTGTCCAAATTGTTGTGTGAATCACTTCTTGTCTTGTTTACTTACTTTGCAGGGCTGGGGGATATCTAAATCAATAAATAATAATAACGAGACACTTGCATTTATATAAACTGGCAAAAATCATGCTGTGTAAAGGTGTGAAGGAACGTACCTAAGATACTGGTTGATACTGATAAGGTAGTATCGAAGTTTGTAGAAGTTTATGTGTTGCAGTGTCCATTTTTCAGTCTTGCAGCATAATTAATATAAGAGGGACAGCAGTCCTGTAGATATTAACGCCGGCTGTAGATTTATTAAGTGTGCTAAAAATCAATGAGCCTCAAGGCTTTTTAAATATGCACTGTCTGTATGTAATACCTTTTTTTTCCTGGGGAACAACTATTAACTCTCAGCAGTGAATTGTGTTACCATCTAATTCATGTGGGCCAGGAAGTGAACCATATCGAGGAGACAGGGATGAATACTTCCTCTCGATGACAGACCCTTGGGACACATTTTATCTCAATTAAACTGCCAACACAGATGGTTGTTTTAGACTGTTTTGTATACGGCTGGCTGTAGGATTCCATTCAGCATGTACATGCACAAATAATGCTAAACCCTAACCAGACAACACTGTACTTCTGCAACATAGATAACTAATCACAGCTTACAATTTGGTACACACCACTCTTCCCAATCTGGAAGATACGCCCTTGATCTATTCTTGGTTTGTTTCGATGAACCACAGTGTTGTTATAGGTGTCCTGACCCTAAACTACATTAGTACGCAGCTAAAATATTTGATCAAAATAAAGGTAATTGAAAAAAGGAAACTATATTTGATTAAACTAACTAAAGGTCACTGTCTGACAAAGGCACTCTTCTTTTTCTTTTCTTTTTCTATGTGTCAAATATCCATCTTGGTTGTCTATTTCCCTCATGCCAAGTTGCTGGTGCCTTTAGAAATATTTCATAGATAACCTTGGTCAGAGATGCCATTACCTATGTTGGCAGGTATATATCACAGACTGTGAATATGCAAGGGAAGCGGAAAACGCTTAACTGACATCTTTCAAAAAAGAAAAAACAATAGTCCCAGGAAGATTAGTCATTTGAATTATTACATTTGCTTAGGGAAACCAATTATTTTGTTATTTCCAAATTAAAACACAACATCAGAGCCTCCTAATCTGTTGACATCAACAGTTTCTCAATGTTAACAGTACTTGTGAAGTATCATACTTCTGGTTTTTATTTCAAGAAGAAACACAGCAGGAAAACACGGTTTTAATAACATACAACATCTTAAATGTGGCTGGAGATATATGCAAGACACATAGTTGGGGGTTACAGAAGGGGTATTCTGTGAAATCTATCCATGCATTTGTAATGGGGACCACACAGAAATTTAATGGGACCACTCAGCTATTATATCAATTTGAATTCATATGATGGCTGGAGTGTCCCTTTAATTACAATGATTTTCGAAAAAGGTTTTTATTAATATGAACCATTTGTAGACTTGTGCATTCGTCTTCAGGCGAAAACGAACACGAAGAGTGCATTCCGAAGACATGAAGAAGAGAAAATAGAGGCGGTAAAACGTCGACGAAGACACACACAACGAAGAAGCTTCGTGATCGTCTTCGTCTACTAATCTCCCTGGTCCCTTCCCCATCCAGCCTACCTTATCTTCACGGCGTCGCAGGAGTTGACGGAAGCGGAAATCTGTAGGTTCGCCGTCAGGGGTTACAGGGCAGTGCAAGTGAGCCTATTGGTCGCCTGCAGGGTCCTCCTCCGGCAGAGACCACTGGGCTCCCTGCTGTATCAATTAAATGTCCATACAAACAACTTTATTTGTCGTTCGTACGGACTTTTAACTGTTGCAGCAGGGACACCAGTGGTCTCTCCCGGCCAAGTTACGGCAGCAGGAGTTGAAAAGTCTGTACGAGCGACTCTATTGGTCTGCTGGCAACCAATAGAGTTGCTCATACGGACATTTAAACTCCTGGCACCAGAGCTGCTGCGGTACGCGTTAACCCTGCATTAACCCCTTATACAAAACCAGAAAAAACGAACACGAAGAATGTCCACGAAAATTCGTCCGAAGATAAGACAGGAACGGGTGAATATGCGTGGAATATGAAGATTTTCTTTTTGCCGAAGACTAGCACGAAGACGAACACGCAGACCCCCCTGGTGCCCAAATCTAACCATTTGTCCCATTTGCAGAAAATTGTAATAGTTGGCAATACAAAAAGCAAGTAGATCATATAGTTCAGAATGAGGTAATAAGCTATTGCGATATACCTGAATTTTACACAGAATGCAAAGGGTGGAAAAATGAGTATAATACAAGATACTTGTATATATACACATCATATGTCATTGTGGCAGAGTGCTGATTTGAGGCCAGTTGGAATTTCAGAAATGGCTTCCTGAAAATTGTCGTAAATTGCCATGCTTGTGTTGCAGCAATCAAGAGCAGTTCCATTCCTTTATGTCTGGCCAAATAATCGATATTTTGCATTACACATCACCTAATGTGTACGTGGCACAAACTAATGCTCAAAAGCTATGCACATTTTCTCCCTATTAGAAAATAGTGCAAATAAGTGAAAAAAAACCCTAAACAGTGGAAATCAAGTCTTGATTATAGGTTTTATGTATAGGTATATCTCTATGAGGACCGTTCTGTTGTGCAGGAAGTCTCAGAAGACTGCCCTTGACATTAATGTCTCAGCTAAGCTTTGAACTAATGAGAAATCGGTGATTGGAGACTCTTTCTGGGAATATTTCATATATCATTATATGATAAACCTGAGGGGAATGATGTAGCATATTAAGAAACTAAATATAGAATATTTAATGCAAGATTTTTTTCTGCAACCACATGTGTGGGATAAAAGGTTTAAATAGCGTTTCTATGCTGTTTTCACTGTTTTTAATTAAAGAAAAGAAACATAAAAAGCACAACTATCATTGTTTCTATCATGGTTGCAAAATAGATAAATGTAATAAATAATAGCATCTTTGGAGTTTTTTTGTAATATTTATTACCTTGCAATCGGTACCACATCCATTAAGCCCTTGAGGATTGTTTGAAGCTTGGTCAAGTTCAACATGTTTCAAGGCTAGAAATGTAATTATATCGCCAAGGGCAGTAAAAATTAATAGTGTATAGCGCTGTTCTTTAAGAGATTTCAGTTTATTCCCTCCATATTGTATCAATATACTGTACACTTTAAATGGCCACAGGGTACACATTTTTTTGGGCAAATCATAGTGTGAGTGATTTATAGCTATTTGCATGCTTAGGTAAATCATACACAGAGAAAGGTTGGCACGTTCGCTCCCAGGTAGATAAAGCTAAGTAGCCCCATCTTTGCCTTAACTCCTGATAACTCACATATGCATATTTAAACACACACCTTCACTAAAACACATATACATGCATGCTAACACACATACTAATTATCCATTAACACACACTTGGACAGACCCTTACACACTCATACTAACACACACCCTTACACATACTTACATATATTACATATACACATTCATGCTAACACACACTTTCCTGCTCATATACACCTACACTCTACCATACATACGTACATACATACATACTCCCTCCCATCCTTTCATCTTTCACTTCCTTCCCTCACACCTTTACCTCGCCCATAGCTTTCGTTGTGGCTGCTTGCCCACTGTGCAAGCAGCCTTGCTTTTACAGCAAGATCTCAGAAGATTGTGTTATGTGACCCCGCTGCATTCTGGGTTACTCTTCTCAACAAGCTGGTATTAGGCTTTTCTAAGAAAGAAAGAAATTACTTCAACATATGTATTTATACACTAGACTATACATTGCTAAAACCTGGGCGTTCCAAACATGGACATGAGTGATAAAAAACATATTGCAAATTAATGTATTAGCTGTTTAGTTTGAGGATGCCTAGAGAACGATCTGCCAAAAAGGCATATAAGACAACACGAGACTTGAAGAAAGGTATTGTGACTTTGTAGTTATGCTAGTATATCTGGTTTATGGTTTTTCTAATTGATCCAGAGCTTCAGCTCCTGAGATGCATTTTATGGTTGTTATGCCTTAGGCTTAAACTATGGTCCATTCGGCTTCACTTAATGGTGTATTGCTGGCAGCCTTTTTGTTTATATTGCTTGCTTTTTGGTAACTGGAGACTAAACACAATGTTAGTTCTGTAAATTGACACATCTTTTGTTTGTTCAAATGCTTTAATTAAAAACAGATAGTTAGATGTTTTACACTTGAAGATACCCAAATCGCCAGAAGGTCTTTAGGTAATGGTTTTGTTATAGCCTTAAATGGAAAAAAATCACCCTTTTCTAATCTTTAGTGCTCCAGTTGTTATATTTTCTTGTCCATGACAAGTGTGTTTTCTTTATAATGGGTAGAACTTGCTATTTTACTGGCTTTCTCTCTGTCCTTTCAACTTCAAGACATCTATGCCACAATGTAGATTAAGAAATAACAACAACTCATCCAGCTACCCGATTCCCTTGGTGGTCTTTGTTGGGGTTTTATTAAAATTCATGGTATTAAAACCATTAAAGCCGTATCAAAATACTTTAGTTTAGTTTAATGTCTACTAAGGAAATTAGGATTGTTATTAAATAGAATAACGCTTCCGCTGCTGACAGGTGACATCTGCACATGCCTCCAGGTCTATGATCTGTGAGCATCACAGTACAGAATCTGAGTGTGATTCAAGTTCCTACTTGCATAGCAACTTGCAGGCAACTCACAGATTAATGGAGTGCCAACTTACCACTCTTTTCCAGTTGCATATACTCACCTCCCCTGCATGCGAGCTGTGATTGTTTTTTGAGTGTGCATGCATATGTGAGTCGCCTTTACATAATTTGGATGGAGTTTGGTCACTTTTTTAGCCAACTCACAAGCACTCACAGTTTAGTGAACATAGGCAAATGGATCAAGTATTTACCAAAGCCCTTATGATACACTAAGAAACCCAGAGGTAGAAACGAAAATAATATCAAGGACACATTTCTACCTTCACACATTTTCTAAATAATAGTGTAGCAAAAAAAGATACATTTTTAAAATTCTTATATGTTGACTTATATGTGCTAGATTGAAATGATCAAAACTGTCCTTTTTTTCTAATAAATTATACTCAACAGGATCTATACAGTTGCTCAAAATCAGTTTATACGCAATAAACATGTTACAGAAACCTTAGTAGTTTTAGGGGAAATTATAGCAGTTGATGTTGAATAGCTGACAAAGGTAATGATTTACTGAATGACTACTTCTCCTAAGTACTTCTACATTATTACATGTTCTGTGCTGTTTGGAATATTTTTCTTTGCAAAGAGTGACCTGGCATCACTTCATTTAAATTCTTAAATCCTATATGAAATACAATCTAACGTTATGAAAAGATGGTATGTTGAGGTTTTCACTGCCAAAAAATGAATTCATTTGCATATGGCTGAATGGTGATGATGTCAAAGATGATGCATTCAACAAACTAATGATTTTCTTTATGCTCAATCCACTGCTTGAACAACAATTTGTGTGATGGTTCATGTTTATTTAAGATATGGTTTTATTGCAATTCCGTACAAAAAACATATTGTTGTTTTGTTTTTATCACATTTTAACAAAACAAAGCCAACTTGTCATATATAACTGGTATTTTTGTTCATCTTCAGGAAAAATGTTGTGCTTTTTAGAAATTGTGTCACTTTCTTTATTTAACTGTTTGAGTTTTGCAACCAACATATCTGTTAAGTTTGTATTTTTTGTCCTTTTAGCTTTTTTTCATCCCCTTATATTATATTAAGTGACAAGTATTATGTTTGTGTCAAATTGATTGTGTTCATTTTGGCCTATTCACTAAGAAGCCAAGTGGTCTCTTGCATTAAGGGTTAATTGAACTTATATGCTTGTGTGCCCTTGTATGCTAACAGCTTGCAACCATACTACCATTTTGTGTGTTTCTGGTGAGGGCATACAAATGAAAACTCAGATGTCCTCACCTGAAACATTTGGAGCAAATATCACCATTGTTGATGTGATGGCAATAGCCCCCCTTCACCCCCCTTGTACAGTGGGTCAGGGAGTTATCTGAATCAAACTGAGAGGGTATAGTCACCAAATGTTCCACTCGTCACACCCACCCACTGTTCAGAGTAATGAGGGGTAATTGTTAAAAAAAATACCCTTAGGGAGGTACAAACTTCATTCTTTGCCCACCAGCGATACGTTGCAGGAGTGCCTCTGTAAATTTAAAATAGGAAGGCTTTTTAGCCCGTGGTAAGTGAGATTTAGCTCCATATAAGCAACAGTAGTTAGTGTTAAGATCCACCTTTATTTGAAGACTTTGTGTAGTGGTGGGCTAAGTTTAACATGGCCATATAATGTTTCTAAATCTCCAATTTTGTTATCTTGGAAAGGTGTTTTTAACTATAATTTTGAGAGTTTGTAACCTGTTTGATGTGGGTGTGCTGATCCCTTTGGACTGTATATAACAATTTAGTCCATATATAGTACTGTATATAATATATACTGTATGTAATACATACTGTATTACATACAGTATGTATTACATACAGTATATATTATATGTAATACATACTGTATGTATAAATATATATATCTATATATCTAAATAATTAGCATGTAATGGAAGGTTTCTTGTCAGCAAGAAGGTATTTCAGAATGCTAACAAGAAATTCATCTGAATAATCAAGTTCCCAGAATGTCATTAACAACAACCTCCAGATGTCATCATAATGATATTTTAGTAGCACAAAAATCCAACAATGTTCAAGTAAGCAACAAGATTAGGAGCATACACGAAAAGATTAAATTTCTGGAGCATTATTATGTATAACTGGGCAATGATAAAGATGTGTGCCTTTGGTAATACATTTAAATTGTGGTAATCAAGAAAAACAAAATATAACTCATCTGGTTATATGCTGCTTCTATTTCAGAAAAGCAGTAATCAATGATGTGATATCATTATAAAAAACATAAATCTATGATGCATTAGCATAATTTTAACAGCAGGAATAAAGCCTGCATTAATTTTAAATCAAGAATGGTTTGTCTTCTATAAAATGATAACACTGTGCTACCTCATTTGCCAAAGAGATTTTATTAGGGTTGTTGAGCAGATGCTTGGATCCCAAATTCACTGTTTGTAATGTTATATAGAACCTGTTGTACTTGAAAAAAAGGATATATAAAGTCTGTAAGGTTTTCTGCTGTAGGTAGCTATACGTGAAGTGCATTAACTAAACTGTGCGATTGTGTGTAAAAGAAGGTTGTGCTGGACCAAGCAAAACTTCACAGTGTTTTCTGACATGAAATGTATATATACACAGCTGAAATGGTGGTGACGATCCAGCTCTGACATAAATGCGCCCAAAGGCTGGATATGCGTAGATGCACTCTACATTTGGATGTACATATCCAGCCGGTGGCCACACACCTCTGCACCTGATCTACAGCTGGAGCAGGAGATTGGGTGAGGAGCTGTCAGCCAGTGGACCACCCTACATTTGGACCGTGTGAGAGATGGCCAGTCTGGGCCTGTGTATTCAAGAGAATACTCTCTGCTGCCTGAAACTGCTCTAAAACCTCCATATGTAAAAGAAGCAATGTTCTTGCAAATTATCTACTAATGATCTATAAATATTTTCTTAAAAGAGAGTACAGAACCACTCAAACCTACTGTGGTATAGATAGATTTCATAGTTGGCCACCTGCCCTGTAGAAATATGTATGGGACCAATACATACAGCCTCTAGTTTCCAAGAATCGTCCTATAAGTGCAATACTGGAACCATGGGCTACAGTAGGAGATCTGATCAGGGAAGCAGAAATGCAGAGGTTGAAAGGAACATTCTGCAGTTATAATAAAAAGGTACCAAAGTTTACATTCTCAAGTTTGTACAGTTGTACATGTAGAAAATATACATTGAAACATGTCCCAAGGCTAGAGCTGGTAGCCTTCTTCACATGACCAACTGTCACAGAGATCTATGGACTGTATGAGGTCCTATAATATAACTCAACCCCACATGTCTGTGGTAGCAGGGGAGGTGTTAGAGGAGTTGCTGTCTGAAGATAAAGGAAGGTGAACTGTGGATGTGGTTACGGAGTGCTTTATCCAGGACAAATGCAGAGTTCTCAGGTAGGGCAATGACCCATAAATTAATCATTGGCAATATCTCTTGAACCTTTGCTAAATATAGATGAAGTAGAGGGTAATATAGCAACTTCTGCAAAATACATATAAGACATTTTGGAAACATAGGACTGTAAGCTCATAGGTCCTGGGTCTACTTGCTTGCCCAACTTCATCTGCATTGTTTTTTTCATCTAAAGTTCAGATTTTATTTTGTTAGCGCTCTATTTTTATCATTAGTAAGTGGTAATAACTGAACATTAAGGTCAGAAATACTGAATACCATTCTACCATTAAAGAGCACTTATAATTCATCGCTAAATCCAAATAATACCTAGTATTACCTCAATCAAGGGTCCTTCATGCACTTTTATTAAACTCATAACATTTTTAATTATAAAACAAGAATGGTCAATTATATCTGCATCATGGAACAATCCAAATTCATTTAATAGCAAATGCTTTAAATTAGCTTTCTCTTCAGCAGAATTCACCTTATATTGGCATTTATATATGATGTCCTCTAGGGCTACAAACAGACAATGTTTTTCCATATTTCTTTAATTAACATTTAATTAACTAATTAACCTCGTTAAACAACAGTACAACATCTTTCTAAGGGATTTATAAACTTCAAATGGGTCATCATTTCGCCATTCTGTATTAAAGATGAAGAAATATTGACTAATAAAAATAATGTCTGCATGACATATGTTTGCATGAAATCCTATGTGCTGTATTTATGGCTCACCTACCCATCTCTGCGACTAATGTACATTTCACTGCCTAAGGTACACTGCAACTCAAGTGCCTGTCATACCCTGATGAAACAGCCAGTGTGATGTTCATCTTCTTATTACCATTGTACCATACATAAAGCCATGATTATGGTGATATCCGATTCCTTACACTTATTCTTTTCAGACCACCTAACTTTGCCAGTTCCTTTTCCCGACTGCTCCTCTGGCATCCCCACCTGTGGACACCCATGCGTTTTCGAGTGAATATTATTGTTAAGTTTACATCTCTTTGCGGTGAACTTGGGTGTAGTTTACTGTCCACGTGGTCATTTCACAAGATGTCGGAGCTGACAGATTTCCTGTCAATGTGTTTTGTCTGCGATGCATACGCAGGCAAAGTAAACAAAGTAGAGATAAGGGTTCCCGTTATTCTTTATGTAAGGCTTCTGACCATATGCCCATTTTTGTTCTTAATCTTTCACAGATAAACGTACTTGCTTATTTATGTTAGGACTGGCAAATATTGATTTTCTTTTAGAAGAGATGGTTTTCATCTGTTTTATCTTACGAAAGCTCACACAACAAACATGGTGTTTGATCTGAAATTGGGTCAAATATATGGCATTCAGTTTATCATTGTGATGCAGATCAAAACTTAATTAAAATGATTCCATGAGTTTTACATAATAACTAAATGTTAATACACAGATATCTGTTTCCATGGAGATGTTCAGGTGCATGCAGTTTCCAGTCTTCTCCTTTGTATACGACTGCAGCCAACAATGAACATATCAGGTCCAATCTGCCTATAGAGTAAAAACATTTGCCAGTCTGACCTAATATATATCTCAGGGTATAATTTCTCTCTAGACTAGGGGTAGTTAACAGGCAATTTATCAGTTAAACCAATGGAGGATCATTGTAGCAGGAGATCTACCTGATCTAAATGGACTACTTTACGCTCTGCATACTTCCTGGACATAGACATCTTATTGGAGGCATACTCACTCTGCCTAGAAAGAAATGAGACAAGAGCTGTCTTCAGTCTAGAGAAGGAATGAAGAGGTGACCGCCTCTCTACATGTTACTTAGATTGTTGGCTCACGAATACTTAAGAAGTGCCGGATATTATCACGATGTTACAGCTACAATACACTTGTTGTTACTTTGTTAAATATATTACTATTTGTTTCCAAAGGTGCTTTAAAAGCACTGTTGTGGGGCTTACAGGTAGAAAATGTCATAACTAGCTGATGTGATGTATGCAGGTGCTGCTCCTTGTTTGGGCTTTTAGTAGAAAAAAAAATGTTCAGGACGAGTTTATTATTGGAAATACAATGGCCTAAAATGTCAAATACATCTTTCCTGGAAATTCATGGTTATAATGTCTGATAGCTGATCATTGCGATATATCTTGTCTTTTACACTATGTAGAATACTTCTTTCATAATCGTTCAGGTCCCACATGTAGGGCAAAATTTCCAAGTGTATACCTACCCCAGCACCAATTAATGTGGTGTTGGAAAATTATCTTACCCTTATTGACCTTATTATCAAGGTCATGATAATATAGTTTGTTTGCATTGTATATAGCCTACTTCCCCCTGGATTACAACTCAATTCAGGTTAACCCACAGTATATTCCAAAAATATTTGTATTATTAATAAGAGGAGTGTATCGGTAGTACCTTGGGGATGATCTGATTTTTTCTAATTGTGCACATACATTTTTTACTATATGTAATACCATATGACATCCGGAGCCATTACATGACATCGCTGGGGATGCAGTGTTCAACCCCCCCCATTGTAAACATTATAGATGACTATAAATTATACAATTATATCAGTTGATTATTAAACAGCAGCAGCGCAAGTATGCTAAATTTACATGTTTGTAACAGTTATTTTTGGAACATTATTGTGTTATATTTTAACCACAGATAATGTAGCTTAATAATTTGAAAAAAGGTATGCTTTAAAAACATATTCTTGTTATATTTTGGGTAGTGGGATACTACTGCAAAGTGTCGAGCTGAATCCTTTCCTCGATTCATATAGAATTCAGATACGTAATGGCAACCCCAGTTTCTTTTACTCATTTGATTCTTTTTACTTTTAGTTCGTATTATTTATGGTATTTCTTACCTAGCAGTCAAATGTAACTTTTTGTAAGCCAACTATGTAAAGGATGGATTGATCTGCATTAAAATATTTAATACTTAAGATATTGTACTTACAAGGTACTTTTTCCTTCTGATTTCTATTTCTTTTAATAAAAAAAATAATGGCAATCTACAAGTAACT
The DNA here is from genome assembly GCF_027358695.1 of Spea bombifrons. Taxonomy (NCBI): domain Eukaryota; kingdom Metazoa; phylum Chordata; class Amphibia; order Anura; family Pelobatidae; genus Spea; species Spea bombifrons. The sequence goes on along the minus strand of NC_071089.1, from coordinate 88,940,706 downwards.
GGAAAGAATAAACCAAGAAAAGCAATATCTGCAATAAAATTCTTTTACACTTATTTACTCAATTCCAACCTCTATAACATTGTTTCTATCTGAAAGCTTACATTCTGTAGGATATATAATTTAATAAGTTACAGAACTAACATATAATAATCTCAGAAATTTCCATCCAACACAATATGCATAAGAAAGAAAGCAAAGGAAAAATATTTCCGTCAGTAGAAATTGAAAAGGATCTTGTCATGTAGAGCCTTTGAAATGAATTCATTTTCTTAAATAACTAATACTTCACATTATTCACAGACTGAAAGCCTCAGGGGAACTTCAGTCTGCTTACAATATAAAGCCTTCTGAATTGTATGTCCAAACAAAAATATTTAAGATGGACAGTTTCAAAGAAACCTAAAGGTCACTTTGCACAAGGGACGTTCACATATGATTTTGAAAGGTGCTGCTTAGTTTGTCTAAGTGGTATAATTTTCAGATTCCTTTAAACTGGTCTGAAAGAGAGACATCAATAAATATAAATTAATTCTATTCCTCCAAAATATTAAAGTCAGATGCCGTAAAAATACGTAACATACATATCAACATGATCTAGGAGTTTTTTGTTGTTGTTGTTTCCCAAACCAGTGAATACATACTGCATCTTGTGATATATTATTGATAAATGGCAAACGTTTTCAAATAACTGAATGGCAATTATATTTAGCCTTTTATATTTAACAGTGCTTCAGTTCTCTTGATTCTCAAGTGTAATGGACAAGCGTTGCATAGAAAATACTTTTTTCTTATTTTTTTGGCAGCTACTATTTTAAAACTTCAGCATTGTGTTTTTTAATAGTTATAATTGATAACTTATAATTACAGCTTATTTTTTCTGATCTTTGTAGTATTGATATATATATAAGCTTATTACACCTCTTCCCTCTATTGCAATGTCAGGTCTTTGGTGTGATCTACAATTGTATAAGCATTATATTATTTTCCACCCATTTATGGATGCCTAAAAGATAATCTCTACTTATTGCTAAACTACAGTTTCCATGATTTTAATTAAATTGCTTAAGAAATAGCTCAACAAAAGGTCTTTTGAAATCATACAAAGGCTGATCCTTTTAATGGTAGATGCAAGATCTTTTGCTTCCTAGTTTTGCCAGAGATTAAATATCTTTTATGATTTAATGATTGCATATAACTTTTTCAATGTTGACCAGAAGTAAGCTCTATTAACCAATAAATATCATTTATTAGAGGTTCCATTGTGTGTGTCTTCAACCACAGTATCAGTAATTCATGGACTTTACTTGATTCTAGGTAGTCACCTCAGTGCAGCTTCATGGACACAAGCCACTGACCAAAATAAAAAATGTAAGCAGTATATCTACATCTCATGTAAACCAAGATGATGTACATATATACTTTCTTGTAGGGGTTTTGTCCATAAGTTGAGATGGAACAGTGGGGTCTAAACTGTGATTGCTTGTGAGTTGACAACAATATAAATGTGTAATTGATGTGGTGTAAGGGCTAAAATACCAGGGAATGGCAAGAAATAAGTACAGTTGTTATTCATACATAAACATACATATTCATAAGATAAGATAAATGTATCTGGGAAAAAAAAAGCTGATATGAGTGTAAGCACGCTTGTGTTGTTGTATCCTTACGCGTTTCGCCAAAAAGGCTTCTTCAGAGGGTTATGACACAAGAATGCAAGTAATAGCCTAAAAAAAGGTAAAAATGTTTTGGAGACCCAAAAGGAGCAACCTGCTCTCTCTCTTTATCTGATAGGGATCAGGTTAGACTATTATGGTGATCTAAGAAATAATTTAGACAGTAGAAATGTGCAAATGGGTCAAAAACGGTTCTGAGGAGTGTTTTGGTTTGTTCTTGGCCCATTCGTTTTTGGTTAATGAATTTAATTCCCTGCCTATTCAGTATAACTGGAAATTTGAGGTGCATTTTTAACTTGGGAACAAAATTAATTGACTGTGCCCTCATTCACTCTCTCACATTCTCCCTTTCTCACACTCTTATTGTCATTTCACAGTCTCTTCCCCACCTTCTCTGCCTACCACTTATTTACTTAAGAATGAGATACCAGTGCCACATTGCACTTCTGTTTGATGCTCAAAGTGATATAGGTGCACTTTGTTACTATATTATATAGTTGTACAGATAATGATGTGTAATTTTCTGTCGGATTAAATGATAAAAATTAATCAATTATTGCATGCCCCATCCAGCCCCCCAAATGTGCAACAACTGAGTGATCAACACTGGAACACTCACCTTATTGTATATTATCAGTTTTGCCATTATTGCAAAATATCCTTGTATGTATTATGTTATTAAAAATATACTAATGAAAATTTATCAAAACAGGCTTCAGTATTTCATTGCTCAAAGGAACTAAAGGTTTTTTTGTTTTTTTCCCAAGCTTTTTGCTGATCATTTCCTTTTGCTACTTCCTACTTCCTACTTTGCCAGTGGTTCACTACAAGCTATATTAGCTTATAACAGCAGTTTTTATACTACCTCACTCTGAGTCTTTCTGTGTACTACATAAATGAAGCTCCCCCTATATCTAAAAAAACTAAACTTGGATATGGATTTCTGCTTTTATAATACTTATAGTGCTGCAGTGTTAGCAGTGTGGGATCACATTATGTAGCTCTGTTAAGAGCACATCTTCCAGATTCTTTAGTGTTGGCTAATGAGTGGCAGACATCTACAACAATTAAGTTTGTCTGGTTGGTATCATTAAGTTGACACTAACATTTAAGAACAATATCCATGTATTCTCGTAACAAAATAATTAAAAGTAAGTTTTATAGGTGAATCAATATCATTGATTCAATGCACTTCAAAACCTGGCATGTGAAAATAAAGCACTTGTTGGTGAACCAGGTAGTTGCCAAGAACACAAGGCTGCTTGGGTTACTGCTGCCAGGTAAGCATCTATGTTTGCAAGCATGTTTAAGAGGGGCTTAGGAGGGGCACAAAAGACGTGGTTTAACCAAGGTGCTAGAAAGTCAAGACAACTCATTTGTTCATGTTACTTACTCCTACAGAGAAAAAAAAGCACTATGTTCCCAAGGGTTACCATGAATATTACATGTTTTCTTACTTTCCATGGTAACTCCTGCAGAAACTCTGGGTTCTTGGAAATGCATGCTTGGCTAAAAGTTTCACTGAATTATATGCCACGACTTTCAGAATTACTATAAAACGTCAAAACTGCCCCCCCATCCAGCGTGCTGTATGCTGTCTGGTTGGCCAAAATATAATTGTCTATTGTCACACAACTATAACTCATTCCCTACCTGCTTGCACCCAATGATTCATCAACAACAAAAAAAGAATGTGTCACTTGAAGTAGTAATTGATACTTAATGTAGGTATTAGGCATGTTTTTGATTTGAAAAAGTAAAACAGTAGTCTTTCCTACTCCTAGTTATGTCCCACAAAAGAACAAATAAGGAGCAATTTTTATTGGAAATTGCAAGTTGATTTAAACAAATCCATTTTTTATGAATATCCATAAAAACATAAAGAGTTAATCACTTATTAAATATATTCATGGAATCCAGTTGCAGAAAACACAAACAATATTTGAATGAATTAGGTCATAATTAATGAGTGGTTTTGTGACATAATCCATCCAGATACATTTTAGAGGCACTTAAAAAATAGAAAGCTTTACGGATGTAAACAACCCATATGTCTGTCAAGACTGTCATTTTGTTAAACTTGTAATAGTGCAGAAATTAAATTTGCGAAGAAGCTTCCATTGCCTGAAAGCAGAATTCTCCCAATGTTCTTTATCAGACAGCTAAATTACACGATATAGAGCCCAAAGGAGTGCACATTATACCCCTGAAAAAATCAATTCAATATCTATAATTGATTCATTTTTCATCACAATCGGTGATCATAAGTGCCACCAGAATGAGTTAAAATATGAAAATTGAAACATACTAAGAAATGTTGGGGTTTAAATTAAACCTTCCACTTGCAGGCATCTTAATCCTATTTCCTGTTGTTTTCTCTAATAAAAATACAACATTGAGGATCCAATATTTTCTCTAATTGATGCCCTAAACTATATGTCTGTACTCAACTTTAATTAGTTTTGTACGTTTTATTTTAAGATTAAAAAGAAAATACAGGTTATAACTTATTATATAGTTCATTTCAGGACAAGGCACACCTTTTAATTAGGTATTGTTAGCAATAGACTGCATGCAAATAACAGCATGTTTCAATATTTGGTGTATAAAAAAAAATCAAGTGATCTGCTTTTTATAAATTAAATTCATACGTCATATTGATGAACTTGAAATTTCTATTTGAATTTTATTATTGCTGATACCACTATAAGTACATTTTCTGAGAAATACGAACTACAAGTGTTGGGTTGTCTTAAGTTTTTTTGGTTTTGTACATGTTTTGAAAACCCCAATCAGGGGAGTGGTATCCACCAGAAGCTCTGTCATTTGGGCAGACGTTCACACAAGGTTAGCTCCCAGTTATGACTTTTCTGCCGATCCTCCAATGTCACCGAAAGCTCCATAATTTTAGCCAAAGTTCATGCAGGGTTATCTTACGGCAAAATGGTTTGTGATGTCTGGTGATGTCCTCTTCCCCGACCCTCCAATGAGAGATGAGAATGTCATTGGAAGCTTTGCTATTTTGGTAGAAGTTACATAGTTACATAGGCTGAAAGACTTATGTTCATCAAGTTCAGCCTTTCCCATATCTGTTAATTGCTGTTGATCCAAAGGAAGGCAAATGCAATCCAGTTTGTAGCTCTTTCCAATTTTGCAACAAACCAGGAAAAAAAATTCAGATTTCTCCTTGGATGAACGAGAAGCTGTTTCCCCATAATTAAAGATTATATCCCCGAATATTATGTTTTTCCAAGTATTCATCCAGTTGCTGTTTAAATGTCTGTACAGACTCTGATAAAACTACCTCTGCAGGCAGAGAATTCCACATCTTTATTGTCCTGACTGTAACAAACCCTTTCCTCTGCTTTAGGGAAATCTCCTTTCTTCCAGTCTAAATGTGTGACCACGTGTCCCATGCATAGTCCTGTTCACAAATGGGTTTCCAGACAATAGTTTGTATTGGCCCCAAATATATTTATATAATGCTATCATATCCCCTCTGAGGCGCTGTTTTTCTAAACTAAACCGATTTAAATTTGTTAACCTTTCTTCATAACTAAAGTGTTCTATTCCTTTTATTAATTTTGTAGCCCGTGCCTCTGTGCCCTTTCTATAATGCTATAATGTCCTTCTTTACAATAGGTGCCCAAAATTGCACAACTTCCTCCAATCCTTTGGTACAATTCCTGAAAGAAAAGAATGCTGGAAGATTAAAAACAGAGGTTTACTTATTTCCATACTTAGCTCCTTAACCCCTTCGTGACAAAGGCTGATTTTACTTTTTGTACCCTTCGTGACAATGGCCATTTTAACATTTCTGCGCTGCTCGTGTTTAGCTGTAATTTTCTTCTTTCCCGTTTACTAATCCCACACACATTATATATTGTTTTTTTCAGGACAAGAAGGGCTTTCTTGTTTTGATTGTATCATATTATTTACTATTAAAAAAAGTATAAAATATGGTGAAAAATTTAGAAAAAAATGACTATTTCTAAATTTTAGTTGAAAAATCTTTTACTCATCAATAAAAGGTAATGAAAAAACCTGCTAAACAGATTCTACTATTTGTCCTGAGTTTAGAAATACCCAATGTTTTTATGTTTTTTTGCTTTTTTCCACACATTATGGGGCAATAAGTACAGGTAGCGTTTTGCTATTTCAAAGCCATTTTTTCCAAATCTGGTAATTCTTCCCCCCATGTGCCATTTCGGGTATCTTTGAACCCGGCCAATGCAATTTACCCCATCAAGTCATATATTTTTGAAAACTAGACAGCCCAGGGTATTCCAAATGCTAGTATTTTAACCCTTTACAAGCACTAATTCTACCATCAGCCTTTGTCAAACTTTATGGTAGTAATTGTTTTTGCATTTGTTTTTTTCCACACACATTTTACTTCAGGCATGAATAAACAGGTTCTGGTATATGTCACTATCATAAAACACCCCAATATGTGTTTAGCAACATCTCCTGAGTACAGCGATACCTCACATGAATGATTTTGCCTGGCTGTTTGGGGGCAAAAGGGCCACATTTGGGACATGCGCATTTTCAATGTTGAACTTTGGCGTTTGGCGATCAACTGCCCATGCCCTATTTGGTACATCTTTGAGCCGGGCCATTTCAGTGTGCCCAACAAAACCATATATTTTTGAAAACTAGACACCCAGGGTATTTCAAATGCTAGTATTTTAACTCTTTCCATGCACCATATCTACCACCAGTCTTTGTCAAACTTTGTGGTAGTCATTTTTTTGCATTTGTTTTGTCATACACATTTTACTTCAGGTATGAATTAAAAGGTTCTCGTATATGTCACTATCACAAAACACCCCAATATGTGTTCGGCAACATCTCCTGAGTACAGCAATACCTCACATGAATGATTTTGCCTGGCTGTTTGGGGGCAAAAGGGCCACATTTGGGGCATGCGCATTTTTCAATGTTGAACTTTGGCATTTGGGGATCCACTGCCCATGCCCTATTTGGTACATCTTTGAGCCGGGCCATTTCAGTGTGCCCAACAAAACCATATATTTTTGAAAACTAGACACACCAGGGTATTTTAAATGCTGGTATTTTAACTCTTTGCATGCACACATTTTACCACCAGAATTTTTTCACAGTTTGCTCTCCGGAGCGGTCACAGTCCATCCAAAGGTAAGTCTTTGGTGTCGCTGGATGCCTCCATTCCAGCGACACCATTTAAGTTTAGGAGGTGATCGTTGATCCCCTCCTAAACGTTTTTAAAACGGGCATCCGCCGCCATACAATGTATGGCGGTTGTTGACGCCCCGGGGAGGGGCCAGACATGGCCCCTGGTGCCGATCGTGGCGTTGCTGAATGCCTCGAGGTCAAGGCATTACAGCAACGCCGTTTGGGTGCAGAAAGCGAACGTAGATCGCTTTCTGCACCAGTTTAAAGACGTGCCGGTTCTGGCACGTCATTTGTCATAATCGACTTGTTTTTCCGTGCCGTGCCAGAACCGGCAATTGTCATTAAGGGGTTAAGTACTCGTGGGTGAATACCGTCAGGCCCCGGAGCTTTGTTGTAAAGCTGCCCTTATCTTATTGAAATTGGCCTTTTTAAAATTATATGTTTTAGTATTTCCGATGTGCAATTTATTTTTAGGGTTTATTTCAAAAGACACTATATTGTGATCACTATTGCCCAAGTGCTCCCCTACTTGAACATTTGACAATAGATCAACTTGTTTGTTGTAACAAGATCAAGACAAGAATCCTTTCTAGTTGGTGCTTGTACCAGTTGTGACTTTGTCATTTAACAGATTCAAAAACCTGAATACTCTTGTAGAACTACTAGTCCTTCTGTCCCAATTTATGTCTGGGTAATTGAAATCTCCAATAATTAACGTGTTACCCAGATGTGCAGCTTACCCAATTTGCTCTAACAGCCGTTCTTCTTCATCAGTCTTAACATTAGGTGGTTTATAACATATCGCAACCAGTAGTTGCTTTCCTTTTTTTTGCCCCAAGCTAATCTCTACCCATAAAGCTTCCACATTTTCCTCGTCACATTCTACTTGCTTAATATTTTACTTTAGCTCATTGTCGACATACAAGCATACCACTCCTCCCTTCCTGCTTTTTCTATCCTTCCTAAATAATTTGTAACCATTTAAGTTAACTGCCCCGTCATGTGTCTCATCCCACCAAGTTTCCATTATCCCTATTATGTCGAAATTGCTTATTGTATGTTATTGCCTCTAGTTCCCCCATTTTGTTATTTAGGCTCCTTCCATTAGTAAGCATTAGTAAGGGAATAAATCAAATCGATGTTTCTGAGCCTTATTGCCCTAGAGAACAGTGCTTAAGATACCTAAAAGTGACATTCATGGCCCTCATCCTACAGAGTTTATCACAATACCTAAAGTGGGGAAATTTCTTGAAAGCACCTTACCAATTTAACAATATTTTAGGAGGACTTATCAGCTCACCCGAGGTCTCCCTTCGTAAAGCATTGTGAAGTCACTATTATTTACTGTAGAGCCATGGAAGACGGAAATGATATGTGATATATATATATACTACAAACCTTTTGAAAGCCACTATATTTTAGACAATACATAAATGATATGAACATACGTATAAATTGGATCTAAAAGTTAAAGGTAAGACATTTATAGCAACTGCATTGAAAGAGATGTATACACAACTCATGTAACATTCATCTCTGGTGTTACAATTATAACCTTCAATCAGATGATTGAGTATTGTTGCAATAGTGGCAGGAGCAAACATTATAATAGAAAAAAACATAGCCTATATTCAGATAGGGATAATAGTTTTCAAAGAATACATCCAATATAATTCTTAGAAGTGAAGTCTCTATAGCAAATGGTGGACTAAATCGACTGAATAGTAAATATGTACCATCAAATTTTGTTTCAAGGTTTCTAGCTGGTAACGAGCATTTTTTTACATATCAATATCAGTAATGTTTTTTTTTTCTTTACTGGGGTACTGTAATGTAAGAAAGTCCCAAAGTTAAACATGTAACGTCTCTGTATATGGACTTCACACTCACTAATTCTGGGTTTCAAACAAACAGGACTCCCTTTGCAGTATGGCAGGGCAGCCAGTGAATGATATAAATAACTTAACTTATTTCATAGACTGTTACATTTCAAACTTATTAAATAGCCACTCTGCATAACGTAGGTCTATTCACAGCAATTGGGCCAACAGAGGGTTTGAATAATATATACAATCTTAATGTTTGAAAAATTAATAATGGCAAAATTGTATTTAACACGTAAACGCACTGCTGAAGGAAAGCAGGATGTGAAGTCTTTTTATACTGAAATGGTGTTCATATTACTAGCCATAATACATTTTTAAAACCTTGTGAGAGCATTCTCATATGAAATGTCACAGCGACTGTGATCACTTTGATTGGTCATCCTACCCACCAAATAGATCCCCAAGGACTACCATTACACCAGGACCCCAGCAGAAACAAGTATGCAAGGAGGCGCACATTGGTGCAGTTATCTGCCATCAAACTTCTTATGTTCACTTTGATTGTGTTCTAAATTCCAATGCATTGAAAGATTGGATTCATGATACTATATATGAAGTTCAACCACTGGCCACATCCTTTTAACAGTTATCTTTTCAAACAGTTATGTGTGTTTTATGCTGTAGATTTCTCCTTTTTGTGGCTGCAAGTTGACAGCATTTTTAGGGTTTCCAACAGTAAGTTTTACAAAATCAGATTATATGTGGTGAATGATGGTGGTGGGCCTTGTGATACAAAACCGGGGGCCATTTTGGAACAAAATAAAACATTTGCTTGCCTTGCACCTATAAAAAAATATTTAAACTTTGGTGTGTGAACTCGGTTCTCAAGTTGGCTTTAGTGTCTTGTCCAATGGTTAATTTAGTTGCAAAATTTACCATAATTGAAGTTACCTTCCAGTCCTTAACTTGATGTATTTTAATGCACATTGGAGTCCATTTTTATGTGCATGTTACTATAGAAAAATACATCCATGCATTCACTTTGCACTAGGAAAAGGAGAGTTCTTGAAGGTGGGTTTTGAAGAGCTCAGTGAATTCAAGCGTTGCACTGTGATATGATGCCACCTTTGCAATAAGTCAATTTGTGAAATTTCATCCCTGTTAGATATTCCACGGTCAACTGTAAGTGGCATTATTGGAACAGCAGCAACTCAGCCACGAAGCGGAGGACCACGTGAAGCCACAGAGTGGAGTCACCGAGTGCTGAGTCACCAAATGCTCTGCTGATTCCATAGCTGAAGAGTTCCAAACTTCCACTGGCATTAATATCAGCACCAAAACTGTGCGACGGGAGCTTCATGCAAGTACAATGCAAGTGTTGGATCAAGTAGTTTTAAGCATGCTGCCACTGGACTCTGGAGCAATGGAAACATGTCCTGTGGAGTGAAGAATCACGCTTCTCTGTTCGGAAGTCTGATGAGCAAGTCTGGGTTTGGCAGATGCCAGGAGAACATTACCTGCCTGCCTGCTTTGTGTCAACTGTAAAATTTGGTGGAGGAGGGATCATGGTATGAGACTGTTTTTCAGGGGTTGGGCTAGGCCCCTAGCTTCCAGTGATGTAAAATGTTTCAGCATACCAAGACAGTTTGGACAATGCATACTCATAATGCAGGATGTATTGAACACACTTCTTCTTCATCTTCCTCCTGGTCCTGGACTACGTGTCTGGTCATGCATGCTGGACCACTGCATGGAGTAAAGGCCCTACCTGTCCCTATGTGTGGGCCCCCCTCCCACAAGCCTCCATATCATGAGGTCCCATTAGCCTCTCCTCCTCAGGTTCTTTTGTGCTTAACTGGTCTCAACTGGTTTTGCAGGGGTATTTGAACAGCATGTTGCAAGTTTCACATTTAGGACTGGTTGTAGGAAGCATTTCAAGTTGCAACGGTGCACTACAGAATCACCTTGTTTTTTTTCTTTGATATCATTTGTAGTTATGTGGTTATGGCATTCTCAGAGTGCACGTTGTTCTGCTTGATTAGGTGATAAAGTTGGTTTACAAAAAGCATTCTGTATGTCCCAACTAGGACCAAATGTAATCAGGAGCATTGAATCTACCTCATTATATCTGTACTCAATTCTAATTTACTAGGAAGCAACAATAACATGTAACTTTTACTCCCTTTTTTCCATGATAAACATATTTCAGGCCAATTGCAATTGGTTTATGTGAGCTCAGTTTGTCTGAACTATTAAAATTAGTCTTTAGAATCTTGCAGACTTATTCAAACAATAAAATTATGCTGATGAAAAATGCACGTTATTGCTTTACAAATATCAATATTAAATATTAAATTATAATGGAAGACTTCCGGGAATGTACAACACAATACATCCTGATGCATCATTACAAATCAAGGTAGAGCAGATTGAGCTGATTGAATTTAAGGATGCGTTTTACAGGACATATTTAAAATACAGAATTTTCCTTAGTCAATTGATTTCTTCATCAACGGTAAAAGCTACTGAGAAAAACAAAAACTTTTGAAAGGGCCAATAGTGCAGATTTTAAAAGAAAATCTATCATCTAGAATCATCGATCATCAACTAAGCCTGTCTAAATATGCATTCAAGCCGTTAATTAAAGCAAGTTCATTTTTTTCACATAGCTTTTAACTAATGTTCCTTAATAGTTTCCAGATTTTGTATGAGACATTTTTGTTGTGATTTAGTAAGCAACATATCATATAAAAAAGACAAAGTCTGTACCCTACCCTTCCCAACAGGGCACATTTTCAGAATAAAGTAGGTCAATCAACCCCTTACTTAAAGTTGTATAGCAATATTTGCTAACGTTATCATATCCCAGCAACTTGAAGTTGAGAGGATGTAAATACTTTCATAACTTACATTTGTTGCCCACGCACATATAGCTCAAGATCATGTGGGTCCTTTAGGCAACATTTTAACAAGGGGGTCCCAATATAAATGCTGTTCCTCTGTGCCAATCGCTTAAACCACTAGCCCTGACCTACAAAGCCTTAAACAACTCTGCCCCCCCCGTATATCTCTAGCCTCCTATCTAAATACCCACTGACTGCTCTCTTCGTTCCTCTCATTACCTTCATCTCTCTTCTACTATAATTACCTCTTCCCACTACCGCATCCATGAGTCTTACCCCTTCTCTGGAATTTCCATCCCCGTTCTGCCAGATTTTCTCTCTCGTATGCTCTCTGAAAATCCACCTCTTTCGAGAAGGGTACAACCTTTTTTCATAACATCCTGGCAGCATCTTAATCAAGCCATCTGAACAACCAACAGCCTCTACATCTCATCCTTACTCGACCAGCTCATCCTCATCCAAGAAGTCGTCTCCTACTGTCTCACTTCCCCCTCAACCACTGACTAGATTGTAAGCTCACAAGAGCAGGGTCCTTGTCTCCTTTTGTACCAGTCTGTTATTGTTTGTGCTTTTAAATGTATTTTACCGACTATGATTGTAAAGAGCTACGGGATTTGCTGGCACTATTTAAATAAATGTAGTGTAACAATGTTTAAAGTATCAATGATTAAATTATGTATTAGTGATGTATTCATGATGTAACACTTACACAAAGCATTAATCAGAATAGTATTAACATAAATTGTGTAGGCAGTCTTTCCTTGTACTGATTCAAGGATTAACACACAATGGCTTTTACACACATATGGTAACATACATGGATATGTAGCCACCAAACACCACACTGAGGTGATTCTTTATGGAAATGCTTATAGAATTTCATTAGTCACAGACGTGTAGAGCAAAAATGATTAAACAAGAAAACTAAAATCAAATACATGTTTTCAGCAAACTTCCCTTTAAAACAAAATATAATGCTAAATATGTTTACCAAATAGATATGAAAATATATGAGTAGCTGAGCTACCATTAAACAAAATAAAGCACTTACATTTCTATATGAATCTGCAAATCCCTGTTCATGGAGACACATATTTAAAAATATTATTTCATTGTTATATAATAAATAGAAAGTACTATGAAGGAGAGAGGATAGACAGAAAGATACAAATTCATTGTTTTAGAACCATGATGGTAAAATATATTGTTATAGGTTTGAAAGCTTTGTTAAATTAGCTCTTTATATTGTGTTTGAGTGGCTTTGTCCTAGTTAGATGAACCTACAAAAAAATGCAAAAGAATTAGGCGTGTATAACTAATTAAAACCACTTAATGTGTTTTTATGGTTACTAAACTGTTTTTTGTTTCCTTGATTGTTTGTAGTTATAGCAATATGGCATTAGTTGGGGAGTCAAATAGCAGTGATTTGCTCAAAGATTCATTGTTAAAATGCTTCCAAACTTAATACATTTGTTGGCAAAATAATACATATTATAGGCCAGGGATAAACAGGACATTCATACATTTAGATTGCCTACATATTGCCTATATATATTTACTCACAAAGTCCATTACACACCATTCCAATATTCCTGGTGCTAGTAACCAGCAGTTTCCATACAAAGCACTCTCAAAGGATGGTCAGCACTCCAGGTCTTTAAGTCATTGCTGACTTTCATCAGGACATATCATGGGTACAGCTGCTATGCAGATCATACATATGGGTCCCTGGGGTGGAGCAATTGGAGAGCAGGGTGGGCCAATGCTCCGTTCCCCCATTCTGTAGAAAATCCATGCCGGCTTTTCCAGGAGGCTAGAAGTCTACAGGATCCGGTCCAGGATTCCTATGAGGTCGGCATCAGGCACAGGTGCTGGGCACTAAAAACCCCTGGAGCTTGAAACTCAGAAAGACTGTGGGGGGGAAGAGGAAGTTCCCTGCGCTCCTAGGGCAAGGAGAGGCCCTGAAGAAGAAGACCATCCCTGAGCCAAGTGAGGCAATACTTGCCTGGACCTGTGTGTGCTGTCTGGGGGAGGTTTTCCAGAGCCTGACTTAGCTGGGTCTGGCTGGGAGGTCAAGTTAGCGGGTGATTAGGCTGGTCAGTCTGGGCCAGTATAGTGTAGTTAGGGCTCCAATTGGGAGCTAGGTTTTCTTTTTATGATTTGGTTTTTGGGGTTTAAGTGGTTAAAAATAAAGTGCTGTTTCGTTACAAGCTGGTGTTCCCGACTCTGATTACCCTAGATGACTGTGCTTAGGACCCCTAAATGTGTCATTTATGGCCCTCATGCTACAGGGTTTGTCACAATATATACTGTATATTTGAAAAGGGCTAATTATTTCTTACTGTGGGCCTGACAAATCAGTAATTTGCCTATGATATCAGGAGGTAGTGGGTTGTATATGAGAGTGTATACAAAGCCTTAAAACAGGCTTTAACTTTTGGATATCCCAGCTTGGCATGAAACATTCATTAAACTATTTATTTTCAGACAAGGATACACAGAAGTTTGGCCCATATGTGGTTTTATCGATACAATGTAAATTAGATACAAACAGTACCAATTCACTAATTACTGGAGAATATGACTCACTTGTCAAAAACGAGAGCACATTCTCCATAATCTAAAACAAAGACGAATGTAAAGCTCTCTGGGAAACTCTGTACCACAAACATGAACATTCTCTGGTAAATCCCCGAAACTTTCACACGACATGACAATTTCAATGGGAGTTAATTAAATACAATGCCATCATTCTGCATTGCCAAGTGTCAAAAATCCCTGGTATGCCCCCTGACATATGGGCATTCTTTTCTATTCTTTTCTATTCTTTTATTGTTCCTGAGAACATATTTATCAAGGTAAAACTGGAGATTTTTCTGGTAAGCACAAAGTATGAATCAGTTGCCATAGAAACAATTGAATGTGTCTGCTTATTACTCCAGATTTATCACTTAGGCCCATAATTGTAATCTTGATAAATATGGACCAAAGTGCTCTAAAAAGCAACGTGCCCTGATATCTAAGTTCTGTGCACTTTACGACAAAAAAAGAGACATTCTTAAGTATTAGTGTGTTATTGCAAATATGGTTAAAATGCTGGAAGACTGAATAATTGATAACATATTATAGAGACAGTTATTTATGCTCTGTTGATTACTTGTCAATTTTTCAGGCTGGATTCATGAATGTACAGTATTTGTACTCTATCTTTCAGAAAAGGCATATCAGCAGATCTAAGGCAAGTACAATATTCTTTTGCATGGAACTAGAAATTAGATTCAGGGGCTTTTGTTGCTGACAATTTGTGGCATGGCAGCAAAATCCTATTTGTTTTATTATATAAATGCACCTGGGATCACTATTCTAGGCTCAGTGCTTGTAAAAAAAAAAAAAAAAGACCAATAAAACAGAATGCCGCTCTTGACAGCTGCCATTTTTTAATAAACAAAACATTTTTTTTTATAGTATAGTAAAATCACAACACGAAACTTTGATTAGGGTGGTTCCATGTCATTTCCATCAATTAAGCTACATCAGAAAACAACCCATTTCCACACCTGGAGTTTCGCCGCCAAGAGTTAAAGGTCCGTACAAGCGACTCTATTGGTTGATGGCAGACGAGCCCTCCTGCTGGCGACCAAAGCTGCTGCGTAGTGCAGTACGCGTGAACAAAAACACCAAAAAACAAACACGAAGAATGAACACGAATATTCGCCCGAACTGAACAGAGGAATGGACGAATATTCGTGGAATATGAAGGTTTTTTCCCCACGAAGACGAACACGAAGAGTTGGCCAGCGCCCAAGCCTAGTTATAAGTAATAGTGAACTTAAAACAGAGATCATTAGCCTCAGCAAACTTAAAACAGTACCTTTACTGTCTTTCCAGGTTTATGCTTGTAGGTATGGGAAACCAGCAACCAGTTACAACATCATTAGTTTAATAAAAGCCTACTACAAAGTTATCAAAACACAACCTTAACTTACAGATGCACCCCCCCCATGTTTCCATACTCGCACCTGCTCAGTGCGAGTATGGAAAGTGCTCAAAGTTTTCAAAGGAAGCCTGGGTTCTGAAAAATAAAAAAAAACAACTTTAAAGTAGATTTCTATTCCCATGCAACACAAATAGTGTCCATACCGGGACACCAGTACCCATTATGAAGGATGTAGAAATCAATGGTGCCTATGAGGGTATTTACTAAAACATACAAGGGTTACCATAGGTGTGTAACTGGGACCATTTAGCCTAACACTGGGGGGGGGGGGCATGATAAGTAGCAAGCATCATTACATCATCAGAATTAAATGCCAGAACTTCTCTGAGCATTCCCTTTCTGTGGTGGTAGCACTATAAATTAAGGTATTTAAGATATATTATGTATACTTTAAGAGAATATCTTGGTTTTGTCACTATGACATTATTTGGGCTCCCTCTAGTTACAATAGGGATTCCTTAGGTCTATGGTTGTCAACCTTGTAATAGTTTTAGCGATTACCAGTTTCAAAGTAAAGTATTATCATATCTCAGGGAAAATGACATCTGTAGCAAAATGTGCCATATACTTAATACGTAAAAATCTCTAAATGCATAGTTAAGGTTAATAAGGTTAATGTATATCTCAGAGTGGATAGAAAAGTGTAAATTCAGGGACAAGAGGTCAGAGTCTAAAATGAGAAAGCACCATACTTTATTTAGATGGTGGTTGATGCATGAAACAAGTAGTAGAAATTAACAAATTCTTAATGCGGGGGTAACCAAGCTATCATGAACATAAGTCAAGAAAAGCAACAAGCCATGCCCTTGGCTGTTAATCCCACTCAACCTTAAAAAATATAAACCAAATTACGAAACTCCAAGGTTTTATACTAATCAGAACATTTCAACCTTTTGGGTTTCACACACTAAAACAGAAAGATAGCAACAAGTTACCTACATTTTTTGATTGGCAATACATAGAGCAATACAAGCGGTGTCCTCTGACTAAAACTCAGTGGTAAATTGCTTTCCTCTCCAACAAATTGTTAAAATTAGACTGCTATCAGTGCTTTTAATTTTCAGGGCTCTGTCTGTGGTACTGAAAGTGGTCAACATGCAAAGGCAAAGTATATCCTTCAGTAGAAATATCTACTGTTCAATAATATACATATGCAGAAAACTCTACACATAACCTCATTTTAACTAGAAATGATACTTCTCTAATTGAAAAATAGGTCAAAGGGAGAGTGGAAAAATGTTAACAAGGCACTGGGACCTAATTGCATTCTTTGGGAGTTGACATTATGATTGTAAATCTCTATTTTTAATACTATGGGATACTATATCCTCTAGTACAATGCTATAGGACATGTAAAGTGCTAAAATTAACCAATATTTTTTTTTTTTAAGTGTTATGAACCCAACTAGAAAATTACAGAATAGTGGGCTTAACATCAGCAGTGGGTAGATTACTTGATGAAACAATTTGGAATGCAATGTTATTCTATATATCGATGTCTAATTATGTTTAGATTTGGGTAAGGTGTTTTTGTACCTGTTAGGAATGATTTAAAGATACTGAGTAGAATGTTAACTATAGGGACACAGTGGGCTTGATTCAATAGACCTGATTAAATCAAGTCATAGTCAGAAAACATTCAGAATGGTCATTCTATACACACCATGAATGTACCAATTCAATGCCCCAGACTAAGAGCAAAAACTACTACTCAGCCAAAATGCACATAAGCAGCTAGCAGCCATATCACCTAATCACTCCACAACATGCACCTTTAGAATAGCCAAACCACTTAGTCACCAATTAGATCAAAGAAAAAATACAAAACGACATAGAAACATGCCACTAACACACCAAATGCTGATTACAGCTAATCCTGATATGGGAAACTTGTAACTATCTTTCCGAATAAGCTATATAAACCCCTGCAAAACCCAACGATGGCCTGTGTATGGATGTTTGTTGAGCTACAACACAAGGCAAATGAGAATAAGATAACTAGAGAGAAAGAGGCAGAGACACTGGGGGTATTTCACTGCAGGTGTAGGAGGGGAGCATTGCACATAGGGAACCTTTCCATATTTAACAAACACTGCATCTGGAAACATTAACAAACATCACATGTATGGGATTTATGCATGCTTAGTAATGCGTAAGTAGTGCAGGAGTAGCCATGTGGTTTATCTTACGGTATATAGCATGTGTCACCGTTGAAAGAGTTAAACATCCTTGCTGAGGATTACAAATGTGCAGTGTGATGAATTGGTTTGTGTACTGTGCGTACATTTAGTTTAGTCAGGTCTAGTAGAGGTTAGACAAAAGATTTGATGGTCAGAAATGTACAGGCAAAAATGTATCCATATTACATGCTCAGACACGCTGAACACCTCATTGAATCACTTTAAGCAAAGGTTTTTCTATGGTTTAATGTAGCTTTTCCTGTGCGGTCAGTCCGTAGAATTTAGAATCGTTCCGTGAGGATCAGTCAGTCTGTTGAATTGCTAACTGTGTTTTTTGGTACTGCGTTGAGGCCAACTAAGGTTTACTTAGGACATTGAATCAAGAACAATATGTCTGAGCTCAGTTTCCTTGGTGGAAAGAAATTTCATGGAATTTTGCTTTTTTCAAAACCCAGAAATGCATACAAAATAATCATGAACCTTTAGTACCTTTTACTTATTTTAGTCACCACACAGAAGCTTATCTGGCTACTAGGGTGACTACATGTCCCGGATTGCCCACAATGGGACTTTAAGTCCCGAGTCCGAGGCGGCCTCAATCCGGGACAATCCATTTTCAGCAACCGCTTGGCGCCTCTCACTATCCTCCGCTTCTAGCTCGGTCGCGGTGCCAGCAGAGCAGGGAGATAGAGGCCTTGCGCTCCCACCGCAGGACCTCTGCAAGGTAAGTGAACTTCAAAGGGGGGAGAGGGGTAGATAGTGAGACAGGTAGATAGTGAGAAGGGAGGGAGAGGGGTAGATAGTGAGAAGGGAGGGAGAGGGGTAAATGGTGAGAAGTGGGGGAGAGGGGGTAGATAGTGAGAAGTGGGGGAGATGGGGGTAGATAGTGAGAAAGGAAGTGGTAAGACTATTGTAATAAAGAGTGAGAAAATAAAATGCGGATGGATTGTGTGAATGCGTGGGAGTATGAATGAATGTGTGGATGAATTGTCTAAATGAGTGCGAGTATGAATTAATACATTTGTGAGTATGCATTAATGAATATGTGTAAATGATTTGTGTGAATGAGTGAGAGAATAAATTATTGTGTGAATTAATTATGTGAATGAAAGTGTGAATTAGTGAGTGACGTAAAAGTGCTTGTGTGTATCATAAATGTGTAATTGATTTGTGGAAAGGCAAAGATGGCACAAGCAGAGTTTTTGAGCCTTGGGGACCAAGATGGCATAAGCAGGGTGTTTATGGGACAAGATGGCACAGGCCAGGCTGTTTGGGGACAACGTTGACTCATGCTGGGCTGTTTGGGGACAAAGATGGCAAGTCCTATGCGTGTAATTTGGGTGCTGGTCAGGATCTATGTGGGGAATGTGGACGCCAGGGCTGGCTTTGGGGTGTGCGACCTGTGATCTATGTTTATAATTTAAGGGGTTTTCTCTATACCTTTAATGCTGAGTTTTTATGTTAATTCCAATTGATCTATACCTGCAAAGCTGTCCATACACATACCTCCCAACATTTCAAAATGTGAAAGACACTTTTTTAAAAAAAAAACTTGCGGAACTCCCTGATACAAGCAATTGCACTTTACAATGTCGTGCTCGCATCACCACTAAAAACACGCTTGCTTATTAAAAATAACACATTGAATTGAATTCCCATGAGGCTCAGCCAGACATACTACTTCCATGATGCTGGCTGAGTGTAATGGGAAGGGCAGCAACAGTAAAGCTGCAGATGCTAGCTGTGAACTAAAATTCCCATGATTCTCAGCCAGCCAGGTGTCCACCATAATGCTGGCTGAGCATCATTGAAAGAGTAGTCCACAGCAGCAGATATTTTTTTTAAGTTAAAAAAGGGTCCCTCCCAGGACCAATACATTCTGCCTTTACAGACACCTGCCCATAAACACACATATACACATACACTTCCCTTACACACACACACACACTATCAGGGTTCAGCCCCAGCCCTGCAAACTGCAAGGCGTGGCCGCCCCTTTAAGTGGTCTGCCTGGAGTTAAACTCCTCTCCACAGCTTGCTGTCCTGTTTATTTCTGTCTGTATTTTATGTACCTTTGCCCTCTTTCTCTTATACATCTCATTTCCTCACTCCATCCCCTGTGTTATTTGCCTTGTTGCCTGTCATTTGTGGCACCCTGTACCATGTATACATGTCTTGCTATGTATATAATTAATGTGCTGTGTATTTATGTTCAGCTGTGTTTTGTTATACCATTACTTTGCCTCCCTCACCAGAAGCCTAGACGACTCACACCTGATCTGATGAACAGGCTTTATATCCCTGCCTCCCAGTAACAGAGTTGTGAGTTCATTAAGTTCTTTGGAGCCATAGTTCATGCGAGACGCTGGATCTGCCTGTTGACTTTACCTGCCTGCCTGCCTACCTACCTACCTACCTGCCTACCTGCCTACCGCTTTCACCCAGACTGCCTACTGGATTTCCCCTTTTTTGCTTGTTACCTGTCCCTGACCTTTTTGAATACTTGCCTGGACTTTTCTACCCTCATATGCATGATATGCCTCCTACTCTGCTGCTTCTGGTGAGATGCCTTGCTTTGCTTTTGTAATATAACATATAACCAAACATTCTGCTTGTGTCCTTTTGTGAAGTTTGTTTCAATCATTGCGTTCTTACACTCCTGCGCTCTGGACTCCAACATCCAGTTAAGGGCTGCAATATAATGAGCCTGACACACACACACACACATACATGTACACTGCCATTACACACATATATTAAGTTCAGTTCAACTGTTATTTTGAATGTGTGGTTATCTTTTCTATACCCAGGGTCAGCCTTAGGGTTCAGGCAGCCTGTGCTGGCTATCCTATGGCGCCACCCCGTCATTACCCCCAGAGTCCCTTCCAATGCCCACCAATAGTGTAAACAATAATTTTTACTATCCATTTAACAGTTCTGACTCCTGTTTGCTTTAGTGAAGATGTTCTATAGCTGCATCTTTTTTGCACTTAACTGGAATTGAAAAAAAAAGTTTAGGTAATTATAACAGGAGCCAGTCCTGTTAGTATGTGGTTGGTCTCTGTGTCTCAATTCAAATCTGTTGGCTACTTTAAAGGGATTCTCACCCATCACTGTTAAAGCCTCATTGTTCCATAGATATTTAAAAGTGAACTGATACTGTGTATTTTCCCAGAGTCAACCTGTTCCATATCAATAAACATGACTTTCATTCCCCGAATAACCATATTCATTTTTCCATTTATTTCCCATGTCATCCTGTTATTTTGGTGATACGTGACGTTGGAGAAATTCTTTCCCTGGAACAGCACTTTTTCCCTTTTTTTTGCAATAAGGTGGGTCCTTTCCTCTGTTTATCGTAAACCCACTGGTAAATTATTATTTTCAGCAGTAACCTAGCATTAGAGAATAACTTGAAGTTTGTGCTGCTTAGCTTATGTGTGTGCTTCTGTTGTCAGTTTTCATCAAATTAAATTTTGCAAATATTGTATTTTCTTATCTTGTAAGTATAAAGGAACTGTGTTTTTTGTTCTGCTGAACACTGGTAAAGTTAGGTACTCTTTTATCACTGTTACTATAATAATAATAATAATAATTATTATTATTATTATTATTATTATTATTTGTTTCATGGATTTAGTAAGAGTGACTTTGGTATTGGGGAGGAGTGAGTCATAACAGTATAGTACTATGCAGAGATAAATTATTTTTTCCTTCCTTTTACTTTAAAGGTGCCCTTGCAAGCATCTATTACAAATAATGCATTTGTGTAGCACGTTTTCTACTATTCTCCTTTGTTGTGAAATCATCCAATATCTGTGCGGGTTTTAACTCTAAAAGTATCAGGTTTTTTTGTCTTAAAACTGCAAATTGCAGTGATAGTTTAATGTCCTATGCAGCCTTATCAAAGAACAATACACATCAAAGTACTTTGTGAGTACTGTAATATGCATTCTTTAAAAGGTTAAAAAATACTTACCTTATTCAGAAGCTCAGAACTCTGGGGTCAGGTGGCTTGTTCGACTGATTGGCTGGTTGAATCAGCCAATCAGTGGCAGGAAAGCACTTCCATTGAAATTAATGGAAGGCCTTTTGTGCATGCAGACAGGTGGGCCGTTCCTCTTTAGACCTCACCAAGATGCTTGGTGAGCAAGAACAGGAGCTGACTGACAGGAAGTCTAAAAACTGGAGGGAGGCAGTGGTCGTAGAAAGCGGCAAATGCAAGTGTTCTACATAACTGGCATGATACTCACACATCAACAATAATTCTCTTTATAAATTAAAATAGTTTGATTAACAGGATTGTACAGGAGTCGATCGTTGCTCCTGGATGGGTGGGGAAGGATGGAGCTCGGGAGTTGACTCTCCAGGAAACATGGTCATGTGGAGGGCAGTGTTGAGGGTTCCTCTACTGGATGAAAAAATCTCACAGAAACACTCCAAAATCTTGTGGAAAGCCTGCCCAGAAGAGTAGAAGCTGTTAAAACTACAAAGGTACAATACAATGTCATAAAACCCGTAACGTATTGTCCTGATTATTGGCACTTTTCCCCTAATTTAATTCCTTAAATTAGGGGTACAGCCTTTAATTGGGGTTTAGATAATGTCCCCCTACCTTATCTGCAAACCACTTCTGTGCCTTTGTCTCCTTCCACACGGCTTTGCTTTTTCGGTTTTATATCTTCTTGTTTTGTCTTCTTTTCCCCAAAGCAAGGGAGTTCTTGAGATCTATGAAAGATACTCTGGGAAATACCTGAGAGACTCTCTTTCCACCTAGCCTTAGAGAGAAAATGGTTTAAATTGAGGGATGTTAGGTTAGGAGAAGCTATGAATTGGCCATATTTAGCATTGGTTAATGGTTATATTAAGTTGAGGGTTGGTGGCTGGCAACAGTCATATACTTTAAAAGTATGAATAACCCATGTTTATGTATAAAGAAGGGAAGTTTGTGCTGTTCTCCCCCAAAAATGGATTGATTCTGAACTTCCACCTACCCTGAGGAACTGTGAGAATATTTGTGAGCAGATGTTGATGCTGCGAAAGGTGTGAAAGTTATGTTATAATATGTTTGTTTAACAGTTGTAGTGTCTCTCTCCCTCTATGGCAGGGTACAGGTGCCAGCCGCCAGTGCCTCATCTGAACCTTACTACCTACTCAAAGACAGATGCCTTCTGCTGGGAGAGATGACCTCCAATTTAGAACTACCATACACACATGCAGGCCCTTTAACTGAGCTGGGTAGAATTCAGGCCCCTTCTATTGTGCAACATCTATGCCCCAACAAATCATACGGCCAAAGGACAAATAACCCAATTCCATCTATTCTGTTGTTAAATTTAATAGATGGGTGGAGTGTTAGCCTTCACATTTTTCTCAGTTCCACATGACACCTTTAAGCAGATTGTTTGCTTACCCTGACAAATCTGATGCAGTTTGTTCAAGAGGCAGGTATTAACGATATTATATATATATATATATATATATATATATATATATATATATATATATATATATATATACTTTATACTGGCAAACGGCAAAGCAGGTGTTAAGAGGACACATAATTTCATCTGTCCCAAAAAGGAAAAGGGAGGTTAGGGATAAATTACTAGTACTCAGCAGAAATATAACCAAGGTGCAGAAGCAATATCTAGCTATCTCTTCTACTCAAGCAAAAACTAAATTTCTGATAACCCAAAAACATATAACATTGTCCTTGAGGAAGCGGTGGATATGCATATGAGACTCAGCGTGGCAAAATGTATGAAAGAGTGTAGGGTGGTCACAACAAGGCAAAGTACATAAAAGACAAAGAAAATATGTAGGATGATGCTAGACTATTAAAAAAACCCTCTATAATTTGCATCTTTCTCATTTAGTGTACCCATACAAATTATATATTGTTTGTCTTTTTCAGAACAAGAAGGGCTTTCTTTAGATACCATTATTTTGATCGTATGATTTTATTAAAAAAAAATATGGTGGAAAAATTAAAAAACGCACCTTTTCTGACATTTATTTGAAAAACTGCACTACTATTTGGGACATGTTTGAAGCTGCTCAATTCAAGTTACTGAAAACTAGACATCCAAGGGTATTTCAAATGATTTTAAATCTTTCCATGCACTAATTCTGCTACCATCCTTTGTCAAACTTTGTGGTAGAAAAGTTTTCTTGCATTTTTCCCCCCACACACATTTTAATTTAGGTACAGCTCCTGTCATGTGTCACTGCCTAACAACATTTGTCCAGGTACCGTAATACCACCCATGCATAGGTTTGTTGGGTAGCTAAAAGACCACATTTAGGACATGCACATCTCAGTTTTTCAGCTTGGAATTTTGGCATCTGGCCATCCTGCCCCCATGTGTTTCAAATATACAAATTGGCTAACTATTTGCTCACTAAACGACTCATACAGTGGGGGGGGGGCATGAAGTAGTTGTTTGTCACTAAAGGAGCAGTGTACTATTTATCCGGGCAAGGAGGTTTGGAGACAGACAAGAGCTCACCCACTACCAGATGGATTAGGTTATGCACTTTGCTTCACCTCTAGGGAAAGGGAGAGAACACAAGCAGTGGAACTAAGGGGAAGGTGTGGGGAAGTAGGCTGAGGGAGTAGGAGCATGAGGCGGATAGGAAGGTTCGGGGCCTACTGAGAAGGTGACAGGTCATGACACTACGCAGGTTGGGGAATTGTATTGGTAATGTATTCTATTCTGAAAGATGTCCTTATATCTGCTCAGTATAAATATAACGTTGGAAAATGCTCCAATAAAACAGTGAAGATAAAAAAATATCTTAGTCCACTTTTTTAATTACTTAAATGCCAGAATCATGGCCTGTGATTTTCTGTTCTTTTAATTATGCAGAGTAAACTATGAATGTGAAAAATGATCTCAGTTTGTCTGGCACATGATATATTAAATAAATTCAGCAAATGTATATCTTCCACATATAGTCATTTGCAAGTGTTAATTGAAAGGAATTAATTGACTCCTGGTATACCATTGTAAAGTGAGAAAAAGTAAATATTTTATTATTTATTTTATTATATTATTGCACATGTATGGATGTATTTAACAAAATAAAGTAAATGTGATCTGTGCCAATAAACTATGTGTATAAAGTAAAATCCAACAAATAAGCTGTTTAAAGTATGCAGAGGGTTCTTCAATACAGTCTTATAATATATGCACACTTATAATTTTCCACATATAGAAAAAAGGAAAAAGTATAAACTAAATCATAGTTCTCTTCTTATGTAATAAACAGCTGTGCTGTTTTTTTTAAGACAAACTCCCACTCACATTATGCAAAGCTATGCAACTTCATTTCTGTAGGCATTGGGGTGAGATCTTGGCAATAATCACTTCACAGGTTAGCAGTGGAATACCTCTAAAATAAAGCAGAAGGACAGGCTAAGACATGCATCATACAGAATGTAAATCTTTACTCAATAAAAAAAAAAACAATATCTGCAATTAAATTGGGGTAAATTAAAATTTCCATGAAATTCGTCAATTTCATTAATTCGTGAAAGTCTCCGAAACTGAGGAGGGACACCCAACAAAACAGACAAAAACATAACATTCATACTCACACTCTTTCATGCTCTCTCTAAATTCTCTCTCAAGTCTTTCTACCTTCTCTGCCAACCACATCCGTACACCTGTCTTTTTCTCTTCCTTTTCTTTTATTTTTTCTTCTGTTTACTTCTCTCTGCTATCTGCTCTGTCAACCTGGCCTCCTGGAGCGCTTCCACAACAGGATGGAGCCTTGGTGCGCACTACAGGGATAGAAGGTGTGTGCAGGGATCCATCTTGTTTCAAAATCGCTCCAGAAGGCAGAAGAAGCAAGAACAAGAAGAGGCAAGAGAAGAAGCAAAGCTGCCTGAAAGGAAATGGGGACACAGAAGCAGATAGCGGATAAGGACATTGAAAGAGAGCATGATAGAATGTGAGAAATTGTGAGAGAGTAAATGAGTGTGATAGGGTGAATGAGGGTAGTTGACAACATATTTTCTTCACAAATGGAGAAAGCCCTCTTTTTGTGTGAACTGAAAGGGCAGGGAACTAAATTCCTTGTTGATAACTAATTGACCAGAAACAAAACAAAAAATGAATCCAAATTGTTTTTGGTCCAACACTATAAAGTCTATATTCGGACAGAAATTGTGTCTGCAGACCTCAGTGAACACACAGCGCACATTGCTCTTTCCTGCCTGGCGTGATGACGCATGACACTGTGTGTTGACGTCACTATGCATTTTACAGTTAATCAGCTTCCTCAAGAACCTTCAAGAAGCACCACCATGAATTAATGAACTCTCTGAAGATAAGCATTATTAGCTGTGTTTTACTTTATGCACATAAGTATTTATTTGCTCAGATCACTTTGTTTTATTTTACTAAATGCATGTGATGTGAACTGTCACACCTTGTGGTTTCTGCTGGACATCTCCAGTGCATCTCCAGTGCACATATAACTAGCAATTTACTGAAAGAAGAATGCCTGCCAAAATGACTTAAATCAGCTACATATTAGTCATTTGTATTCACCCTACCTATGCCATCAGCCCTATCCTAATCTAGTCCGATCTACTAGGGAAACACACTAACTACTTATAATACTACCTTGTGGAAAGTCAGTCTTAATCAACTAGACACTGGCTAATGAAAGCCTTTCGAGGAAATGCTTTCATTGTGAGTAAGTAGAACTTCTATAACATTGCCAGTGTTAGTGTGGTGTTTAAGCAGGGAATATCACCTTAAATCATGGCTGGACTGGTGATCACAAGGTGGCACTGGCACTTTAGGGCCAGCGACCACCACCTGATGAGGTGAAGCTGATTGCCAAATGTTCCTGATGGTCAGTGAGGGCCTGCCTTAAATATCACATGACTGACAAAACGACAGCCTCGAGGTCTCCAGATAAAAAAAGCAAAATTAGTAAGATCAAGTTTTCTTTAATATTAACCAACATTACGGTATACAGTGCTGTCTTATACTCTGACAGAAAATATTGTTTCCATGGGCCTTCCCTTGAAGCATTTTCCTGAGGAGGTTAGTGACACTGTAACAATTCACTGCCTAATGCATTATATCACAGTTCTAATCTTCATGTAAATACTTCTGAGGATCTCAAGTTGTATTCCCCTCCCACTGTGCTTCCTGCTGTTAACAAACTGTGTCTGGAAATCAGATCTGTTATTGCACCTAGGGTTATTTTGAATGTAAGTATAGTATTTTGTGAAATGTGACTGAAGTTTGTTGAGTTAACATATGACACATTTTCCAAATATTACCACCTTTTAAAAGCAACATTGGAACATGAGTGATTGTTGTTCTTTTTGAACAGTTAGTGGATGCAGCTTTTAGTTAAATGTCAGAAACATTGTTTCTTTATTTCTTATATCCAACTAGTATATGCTCTCATCGCAGCTTTTAGTTGATGTGTTGTCTGGCCAACATATGGCACCTGCATGTAACCAAATAGATAATATTCACCATAGAACAGTTAATAAATGTCCTTTAAAATGCATTTAACCATGTCTACAGCATGTATTTGCTAATTTATTATTTATTTACTAATTTACTGACTATTTAAAAACATTTGATTTGAACAGATTATTAATAATTGAATTGCACTCATTGTTTGTATTTGTTTTACTTGAGTTTATGATGCAAAGGGTTAAGGGGGATGTGCTTATCTCATTTTTAATTGATTGATTTCACTTATGTTTTCGTTGTTTTATTTAATTATACCCGAATTTCAAAAGTGTAATCTTCCTTGTAAACCAGACTGCTTTTGATTACGCACGGGTGTGCGAAATGCGTCAAGCGTGAAGTCTGGTCCTACTGGTTGAGGTTGTTGGCTATTGCTGTCCAAGGACAGGGATACAGTTTATTTTTGTATTTTACTCCTTTGTTGAATTGACTTCTGTTGTTCTTGGACGTGCTGACATCTCTTAAGGATCTTTATTATGACAAAATAAGCTAATTTTTTATATTTATTCTCTGCTGAGAGGATCAGACCTCTTTGAGAAGAGAAAATGTCAGTGTATATATACTCTTAAGTCTGTGTGTGCCCACCCCACACAGCTCTTTGTCTTTCTTTAATGCTTGACCTATGACCAAAATGCATGATTTCTTTAAGTTAGCAGAATAAGGATTTGTTGGAAAGTTTAAAATATATCAGCACCCCTCCAAGCAAGTTATTCACGGATTAAAAGTGGATGCTGAAGTGTGCAACACTGTGGCTATTGAAATCTACAGTATGTTCTATGTGATTAAATAGAAAAAGTGTATCAGACAACCTCGAACAACAGATGGACTAAAACTAGAAGAAGTCTTGACAACTTTACTTCTACCATCTGAAAATATTTGTGTTTTATGGACATAAGTATGTTGGAAATATGCAACTTTTTAGCAGAACTCGGAGTGGGCTTAAGCTATGCAACTTAAAAATATGAATTCTAAAGACGCATTTTTTCAGAGAACTAGGCAATGTATTGATTAAATACACAATTTGATTAGTGTCAATTACAAGTTAATACAGGTATTTAAGCTTGCAGGGCACATACTGTATATAAGGCTATTATGACTTAGCACAAGGCCAAGGACAAGTAGTGTTTGAGTTCCTGCAGTAAGTATAAACATGGACAAACTAGATGGGCATTCATCTGTTATTCTATCGGTTAGCAATGTGAGTGTGGGGATAGCTTCAGACAAAGACAGGGCTAGTCCATATAGTATTAAATAGGTTGTAAGATTGAAGGGAAATTCGGCTGGGAGTTGGCATGGCCAAAAGCTGCCCTTCTGCCCTAGAGGAAGATGAAAATGAACTAGAGAGCCAGGGAATAAGCACTTGCTAAGTTAAACGGCATGATTTTTTCTAGAGTTGTATACAGTAATATAGGAGAGCATTGACAAAATAATTTAATAATTTTGTATTTGTACCATTGAATGTATGCTGTTTAGTCAGGTCATTAAATTGGTGTCTTTATATAACCCTTTTCACTTTAGTCAAGTCATTGAATTAACTACAGAGTCAACCAAAACTGTAATCTGCAAAACATTTGATAGGTCTAAACTTGCACATCTTAGAAAGATAAAACAACCCTCCAGGGCCGGACTGGGACTGAAAAGCAGCCCTGGAAACATTTGGAGAGCAGCCCCATATAGTTTATCTCGCGATTGAGCTCTTATACCCACACGCACCCCTTATACATACCCGAGTCACACTATTTGCCGTACAAATAACTATAAAACATTCTTTTTATCATATTATTTGTATTAAAATACCAGAAAGCAAAACTGTTAAAAGGCCCTAATAAATGAAATATATTACATATAATGGAATCAAAACATTTACTACTGCAAACATTTTTAGATTGAGACATTTTTTGTTTTTGTTTTTATTTCCTTTTATTTGCCAACCTGCCCCCCCCAGTTATGCACATCTGCCCCAGACTTGCCACTCTGCCTGCTTTTAACCACCTATATGCCCCTCTGCCTCCAGAAATGCCTTATACCCCCTATATGCCACTCTGCCATATAGGGGGTTAAAAGGCATATCACGCGAGTCGCTGTTGCCCAGAACCTGATGCAATCTTTCCCTTCCTCTAATAGGGTTACCAACAGCCCCTTCTACCCCCTTTTTATTTTATTTTGCACAGAGCCCCATGTCAAGGAGCTTTCAATTACTTAAGTTAATAGAACCTGATTAAGTTAGTAGAATCTGATGTCTTTTCGTATTGCAGGGTATATCCAGAAAACAAACACAGATCAATTCTGGTGGAGTGCCAGACATCTGCCCCAGGCTTGCCACTCTGCCCCCTTTTAACTCCCTATATACCCCTCTGCCTCCAGAAATGCCTTATACCCCCTATATGCCACTCTGCCATATTGGGGGTTAAAAGGCATTTATAGAGGCAGAGTGGCATTTAGGGGGTTAAAAGGCATTTATAGAGGCAGAGTGGCATATAGGGGGTTAAAAGGTATACCATGGGGCACTCCAGAAAAGCCTTATGCCCCCCCATATGCCACTCTGCCTCCCTGATATGCCTTATACCCTCCTATATGCCACTCTGCCCCATGATATGCATTTTAACCTCATATATGCCACTTTGCCTCCAGAAATGCCTTGTAGCCCCTATATGCCACTCTGACTCCAGAAATGCCTTATACCCCTATATGCCACTCTGGCATTTAGGGGGTCAGAAGGCATATCATGGAACAGAGTGGCATATAGGGGTATAAGGCATTTCTGGAAGGAGAGTGACATATAAGGGGCATAAGGCATATCAGGGAGGCAGAGGGGCATATGGGGGGCATAAGGCTTTTATATAAAAAAAATATTATACAGTTTGTTAAAAAAAAAAAAAAATTTATTTACCTTCTACTTCTTCCACAGGACATCCGGTGCTCCAGCAGTCTGAGTGTGAGGGGGCGGAGCTTTCACCCCTCACGCTCCTCCCATCACTATGCGGCCACTATGCGGCCATCAGATTAATGGAAATTTAATCGAAACGGCCGATGCGTGCTGACACCGCCGGCCGGAGCTACTTTAATTCTTTTTTTTTTTTAATTGAATATGCCGGATCGGCTTGCCATATAAAGTAAAATAAAAAAAAGTATTAAAGTAGCTCCGGCCGGCGGTGTCAGCACGCATCGGCCGTTTCGATTAAATTTCCATTAATCTGGTGGCCGCATAGTGATTGGAGCAACATGAGGGGTGAAAGGTCCGTGCGAGGGGGCGGGGCTTTCACCCCTCACGCTGCTCCCATCAGTAGGCGGCCATCGCACACGGCCGCTGAGCGCTGATGCCGGCGGCCGGCGCTGCTTTAATACTTTAATAAAAAAAGAATTGAAGTAGCGCCGGCCGTTTAGATAAGATTTCGGGCAGCCGCCCGGCCTACGAATCTGCCGGCCCACCGGGAAATTTCCCGGTATCCCGGTGGGCCAGTCCGGCCCTGCAACCCTCCCCACGCACAGATGAGTCTAATGACCGGAATTGAAAAGGTTACATTTTATAACAGAATTACTTTATTGGAATCAATAATAACCCCTACACATGGTTAACAAATAAAGCCTAATGTATTTCTGGGATTTTTGTTAGTAAATTCTCACTGCTTAATTAAATTCAGCCCTATTTAATTGAACTGCTTGCTACAAATGTAACAGTTTTGAAAATGTTGGTTGTTGACAAATTAGGTTGTTACAATACTGGAATGAAGGCCAGGCCTGTAAATTTGCCTAACTGGTAATAATTCAAGAATTGGTGATTCAAACAAAAAAGTAAAATGTATCTTAAAATGTAACCCTTTTAGTGCTGGTAAATATTTTTTTATTCAGATACATAAAATTCAGGCTACCCTTGCACTAAAAAAAACTAATTAGTATAAGTATACTTTAATTTAACAAACATTATGTAATTACTGGTTAAACAAATGGGACTTTATTTTTCCAAGGATCTCAACACATTTTGGTTATAGCAAGACTAAATTAACAAGGATCTCTACATTTTTTACCTAGTTTAACTAAACTGAACTGAATTTGTCAATTACTTTGCTCTTAATTGGATGTACAGAGGTTTGATTTTATCTTTTTAGACTCACAGTGGTTTAGACTTGAAATCCGCACTTATTTAAGGGGATGGAAGGAGAGCATCAAATTGCTGTGTAGATCCAAACGAGTCTCTTCTTTATCCAAAGCTACTTACACACGGATGCTTTATTGTGATGTCCACATTTCTTATTGTTTTTATGTAAGCTACACAAAAAGGTTTTATGTTGGGATAAGTATCTTTATTTAATATATGCACAATACTTGTTTTAGTTAATTTTGTCTTCTTGTGCCTTTGAAAGAGAAGGCACCTTTATCACTTTTTTTAAATCAGCACTCTATGTGATGTGATTATGAGCTATGTTAGCTAAATGTGTAGGTGACTTTGATCAGTTAGTAGTTATTTTCTGGATATAGGCACTGGGAGTTGGTTCACTTATTAGTGAGCAATAATTTTAGTCAGAGGGGGCTTTTACCTTTTTGCTCCTGGTGTAGGTATAGCTGAGTGGCCCCTATGATCCTTGTCCCCTTGCACCCACACTTACACATGCACTCACTCTAACACACACACATTAGCACACATACTAACACACAGTTACACATTTACACTCACACAATTACACTAAACCTCACTTTATCACACCTCGCTCCTCATACCTCACAACCTTACCTTGCCTGTTTATTTTTCCTACAGTTGCATGAGCAGCGATGCTAAGACATATGGGTCACAAAATGACATTTGCCTCCACCAGTGGGCTCTTCAAGTTCTTTTTGAAGATTTTTGGACCGGCTCAAGAGGCAATTGCCTCCTTGACTCTCAGGCTAGCCCGATTTTAGTGTTTTTTTGTTTGTTGTTTAATGTAAGATTGCAAGAGCTGGACCCTCTGGACCCTCTTTTCCTTCTAGGGTATCCCTTTAAGATTACTTTTACACTCAAAACTGATGTACTGGCTACAGGTCAGCTTATTCCAACAGTGATATAGTCATATTGTAGGTCAGCTACAGTAATTTATTTGGAGAATTCAGTACATGGATATACTTAGGAGTTAACAGTACATCTAGTGGCTAGATTTGTACTATAAGGTACGCTTGTCACTTTAAAATACAGACTACTGTATATGATACACACACTATAATCAACAGGTATTAGAGCTAAGATTCAAATGATTAAGACATATGTATGAAATAGTGAATGAATGAGTATTTGTGAATGAGTGAGTATTTGTGTGTGAATGCATGGATATGTAAGCGAGGGAAGAGATGGAACATGCAGGTTGTTTGGGGCAACCATGGCACACGTAGGCTGTTTAGGGCAAAGATGGCACAGTCAGGCTGACTTGGGAAAAAAATGCACAGATAGGCTGATTGGGGGAAAGATGGCACAAGGAAGCTATGTGGGGGCAAAGATTTCAGGTCCTATGAGTCTAATTTGGGTGCTAGACAGGCTTGTGGATGTAATCTGGGTGCTGGGATAATTCCTGTGTGTTTAATCTGGGTACCAGGGCTTTTGAGCCTTGCAACCTGTGATCTATGTCTGTAATTTAGGGTTTTCATGCATTATATAAGTTATCTATACCTTCAGTGCTGTTTCCTTGTGATTATTCAGTTTTTCTACACCTGCAAGGCTCCGTTTGTTTGTTACTTTTTAGCTCTGTACGTTCAGTTTTGAGTTTCATGTGTTATTTTTTTATACCTGCAAATACTGGGTTGTATGTCTTATTCAATTGATTTATACCAGCAAAACATTTTTTTTTTAATCTATACCTGAGGGAGCAAAAAAGAGGTGTGATACAGTCTTAATCACGACGCTCCGTTTCGGATCACTCACCCGAAATTTTTTTTGGGGGGGGAGTATAGGGCGTATCTCTACAGGATTCTCTCCTTTTAAACAAGAAAACGTCTTTAATATTGATTGAACCCTGGGCCTTCCATGACTACTTAATCTCTAGTTCCCTGCACCTTCTTGCTCTCAAACCAGGCTAACCTCATGTAACACTGCCTTTCCTGCTGCTCTGCTATGGTGGCCTCCACCTCACTGAAGGGGTGGGCTCTCCTACTCTCCAACTTGCACGTTATAACCTATTCACTCTGTTTCAACATTCTTTTTCTCATCATTTGCAGTTCATGCTATCTGGCTATTTAATCCTATCTCTTTATGTATTGCTCTTATATAACATTGTTGGAAATGTGAGCATTGTAAAGAGTGCGTAGTGGGTTGGGTCTACATCCTCAAGAGCAGATGTGAAGGTGAAGTTATAAAGAGAGGGAGCAAGGTTAGGGCATGACATGTTTGAGATAGGAGAGAGGAGAGGGAGAATTTCCGAAGACTGAGAAAGCTAAAGTCTGGCCAGCTGGGTTTGAATTGTGATGCAGATCTTGATCTATTCTGTAATGATGCTAGCCTGATATACCAACCTTCTGATGGCGTGGTCACTTTATGTCTGCGTGATCTTGCTTCAGATGAAAATGATTTGGTTTTGGAAAACCTCTTCAGCGTACATTGTACTGACCTCAACAGCAGTTTGCCCTTTGGAAGTTTTTATGCACTTTCAGAGCAACCTCTCCTCACATTGATTGCTAATGTGACACTTTAACTTGACTGAACCTTGTAAGTGAGCACCACAAGGTAAAGCTTCTGCAATGTTCTTCAAGAGTCATAAAAGTTGGGCTGTCCCGTTTTACTAGGCTTTCTGCTGGGTCTAGTTGCCTCATCTACCCCAGAAGGTCAGATGCAGAAGACATCAAAGTTATTATTAGCACTACTTAGTGATTAATGGGCTGCTTGTATGCTTTCGGGACACTACCATTCCATGCAATTAAGATTGAGGTTCAGCAAGATAATATGGCCAATGTGGATTATTTTTTCACATACTCTCAAAACACACAGCCAAATAACCCACATAACACAAAAACCTAGCCCTATCAGATTCAGCCCTATCAGAGAATGAGATATCAAGCCGCTATTCCAGAGACAAATAGCATTATCTTATATCTGTACAATAAGTGATCACATGACTTTGTAGCATCAGGTGTTCGGGGGGCTTATAAACTGATTTTATTTATTTCGTCAGCCCAGTTTCCCAAATGTAACATTTTATTGTTGAAAAGATTAACTACAATGTTTCGCTAACGAATGCATGAGATCACTGATACTTTAGCTTAATATTAGCCTGTGACAGACTGCAATGCGTGCTGGTTAATAAAATCTGTGTATTTCCATTAAAATATTTCCAGATCGCGTTTAATGAAGCGCATCATTCCCTTGACTTTCTCTGGTAAACAGCACCTCTCTCTCTCACACACACTGTGCTCTGCACAGACCTAACTGGTGCTGCTTAACGTCACAAGTGACGTCCTGGACCGGAGTTCTGAGCTGGTGTTGCTGCTGCCGCTTCTTCCACTGTGCGCACGGGCCAAGCGCACAGCCAGCGCCCGTAGCCCCCATCAGCGCTTCCAGCGCAGAACGCAAACCACCCTCTCCCCACCGCTACCCACCGCTACCCACCGCTACCCACCGCTACCCACCGCGTCCACTCACGGGTAAACTGCAGCACAGCCCATATATGGGCACTGGAGGCGGATGCAGCGGCTTCTGCTCCAGCTTCTACAGACAGGAGCCGGTGAAGGACCTGTTCATCCTGGATATCTCCTTCTAGGCATCTTTCAAAAGACCCTCCACCACCACCACCATCAAACACTTTTATCTCTATGGGAATCTCTCCTTTTTAAACAGTCTCGGAATCTGTGGCTTTTCGCACATCAACTTGTTTCTGATTATTTTTGAGATTTAAGTTTTTTTTTGTTCTGATGGATCTTAATTTTCTGGCTGTTTGAGAAATTTGAGCCTGGGTGCTGCTGCTGTTGCTGGGTACTGATGCTCCCTTAACAACAATGCTCCTATTCATTAAGAGAATGTGCTGCAAAATGCTTCGATTTTATTAGGACTAACTCAAGTATTTATGATCACTGATTCGGACATATACAAGGTAAGGCAGATCTATGGTCCTCTGATGAAGCCCTGTAAATTCTAATTGACAGTCCTATAAATAACTTTAGTCTGATTTCCCTATCTCCAGCTATTTAATTGTTTCATTAATTTTAACAATTGCCAAGAGACTTGCTTTTAATCAATCAATATGTCCTTTTTACAATAGCAAACATCTTATGTGCATTTTGTTTCTGAGTAGACTGTATATATTATATGGCAACAACATTTGCACTAAACTGTTCTATGCATCTAAAGTAATTGACCACACAGTCTTGATTTATATTAAAATTAATGTATGGATTTAATACCCTCAGAGGACTAGTCAGTGATGGAAGTAAGGTAAAGGTCTTCTCTATTTGTGTGGCTGCCTGGTTCATTTGCAGTAGGTTCAGGGAATACCTTGACCTTTAAAATATATTAAATATATTAAAGTAATTCTGGTCAACTCTGCTCAGTGAATTAAAAATAAATAATACTCCAGGCTGATATGTTCTTTGTGACATTGCTGATGCTACAAAGTCGAAAACCCAATAGATAATGTGAAGAGAACAAACCAATTAAGCTTATGCAAAGGGCTATATTTTCATAAAAGCAAATTAACATTTGGGCTAATAGGTCTATATTTTTATTCTTGATGGAACTGTATTTGAAACAACTCATACGCTGTAAGGTTGCTAGAGTCTGCCTTTTATTTCTCCTGCAGCCATCTACCACAGTGGAAATGGACATGGAGAAGAGAGGGTGTATGTGTTGTCTTCAAATCTAATTGTTAGGTATTTCAGAAGACTAACAATAGCAGTTGAAAGGTGTGGAGGGACATGTCTGAGGTTTATCAGATTAAATAGATTTAGAATATATGGCTCAGTGCAGAAAGTACACAATATGACAATGGATAAATGCTTCTCAGACTAATGAGAGAACCCAGGAACTATTTTTTATTATTATTGTATGATTGTTTTAATTGTAACAACCTCTTACCCTGTGGATTATGGAAGTGCTGTCTACCAGAAAGATGATTTGGTTTCATTATTCTGCTGCAAGAGAACTGATGCTTAATTATTGAACCTTACTGTCAACTCTGCCTGCCAAAACCTGGTGGTGGTGATGTGAGGTTGTTATGAAGACATAGTAGGACACCAGTCTTTAGGGAACAAGGAGAAGTGTCCACCAAAAACCCATTCATAGTTTTGCCATATTACCATTCACAAGGTGAAGCTGGTATTGCTTCTTGAAATGGTTGATGATCACAATCAAATCACTTGAACATAAGAATTTCAAACCTAGGATTTGAACTTGATGAACATGTGTCTTTTTCCTCCTGAATCACTATTTTAATATGTTTATCTCCTAATGTACTTATTCTGTATGGACGGGTTTCCAGAAACACACTCATTTTGTTAATGACCTTTCTGATGACTTAGTGACAAACAAGTGAACCTTTATTTAATTGATCTTTTGGTAAAATTCCAGCACAGAATCTTTTTTTTAATTTTTATTTGTATATTGTATACTATTCTGTTATTGTTACTTATATGAAAGTAATATATACATTAATATTATCTAATATACCCAATGGTGTTTTGGGTATTGTTTGAGTATCCAGATTCTTTTCAAGATGTTGAAACAAACTTGTAGGGCTGCAACTAACGATTATTTTAATAATCGATTAGTTGGCCGATTATTTTTTCGATTAATCGATTAATCGGATAAAAAAACAATATGTAATAATTTAATGAAATGCCCTGCACCCACCCACACTCTGCCCCATCAGTTTCCCACCCGGCAATCATACTCACTCTCTCTCTCTCTCTCTCTCTCTCTCTCTCTCTCTCTCTCTCTCTCTCTCTCTCTCTCTCTCTCTCTCTCTCTCTCTCTCTCTCTCTCCATACGTACCTCCGCTACCGAATCGTTCCACTTACAACGTTCAACCGCAAAACTTTATTCAAATCTTCATCGTTCACGCGCGTCACATCCGTCATTACGTAACTTCAAGCAGACGGACACTACAGAGCTCTGCAGCAGAAACGGGGGAACGCTGGCGGAGGTAAGTGAAAGGAGCCGAGCGCTCCAACGACAAATCGATCACTCGATTAATCGATAACGGAAATCGTCGACAACGATTCCCGTTATCGATTATTATCGATTTTATCGATTCGTTGTTTCAGGTCTACAAACTTGCTTTAATCTCTCTCCAAAGTACCCTATGTTTTGAGATTCAGCTAACATGTAAACATAGCTTCCCAAAAGCAAGGGCAGCAGACTAGAAGAAGCGTGGAGATGTAAGAAAATGAATCCCTTATAAATTGAATTAAACTGAGGCATTTTGCACTGGCTCCACCCGTTTCATTCTATATTTACATCACAACGTGGGTTCACTGTCTAATATAAAATAGAAATTCCCCTCATGTCCAAATCAAACATTTTTGGGGGTTATAGGCTGTGAGGATATGCTCATTTCAATGGTGACGCTTGTCTGTTCTGCTCTAGTGAATGTCTCCCCTCCATACAGATCATGGTTTCACATTCACTTGACTACATCTAACAGGATGCAGCTGTTTGCGAAGCCTATTCCCAGCCTATGGTATAATTTATCAAAGTGCTGTGTTAAAAAACTGGGACAAAGTGAGCACCAGTATACAACACCACAAATGTCTCTTTACTATATAGATTTTAATTGTCTCAATTTGCAGCTACAATATTTTTATGAAAAACTACATCGCATGTGACATGTTGTTCTAGCTGTTCATCTTTTTATGGACTTTCATCATAGAGTTCCCAGGGATCCCTTCCATTGACTCTACAAGCTGGATTTTATTACCCATTATATTTTACATGGATATATTATATGATATATTCCATGTATCACAGATCATAGATCCATGTTTCCCTGTAGAATACCATATCATATTCTGAGCTAAATTAGAAAATATTACAATATCTACCATATTTTTTTTAAGATTTTCCGCTATTGTATTTCTTGTGTAATTTATCTGACTTTATGGCTTCTAAAACAAGTTGTTAAGATGTCCAGTGTCCAATTTTTGGACATCTGCGTGTGTATAATAAGGCATTACTATATCATTTACCTCATACTGTTAATGGGCCTGCCGTCTGTGACAGTTCCCAATGGGCTTGAAGACATTATCGAGATGTCTTTTCCAGCGCTAGCTTAGAGAATTGAATTCAATTCTTTTACTGGCTGAAATTTCATATTGTGTCTAATTTTATCCCCTAGTTACTAAAAATCAAAGTGAACCTGCTTTGCAAAGCTGTACTAACAAGTATGACATTTGGTTGGGTCTCAATCTCTACAGAGAAATCATGAGTTGCATACTGATTGCTTGGGGTAGGGTAATAAAAATGAGTTAATTGTTTGTGCTTAATTCTAATGATAAAAGCAGAGGAGGGTGAAAAACTTCACAACCCTGGTAAACACAGATTAAAGGAGAAATTGAGATTAGATAAAATAATAAAAGGGAGGTCAACCTTGAGAAACAGTACTGAGACAATGAGTCTGTTCTTGCTGGAGTGAAGATGTGTGTTACAGATTTTCTGTATTTGGAGTAATAGACAAGAAATTAGAGGCTTAGACAGAAGGAATAGACAGAAAAAAAAAGAGATTGCCAGATGCGGCAGTTATATAAAAAAGCAAAGCATAATTAGGACTAGAGGAAATGTTTCGGTTAAGGGGAGAGAAGTGCAAAAAAGGCAGAATGGCACAAAGCTATTGAGCAGAAGTCGGAGTCAGCAGACACATTCAGCCTGTGACTTCCAGTGAGCTGCCTCATGCAGAAACAGCGTGATGCCATTTCATTTATATTTCAATTAATATCAATTCATTTACTGTAGCAATTTTTTTTTGCAGCTCCTTTAGCTTTGTTAGCTCAGAGCAAAAATAAAAATGTGAGAATGTCTAAAATGTCTAAGCTGTTCAGGTTTCTCTGCCAATAAAGGGAAAAAAAAAAAAAAGAAAAAGGTTGGACAAGATATTATGAAACCGTTAAATCACAAAATGGGTTGTGTCAAGGATTCGGACTCTATTGATTCGTAGCATATCTGTGCTATTATATGTGGTGGGTATGAAAAATGGTGAGGCCTTGCCAAATAACTGTGGAGTTCTGGACTTCATTAAAATGCTAATCAATAATGTTTTACAGATTTTGAAACCTATATCATTTTGGAAGTATGGCTATACTAATTAAAATGGGTTCAAGCGTTTCTGATTTTTTAGGTGTTTTAATTTGATTATTTCTAGGCTATAGGTTAATTTTTAAACAGCACACTTTAGTTTATTATGTTTCAGCGTGTCGTTTTCCTAAAACCTTTTGGACTCATTGACTTGTGTAGGCAAAATGATTCAGGCAGGTGGGTTCATTCCCTTTCTCTGCCCTGTGGTCCTATACAACCAGAGAGCATTGCAGACATAATAAGCTTGCTTTGGCCTCTTAACATATGATTAAGATGTTCCTTGGTAAGGACTAGCCTATGGGCAGGCCTTTACATTACATTTATTTATATAGCGCCAGCAGATTTCGTAACACTGTAACCCTGTTTTGGGGTTGGTTATTTGCAATGCTTGAATCATATGTGTAATAACTCTTAGGGGCTCTTCCATAAAGTTTAAGGTGATCTTGAAGTGATTTACACCAGTGGAAAACAGGTTTGAACTTCATACAGAGTTTTCATTTGTGTAAAAATATTAGGGGCAGTCACAGACAAACATGAGCTGCTTAACTTATTTCTATAATCCTATAAGGAAAATGGATAAAGCCACAATGGTCCAAAAAAAGGAGTCTTTAGCTGAAGGGGGTAGTTTTTATTGGGCCAATGTGGAAAACTTTACAAGCTTTTTAGGCACCTTAGAGCCACCATTTGAAGGAGATCTCGGAAGTCCTGAAAGCTTATGCTTAACCCCTTAAGGACCGGGCTCATTTTTCGTTTTCTACCCTGTGGGACCGAGGCTGTTTTGACACTTTTGTGGTGCTTGTGTTCAGGTGTAATTTTCTCCTCACCCATTTAGTGTACCCACATAAGTTATATATTGTTTTTTTCAGGACAAGATGGGCTTTCTTCAGATACCATTATTTTGATCGTATCATCTTATTTACTATAAAAAAAATAAAAAAAACATGGTGAAAAATTGAAAAAAAAGACATTTTATGACTTTTATTTGAAAAATCTTTTACTCACCTAAAAAAGCAAGTAAAAAAACTAGCTAAATAGATTCTACTACTTGTCCTGAGTTTAGAGATACCCAATGTTTTTATGTTTTTTTGCTGTTTTTTGTACGTTATAGGGCAATAAGTACAAGCAGCGTTTTATGATTTCCAAATCTTTTTTAACAAATCTGGTCATTCTGCCTACATCTCCTCTTTGGAACATCTTTGAAGCCGGTTACCTCAATTTAACCCCCTCAAACCATATATTTTTGAAAACTAGACACCCCAGGGTATTCCAAATGCTGTTATTTTAACCCTTTCCATGCACCAATTATACAACTACACTTTGTCAAACTTTGTAATAGTAATTTTTTTTATTTTTTTTTCCACACAAATTGTACTTTAGTTATAGATATACAGGTTCTGGTATATGTCACTATCAAACAACACCCCAATGTGTGTTCAGGAACATCTCCTGAGTACAGCGATACCCCACATGCATGGGTTTGTCAGATTGTTTGGCTGGTAAAAGGCTACTTTTGGGGCATGCGTAATTCAGGTGGTCATTTGGTCATTCTGCCTCCATCTCCTCTTTGGAATATCTTTGAAGCCGGTTAACTCAATTTAACCCATTCAAACCATATATTTTGGAAAACTAGACACCCCAGGGTATTCCGAATGCTGTTATTTTAACCCTTTCCATGCACCAATTATAGAACTACACTTTGTCAAACTTTGTAATAGTAATTTTTTTCACACAAATTGTACTTTAGTTATAGATATACAGGTTCTGGTATATGTCACTGTCAAACAACCCCCCAATATGTGTGCAGGAACATCTCCTGAGTGCAGTGATACCCGACATGCATGGGTTTGTCGGGTTGTTTCAGATTTAAAATGCCACATTTGGGAAGTGCGCTTTTTTTCTCCATTTTGGTCAGTCTGTACCTATGCCCTATCTGTGAGCTAGGCCACTCCAATTTACCCCATCAGCCATTTTTTTATATATTAGACACCCCTTGGGTATTTGAAGTGCATTTATTTTAACTCTTTGAGATTTTTGAGAAATTTTAGCACTTGCTCAAAATAATAAACTTTATTTTTTTATTTTTTTTATTTTTTTAATACTTTTTTTATATTTTTTTTACACATTTTGCTGGTACTGGATGGTTCATCTAGTGACATCACTGCATAATTATTTTTAAATGTTAGCACATTTTTTTTGTTTTTTTTTTTTCCATTTTTTTTTTTTATTATTTTTTTTTTTTGAATATTTTACTAATCACATAGTGATTAGAAAGCTGGGCTCCATTGACTTGCATGGTTGAATGCAGTACCTGTATTCAACCAGCAAGTGGAGCCAGTTCTCTAGAGGGTCTGGAGACCATCTAGCAAAGTTTTTCTTGTTTGTTTTTTTTACAGAGCGGCGGCCATCTTACTTGATGGCGAAGATCACCGGTAGCTGCGGCTGTGACCGCTCTCCGGAGCGGTCACAGCCCACCTAAAGGTAAGTGTTTGGTGTCGCTGGATGCCTCCTGATCGAGGCATTCCAGCGACACCATTTAAGTTTAGGAGGCGATCGTTGATCGCCTCCTAAACGCTTTTAAAACGGGCGTCCGCCGCCATACAATGTATGGCGGCTGTTGACGCCCCGGGGAGGGGCCAGACATGGCCCCCGATGCCGATCTCGGCCTTGCTGAATGCCTCGACATCGAGGCATTGCAGCAAGGCCGTTTAAGCGAAGAAAGTGATCCTTGATCACTTTCTAAGCTTATTTAAATTTTTGACGGTTCAGGACCGTCAAAGGTCATTTAGTGACCTTCTTGTCATGACGGTCCTGAACCGGCAAAGGTCGCGAAGGGGTTAAAAGTGTGTGTTATTTGTATGATTTTGTTTGTTTAACATGCTAGAGATTGCAATTAATGTGTTGTCTATGCGGAGCAGCTCTTTTTAGAAATGGTTTACTGTATCTCTGTAAATGAAAATCATTGGCACCAGGGCCGGCCCGACAATGGAGCCGAGTGGGGCAACCGGTCCCAAGCCCTTTTTTTTTTTT
Organism: Spea bombifrons; assembly: GCF_027358695.1. NCBI lineage: Eukaryota > Metazoa > Chordata > Amphibia > Anura > Pelobatidae > Spea > Spea bombifrons. The sequence continues at coordinate 88,898,199 of NC_071089.1, read as the reverse complement.
AAAGCGAAAGAGAGAGAAAGGGGCGCCGAGTGGTTTTTGCTTACCAAGCTGTCAATACCCGCTCGACGCCCCTCTCTGTCTCCTCTGCGGCGAGTCTCCCTGTTCGTGGCAGGGATGGAGGGAGAGGAAGGGTAGATAAGGGGGGGGAGAGGAAGGGTAGATAATGGGGGGGCGGCAGGGACGGAGGTAGAGGAAGGGTAGATAAGGGGGGGGCATTTTAAAATTCGCCCTAGGTGGCATTTTGCCTTGGGCCGGCCCTGATTGGCACATTATCTACAAGGTAACCATGTCTGTTTTATAGGTCTCCTGGACATGTGGGCTCCAATACTGAAACCACAACATATACTACAGGGTTGCACATGCATACACTGGCCCAGTTTTATCTTTTTATCTTAATCCATCTCTGAGTGCAGTGGTAGTTCAGCTATAGCTGTGGTTTCAGTATAAATAGAATATATCCAAGATCTTGTTGATTGACGTCACATTTGATAATGTTAACAATGAGCCCTAGACTACTCTGAGACTTTTCCATACCTTACTAAGACCTGAGAAGTAATAAACACCTTTGATTGCTGTCATTATATTTTTGACAATGAGAGATTCCTATTCCCTATGCTATTATTCCATCTCTAACCATATGCCATGAAGTGATATCCATGGGTGCATGTAAATATGTCAGCTGTTTTTAGAGTACTACCTTCTGTCACTTAGTGATGCTAACATAAGCCATGTGTATGCTGACTGTGAGGGCATGCCACATTGTAATGGCTAGTCATCTAAATGCAACTGTTTCAAGCAGTAAGCATTTCATAGCGAGTATTGAGCAGGGCTTATATATATATATTTGAAACATAGCAATGTAAAAATACACATGTGTGATGTTGAGTATAAGACTTAGTTAATTTGGTTCTTGCCTACCACTTAAATGTCTTTACTTTGACTAAAGACAGAGCCGCCTCTAACACCATCTTTAACACGGAGAAATTTCTGCAAGAACCCTAGGACGACCCCTGCGACCACTTCCTCACAGGCCAGCTGCTTATTTCTGTGTTGTCCAGTTCGAGCTACCTTTAAATACCCAGAGGAAGCAGGAACACAGCGGATCACATTACATTCCTGCTTCACCTGAGCTGTAAAAGAGAACTTGCTTGCACAGCATGTGAGTGCCAGCCGCAGGTTTGTATGTATGTATAAGTGCATATTTGCATGGAAGTGTTTGTGTGTTAGCATGGATGTATAAGTGTATGGGGGGCAAAGATGGCACAGCCAGGTTGTTTGGGGGCAAAGATGACACAGGCAGGATGTTTGGGGGCAATGATGGCGAAAGCAGGCTGTTTGGGGTCAAAGATGGCACAGGCAAGCTGTTTAGGGACAAAGATGGCACAGACATGCTGTTTGAGGAAAAGATGGCAAGTTATATGTGTCCAAACTGGGTCCTGGGCCAGTCCAGTGGATGCAATCTAGGTGCAGGGCAATTAAGTCCTATGTGTGCAATCTGGGTGCCAGGGCTGGCCTTTGGGATTTATGACCTGTGATCTATGCCTACAATTTTGGGTTTCCATGCATTATTTTTTGATCTATACCTGCAATGCTGTGTTTTCATGTGTTATTTATTTAATTTATACCTGCAATGCTGTATTTACAAGTGTTGTTTATTTCATCTATACCTGAACTATATGAGAGAGGAAATTAGAGTTTCGGCACAGCGAAGGAGGGGAAAAAGGGACTTTGAGGCTAATGGTGGTGAGGGAGCGTCACTGAACTGACCCACACATGGTGCCCAAACACCTAAGGCCAGCCTTGATCACAACTCTCACTTCAGTTTCAGGGTCACTCGCCGGACCGGCACTATTGACTTATTGTGCTTCTCCCCTTCCCTGCGTATGTGGCATGAGGAGGTCTCACGCTGAGTCACATTAAGGTCAGAAGGAGAGAAGGCAGCACGACTCTGACAGTCTCCTCTTAGTCCGCCAAGTTTTTTTTATGTTTTGTTTTTTTTTGATGGAGGGTGTGAGGGAGCATGGGGAGGGTATTAGTGCAGGCAAATGCTTGCCTAGGCTCCAATCAATGAGGCACTAATGACTAAAGGCACCAGCTTTAACAGGGGAATGGGTCTAAAAATGCACACTAAGGGGGGGCAATAATATCTATATATAACATTTTATTGTTATCTGTAGGCCAATGGATGGGCTTACTACAAGTGGACATTTCTTGACAAAAGAAAGGGAAGCCACAATAAACAAAAACAAATAGTAAATATATGCATTTTTAAGCATTAACCTCTTATGCATTTTTAAGCATTAAACTCTTGACGATATAACCAGAAGATGATAATGTGCTATACCACTGAAATGTACAAGAATGTTACTAAAAATTCCATTATATCTTATCCCATTGGTCTCAGAGGATTATAACAAGATCACATGGGATAGATTGGAATTCAGAGAGACATGCCAATCAATACAAAAGAATATACTGACACACCAGAGAAACCAGTTAAGGAGAATTGACAGCAACAAAACGTAACACAGCCACGCACTTAAGCACACAGCATTTTATTTAGAGAAAACTGCGATAAACAGAACATGCATTTGTAACCTAAAAAAGTACCCTTTACTGCCCATTAGCTTTTTATACTATTATTTTAGTATTTTTGCCATTATTATTGTTATTGTGGTTTTTAATGTTATCATTTCCTGTTATATAGAAACAACACAAGAATATAGTAAAAAAAAAAATGTGATCGGTCATTTTAGTCTTTCCTCCAAGTAGGACAGAAACATTACAATTAAGTGTTCCCAGAAAAAAATATAAAATAAACAACATTTTATATGATTTAAGAATTTCTTAAACGGTCAGGACATTCAACAGTAATAGGGATCATGTTTCTAATGACATATTTACTTACAAAAGAGTTAAATTCAACCAAGTGGGTGGAATAGCTCCTTTAATCTCACATTCATGAATCATTTATTATATTGTTCTCAAATGCTTTTTTCAGCTTTGATAAAAAGTCCCTATGGAATAAATAAATGAGCATTGTAACTAAACTGCTGATAACACTTAACTATATGAACATGACTGTGCTGACATAATTTACTTGATTTATGAAGAATGTGCTAACAAATTCTATAGCAAGAGAGTTGATTAACCGCAAATGGATCAAAATTATACTGTTGGAGTTAGGGGAATCAAAAATGTTCTTGTATAAACGTGCTGTATCAGCTAGATTCACAAAGATTGTCCCTGTTTTTACAACAATTGAACTATATTGGGATTTCTAGTTATTCTCTTGAGTAATTTAGCATTACTGGGAAGTTTAAAGGTCATACAAGAAAACGCAGTGGACTTATCTAATAAGGAAATGCACCTATGGGCGTTTATAGATTAGATACATTATCTTATATCTTAAATTAGAAAAAGATACCATATTGGCTCGATTATAGGCCACACCCGATAATAAACCGCACCCTTAGAGTTTGGTGCTATTTTAAAGAAAAAATATTTTTAAAGAAAAAAATACAATGGTTAAACAGTATTTTATCTAATAAACAGGAATACAGGTATTTTAACATTTTTGGTATCTATTATGCATCATAGTCAGCATAGGTTATATACAAACAGAAATTTGCACCTTACTTATAGATATGGCCCATTGCCCCTTGATATGCCACTCTGCTCCTCAGATATGCCACTCTGCTCCCCAGATATGCTTAATGTCCTTCCAGATATGCCACTCTGCTCTCCTGATATGCTTCATGCTGCCAGATATGCCACTCTGCCCCTCCAAATATGCCACTCTACCTCCTGAAATGCTTTATGGCCCCGATATGCCACTCTGCCCCCAAGATATGCTACTCTGCCACCCCCCCCAATTTACAGATGCATCCCCAGACTCCCTGGTGTCTAGCGAGGGCAGCCGGTGGACATCTGCGCGATCCACCAGGGCTTCTATGCCGGCAGCAGCGGAAGTTGTATCACCATCAGCTTCCAGAGAGGATACAGGTCCCTGCAGCTCTGCGGGTGATCCTCATCTCTTGCAGCCAGTGAACGTCTGTGCGATTCGCTCAGACGGCCTCCGCTTCTGCTGGCCAGTATCCTGCTGGGGCTTCTATGGTAGAGCACCGGAAGGTAATGTAACAGTGGCGCTCTTTCACAGAATCCCAGCGGAAGTGCCGGGAGCAGCAGGGGTTGTCTGCATTGCACAGACTTCCACTGGCTGCAAGAGAGGAGGATCCAGGTCCAGCCCGCAGCAGGGCTAAATGAAAAAGAAAAAACACCTGCTTGGCGCCCCAGAACTGCATATCCCGGGCTTTGGGCCGTACAGATTGCGCATCCCTGCGCTAAACAGCTATTATAGGCCGCACACCCACTTTAAAGACTAAAAGTGGGGGCTGGAGTACGGTCTATAATCAGGCCAATACGGTAATTACAAATACCTAAGGGGTATTCTTGAAAGAATTTACATGTTTTTTATTAAACCATGTAAATCTTTTTAAGAATCTCCTTTCATAGTTGTATTTATCTTTTTAATGCATTTATAGGTCCCTATAGCAACAATTTAATAGTGGGCTATACAATCCCAGAATATCAAACACATAAACAATATGCTAACATACCAACCTGTTACTTGATGAGTTCATTGTGTATTTTTAATATGTTTTTAAAATCCATATTATTTTCTTTGTGTTTTGGTAGCTTATTTGTCTATAATTCTTTGAGAAACTAAACCTACATTTTTCAAGACAATAAATATCTATTTTAGATCCAAATGTGTTAAGTGTTTCCTGGCTTATGTGTGCTTAAGGTCCACCCTAGTCATTTGGGGGGAGGTCTATAGATTCACATCTGTGGTGGTCTAGAAGAGAGTAGCAGAAGCTTATGGAATGGATCAATGTGAACAATGGCTGGAAAGGCAGTAAATAACTAGCAGACTGTGCTGGTAAACACATAAATATCATATCTGTCCTTCAGCAGAGCACCAAGTGGACGACACCAGAGACTCATTTGCACATTGGTGGTTTGGAGCTAAGTGATATATGTAACTCCTTCAACGTTAATTTGCTCATGACTTTGTGTTTTGTTCATATTTTTGGTCTTAGCTTCTGGTATGCCACGCGGATGCTTTGGGCGACTGAATCAGGCGGTGGTCTATTCTTCCTAGGGAGGCAGGTCCAAAGCAGTGGCAGCGTTTGTGGTGCTTTACCAATGGGAGATTGCTCTATAGGGAATCAAATTGCTGTGTCCCTCTTTCCTCCTCGGATGTATCTCTTTTCTAGGAGTTTAGGATGTTTGCTGGGTGTGACAACAATATTCTACAACCCTAAAAACCACAATAATTGCATAAAAGAGCAGGAAATAGAAAAATAAATTCTGTGTAAACACAGAGTCCTGTAAAAACATAATATCTAAGATACTAAAATACTTAAATACTCTTACCTGTGGCGCCATTTGGTCTGGGATTGGCTCTGTTTATTGGTATTTTAATGATTTGTTCTGTTAACTGTCCCAGAAAACACTTCTCTACTTCAATGGACATTAATGACTATCCCCACTTATCTAAAATATACTGCATTACCCTGTTGTTATGCAAACCTAACAAAAATCTACCGTGAAAAATAACTTCAAATATGACTAAATTATATATAAAATGTGAAGTGTTTTTATATAATTAGTCCATGTGCCAGAGTCGAATAATTTCTAATGAAAGCGCAAGTACGACTATAATTAGTTGCTTAGAACTAAGCCATGATACAACAGTTCAACAACTCCTTTTTAACATAATTTCGAGAATCAGCTCGGAAATGATTGCACTTTTACCAGTTGGCACAAGGTAGATTGATATTATGTCTCAGATGAATATCTTATGTAGCACATCCAAAAATGACAGCTGGTAGCAAGCAAAGTTGTTTGGGAATGTTTACACGGTTAAACATGAGGCGGTTTACCAATCCAACCAATTATGTCAATAAGATCGAAGTTGGACAAACTTTAAAATAAACTAAAATCCATGAGGAATGCAACCCGAGTGTTCCAATGTAATAACTGGCAAGGATGTAGCATGATATAATGTTAACTCGTTATAGGTTTATGATAATATATAGATTATAATTTCTTCATGATCAATGCAATATATAATTATCTATTAAGATTTCGTGTACTCACACTTTCATTTATAATATTGCAAGTATACTAGTAGATATGAGGCAGTCATTCCATACAATGGTTAACTGTCCACATTTGCACTTTGTGCTTTGTTTTTGTTTAAAGTACGTGTTATGTGTCACAGTCTTATAGGTGGGTTTCGTAGTAAACAACTTAGAGTGACATGTTCAAGGTTTTGCAGGTGTCAGGTCGTGGTAAACAGCTTTGAGTGACATAGTCAAGGTCATACCGTGTGGCGATGCCAACTTTTGGCTAAGACAAAAGTATATAAGATCTCGAAATCGCGAGTTTGGGGGGGGGCTGGAATACTGCGCTTACTGAGAGACTGTATCCCACGGGTATCTTGCAAATTATTATCTTTATTAGCAAGCATTATACTTATTTTTATGAACTCTGCTTTATAGATACATTTTTGGATTCAAATTAATTATTGTTTGTATTATATATATATATATAGATATACTCAATAAACATAGAGTTTGGTTTACAATTTTTTATACCCTCAATTTTTCATTATGAATAGAGGGACCTTACCATTTATATAAAATTATTTATTTGGTACCTGCATGATAAACTCTGCTAAATCCTGAGAAATAAGACGTTAAAAATGGGAATTAAGGTATGGACCACATTATAATAAACTTAATAAGTACAATTCTACACAAGCATGTTGTTCTTTCGTTTGCTTGATAAGCCTACCTTTTTATGGATCAGTCAAAAATATTCTTAATATTAATTTGTATTCCATAGTATTAGTAATAGTCTTTTCAGTTCATCAAAGGATTATCAGAAAAATAACACACATATCTGGTTTAAAAGGATTTCTAATATTGCTGACTTTAAAGAAACTAACGGAATGCTTGTCTCTCTTAGTGCTTAGAAGATGAGTTGAACAAGGAGATTAGTCATTTTAAATGGTTATTTATCAAGCAGTGTTAATGTTCAGGGTTTAAACTTGTCTCTGTCCTCTGCTGCCAATCACTAAAGTCGATAAGGTGTTACTTATGAGAGGCAGCCAAGGTTGAACATCAGCCAAATCACTGGGAAAGTACTGATTAGACAGAACTGTTCTAACAAGGTGCTATGAAATAAGTATGCAAAAATAATCCACGTGTAAGAGCATACAAGTATTGCGCAATATCTGCTCATCAAAGGATGCCTCCTCGTAGTTTTAGGGCACTAACAATCTAATAGTGATCAGATTTGTTTTTCTTCAGCCCCAAGGCAAAAATGATTAAGGTTTGTTGGCTTTTTGCTTTTCTTTCTTATACTGACGTATATATTTTTGGATCTTGATAGAAATTCACTGATAATTGACTGCTGATAGCTGGGGGATCCGTTAATGTATACCTCTTTCGGCACATAACGTCACACTCGGATGAGAAATAGGTCCTGATTACACTTATAAATCAAAATGTTGATAAATAATCGTACTCCCTGTGTAGACTAGATGCCACGTTGTTCCTCAACAATATATTGCTGGCAGAAACAAATATTTTGGGCTTTTTTTTCTTTTCAAAGGGATACCATATGTTATTATTAACACAAAGCCTCTGAATGGGAAAAAATTACAACCTGTTGTAAAACTATTTCAGATATCCAAAGGTGGATCACATGAAAAATATGCAGATTGAATGTATTTTTAAAGTTTTAAATTGTTGACATTGTGGTGACATTCAAAGCAATTGTGTTTCATACTATTAAAGTTGCTGTTCCACTTTTGAAAATACTTTCTAGTATACAATGCAAAAATGCCTTAGCAAATGTGAAGATATGTTATTTCCTCTGGAGGTTTAATCACATGAAAAGAACACAGATACCTGTAAGAGGTTTTTTTTCAGTTTTTATCGCAACATCCTATCACTGTCTGCTTTTGTGTTCCTAAATTATGAATGAGGCAAAATTTGACATAATTAAACACGTCTTTCAGTTAGTTTACTTTAGTTAAAAAGCTGGGAAAAATAAGACAATCACGCAATAATGTAGTACTGCTTTTAAAAAATATACCATATAAAAGCTTCTATATAAGTGCATGTTGACATAGACTGGATTTTAAATAATGTATGCTTGCAAACCACAAGTGCCATTTGCACTACCTTGTATTCATGTCTATCATTTTAAGATCCAGGCCTTTAACCCCTTAAAGGTTTTTTTTATTCACTTAAAGGCTGCTTTATGTATTACATACATTTAACATTATTTTTTTTTCTTACCCCAGCAGTTTTCTTTGCCTCTCTCTGTCTCACAATCAGTATAAGGTAGAGAGAGTCAGCAATTACTGTCAAAGGCAATGTTGACATACATTGTCATTGGCAACATGCGTGTGATTTGCTTCTCAACCAATGGGTTCCAGTGGATTTTACTGTACGCACATACACATGTATGCACATTAGAATACACATCTCGTGGATATGCTCTCTAATATGCCATTGAAGTCTCCATTTGAGGTCAGTACGTGGAAATGGCAGCAGCCAATTGCATGTAGGAGCAGCCAATTGTATGTAGCAGCAGTCTATTTCACTAGAATGGGAGTTCTGTTGAACATGTGCAAGTGTACATATGAATGCTCCCTTTTTTCAACAGAGACAGCTGGGGAAGGTTTAACTCTGCTAGTTTCAACCACACCAATTCACTTTAAGGTAGTCAAATTGGCTGTGCATTCCCTAACATTATGTTCTAATGCTAGACCAGATTCCAGTTGCCTTATGAGAAATGCAGGTTTATCTTATTATCATACCTTTAATAACTCAGGTCAATTCTATAGTAAAAGGACCATTTATTATTTTTTATCATAATGATAAAACATGCCAGTGTTTGACAGCTAAGTACTAAACCATATTCAATGGGAAATAAAATCCATGCCCTGCTATCCGTTGCCCATTATTAATTCATGTGGAAAAGAAAATAAATGGATAAAAGTATGATCTCTACATAGCAATGAATGCTAAAAGTCAAACCCCATAAACAAAAAAATGCATTTGTGATCATGGAACCTGAGTAGCATTCAATGGGAAATTAACGTTATTAACAAATAATTATTAATGGCAGGTATTGAGACATTTAGATGCTTAGCTTCAAATATACCTAAGAGCCTCATCAAAAATTGATAGCAGGTTTGAAATATGAAATACTGAATCATGCATCTGTTACTTAGTCCGAGAATCGCAATAACTTAAACACTTGATTAAACATATACAGTACTTAGTATTTATTATACTAGTTAAGCCACTTTATCTTATATTAACCAATATTATAAACATTTTAACATAAAAAACTGTCAATAAGGAGAAAGAAGAATATAAATGAAGGATAATAACGTTTTCTATTAAACTTCAATATTGTTCATTTTATTATTTTTGCTGTTGTAAACAAATTGATTTTATTTTCATTTTCGGTGGCCTTAGAACTGAACCAGGTTCTGAGTGGTTACTCCCAAAATTATGAATCTGAAGGTCATTTGCAATGAGATTTGTTTGACTGTCACAATGACTTCATGCAAAATAAGATTTATTTATGCAGATACAGGTTTCTATGCTTGCTAAAATTTACGGGAAAAAATAATTGTAGGATAATCTCACCAGGATTGGCCCTTCTTTATATTATTCGCTTATAAACTAACAAGTTTTGATCCGTTCTGGATTGTGATTCTATTAGTCCACAAAAATGGTGATATCTCTGAAAACTCCAATTGTTCTTTACCATAATTCACTTTTAGATAACCTTTTTTTAATCTATATATTGGTCTCCTAATTCACTATTTTGTTCTTTACTACCCTCTATATCTGCTTGCCAATTACACCTAAACAATACGTCTTGAATCTAAAGCTGCTTTTCATACACATCACCCAATCCCTCTCAGGTTTAATGATACTGGCCCTAGACCATGAAGCAGTCAGTAGTGCTAAATTATATATATATATATATTTTTCTTCTGTCAAGAATACACACAATTAAATCTCTGTCTTTTTTACAAGAGAGAATGCCAAAAATACTAAAATATTCAAAAGATCTTTGCAAAAAATGATAAATCAGTCTACCAGTGCAAATAGAAGGTCACTGAATTTTAATGTGCTTTTTATTAGCTGAACATATTTTAAATTGGACTTGATATTCTAAAATAAAATTCAGTGTCAGATGAGCACAAGGATCCAGAAAGATAAATGTGTTGTTTATGCAAGAAATAGAAATATTGCTTCAAATCTCCTCTACAAACTGCCTTGTAAAATCACATTCAGTCATGTTGAAAAATATTCCCTTATGCAAATGTAGAAAGGCAAGCACATGCATGGGATGAGTATTGACACAAAGGGCAAATGCTTGTTGTGCTAGTATATGTGGGTCTATTACTAACTTGCAAAAATCAATTAAACTATTTTTGGTCCTAGTGTAATGACTTCTAAAGCTCTCTGTATTCTAAATTTCATCAGTGGCATCGCTACAGGGGTGTGTGTCTGGGTGTGAGTGTGGCAGAGCCTGTCCTGGTGTGTGTTTGGGTGTCGGTGTGGCAGAGCCTGTCCAGGTGTGTGTGTCTGGGTGTCAGTGTGGCAGAGCCTGTCCTGGTGTGTGTTTGGGTGTCGGTGTGGCAGAGCCTGTCCTGGTGTGTGTGTGTTTGGGTGTCGGTGTGGCAGAGTCTGTCCTGGTGTGTCTGTTTGGTCATCTGTTTCCTGGCACTTAACTTACAGTAGGAACTATTTCATTTTTACTTATCCAGAGATAAAACGCCCTCCTGAATTTGTAGTGACTTCAGGGACAAAACCTTCAAGGCACAGAAATCATTTAGTGGAAAAGTTAAGGTATTTACTCTATAATATTTATTTCAAGGATTAGTCACATTAAATTGTGGCTTCACGCTTCCCATGTTGAATGACCAAGTATTATGTTAGTCCAATAACAAAAGTATCATACCATAGCACATTACTTTTGACAATATATACTGTATATGTATGTGCATGTGTGTGTTTTTACATTTTATATATATATATATATATATATATATATATATATATCTATATATAGATAGATATATATATATATATATATATATATATATATATATATATATATATATATATATATATAGATATAGATATATACACACATAGATATATATTTTCAGTGGTATGATTTAATGGTGGAAATTATAAATGCCCCCCCCCCCATTTTGACTGTGTTATCTAATGTGCCCCCCCCCTATATATTTTTTCTAGAGTCACCTTTGCATAGAATGATTAGTATGCAGGCACTGTCACGCTGGACAGAAATTGAAGCAAATATGAGTAAAGAATGAGAAACATCATTTTCTTAGTAGATTATGGCTAGGTTATGGATATAAAGATGGAGTTGTGATTCCAACCTCATCACAACAAGATACATCCAGAATTTGAGATCAGGATATATCAGTATTGAGAGGATCACTAGAGGGAGCCGTGCAACCACTTACTTACTACATGTCAGTTGTAATGATGTTGATGTTTGATACAGAGTGTGCTGGAGAAGACATATAATGCTCTCAAACAGAGAGAATGCTAGGGAAGACATGGGGTGTAAGCTCTTTATGGCTTTTCCTGTTATACATGATCAGACAAATAACTAATTTGCAACTGACATATTCAAGGAAAATGATTCTAGCAGATAAATGAATGCAATGCTTTTAAAACATACTCTTATAATAAATTATTCCCTCATGTATAGTTGAATATGGAATTGGTCTGGAAATATGTCTTAGTCCAGTATTGACTGTTTTTTTCAGATATTACAGTTCTACAAGTGTAATCTACTTCAGTAACACTTCTCAGATGTATACTCAACCATCAATGCACTCAACAACAATTATCACCATTTGTCAGTTTAAATATTGCTAGCATGTTGTACAGTTTACAAATGTGGGCTAAAAAGTTCAACATTAAAAATAAGGAGCACTACATGTGTGAGAAAATGAAGACCAGATTTATATTCCTTACAACTCCAGACACTAAGTCTAATTTTATACCCTATACTGCAAAATCTAAAAAAAAATGAAGGATGAAAAATGTGTGACAAATTCTTGACAGTAGGCAGAGCATAGGTGACAGTGGGCAGAACACTTGTCAGTGGTTAGAGTTACCAGCAAGGTAGCAGCAGTGTCCTTTACTTTACTCCTACCAGGGGCATAACTACAAACCAATTCACCAAGCAACATGCCCCACAGTGGCAGCCTTGCCCCAAAGCCTGTGAGTGTAAAATTTGCCCCACAAACAGCTTCTCTGTGCCATATTTATCCCCAAACAGCCTGTCTGTGCTTTGTCACTAATTTGTCAGCACCCTTAGCTTGTTTATGCCACCTTTGCCACAGCTTGTCAGGACCCCCAAACAGCTTGTGAGCGCCAGCTTTGTCACCAAACAGCTTGTTAGTGCCCCCAAACAACTTATCTATGCCATCTTTGTCCACAAACTCTTATTAGTGCCACCAGACAGCTTTTCTGCACCATTTTTGTCCTAAACCACTAGTCAGTGACCCCAAACACACTGTCTGTGCCATATTTACTTCAAAACAGCATGCCCGTCCCCTGACCACATCACTTACCTGCATTACTGGTGTGCCTCTCTTTTTCTGTGCTGTGTACAGACTGATCCAGCATGCAGGGAAATTTATGGGGAGGGTTGCCAGTTTTGACTTGGTTGGGGCAAGGTTCGCTTGACATGAAGAATCTTGGCGTTTGTCTTCTTTAATATCTTCAACTAATCTTCCTGGTCCCTTCCCCATCTAGCCTACCTTATCTACCCAGCATCGCAGGGGCTGCCAGAGGAGCTCCCTGCCGGCGACCAATAGCATCTCTCATACAGACCTTTAACTCTTGGAGCAGGGAAACCAATGGTCTCCCTAGACCAAGTTCCGCCGTCAGGAGTTAAAGGACTGTACGAGCGACTCTATTGGTCGCTCTTACGGACCTTTAACTCCTGGAGCAGGTAGGCAAATGGTGTCCCCAGGCCGGCACCAGGATTTTAAAAGTCTGTACGAGCCACTCTATCGGTCGCCAGCAGGGGGCTTGTCTGACATCAACCAATGAAGAGCAGCAGAGGCCCCTGCCGGCTACAATAGAGTTGCTCATATGGACCTTTAAAATCCTGGCGCCAAAGCAGCTGTGTACCACATTAACCCTGTATTAACCCCTTCTAAAAAACACGAAAAATGTGCACAAATATTCGCCTGTACCGAACACAGGAACAGGTAATATTCGTGGAATATGAAGATTTTTTTCCCCACAAAGACAAACATGAAGAGTTGGCTGGCGCCCAGGTCTAGTAATAAGGGTAACATAAACTATACCAGTTAAATGGAGATTGTAGTAGTTAAATTATTATATAATAAGATAATTATAACAGTTTGTTGGATAAAGACAATGCTCCATTTTGGGATGTTAAATAATTTACTGTGACCTCCTATGATGAGGTGCTAAATATATAGTAACTCCATAAGCAGTTGGCTTTTTCCACTAGCTAGAGTATGCATTATATTCAAATGAGACAGTCAATAGTTGATAAGCAGGTTGAAAAATATTAGCAATATTTTTTGTTGTACATTTTGATGATGTTGTGACGTCTGAAGATAAATTGAGCTAGAAATTGATTATTTTTTTTCATGCATGTGTCATGAGCCTTGTATGTAAGTTATGGAACTTGCTGCAAGAAATCAACACAGGGATACAGTAGGTCAAGGCTCCATGAAATATCGCTTTTTATTTATCTACAGTTAAGATCAGGGCCAGAGTAGGGATTACTAGGTGGCTCTAGCACATTAAGGCATGCTGCATGAATACAAGAACACAACATGATGGCAGTCTCACATTGCAACACCTGATCTGCTGCTGGAACGGCAGTTCCGGTGAGTACTATTTGCCTGCTGTGCCAGATGACCAGTCAGGGCCTGGTTACAATTGATAAAATGCGGAAAACGGAAAGTAAAAAAATTGACCTAACAAGGACAGTGAAAACTTGTGTCTATTCCTCTTGGGTACAAATTGAAATGTTAGAAAAAAAAAACAGGTAGAAAGGGCAGATGTTTATTATCAGGTTTAATGACTCTCTTATACTATAATGACTGCATTTATAATAGGTATCATACATGGTATCCGTTATTATATGAAGAATGCAAATTCAATGTGCATTACCATTTCAATCCTGAACCCAACTACCAGTGCACAGGAAGGGTGTGCGACTTCACTGCTTATAGCAATCATCATGTGTGAAAGACTTGATAGTGCTACCTTCAGAAGGCAGAAAGCAGCATCATGGATGACAAATGCTTTCCAATTGAAATGCCCATTGGTTTGCTGAAAGAAGGCATTAGTAACGCAAACAGATCCATAAAAATAAATATTGGGCATATCTGTCCCTTAAGCTATCTGGATGCAGGAAAGGGTTACATGATGACATTTTGGGGGTTTAAAACTTTTAAAAAATGTATATATATTAAATATTAAAATGCACCATATACCTAGACAAAATTACTTCAAATCATGTTGTACCCAAAGTATTAGCCATGAAAGCATCCATTATCATGTATATCTGATCATTCATCATATTCTTGACATTTAGATACAATTGGAAACAAATGAAGCTAAAAAAGAAAAGCATGTAGCCTTTTTGCCATTTTGAAGTTAATCGGTTTAGTAGATTAACCTTTTTTCACTATAACTAGCAGGCAAGGCTATTCATGTTTTTTTCCATTGTCAAGTTTTAGGCTAGGTTTCCACTTGGTTTTTTTTTGCTAAAAACGCCCATAAAAACGCCAATAGCGCCACCTGGCGGTTTTTAGTGGAAAAACGCAGCAGCCAGATGTTAGCTGTTCTTCAATAGGAAATCGCAAAATGCCATTTCCACTTGGCGTTTTTCTGTCTGGCGTTTTTTCAGTCCTCTTTTGCGTTTTTCTGCTTTTTTGGGCTCTGTGGCAGTTTTTCAAAATCGCAGCATGTTGACACTCTGGCGTTTTTTGCAAGGAAATCTTGGCGTTTTTCTCCAATAGAAGTCTATGGGAGAGAAAAAACGCCATGAAAAAGCCATGTGGGTTTATTGTCTTGGCGTTTTTTATGGCGTTTTTTCCACAGTTACAATGCAGAGGATGGACCCAGTATCTGTGTGTCCTACGAGAAATAGGCTGAAAACAAACAGTTTCACACAAAACAAAGTCCTGGACTGGTTCATATTGAATTTTACACCATTTGGAACAAACATGCCATTACAAACAAACATACGC
Source organism: Spea bombifrons (assembly GCF_027358695.1). Lineage (NCBI taxonomy): Eukaryota > Metazoa > Chordata > Amphibia > Anura > Pelobatidae > Spea > Spea bombifrons. The sequence goes on along the minus strand of NC_071089.1, from coordinate 88,882,802 downwards.
GACCGGATCCTGCGTGCCAAAAGCAACAGCAAACAATTTGCACCATCATTTGGGGCCAATCTTCCCAGAGGAGCAGACATTCAGAATAAAGCATGCCTTACAAACCACAGAAAAGAGACAAAAGGGTCTACCAAGTAAATGACATCAGGAGAGGGCAGATACTTGCCATTTATCCTAATCCCTTTTAGCTAGGTGAAACTACTAACTTGTAAAGGCTGGAAAAACTGCCTAAGGTCAAAAAAAGCAATTTCCACAGAAAGGCTAAAACGCCAGAAAAAACTCCAGAAAAAACGCCAAAACGCAGGTAAATGCAGCGGCAGTTTTCTTGGCAGTTTTCCTGGCGTTTTTCATCGAGAAAAAAACGCCGGACAAAAACCCAAGTGGAAACCTAGCCTTAGGTTGGTAAGTCAAATGCATGATAATAATGATGTCAACATAGTGTTAGCCCCCACAGCCTTGAACCATGCCCCAACAATCTATCCTACCCACAAGTTGGCAAAAAGGCTCACGGTGAGGGATCTATTCTTTACATATGTATCACCTTAGAGTTTGTAAACCCTAAACTAATGCTTAATCTGCATCTATGGTAGAGCCAGTCCTCACTAGTACAGATGTGCACAGAAGTCCCTTCTTAGCAAGTGAAGAGCTTATAGATAAGTATCCCCCACGTGGACACCTGGAGAGACTCTTCACTGAGTTCTACAGAGGACTTGCAGTGAGATGAAACAATCAAACAAACATTTCCGTACACTCTGAAGAATGAAGAACCATCTCTTCATTTTATCACACTTTTAATGGTTTATTAGGCCATTGAACTCTGAGTCACAGTTCCAATGACAAGGGGAAACAGAGTTGTAGATAAGTCTAAGTGCTTCAAACATGTAACATTTGTCTTAGGGAATCAATGCTCACCCTCTCAACACAAATCACCAATGTTGGCCATTTCCTTAACTCCTTCAGTGCCAAGGGTATGTTTCATGCACCCATTAGATTTTTAGATCAGCATTAAAAATGTATTATATATCATATATCACCAACAGTAAAATTAATTTTAAAAAGCTTCTGTTCTTTATTTTAATTTAATAAACTGGGCTTGTAGAGAAAATGCACGTTGGTTAGCATTTTTTATTTTAGGATGGATCCTAATACCAAATGTTTTGTAGCTACCAGGTTCTACAATCCATGACTCCCAGCAACAATGCAGCGACTTTGCTTTCTATATCCAATGAAAGGAAAATATTTGATGTTTCTTTTAAGTAATGGAAACTTTAAATAACCCAGAATTAAATGTGTACAGTGATGAATGCAAAAAAAGACAAAATAAGTCTTGTGTCTAGACATGTTTTTTTTTTCTAAATATCTAATGGGCCCTATCTTTTGTTGCTGAGACAGAGGTAAATATATTACATGTAAAAAATATCGACTGTACCATCAAGGGCAAAACAAAGTCAGATATATTACTACAATTCTGAGCTGAAGTCACGAGGGCCAGGCTTGTATTATTTTGTTTTTTTTGTATTTTCTATCACAATCACCCCCTTTCTTGCAATAACCACCAGCTTTTTTCATTTAGAAAAACTAGTCTTCTGCATAATTCCCAAAAGTACACAATATGGTGTGACGTTTTAATTTGTTGGCAGAATTAAAGCAGGGGGGGGGTAAGGTGATTGCATGATTCTAGGTGTATAAAGGGCATACCTCCATGAACCTGGAGACTTGAAACTTAAGGGGGGGGGTAGCTGACCAAATACTTGTCAAGCAGTTAAGAAAGCTACTCTAAATTGCATGTAGACACAGTAAACTGCTGTTTGTATCAGCTTTAGTCTTCTCAGTTTTAAACAAACCAAAACCCATTTAGTCAAGATTAAACTAAAACTCCAATAACTGGGGATCTTAAAGGAGGTAATTGGGAAAGATATGTAATGAAAGTTTTCATTTAGCCAGTACTTCCAGTTAGTTTTCAGTTACTTCATTTTGTTTACACTTCGATACAATTTGATATGTTGTTGATATTGTTAGTTTAAGATGTAACAACCTGGTTGACGAGTCGATTACATCAGATGATAATAGATTGCGATCTTTGTAAATATCAAAATCATAAAAGTCCTCTGATTTTTCAAATTCACATACAGTCGTATGAGTAGGTGCAAAGTTTAGTGCGAAATGCGTTAAGAAATTAGTCTGTCTGGACTCTTTGGCACTTAAGAAATATATTTGATATCACGTACATATGGAGAAATAGCCTCTATTTTGAAAAAAGAACATGGCAGCACAGCTTAGTTGTTATAAGTTGCATCTGAACCACATTCTACAGTCAAATGTGAGGCCATCTGTCTGACTTTTAAACAATTTATATATTTAAAAAGCTTGGCAGAAATTGGTTCATGCAACAGGACAATGATCCCAAGAACACCAACAAATATACAACAGAAAGGTTAAAAAAGAAAAGAATCAAGGTGTCGCAATGGGCCAGTCAGACCTCAACCCAATTAAAATACTTTGGTGGGGCCTTAAGGGAGATGTGCATAAACAAATGCCCACAAGCAACAATGAACTGAAGCAATGTTGTAAAGAAGAGCGGGCCAAGATTCCTTCACAAACCTTTCATAAAGTCATAAGGAAAATTATTACTTCAAGTTATTGTCGCTAAAGGTGGTTCTAAAAGCTATGGAATCAATCAAAGTGTTCACACGTCTTCTCCATGTTGACATTATTATGAGATTATTGTTATAATGTCCTGATATGTAAAGCTATAGAATTCAAAGAGGGAGTACTTTATTTTTCATACGACTCTATGACCAAAATTATCCCTGACCCTATATGCAGCAAGCCCTTCAAGTTAGGGAAAAGAGTTTTTTTCAACTATATGTATACATTTTTTTTTTCTTTTAACCACGAAAGGATTTAATAAAAGGCATTTATTGGAAAGAAAATTGATACACAACTCATTACTCCAAAAAGTTCAATAATAACTGTTAGACTATGCAGTATTGGAGTTAAACAGCTGGTTGGCAATTTCAACCTCTATGGAATATTTTTTATTATGCTGTGTCCAATTAATTTAAGCAGGTCTCCAAAGACAAGCAGTTTGATTTCTCAGGAGACTACTCACAAAACATGAGGCGTTATGCCCATTCATGTTAACATTTTACCTCAGCGAGTGAAAAGTGAGTGTTTAGGATAACCATACATAAACAATGTATGGGTGCCTCCATAATGGAATTCCCTTCCCCATTCCCTCAGACTTTCTGCCTTGTACGCAACTTTCAAAACCTCTCTGAAAACTCACCTGTTCAGGGAAGCGTATAACATTCCTTCCCATTACTCCCAGCCATCATCATAATCAAACCATCTGAACAATCAACAGCTTAAACACATCATTGGAACCAGATCAACTCATCCCCATCCAAGCAGTCCTCTCCTATTGTCTCACTTCCCCCTCAACCACCGACTAGATTGTAAGAGCAGGGCCCTCTTCTCCTTTGCACCAGTTTGTTATTGCATGTGTTTCTAAATTGTTCTTCTGACTGTAACAGCGCTGTCTGCCGATGCTTTATAAATAAATGTAATGTGATAATTAATAATTCCTATTTGACAAGAGGGAAAATTGATTTGGCCCTTCCTTGATACAGAAATGCATACTTTAGTTATGGCTACCCCCGACCCCCGACCATGTCTATTGATACATACTTCTCTTTTATGATGAGACCAAGCTGGGACCTGTAGCTTATCCAGCCACAACCACAAATGGTGTTCTCAGGATTGAAGTGGTGTTATGTTTTGCATCAGTTTGTTTCTACAATAGATATAAACATACATTAATATTTCTAATTACACAAATTGGTACCTAAATCACGTGTGGACAAAAGAAATAGAGTACTTGTAGGGTCTGGATCCCCGTGCCCGTAGTGCAGTTGTAGAATGCTAACCACTTGTAGGTATCTTAAATATGTACCAGCATTGAGTTTTGATATCTCTGAACATGTGTTGGATGTTTTCTTCAGTGTTTCTCGTTTTCAATTACTTTAGGCGTGCCTAAAGATTTCTAAATGCAGTTTTTGATTGTCTAGGAATTTTTTTCTAAAATGCATTTAAAACATAACCACTACATTGAATCACTTAGGAGAAGCTGTTAGCTTTTTAGCTATCTTAAATTCTACATTGGTGAATGTATTTTATACATGCAGAATTATAAACCACGCTCCCCCCCATTGATTTTGGTTTAGAGGGCTTATTCAATTGATCCCCGTGATTTTACCTGCACTTACCTGTGTATGAAAAATGTCTATCCTCAATAAACCCTTAATATATAAAATGTAGATATATTCAATGTTCTTTATGTTGTCTGGTAGCCAAATATGACCAAGTATATATTTTTTTTATACACTGCCTTTTAAACGATTTATATCTTTAAAAATAATTATAATATTTTTTGTCATTTCATTATTTTTCCCGACAGTGTTTACTGTTTTTAAATTAAACAAGTAATTACGGAGAGTATGAAGCCACTGTGGAGGCAGAAATATTAAATGTGACTCTCACAGGATATATGTACATTCTTTACAACCTCGCTAAACAATTTCCCCACTTTGTGCACCAGTGCAGGTACAATAAAAAAGATAAGTGCTTAGTTTACTTGTTCCAAAATTACATTTTTAGTATGAACAAGAGTAAATATGCCCTTAATGTACTTGACTGTGAACCATGAGGCCTGGAATCTTCAATAAACATGTGTATCATTGAAAGCAAACCCAAGAAAATACATAGATAAAACCATTGGCTGAAATTTGTGTGTTTAATTTCAGTACAAGAACACGTGAAACTATATCATATTGATAACAACTTGCGAAGAAATGAAAGTGTTTACACTGCTCCTCCAAACTCCAAACATGACCCTTACTATGGTTCATATTGTTTGCGACTAATTTAATTGAAGAATCCTATATTAAAAAGTCTGCATTAGTGGTTTTTATTTTAGCTATTCCAGTATAGTTACCATTGTGTAAAGTATGGCATGCATGATTACAGTTTATTACTCATCCTACTACATTATTTGGAACAAACAGCTTGCAGTGTATATTTTTTTAGCATTTGTCAATTGGTTGGGTGACCAATACTTTTGTATTTAACTGATCATTTTATGTTGTCTCTTACTGCTCCTGTCACGATGTCAGAATACCCAGCACCTCAATACAAACCATTGCTGTGACATGTTGGGAAAGATATTTCAAACATAATGTCATGTTGAGAAAAAAAACTAACATTTTACAATATAAGTAAACCTTTTGTAATCTGCAATATCGTCGACTGTCTTTCATTTTTCCCTATAGGTCCATTAAACCGTATGTTAAGGTCCATTAAACCAAATGTGGCAAATGTAAGAGTGGTGCATACATCATTTAAAGCAGGGGCCCCTGGTGGGAAAATTACCCCAAGGCCCCCCAATAGCTGGTCTGTGTTATCATTGCCCCCAAACAACTTGTCTGTGCATTCTTTGCCCTTTGTCCCCCCTCCAACATACATTCTGTCACACATCTGTAAACATACTAACATAAATAACACATACTTACTCATGCTCACTAACACGTGCACATTCATTCTTACACAGACTCCATCTCAGCCCACTTACACATCCATGCTCACACACAATTACACATCCATGCTCACACACACAATTACACATCCATGCTCACACACATATAATCACACATCCATGCTCACATGCAATTACACCCCTATGCTCATATTCATACATATATACATAAAAACAAGCAACCCCGTCCCCAGTTACCTCTCACCGCTCCTGTAGCTTGCTATCCAGCTGCTCTCACACAGCCTCGGTATCACCACAGGGTCACGTGACTTAACAGGTGTCTCCTTGTGCCGGTTCAAAGTAGTTTAGAAAGGCCCCTTCCGACCTAAAGCAGTGCAGTCCAGGTCAGAAGGGCCCTTTCTAAACTATTTTAAATAGGTACGTGGGAACAGGAACAAGGGATCGCAGGGATCGCACAGGGCCCCCTAGAGGCACATGCTCCGTTTTAAATGCGACCGCTGTGACCCCTGTAGTTACGCCAGGCAAACATAAAGTTACATAATACCTTTGATCACAATGATTCTTTATGCTTTATTTTTTTTTTTTTAAATCTGGCCCTGGTTATAAGAATCCAGCACCCATTTCATTGAAGCCACTTTCTTGTTTGCGTACGCATACATGTGTCCCACTTTTACCAAGTTCTTGCTTCTTTAAAAGTTTTTTCTATATATTTTTAGACCATAAATATATTACACTGTTTCATAAACTAAGGGTTCTATAAGCCATTTCCAAACTTGTGAAAGGACTCAAGGAAGGAAAACATAAATAATAGGTTACAATTTACCGTCAGAGAACCATAAAGACAAGTGATTGAGTTTGCACAAAAATGCTATAAAGGAAGCACTAAACAAGCTGAGAAACACAGGTTTTGAGGTACTGCTGAAATTACCAATATGTACACACAACAGATCAATGAACTTTCTTGTGTGCGCATTCATTATCCCATAAGCATAATCTGGTTTATATTTACAGAATCCTCTGTAAATACCAATAATTATCCATTCTGGGAAATGTGTCCTCTAGTTTAAGCCTTTCTAAGCAGGGTCTCTTTACTCTATTTAGAAATTTGTCATACCCCATGCACTATATAAAGTGCTGTGTAAATTGTTATCACTGTATAAATAAATGATGGTAATACATGTTCTCTGTATTATTATTATTATTATTATTATTATTTTTATTATCTTTTATTTATATAGCGCCAACAATCTACACAGCGCTTAATACAATACATATATTCAAGGGGTATGACAAGATGAACATTAACAGACTAAGATAAACCGATACTTTACAATCTTGTATTGTATTACAATTGCAAAGCTTGTTTTGATACCTGCATGCAAAGAATAAAAGAACGTATAACCTATCATATAGACAGGTCTACACCTAGGAAGACCAAATGGCAATAGTTCATAAAGGCAAGCCTGATATTTTAATGGAAGTGCATTGACTATGCCAAACTATAATCCCCACATGGTGTTCCAGAGTACAGGGTATTTGTAGCCATTATAGTTTGTCATAAAGCTGGACTTTGAGACTCCTCTGGTGCTTTTATAGTACAGTTCAGCTTTAATGTTAACAATTACTGAATACTGATACATGTGCAGTGAAGATGGAACACTGTCTGATCAGTCAACTTCTGAGTAAAAAAATCTATGTACTAGTGAAAGTGTACAATCTGACGGTGATATAATCAACATAAACACATTCCTTTGTTATAATACTTAATTTGTTTCAAATATCCTGATTGTTTTTTTTTTTTAAAAAAAACGCTTGTTAAAAGGTTGACAACCTCACCAAAGAAGAATTCATATCAAAGTACTTTAAAAGGATAAAATAAATAAAAGCTACAGCTCCGTACCTTCTCCATGCTCTGTAGATTCCCACCAGCTAGGTCCGGATCGGTAAGGATATCATATGCCAGGAGATATGTATAGCTGTTTCTGTAGAGTCCCCCCATGCATTTGCACATACATTTTCAATTCAGCTATCATATGCATTAACGTACATATGGCTAGATTGCATCTTTTCCGAATAGTTTGTATTCCAGATCTAGGCATAATCCAAAAGATTAATTATTCAGTTTAGATTACTACTGTATTACCATATTTCCTCGATTAAAAAACAAGGTTTTTTTCAGAGCAAATAGAGGTCTGACTGCAAGACTAAGATCCAGATCCCCCGCAGCACTACAGGGGACCTGGATCCTCCTGTCTGGCAGCCTCTGCTGCTGCCGGCACTTCCTCTGGGGCTGGCATATAGGGTGTATAAGGAATATCTGGGGGGAAGAGTGACAAATAGGGGGTTAATAGGCATGTCAGAGAGGCAGAGTGGCATATAGGGGGTTAAAAGGCATGTCAGGGAGGCAGAGTGGCATATAGGGGGTCAAAGGGAATATCGTGTACTCAGGCATTTAGTTAGTTTAGATACCTGTTGTAGAACCCTTAACTGTTGTGACGAAAGAATAACAAAGGTAATTTCACTTGCATTTATGGTAGGGTAGAAAATATCCTTAGAAATCACATCATGTAAATACTGTGAACGTTCAGATCCAGTGACCTCTGAATTTACTTTCTGGGATCACATACAGCTTTATATTAACTCACAAGGATAGGTCAAATTCAAATCAATTATAAAAAGTAAAATTGTAATAATACATGCTGTGTTGGATCATGTGTATTGTGAATGATTCACTGTGTGGTGCCAAAAGAAATAGATGTTATTTTGCAATAATAATAATTAAAATCATTATTTTCCTTCCCAGTAAAGCCTCTACATGCATAGTATCTAATTAAAATATTGTGTGCTAGACACATACTTTCAAACACCTTTTGTACCTTTTAAAAACATATCTTCTATTTCAATTAAAAGTGCCCAATCATTAAGAAAGACTTATCTATATGAAGAGGCATATGTCCCTTATCTATTGCTTAGATCTTGTCCATTTTAGTGATGTGGCACAGCGACCTGTGCAACATGATATAATGCCATGAACATATTTTAGCTGAATTGAATCCTAACCCAGATAACATAAGGGAAATGGGGTTTATTCACTAAACAGTGAGCTGTTGGGAGAGCTGGACTTGTGGCTTGATTTAAAACTTTAGAACTCCACCAGCCTTAACAATTTTTTCCTGATATTTTATCTGTCGTCTGAACTCAGCATGTTCTGACCCTTTGGCCTGGACCTTGAGTTAATTTAGGTTTGCACTTATCCCTGACAGTCACAGTACCTGGAAGCTGAACCAAAGAGATTTTTGTTATAGGATCTAACCAAGGGTACATCTGCAGACTAGGAGTTTTTACATTTGCAATGCATACTATATCCTAGAAAGTGAATTTTTTTCTGTCAACTCCCTCTTTAGTGAGTGTGCAAAAGTAACACCTATGCCTGCATATACACAGAAGATGTGCCTGTGTTGTACCTCATAGGTATCTCTCTCTCTCTCTCTCTCTCTCTCTCTCTCTCTCTCTCTCTCTATATATATATACAAAAGTCAAGTCGACGTTTCAGTCATTGCTGACTTTCATCAGGACATCTGATAATGTTTGGGGCAAAGTTGGCACAGGGAGGCTGTTTGTGTAAAAAGATGGCAAATCCTATGCATCCAATCTGTGTGCTGGGCAGGTCATATGGATGCAATCCGTTGCTGGGACAAGTCCTACCTGTACAAATTTCCATGTATTATTTATTTGATCGATACCTTCAATGCTGTGTTTACTTGTGTTTTTTCAGTTAATCTATACCCGCAAGGCTGGGTATGATTTACTCTGTACCTGCAATGCTATGTTTCATCTGTTATTTATTAATATCTACAAATGCAGGGCTTGTATTTAGTTGCTTTATACCTGCAAAGCTGTTTTCACATGCTGCTTAGTTGATCTATACCTGAACTACATGAAGGAGGAAAAGAGAGGTGTGGTACAGTGAAGGAGGGGACATAGGGACTCTGGTGGCTATAAATTGGGAGGGGCGACTGAGAGGGTGGGCTGCACAGGGTGCCTGAATGCCTAAAGCCAGCCCTGATCATGACTCACACTCGCATGTTTCAAGTCACTCGCTGGACCTGCATCATTAATTTGCTGTGCGACCTGCATGGTATTGTGCTCCTCTGCCCTGCGTGTGTGGGGAGGTGGGAAGGTTGTACTGACTCTGACAGTCCCCTCCTTATCTGCAAAGCCAGTTCGGCAAGTTCTTTTTTTTTTGTGTTTTTTTTTTTTTGGTGTTGGTGTGGAGGGTATGGTTGTATGCCAGGGAGGCTTTGCCACGGTCTAATCAATATGAAAGACAGCCTTGCTGTAAGTAAAGCTATGGCCTTCACAGAGCTCTGATCTCACGGAGTCTATCAGGGATTATATGAAAAGAGACAAGGAGCTGAGGCTGCCTAAGGTCGAATAGTGGTTAGTTCTCTAAGATGTTTGGAACAACTCACTTGACAAGTTCCTTAAAAAAAGCTGTGTGCAACTGTACCTAGATGAATTGATGTTATTTTGCAGGGTAAGAGTGGTCATACCAAATATTGATTTGATTTAGATTTTTCTTCTGTTTACTCACTTGGCAGTTTGATAAACCGTAACAAATAAACTAATAACATTTCTATTTACTTACACAATTTATTCATACCTGCCTAAAACTACAGAACTGTAGGTGCAATAAAAGGTAAGGGAGATTACAATAAAATCCTGTGCAAAAGATGTTCAGAAGCAAAGAGACTAAACAATATATCATAATTTTTGCTATTGAAAAATTTTGAAAAAAATTAAGCAGCATAAAAATGTATATTGGGAGCTAGCCAGATGTTTGTTACATAAATAAGTGATTTAAAAAAAACAAAAAACTTTGTCTTTATATTTCACAAAAAGATAAAATCATAAAATACAGATCAGGATATTTTTCTTACAATAATAAGTGAAAAGTAACTTGAAAATACAATAAAAATGTTAGCCAGCGGTATGTTTTTGAAAAATATGGGTGAAGGAGATGGAAGGGAAGAGTTTATATACAAGAAGAAATAGTACTATTTACCGTATTTGCTTGATTATAAGACGAGGTTTTTTTCAGAGCAAATCCTCTGAAAAATACCCCTCGTCTTATAATCGGGGTCGTCTTATAATCAGACTTCAAATAGGTCTGACTTTGAGACGACTAAGATCCAGATCCCCCGCAGCTGCAGGGGACCTGGATCCTCCTGTCACTCTTGCCCCCCGCCCCACTTGCCGGTACTTCTGAGTCCCTGGTGTGTAGCCGGGACAGCGTGTAGATGTCTACGCGAATTGCGTAGACAACTTCCGCTGAAGCAGGAAGGAGGTGTGGCTAGCAGCGGGGGTTGTCTGCCGCACCGGTGCGGGGAATTCTGATCTCTGACAGCCGGGGAAGGTCTGTGCGATGGACGCAGACAAGCCCTGCTGCTAGCCACACCTCCTTCCTGCTGCAGCGTAAGTGCGTGGGATCGTCACGCTGCCCCGGTTACATGACAGGGAAGTCAGAAGCACCGGTAAGTTTGGGGGGGGTGTTAAATGGGGGGCATAAGGCATTTCTGGAGGCAGAGTGCTCTGTGAAATGCCTTTTAACCCCCTTAATGCCACTCTGCCTCCAGAAATGCCTTTTTAACCCTCTATACGCCACTCTGCCTCCTGAATGCCTTAAACCTCCCTATATGCCACTCTTCCCCATAATATGCCTTTTAACCCTCTAAATGCCAGAGAGGCATATAGGGGTATAAGGCATTTCTGGAGGCAGAGTGGCACATAGGGGGTCAAAAGGCATATCATGGGGCACAGTGGCATATATGGTTAAAAGGCATATCATGGGGCACAGTGGCATTTAGAGGGTTAAAAGGCATATCATGGGGCACAGTGGCAAGTTGTGCCAATCAGCAATCTAATGTATACAAAAGTTTGATGAATATTATAGAGATCGATATGATAAATCAGTAAGGTTGCATGTTACATATCAATAGTTTAGACTACTGAAAAACTGTATTTCCCTCTCTAGCTAAGAAAAAGTTAATTTAATTAAACAAAGGTACATCACAGAGAAAGGGTATTAGCTAATCATCGGATCAGATGAAAACAAATTAAAAAACACATGCAAACTTAGTTGTGAACCTACTGAAAACAACAGCACAACGTAACTTATCAAAATTTAGCAATGTGTTTAATTATGATTTCAGATTGGAAATATCTAAACTAAAAGGAACAATTGTAAACGTTTTTCTGGGTATCAATACTGCTCGTATTTTGATACCTACGTTCCACAGCAGGGAGCTAATCCCCTTTCTTTTATGAAACAACTGACCTTCCATTGAATTAAATGTATAATACACCTTCTTTGATGTTATGATATGTTTCACCATACAGAGACGGCTCAGTTGTTCCAGCTGTGCCAGATCAAATGTTACACTTACCCTATCTACCAAAATAGATTAGCTTCATTTACTTTCAAAGTCTAAAACGTAGGGATTGAGACATTTTCTTGGAGGGCACTTCCAATGGGTCACAGGGTCCGTAATTTAATTGAAATAAATCTCTTTGAATAAAACGGGAACTTTTTGATTAGAATCGTTAGGGTGCCTACATTTTACTGACATGAATGCTGTGTAGGAATCTGTATTTTTGTATTTTGAAACTTAAAGCTCTTTTTTGTTAGAAGGTATTTTCCCTCTACAGCACTGACAGTATTTCTGACTTGCTTGAAGAATTAGATGGAACATTTAGCAACCTTAAACCCTAATTTCAAAATCTGGTTAACTAAACACTCAAATACTGAAATAATCTAAAATTATATATATTTCAGGGTTTCCAACCATCAATCAAAACGCTATTCAGGCTTCAATTAAATGCAAGTCCAATAAAATGACCCCAAAAAGCCTAATAAATGTCTCAAAATCAGATTATGTGCAGAAGAGGCATTAAATAAACAAAATATGACATATTCTATGATTTAGGTATACTTGATGGGTTACGGTACAACTGCATTAGGAAAATAGTTTCACATGATACAAAACATGCTTACTAAAAACACAAAATCTACTGCCAACAGCATTGCCAAGTGTACATCCTCCAGAAAACATAAAATTATAATGCAAACAACCTTGATTGAAGGGTGAATAGCATATATAGCAAGAGGACCAAACAGTCCCACTGAAAAGATCATTGAGAAGCCCTCAAATTGCTTTGAATTGATGCTGGATCTTATGCATCAAACTGCAGTGAATTTACCATTACGTAGCTTACCAAGATGAGCTTAGTATTAGTGTTCTAATGAAAGTATCACTGCCAATAAAGCTAAATGGAATAGAGAAAGCAAATTATGTCACAGTGACCTGTGTAAGTACAGAAATAGAAGCTCATAATATCACACAGAAAGAAATAGAAATTTCTGAAGATGGATGCCGACGAGATGGCATGGAGATCAACATCAAAATAGCATGAGACATTTCTCAGTCATAAGGTGTTGTAAGTAATATTACCCTTGATTGATTGTGCTTTTGTGTAGTCCCAATCAACTCCAACTGGAATTAACAAGCATGAAAAAGCAAAACATGGCAATATGCCCTAAATACGCGTAGACAAAGATATCTTCGAAAACCAAAAATAAATGCTAACTCCCAAAGACAGAGATTTCATCACTGTGCCATTATTTTAACAGAGTCTGAAGTAAAGCAGAGATTTACTGGCCGGTGGAGATAAGAATTGCAAACAGTGTTTCATAAAGACTTTTTCTACAAGAAGGGCAGCAATGAATTGGTTGACCATAATATGTATAGGGCTTTTTAAGTATTTCTATTACAAGACCGGTAATACCATGGTGGCCCACACATAATATATGTTGTGTGTGTTACCTTGGGTGTTTTAACATGTGGTTCCCTCTGGCAATCTCAACACTCCTTAGTTAATAAAGGTTCTATTTTAATTTAGTCTTCCTTTTGTTCATTAAGATTTAATTCCTTATTTCCCTTTGTTTAGCCTTTAGTTCTTGGTATCATGGGCCAGACTGTATACATATTTCCCCATACCATGGAAATTAGTTTACAACAGTTAGGTCAACTGGCCAGTGCCATATAAAGCATGATGTGAGAATTGACCTGAACCAATTGGGAACGTATTAATATTATTCAATGCAGTTATCAATTATTTTGTGACCCTACTTTCCAACAAAAAGTATTTGTTTGCATTCAAAGAATTATATAGAAATCTTACTGGTTGCTTTTCTTTACAGTTAATATTTCATTTTTATCTCACCAACTAATATATTCTTCTACCAACATCTGAAAATAAAATAAATGCAAGGTAGAAGACTTATTTCAGAGCCAATATACTTAGCAAGAAGATGTGTGCAAAAGGTAATTTTTTCTGGATAAATATTGGCTTATTAAAATCATTTGTATGACTTTGTCAAATGTTTGCTATGTAAACAAAACCACATTTCAATAAATACAAGTTAGCATTGGCAAACTTGAAGAGATGAATGGTTTTTACATTGTGAATTTTCCAAATAGAATATTAAGGATGAATAATTTCATTATATGATCTATTACTCATATGTACCGTACATTTATGGAAATATTGTATTTTAAGCATGCCTCAACTTATCCATTCATATAGAAATGGGTGTCAACAATCAACAACAATACTCAACAACACTAGGGGAGAAAAAGTCATGCAGATACCGAGAAAAAGAAACTAAGATATATTTCTCCAAGATATACAGTAGGGTGGGCTTTTATTACATAAATACATTGCTTATTTTTATCTGTACACATAATTACATCAATTTGTTTAGCATATAAAAAGGTTAATATTGGCATACTTTAATACTGACTCTAAGTTAAATAACTTGGCATTTAAAGAAAAAACACCAAGTAACTTTCTGATATAAAGTATATTTTATCTATAATTGGAAAAAGGACTCAAAGGAACGTAAGTCTTAGCCACAGGACTGCCCCCTGAAAACAAGTAGTCTATCTAATCATGGGACACATTAAAGGTTTTGAAACAAGGGTAAGGCCAGTGGCAGAACTACCGGGGTCGCGACTGCGACCGGGCCCTGGAGTTCTGCCAGTCAGGGGGGCCCAAGCGGTTGCTGAAAACGACCGCTCGGCAACTCTTGGGCCCCCCTGACTGACAGAAATCCAGGATGCCTCTGCTCCCCGCCGTCGCCGCCGCCTGCCTCAGCGCTGCCCAGAGTGCAGTGTTGGGAGCATGAGGCGTTTGTCTCATATGCCGGCAATCAGCAGTGAAGCGCCAGCACCCGAGACAAACGCCTCACGCTCCCAACACAGGAGTTGACGGTAAGTGACCTACAAAGGGGGGTAGGGAGGGAGAGGGTAGATCGTGAGACGGGGGGGTAGGGAGGGAGAGGGTAGATCGTGAGAAGGGGGGGTAGGGAGGGAGAGGGGAGATCGTGAGAAGGGGGGTAGGGAGGGAGAGGGGAGATTGTGAGAAGGGGGGTAGGGAGGGAGAGGGGAGATTGTGAGAAGGGGGTAGGGAGGGAGAGGGGAGATAGTGAGAAAGGGATAGATGGGTTGGGGTGGGGGTGGGGGGGGCCCTTAACAGATTCTCGCACCGGGGCCCTGAGGTTTCTAGTTACGCCCCTGGGTAAGGCCATTTCCAACTTCCAGAAATGCTATATAGCTGAATATAGCATTATTTGATTCTAAACACCCTCATAATGAAACATTCAAATTCTGCCCTCATTTTGTTGTTATTTTCTAACAATGTTCAAGACTAAGCAATCAGCCTACTCACTTGATCTTTGTTTTGCTATACATCAACCACTGAACTTAGTCCTTCCAATTTATTTTATTCAGTCACTGCACAGAAAGGTAAATTATCTCATAACTCAGATATCAAGCAAAGTGCTTGCAATCAGTGACAGTGTTTACACTATAAATTTATCTGAATTTCAAATATTGGTGCTTACAGTGATATAGTGGTTGTACAGCTAAATGCACTCTGTATTAAGCTTGTGTATTCAGATTCGTATGAATCGCAAATGTAACCAAATTTTCCAGAAACTAAGCAAAAAGCTCTGATTTTTCTTTCTAATTTAGTGTGCTCATTCACTTCCGCTCTCTCACACTCTCATTCACTCTCTCACGCTCTGTGGATGTCTCCTTACCTTCTTGCCCAACCTTTTCCGTTCCTGTGTCTTACAGCTTTGCTTCTTCTCTAGTATCTACTTAAATTTTTTTGTTCTTCTTCTTCTTTTTTTATCCGCATCACTGTGGACATGACCTCTTGGTGAACTTCAGCAAAAATATCAGCGCTTCCGGTGATATGCTCTCCCGTGATTGGAGGATCAGGGGTGAGGGTGTGCCCAGAAGCTCATCCATTTTGCCTGAAGATAACTTCCTGTGAACGTCTGCAAATTCACAGAGAGGTAATGTCTGCGGATATGCAAATGAAGAAAGAAGACTGAAGACAGAACAGAGAAGAACAAGAAGATGAAGAGCAAGAAAATGAAGCAGTTGCTAGAGAAGAAGGTGCAAAACATGATAGAGAAAGCGGTTAGCTGAGAAGGTAGGGAGTCATTCAGAGAGGGTGAAACAAAGTGTGACAGAATGACATACAGGGCCTCAAGGTACTCAGAGATGGCTCCAGCCTGGCTGCCAAACAGGCAGGAACTCCATTGTGTTGACTAATCCCTTAAACAGGGTGGCTGCCAGGGGGAGATTCAGTAGCTAAAGGGGATTAAAGGTTGGGTTGTCTACATGTACCTGTTTATCAGCGTTAATTTATGTTAATGAAGTTCTGTGGATATATGAGTCTATGTTTTACATCAATAAACTGTTCATTCCTGCTGTATTCAATTCAAGGTAGTTGTGTGTCTACTTATTGGGTACACATAGCCGGGTTCCAAGGTGCGCATGCTGGCTGGTGCTGGAAGTGATTCCGGGGACAACAGGAGGATACTGGGTGATCTCTGGGAGTTACTACAGCTCTCTTGGTGAACCCGTTACACAAAGAATGAAAAACATGTTTCCGAATTAAAAAAGCCGACAATTTGTGTTTGAAATGAATGGGCAGGAAATGGAATTTGTTGACCAAAAAATTATCTGAATCATTTTTGGCCCATTTGCACACGTCTACTCTGAATACAAAGTCACTGAAAATGAAAGTTGGTTCAGCCCATCTAGATTGCCTGTTTAAAAACGTAAGCCTTAATCAGTACTTGGCTTTATCTGCAATTCAAGATAGTAGGCCTACCCCATGCATGTTTACCTTCTTTTGAACATGCTGGGGGACTGTTCCCCAATCACCCTCTCAGTAAAGTAAAACTTTTTTACCTTACACCAAAGCCTCTGACCCTATAGTTTTAAATTATGACCTCTTCTAAGTTTTTTGTTCTACAAAAAATGGAATGGTTCAGATATTTCCAATATGGCTTTTAACATAACTAAAATGATGTTCAAGTTATCTATAGTTTGTACATTTTGTCAACCAATGTTATTGTTGAAATATTTATTGTAAAACAAAGACCTATTTTATGACCTGGCAAAACTAGCATTATATAGTCTAGTCTATTACAAAAACAATGTATGATCCCCCTCGACCTACTTCCTCAACAAAGCATATATATGACCGGACACTGAGTACATGTTAACAAGACTGCAAAAATGTTAACTTTCTTACACTGTATAAATCGTGGTAAATCGGGACCCGCCAAGTCCCTAAAATCAGCAGGGTAATTTACCTGGCATATCCCTGACTTAAATGATATACAGCGTTACTAGATAGAACATGCTTTTAACAAGAAACAGGCATTTTCATTTAACATGTAAAGTAGAATCTATGCAGTTTGCCAACACAACCTTTTTATTTTTAGGAACATCGGCAGTGAAATTAAATTCAGAATTAAGACTAACTCAGTGGGACATTTGCATTTGATTCTTAGTATCCCTGTAATTTGCTATGCTGCAGATGTTTAAAGAAGTAAAAATATCACCCAAAAAAAGATGTTGTCAACAACTGCAAAAACAAGGGTATAAATATTGTGGGCGTGAAATGTTTTCTAACTGTACATATTGTTCAGCTGCAACAATACATTTGAGATATATTTAGTTTTTATTTGTGCCTTTTTGTTATATCCCTTGTGGGGTAAATGTTCTATATACAAAAATAGATTGGCTCGATGTGTCTTAATACTGCATCTTTTCTTAATTATTTTACCTGTTTTCATTTTCATTTAAATATATATATAGTACCTTTTCACTGCCTTTATTATGTTTTTTTTCATATGTAGACATATAAGCATAAAGCTATTTCTCTCTCTCTCTCTCTCTCTCTCTCTCACACACACACACACACATACACACACACACTGTATATACACAGAAGTCAAGGTCATACAATTAGGAACAAGAGCTTTACAATTATAAGGGTCCACGTTATAATTAAGCAGCAAATAAATCAGTGACCTGTGATAATCTTATTGGTGAAAAACATGTAATTATGACCAGTTTGTATTTAGGCTTGCAAAGTTATAATTATTTACAAATCAGAAACAGTTAATTGATAGTTTGATTTTATCAGTAGTCGCCGAATATAGAAAATATGTCCCTCTCTTGTTAAGAGATGTTGAATGTAGGCCCTTCTAGGCTCTGTAACATATTTATGTAGCTGAATGTGTGAATCAATAGTGGATTCATTTAGTGCAGGTTTTGTCCTAATATTTCAAGACAAGTCATTTCCAAAAAATATATAATTTAAAGGTAGATCACTAATATCTGGGTATTCTGGACCATAATGCTGTGCACATTAAAATAATTGGGAAAAGAAAAAATGTCGGTGCGCTAAGCTAGTCTCAGGCTCAAATAATACAAATGTATAATACGAGGCCTACCAAACAGGTGTAAGCATGCTGCAAAAACAGTGTATTGGCTGTACAATGTATACAAAAAGCAAAAACTGTCTGCGCTTCATTATGTTTGTATATTTGTTGCCAACTTTATTAGGGTAAGAAGCGCAGACAGTTTTTGCTTTTTGTATACATTAAAATAATTACATTGAAACCTTGATTAGACCATGGGTGATTATATTCTACATGTAAGATCACATAGTTTCTTTGTATGTTGCTTTTCTTTATAATAATTATTATGTATATGTAATTTAATTAATTTAAGTAAAGGATTGTATAGTATGCTGATATCGCTATTCATTTGCGTTTAGTCAGAGCTGGAGGAAATTAGTCTGTGATTAATATTAATAATAATATTAATTATTTTTTTTTATTTAACACTGCCATGTCGCAAAAAGGGTATATGAGTCAGTAGACCTTGAAAATCTATTTACAAGTTTTATAATATTTTTTTTTATAAAAGTTTGGCATCCATTAAATGTAATGGTACACAGTACAGAGTGTTCGGGAACATGTCATTCAAGAGTTACTTAGGGTCTAAATAGGACCGTTGTGATTTCAGTACATATTACAACAGTGAATAGAGAACAGGAGATCAGGTATAGGTTGGCAGATATCAAAATAGAAAGAGACAAACTTGTGATAGCGTTATTGAAATTAGTTGAATTAAACTGATATGAAATGCAGTTGTAATACCTTATCTAAATAAACAATAATTATAATAAATTATTGACATCCAGTATGCAGGATGTTAGGACAAATTGTCTATTCGTGCTGAGCATGGAAACACTATTCAAGTTTTTTTTATTTATACTGGATGTCAATACTTATATATATATATATAATATGAAACCATATTATATCAATTTGATTCCAGTCTCTTAGCCCACTACTTTCAATAGCACTATCACCAGTTTGTATCTTTTTTACTGTTTGTATCTTTCTCATTGGGAGCGGCCTTCTCCTCTGTGATTATAGAAGCTCAGTTTTTCTTTTTATCTATTTCTTTTGCTCCTTTTTTACTATTATTTTACTCCCACAGGTCTATATTTCTTCTTAGAAACAGTTGCTTTCACTTTTTTTTTTTTTAATAAAATGTAAATTATCTATAATTATATTTTTGTATTTTCAATTTGTTGAAATGTTCTGGAGATATTTAGTTTACTATAAGTCTATGGCTAAATGTGTCACCTGTGGCATATTGAATTCATTTCCTGCTCTAATAAAAACCAGTTTAGTTATGACAGACAGTATATAAACTCTTTTTGTGCTCCTTATCCAGTATTAGGACCCAAGTCTGCTATTTCAAGTGCCTAAGATATCATTATTATTATTTATTGTTTCATATAGCGCCATCAAATTCCTATAATGGCTCCGCACATCCGTAATAATTTTTTTAATCTATATGTATACATCCAGCCTATCGCCTCTCACGATGAAAACAAATTTAAAGATTTTTAGTAAAGATACAGGTAAAGCTCAAATCAGGAGAAGGAATCCAGGTGCATGCTGGCAAATATCATGTCCTTGTTAAAGAGACAAGTTACTCTAGGTGTATACATTTTATTTTAATGGAAGCATCATTATATACCATTCTAAGCTCTATTTAAGTACAGTTATTATTTTCTTCCGATGACAGTCACCTCAACTACTTGTCACACCTCTACTGTTTATTTCTTTATGAATGTCTCTTGATGTCTTTTAATAGCTTGCAATTGTGTATATACATTATTGAAAGTGTGTAAAGAAAGTTTGATAAAGAACAGAACAAAAAGATACTAAAGCACTTTAGAAAATTCCCAGTGCATATATATTTTTTTTTTTATCATAGAGCTCCAGTCATTACGGGGACTTGCATTACGTCCTTTGAAAGAAAGTGTTGTCCATTTCTTG
This sequence comes from Spea bombifrons, assembly GCF_027358695.1. Taxonomy (NCBI): domain Eukaryota; kingdom Metazoa; phylum Chordata; class Amphibia; order Anura; family Pelobatidae; genus Spea; species Spea bombifrons. The sequence goes on along the minus strand of NC_071089.1, from coordinate 88,862,454 downwards.
AATTTTTATAGATTGTAGCCGAATTGCCATGGATTTAAGGTAATCACTGTCTCATCAGTCTATAAAGCATAAAAAGGGTTTTTCAAAGGAAAATCAACACAAGGTAGACTGTAATTCTAAGCATTACAGAATGAAAAATGAACCCTGTATACTGTAGGTAGAAATATGTTGAAATACTTCTTACCAACAGTATTTTTTCTTTATTGTTTGTGTTTTATGCATATTGTCATCATTGGTTTTTGTATCTTATTTGAAATTCCTGTTGGTTTTTTTATGTTATCTTTCTCTGTTAGGCCAGTGTATATTTTTACTTAATCTTAACTATTGCAATATTATTGTTACATATTTCTATAATTCCATTACTTCAAAAGGGAATCAATATTCTGTTGAATTAATGTTTCATTCTTAGAAATATGGTACTGTGAAAATACAACGAATTCTAACGGTAAATACATTGCAAGCTTTCTATTCTAATGAAACTGCTATAATCAAAAATAAGAAATCTGCATGTATGTATGTAGCATGCATACCAAGGAACGCTAAGGGTTTGACGCTGAGTCTCAGGGTTTTCGCCCAGGTTTCAGGGTGAAGGGTCAGATTTCTCAGGGTTTTCTATTTTTCACTGCTGTGATCATATACAAGACTCCCAATTGGTACTTTGGCTACCAGAATGCTATAGTTGATGAAGCAAATAAGTGTATGTTTTAATAAGGACGAGTCAATGTTTCCATGAGGGCTGCTATTGGAGCCATTTGGTTAACACATTCAGTGAGTCGCTACATAGAATCTTCACAATGGGGTGCGGTAATATGTAAATGTAGTTTATATTTAGCCTTTATGGCTAAACTCAAGCAGTAAAAGTGTCTGTTCTGTTATCATGATTTCTTCCTATTTTTTGCTCACTTTAACATGCTGTCCGACTCTCTTTATTGCATTAAGAGAATTCTTCCCATGCTCTTTTTTCTGTTGATTATAATCTTTTTTCTCCCCATGCCTCTCAATGCATCCATTTAGCCATTAGGCTCTTCTATCATCAGAGAAGTCCACAGGGGGATGCTCTCAATAGGCTGTTGGCAGATAAGCAGATTACTAAAGAGATTCAATTATAGTTAATTTAGATAGCTGGGCTAAACATACAAAGTTAATTGTTGTTAACTTCTGAACAGTTAGTAGTAGTCTGGAGCAGCTGGCAAATTATTTCGCTTGAAAACTAAGTAATTGTACCAACATTAGCATTTTTTATCAATATAACAATGTGACATAATCTAAACATCAAATGATAATATTTTTCTGTGTGTTTATAGATGCTTAACTTACACAGTTTCAAAGATTCAAATATTAAAAGTTCTGGAATGCAGTCAGTTTTCCAAACTATATTGCATTTAGAAAACAAATAAAAAAAAATTTAAGTTCTCAAATATCACAGAAGGACAGTTGTAAAATGTGGCAGCCTATAGGGGTTTATTCTGCATGTATAAGGGTCCTCTGTGTGAATTGTTCTCAGGAACAATATTTAGGCCCCATCTTTTCGTCTTAACTAAGTCGCTCTTTGAATTAGAGCCTTCGCTACATACCATCCATTTCCACCCCCTCCCATTTCCTTAATGTCCTTCTTTCCATTACTCCAAGCCTTTCAGTTCTTCTTAGCTCCATCACCTTCTGTCACTACATACATAAAGCAGGAGAGGTGGTGAGAACCTTAGACCACTTTTCATTACACAGTGTAGACTGTTGATTCTAGTTTGATGAAGCAGGGGGTCAAGGTTCTTATAACATTCTTTTTGTTCCCTACATGTGCATTAAATACATGCATGTGGCTGTAGTAAGATTTTATACTCCTCTGCTCTCAACTACCACTTCTAATAACCATTGCGCCTTCTGTGTGTGAAAGATGACTAAGCAATATATACCACAGCAATGCATTTAAGTATTTTACATTCCTTTACAATTAGTAGAATTCCATTGTACATTTGAAAATGGTGTAAGAAGATGCCCAACTATACCTCAATAAGCACTGTTACCTGTAGATTCCCTTAGATGTACAAATTATACATACAATCTAAAAAACAAATAATCAAGTATATAGTAACGTTTACGATGACTTCTTCAAGAACATGTCCAATATTATAATTAGAATTGAGCCTTATTGAGTATTTTTATTCCTTTTTTCTCCCAATAAAGAGCTCAGTGAATTCAAGTGTGGGACTGTGATAGGATGCCACCTTTGCAATAAATCAGTTTGTGAATTTTATCCCTGCTAGATATTCCACAGTCAACTGGACAGTGCTATGCTTCCATCGTTGTGGGAACAGTTTGGGGAAGGCCCCTTTTTTTATTCCAGCATGAGGTGTCCCAAGTCACAAAGCAAGGTCCATAAAGTTGGATGAGTTTGGTGTGGAAGAACTTGACTGACCCACACAGTGCCCTGACCTTAACCCCACTGAACACCTTTGAGATGAACTGAAACGCAGATTGAGAGCCAGGCCGTCTTGTCCAACATCAGCGCCTGACCTCACAAATAATCTACTGGGTGAATGGGCAACAATTGCCACAGAAACCCTCCTAATTCTTTTTGAAAGGCTTACCATAACAGTGGAAGCTGTTATAGCTGCAATGGGGGGGAACTGACTAAATATTAATGTCTATGTATTTAGAATGTGAGGTCATAAAAAATATGTAATGCTAAATATAAAATGTGTTAAAAACCTGTAGCGGTTAAAATATAGAACACAAATGCAAATTATTGTTTATTTAAATTTATTGTAGAATGCACTGCTTAAGGTCATATATAAAGGTAAACATAATTCAAACACTGTTTCAAGAAAGATCCTTTTAAACTGTCTGGGTCCCAGAGGTGTGGGCAACACATTTCTTTGCTCTTTCTTGTGTCATTGAAGGACGATTTAACTCAGTTTCACAAAGAGAATGACTAAAGCTTATTTCAAAGGAAGATGATAGCGGAAAAGAATGCTTTAACATTAGACAGAGCCGGGCAAAGAAAATACAGTGAACTCTATTATGGAGGCTGTGGTTAGGTCATAGATTAGCTAGTGGTGCCAATTTCAAAAGAAAAAAAGAAGCAAACTATATCATGTTATTTTATGGGGAGATAGGGTCAGATGGTCATCTTTTGATGGATAAATTCCACAGATTAATTTGGTGGGGTATTTTTGTAGTACCAGCCATTCTAAACGCATGAGAAAAATACTTATACTGGATATAGCACCAAATGTTTACTGTGTGTGGCCCGGATAAATGCACGGGACATGCCAAAAAAAAAACTAAGTTAATTGCCTAGTTTGTTTTATTTCTATTAAATATACTTATTTACTGCAAATTAGTATCATTAATAGTGTATTTATATAACACTAAATTCCACAGTAGCCTACAGTGGGGAGTCTACATATTAGTGGCATATTTAAAAGCGCTGTTCCACTTAGACAAAACATTGAGTTCTTTAGCATGTTGAGCGAATAAACATTGTGGGTTTTTTGTAATATGGGACAATTAAATGTTCTTGACAAAAATGTGAAGGAGAGAAAATGTTTACCGTGATTCAAGAAATATTTTTGGGAAGAAGACTCAACAGTATTGGGATGGTATTTCTAATGCTGTATTGAGTTCTAAAGAAAATACATAGAGAGAGAGATGTTGTAGAAGGTCCTGTGCTCACTGAAACATGTAGTTTAAAGCAAAAGCGAGAGTTCAGACATCTGTGATAAATAATATTAATTATTATGGGTTCCAGTCGATGACCCAATCAGTAGCAGCTGGATCTTGTGTTGTTGTAAGACTGATTAGGTTCTTATGCTATTTTATCCTTAGGCAACCTACGTCCATAATAGCATATTATCCTGCTTTGCCCAGAAGGAAGAAGCTAAAGCTTCCTGCCTTTCGGGCAAATACTGAGGTTATCTACAATATTTCTCATTAGTTGAGCTTGATTAAAATTGTCAATTTTTCTGTAAATTACCCAACTGAATCCCCTAAAATAACCTTCAACAAGGTGGGCTCACATAAGCTGTCGATCACATAAGCTGTTTTTTTTACCATGTCTACTTACTTGATAATCAGCAGTAAACAGCAGTATGAGGTCACCTTTATATATATCCAGTGTGGATTGGATCCCCACACCTCATTCGGCTCAACAGGGCCTAGGGTAGCAATCAAGGAATACCCCCCTCTTCAATGTTTGGGCACAGTCATTCAACAAGAGTGGTGAGTCAAGCTAGATTAATGCTGATTCTGGCTACAGAAACCAATTTCTGGCTCTGCCTCTATGAAAACCACTCTAAAAGTACTGTTTGAACGGTAATTCTTCATATGTAACTTCTTCTGCTGTTTTGAATGATATCTTTAATTTTTTTAGGTACAATTTCCCAGCATTCATTTGTCAGTAAATGTGTTTGTTTCCGTAAATCCAAAGATAAATGCTGCTGTTACAAATAAGCTAAAATCAATGATTAAAAAATAGACATAGATAACATTAGCACAGGGTAAGTTTCGAGGTATGAAAATGTAACATTTAAGTCAATAACAAAAGAATTTGTTCGAAGTGTGTGAGCTTGAGGTTTTGTCTGGTATTTAGGGAAATGTGCGTACTGGCACGGAACAATGCTATTTCAGGGTAATTAGAATTGCAAAACCTTAGGCGGTATTTTGTTAAAACTGAAATGGCTTAAAATTATCTTGTACAAAAAAAAAAGCCTATGTATCCGTATTTTAGTTTATAATATAAAAATTTAATTAAATACACAATGAATAGACCTCACTTACTCAAAAACTAGGAAGGTAAGATGGGTTCTAAAAAAAACACCCAAAAATTGTTTGTAACAATTAATTTAAACAAAAAGAAGTCTAACGGCTTAGCAATGGTCCATTGGTTAAAAACAAGGGTGTACAACAGCAGCCCTTTACTGTTGGGTCACTGTCACTTGACAGAGGTCTTTGGGAAGGCTAGTCCACCATCAGTTTTTTCATGTCGTCTCACAGACATTATGCATATTTTAGTTTTTTAAAGATAATTCTGTGGGACATATTCCCAAATGTCAACTGCAAATTCAGTTTCTAATTGACTGCTGGACAGTTGTGTTGTGTTGAGTGGTGAAGTAAAGTTCAAAATTCAATATGGATCCCAAATGTCACCACTGCTCCACTCATACATTAAGTGATAATAAAATTAAGTTTTTAATATACCCAGAGCCCCCAGCTTCCCTCTCTATCTGTTCCCTATGTTACCCTGAATAACATTTTTCTGACCTTTTAACACCTTTGTGAACATTGTGCAGGAAACATTAAAACCATTTATCAACTTCATAAAGACCTCATCGTGAGGTCGAAACGTTGTTGTTCGTCTCTTTCAATAAATCTGCCTGATGGAACCCTTGAGTGCCTGGAGCCTTTTTCTATTTTGATTTACTGGGGAGCTGGCCCTTCCTGGCACAGCTAAGCACCTGAGTTCCTGTGGGAGTGTGTGCAGATTCCTGATTCTGGTGACTTATTAAATAATATGACGGCATCTAAGTTGTTTTCTGATTGAATTGAGTATTCATGTGGGTGGAAAAAATAGAAACGGATGCTTCCTTGTTTGGAATAGTTAAAATGTATGAGCTATTTTTGTGCAGGTATGCCAATACTTAAGTGACTTTGTATAAGAGGGAGGTCAAAGGGTGTAGGCATAATGTTATACTGAATGTAATACCAACCTTAGGATCAAATAAGGCTTACGGTATTTACAGCCATAAAAATATGGACCGACTAGATGAGCTAAATAGTTCTTATCTGCAGTAAATTCATGTATTTCTATGAGTTAAGTTGCTGACCAAATTCTAAAAGGTCTTAGAATAATAAAAATGATTTTACATCTATGTATTTTACTAGAAGCGCAAAACAAATCCCTTCACCGGTGTCAGTGTACTAGCCACCTTAGACATAAAATACATTTGGCAAATGGTTAAATATGAGAAGCCTGTGTATTGACAATAAAAAGCAAGTTAAGAACCATATACTAGGGCTCTATTAAAATGCTAGTTTATAAAAGCTACATGTGACTAAATGGCATCAAATATATATTGACTGTTCTAATTATGGGTGTTATTTCCCCTTTGGTACATGTCAAGTTTGTGTATGTAATTTGGCATAAGCCTTGTACTTACTGAATCTGCTTTTTCAGCCGTGGGTCACATCACTACAAATAAGTGTCATATCTGTCTCATGCAATACTTGAAACGTGTAAACATATGAATGAGTCTTCAATATGCCTTGGTAAACAATATTTCTTCTTCTCGAAATAGCTTCTGCTTTATGCATGCTTACATCTATATTTAGCAATTTTTATCAGTTAATTGTTTTGTTACTTGAATTTATGAATTATCTTCCGATAAACTTTTTTTAACAAACTGGCCTATTTTTACAAGGGATTTAAAGACCATATTTAGTGATTTATTTTTTTGTCTAGGACTCATTTATGAGTAAAACCAGTCAAACGTTTACTTGTCAAGAAGGAGAGTAGAATTAGGTTTGCATGTAAGAAACTAATCACTTAGACAAGATGTGTCTCCAACATAATAGGATATGTTTTAGCATTCCCCTGCTGGGGTACGGTGCAAACCCCAAAGAGTTGTATTATCACCTAATAAAAAAACACCTAATACCTTACAACCCAAGTGACATTATTTTCTGTGAATGTGCATGCCAGTATATGAAACTCCCGGTAATTTAAATTACCACTGCATATATTTTTCTTACTAATATGCAGCTAATATAAGCTTCTCTTGGTAGGCTACCTTTAGAATTTTTGTTAAAAGCACATTTCGCCATTTGCATGCTAGGCTGCTGAGTCTCTCTGGCACTTAAGTCCACCGAGCAAAAGAACACAACATTGAATTTAGCCACAAAACGTGATAAGGTTATTTATTTCCTCTTGTTCAGTTTCTCTTGTTTCTAATCCTGATAAGAAAAATGGATAGAGCCGTATTAACGGTATCATAATCCTGTTATGCTGATTTCTGTGATAGGTTGAAACCTTTTTGTGCCATGAAAAAATAATTCTATAAAATGCAGGAAACAGGAATAGAAATTTACATGGAGAGAATGGAAAAAAAGTAACAATGTACTCAATGAGTTATACAAGTGCAACTCGTTAAATATCAGTGAGCAGAATGATCAGTATGCTTTCCGCACTGAATACAGAATCCCAGGGAGGATATCATGATATACCACAATTGTAACGCACTTTAAAAACCAGATAACAAAATGAGCTAGGGGACTATTGTGTTCTCGGATCAAATTTGCTAATAGACTTTTAAATCTAGTATTACAAATGCACTTAACACTTAGCAGGGATAACCAATCTGTTTCCCTCCCGTTCCTTTGAATTCCATCTTCCCTGTTCTATTAAATTTCAGCTTCTTGGTATCTGGGAGAACATCAGGGCCACCACTTTTCAGACCTGCAGAGACCAGGGGTGTGAGGGAGAGTGGGAACCTTGCTTCCTAAGGAAAAATATGAGCCCTACAAATTCTCCTTGTCTTGGGTCCAGCAAATCCTGAGGGCAGGCCTATTATAGATCATGATAAATGTAATACTCAGCAACCAGTAAACCAGAAAATAAATGTGGAATATATTCTGCATGAAAAAAATTGAATAGAAAATGTCCATGAACATGAGTTTGAATATGAATTTAAAAAAACTATTTCTTAACAGTGGCCAGACAGCCAGATAGTAGATAGGAGTCCAGAAACAGGGTGCATAACATTGGCAAAAAAACTACAAACAAGGTAATCCTAAATTAAGATACCAAGAGGGATATATAAAAGGCACAATCAAAAACACTCCAGTCAGGGGGAATGAGGCTGAGATTCAGCAACGTGTAGACAAGCTAAAAAATAATCAAAACAGAGAATAAAATAAACAAGGATGCTGAGTAGTTCCAAAGAGAAAGATGAACAACTATTGTATTATACAGGCCTCCACAATAAATTAGTCTCACCAGAGTGGGGTGGCTATAGATATCCGTGTTTCTTCAGCTGACTGGGGGTACCTGGGGCCGTGCCTGGAGCTAAGCCATCTCGGAGGTACCTGTGAGCAGGATTGATCCTTAATAAAGCCTCTATGAGAGAACCTGGTGGTTGCACACCCACCAAGCAAGAAAGCAGATCTAACAATTCATAAAACACTGTTGTAACTATTTTCTGGGTTCCTGCTACTCCAGGTTTAATGTGTGGCATCACCATAATTATTATATTTAATGTTCTTTGTTTATTAGTTCACAATACTTGCATAGCCCGTACCTGGCTTGTTAGTTATCTCCAATTATGAGCATGAATATTATTTCATGCTCATAATTGGAGAGATAATGACTGATGGGAAAACCATTTAACATTTTTAAATTATCTCTGATAAACCCCACTGGATGTGGGTAATGTTCCATCACTAGCAAATTTCTACACGCAATATGGTTTTTCTGGGAATTAAAATTGACTCTGGCACTTTAAGGCCTGCTGCTAATGGATCTGCAGTGTGAGTAGCAGTAAAGTAGGTGAGTGGCACCACTGGGCATTTGTTCTCCAGTTGGCCAGTCTGGGCCTATGTATCAAATTTAATAAAAAGCATTTAGGGAACAGATTGATGCACGGGGGATGTGTGTTAGTGACCAGTGGTAAGCAGCAATAGTCTTTGTGAAGGGTATGAAGACTAACTTTGAGAAAATTTGTCATGGAAACCAAGCCATGTATTTCTTTCATTATGCCACCAGTATTTCAGACTGTGGAGTAAATTTAATCTTATAGAAAAGACTTAGAACTAATCCTGAGCGTGACTGGTGTTAAAATATTACTTAATAAAACTATTATGTACCGTATTGGCTCGGATATAGGCCGCCTCCGTATATAGGCCGCACCCTAAAAGTTTGGTGCTTTTTTAAAGAAAAAGTTTTTTTCTTTAAAAAAGCACCAAAAAAAACATGCTGCCACTCTGTCCCCCCCCTGAGATATGCTGCCACTGTCCTCCCTCCCCGAGATATGCTACCACTGTCCTCCCTCCCCGAGATACGCTGCCACTGTCCTCCTCCCCCCCGAGATATGCTGCCACTGTCCTCCTCCCCCCCCGATACGCTACCACTGTCCTCCCCCCCCGATATGCTACCACTGTCCCCCCCCCGATATGCTACCACTGTCCCCCCCGATATGCTACCACTGTCCCCCCCGATATGCTACCACTGTCCCCCCCCGATATGCTACCACTGTCCCCCCTCCGATATGCTACCACTGTCCCCCCCCCCCCGAGATATGCTACCACTGTCCTCCTCTGCCCCCCCCTTCCCGACTTACCGGAGCAGACTCCCGGGTGTCTTGCGGGGCCGGCGAGGGACATCTACGCAATACGCGTATGCAACTTCCGGTACCGGTACCGGAAGTTGCATACGCGTATTGCGTAGATGTCTCCCGCCGGCCCCGCAAGACACCCGGGAGTCTGCTCCGGTAAGTCGGGGGTGGGCAGAGGTAAAACGCTTAGACAACCTCCCGTGCCGGCACCCCCCCCGTGGGAAGTACAGTAGGATACAGGTCCCCTGCACCGCTGCGGGTGATCTGTATCCTAACCCCGCTGCCTGCCCGGCGCCCGGGACTGCATGTCCCGGGCGTCGGGCGCTAGACCCCGAATATAGGCCGCACCCCCACTTTAAAAACTTAAAGTGGGGGAAAAAAGTGCGGCCTATATTCGAGCCAATACGGTAATTGCACACATGAAAGTATAGCAATGCAGATGCGACTTGGTGGTACTGGATATATAGCAGTTTATCCCATCAACACTGAATAGTGACATGATCAAATTATACCACAACAAACCCATATATAATCCTACAGGCAGGAGTCAGTGGTGAATAGTGAATCTAAGTAGTAAACGTGTGAGTATTTCATTAGTAATAAACCATCACAACTGGGTTGGCAGCTGGCCAGCTGGCTTTGAGAGAAGGATAAAATTGTTTACTATAATATGTTTTCAGCCATCAAGCTTATTTACATCAGAGACTGACAACAGTTCCTCTTGCGTTTTTCCACAACTCCGAGCTAGCTCAGGATGTGCCAGAAGTGGCTTGGATGTAGCTTGCTTCATTCTCTGCTTTCAGATCTAAATGTGAACCCTGCTTGACAGGTAATGTAGAATGTGGAATATGACCTCATTATATTTTCAGCAGCAGTTACTTGCAAATAGGCAAAGGCTCCTTTTTTTTGCTCGATAGGGGTAGGTAAGGGATATAACCCATGGAGGAAAAAAGGCAGAAAAAGGGATGTAATGATGGAGTGGGAATTAAGCATCTGGTAGAGAGAGGGGATAGCTAGAGAAGATGAGATTTAAGTGATCTAATTTTGTTACATTGAAGTTGTGAGATTCTAGGTGCCTCTCTCTCTCTCTCTCTCTCTCTCTCTCTCTCTCTCTCTCTCTCTATTTCTGTCCTTTAACTGACTGTTAGGCCCGGCTAGTTCCATGAGGGCTTAATATGATGAACATGGTTGCCTACTTCTATCTAATGATTACAATCATTAGTTGGATGAGCATAATTGAAGGTTGAAACAGCTAGACACCATAGTTCCATAGATATTGGAGTTTTTTTTAAGTAGATCACAATTTTAAATTGTTTAAAATTTGCTTTAAGAACTCAACACATCTCTACTTAGTACTTTTTTCATAGGAAACAGCAGACACGCTTGTAAAATCATTACAGAGTACTTCTACTGAACGCCACTCCTGTTTAATCTCGCACTCTGTTTTCTGTTTCTTTGTGATTAGAGCCTTTCCAATGATGCAGTTATTTTACAACAAATGTAGCCAATAATATATATGGTAATTTAGTAACACTTACTTCTGCAACTATATATTTTTCTTCCTAAATGCTCGTGTTGTTGAGGAAATCATTTGACTCGGTGATGATGTAAATATTAGGAAAACATATTAAAAACCAATATGTGTGTTGCTATCAGCTTGGCAGAGCCGTTAGGAATATTGGTGCACAGATGCTTGTATTCTCTGATTAACAATGTATTCTTGTGCCTAGCCCTCCAAAGAAGTGTGTTGATGATTGTGGTCAAGTGACCACTTGAAATATCTTACATGAAAATGCTGTACATTGCTCTTATTTTATTCTAAAATCTAACTATGATTTCTACATTGTTCAAAATACCTAAGTACATGTGGTTCAGTGAGTAAAGATGATAATTTACAATCCTTTAAGTCTGTGTGGGTAAAAAGCAGCACAAAACAGACATACAGAACAGATATAAAGTGGCACAGTTGTGATTTTTCTTTGCCAGACTGTTGAACAACCATATAAGCGTTAAATTCTACTTTTCGTATTTTTGACCAACATAGAATAGTTAGAAGATTTATTCTCTTGAGTTTGCAGGGATATTTAACTCTGGTCTCATTCAGCATTAAAAAAAGCCAGTTGCAACAAGCTACTCTTGCAAGAATCACTGAGCTCCGACAGAATGCATAGTTAAATCATGACTATCTCCCAAGATAAGCTCAGCCCTTCTTGCAGGACAAGTTCACTGGGGTTTGCCTATTCAAAATGAAATCAGTGGGTTCAAAACATATCTTCTGCATACCCACTGGTTAGTGAATGTTTTTACATGTTTTATGTGAACTTCTCATTGTCTTTTTCCCCTTCCAAAAAAAAGTTGTTGCTTTACTAGAGATAACATATTTGAATTTTTCCTGTTCCAGAAAACCTGCATTCGTTCAGACACATACTTTTAGAGAGACCATGTTTGATGATCTTGATGACATTTAATCACATTGCATTTATGTTACTGGGGAGGGAGTATGATACAAACATAGGCACTTCCATATTATCATACTGCAGCTACTTTATATTAAATATAATATATAATATAATTGTGGATGTAAATCATTTTTCATATTAGGGTATCATCTGGAATGTAGAAGAAAAGAGATCAGAGGCGGATAAGAGATAGTAAGTACACACTTTTTAAAAAATAAGCTAAGCAATAAAGCTTTTATCTTATATTTGGGTAAAGTAAAAACATGAGATTAGAAGCAGAATGAAAAAAAAATCTTAGGACAAATGCACTTGTGCGAGGGGTCTCGTTAGACCTCTTAGAAATCTTGTGAGAGACAGAGCAGAAAAGAAGCTGAGGGAGGGGGCAGGGAATTATCCAAAAAATTGGCCAGTTTGCCAGATGGCCTGTCCTGGCCTGATGATCATTGTAATTGATGCTGATCCTTAGTGCTGCCAGGAGATAGTCCTGAGTGTTTTTGGCATGAAAAAACTAATTTAATAAATATATTATTTTTCCTGGCTATGCATAATTGTAATAACTTGTGTAAATAACAAGGTTCAGCTGCAATACACACAGATACTATTAGATTCCAGTATACATGCTTAGGCCATTCATGGAAATGATTAGAATAAAATAATATACTCTGCCAAATAAGATTCTGTTAAATTATAAATGAATTATTGGTTGAAGGAATCATAAAGTATGTCATTTGGTTGTTATGTGAGAGTTTAAACAAATATAGTACATAGAACAGAAATATTCTGTTTCCATGGTTCATCCAAAACTTTTGCCTTTGTGTTTAACTAGTCAAAACCACAAATGTAAATATTTGCCCATGAAGTTCCAGTAAAAAAGGTATAATTGGGCCAGCCATGCTTTCATTTGTGTAATGTTAATTTTGTTTTTAGCAGACAACACTGTGGTAGTGAATTTAAACAGTGGGGGGAAAAAAACAGGATAATTGGCATTACTTTATCCAATTAAGGCATAGGTTAATGATAATAATTCTGACATAAAAGTGTTCCTTTTTCAAATGTGCTTATTCGTTTCAATAAGCATATTAATCTTAACCAAATGATTTTTATTACATAAAAGGAAACCTAGTTAGTGTAGTGTTTTGTACTCAGCGCTGCAATCTATTTTAATTAATTGAAAAATTATGTTTATGAGAATGCATCCGAGTCTTATCAAACATTAGGCTAACAAAATATTTTCATGGTCAGCTGCTTAGGTTATCATTGTATGATATTAAAATGATTATTTGGCATAAAATGTCATAAAGGCGCTTTCTTTTAATTTTAATGTGTTTAGCATCAGGCCATTGGACACTGGAAAAATGTGGCAACTAGGCAGGCTTAATGAAATCCGTTAGGTAGGAAGCCAGGTGAAGAGATGAAGGTGCCTAGAAAGAAACAGGGCACTGGAATCCGTCCGGAATCAGGAAGTCAGGAATAGGAGCCATTCACCATGAATTCCAATTTGATCAATTTATGTTATCAAGCCAAATCGGGGAAGAATAATACTGGGTCAGGGCAAGCCAGATCGGAACACAAATAAACCAAAGTCCCTGAAACAACTTAAGAAATTACACCAACAAAGAAGTATGTTTAAATAGGAAAATTCACACTGAATACAAGGTCATACGAGGTCATGCTTAAAACAGAGATTGGGTAGTTGCCAATTAAGAGGAGGTGGCAGGCATGTTCGACTGCGAACCACTACCTCAGGAGATCCATGTGACGAGGGTTGGCGTGGGAGGCCTCTGATACTGTGGGACGGTGTCCCGACCATTGAGAAGGCAGCCAGACATCAAGGTCATCACAGGAAGTGACCATGAAGTTAAGTTCTAACAGCAGGTTCCCCAACAATTCTGTACTAACCACTGCAACTCAGGTACAGTTCGTTTGTTAATCGCATCAAAAAGAATAGTTTAGTTACAGAGGCCACATGCACCTAGAAGAACGCAGAAATGAGGCATGTATCTAGTTCATAATTACTATATTGATACATAAATATGAGACGTCTACAATATTTCTGGTCGCTATAAACAATGTTATGACAATGAACAAGTAGCAAAAGGTACCTCCAACACAATACTAAAACAAGTTATATAAAAGGTTGGACTAATAATTAATATGCATATTAACACTATATTATTACTTACTGAGTTTGCTATGCATTATAACGAACAGCCCCAAGCTATTTTAATGTGCAAGAAGGTATGAGTTTGCCCTGGATAATCTTCAGTAAATATATTCTTGATCTACCTAACCCTCTGTACCCTCCGCTTCCCATAATAATCACTTAATAAGTCTAAAAGATCGTCAGCCCACAGACCATGGTGATCCAAGTATGCAGTTCAGTTTGTTATATCATATTCAGTGTGCGTCGTCCCAGCCATAGTGAAACTTAACATGCATATGACAAATATATGTTTTAATATATGTTTCAAGAACACATTTAATCTTTACTACCATATATGTAACATTGAATACCAATAGTAAGTAAATATATTATTAGTTTGGTTCAGTTTGATTGTAGGCTGATTTATATTGTACCACCAAAAGTACAGATGAAGAGGACCATTGTACATTGTTATGTTGGCAACTGAAAATGTCAAACTCACTCCAAACCAATATTCATCACAGAAACAAATGTGGGCCTTTGGCAAAACAATGGCAAAAGTGACATATAGCAAAATAATGCTATATATTTTAGCAAAATAATGGTAAAAGATAAACTTGGCATACTTGGCAAAATTACAGAAGCACTGTGAACAGCTCCTCTGACTGTTAAAGAACCTTCACAATTTCTGTCCTGGTGAAAAACACTAACTAAAATTGTCTGTCTTCTGGTTTGCATGCCCCCTGCCCATTGTCCCTTTGATACTTTGCTACAGTTTTCTTCAGTGCCACACTAGCTTCACCATTCCCTTACACTGTAAGTTAGTGACTTAACCCCAAAAAGGTATTCTACTTTTTCAATTTTAAACAAAAAAAATGTTGAATCTATTTTTTAAGAAGAGCAAAAGAAAGCGTATATTTTGCAAGAAACATGAGTTCTGTTACACCAATAAATCCTTTTAAACTAAAGTTTTCCAGTCTGTTACATGGATTAGTCACAGCTGGAAAAAAGTATGGAATTCAAACTTATAATGTAGCAATTGAAGGCAGAATTAATTAAATGGTGAGCTTTTTCTGTTCTAAGAATGTATAAATATGTTCAATTACTTTATCCGTTTGCATTTATTTTTTTTAGTCTCGCTCTCACTCACTTTTACTCTCACTCTCTCTCTCATGCTATCTTCCACACTCTATCTCCCTACCTTCTCTCCAAGCGGCTTTGGTGTCCCTGTCTTCTTTTCTGTAGCTCCGCTTCTTGCCTTGTCTCTTCTTGTTTTTCTGGGTTTTTTTGTCTTCTGTATTCTTTCTTCTGTCTTTCTTAGTCTGCCTCTCCCCACTATCCAGTCTGCAGACTAGGCCTCCTGGAGTACTTCTGCGCAGAGCCTTTGCGCACAGCATGGGGACAACCTTACCCCTGACTACAAGAATAGCATCAGGACTGCATTTCCACAAAAGGTGGAAGTACTCCAAGTGGGGAGAAGTGGATCATGAATACATGCAGAAGAATACAGTCGACAGAAGAACTAGAAGAAGCAAGACAATGAGCGAGCTGTGAAAAGAAGTCAGGGAAACCGTAGTGGTTGCTGGAGAGGGTTAGGATTTGGCGAGGGTGAGTGAGAACGAATTTCGTTTCAAAATGGAAAAAGGCCTCCGTATTTCATCTGCACCAAAAGGGCAGGAAACAAAATTTGTTGTCCAAAAATAAATGGACCAAAAATAAAAGAAAACAGTTGCCAAATTTGAAAATAATTTTTGGTCCTTTTTGTATAATATAGTCTGTATACACACACTAAATGGAAACAAATAGGTGAATAAAGCAGTGTTTCAAACGAGGAACATGTCACATATAGACTCTATGGAAATATATGTAGTACAATTAAGATTTAAACTTTACCTCAGGTTTCTAAGACATAGAAATTGCATTTTTTTGGTTTTCCCTTCACAAGCAAATGTAAAACTCGCAGCTATAAGTTACATAAAGTCACTGCACAGTTTTACGTTTTTTTATAAAAAATTATTTGTGTGTTATTAAATCTAATTGCAAATAAGAAAGAATCGCAAACCATGCAAAATATAATACCCAGCACATTTTTTTTTAGCATCTATTTTTGCATGCACAACTTATTGGGAATTTAACGTGGGGCTCGGAAATTTGAACCCAGACCCAATCTGGAAGTACTGGTTGTATCTGCATCTTTTTACATGTGATAAATATGGCAGTTCGTCCTCCATGTCTCTAAAATAAAGCGCTATAGCTGTGTATTCATTTTTGGAGTTTTAGTACTTCCTTTTAAGACACATCTTTTTTTTTGTCTATAATCATATAACATATTTTTCATTTTCACAGTTTTATTCATTGATTTTTTTTAACATGATTTACAGTGCGTGGTATCATGTAATTGTATGCTTGTATCATCCTGCAAGTGTAGAGCACAGGAGATGAATTATCAGTTTAATTTCTACCGAGTAATCAATGGAAGCGAAATGATATAGTTGTTCACCACAATAGTTAGTCAGGCCTACAGACGGTTATTTGTGGCCAAACACTTAATGGGTGTTTATTATTCACTGATGCAGAAAGAACCATATGTTAAGCCAGACAAACTTCTGAAATACATGCTGTTTATTCCTTTGTAAGTTTTAAGCTACAAGCCTGAATTACAGCCAATCGCGTTCGTTCTGGGACCATCGGGGCTGTGTATTAAGAGCATGACTGGAATATTATGATGAACATTTTTAATATTCTATTTTTTATGTTGTTGTTCCTTCAGCATAGGCAGATTTTATGTTACTATGCAAAATTCAAATTTTGCAAGGCAATGGGAGAGGATCTTTTGAATGTTCTTGCATACAACCTATTGAAATTGGATGAATAATAAAGTATTTAGCCAAAAACAATGAAAATGTATTTCCGCTTATATTTGGGATGCAGCATTTATTGACAGAACTGTTAAAAACATGAACATTGTGTGTCTACTGATGATGTAAAATAATAAAGGACATATCGTCTTACTGTAAGTGTCCATGATTTTACCTTTGGAGGTGCCAAAACCTCTCTGCGGCAATGTATCATTTTAACGTGCATACTGAACCTTATAACTGTATGTATATATATATATATATATATATATATAAAGTCCAAAAATAGTTACCGGCACTCCAGGGACTTTCCAAATAACCACACAAACAACTTCGGTTTTCAAGTCAACGTTTCAGTCTTGTTTATTACAGACTTTCATCAGGACATCAGACTGAAACGTTGACTTGAAAACCGAAGTTGGCATTTGGAGTGCAATTGTTAATTTTGGACTATATATATATATATATATAAATATATATATATATATATATATATATATATATATATATATATATATATATATATACCTGATATTAAATAGCATTAATAGAAAATATAGAAAAATATGTTAATAGAACATTCTACTCATTTGTCCAAACATAATGAGCAACCAAAAAAATTGGGACGCCAATATATATATATATATATATATATATATATATATATATATATATATATAAATATATATATATATATATATATATAAATATATATATATATAAATATATATATATATATATATATATACATATATATATATATACAATACATATATATATATATATATATACACACATATATATATATATACATATATATATCTATACATATATATACATATATATATATATATATACATATATATATATATATATATATATACATATATATACATATATATATATATATATATATATATATATATATACATATATATATATATATACATATATATATATACATATATATATATATATATATATATATATATATACATATATATATATACATATATATATATATACATATATATATATATACATATATATATATATACATATATGTATATATATATATATATATATATATGTATATATATATATATATGTGTGTATATATATATGTATATATATATATACATATATATATATATATATATATATATATATATACATATATATATATATAACATAAATGTGATAAACACATACCTACAATGAAATTCCCACAAAACAACTTTTTTTTTAGTTTTCAAAACCCACTCAACAGTGTTAATAATGTACTGGTGGACATTGAAATTGTGTGCATTGGTTTAACTGCCAGCTCATTCCAGGGCAAATTGCTATCCTTATATGCTTAATTCGTAAGAGATGTTCCTTCATTTGGAGGATATCCAAGTCTACATAAATGATCTACTTTTTGCTTGGATGCATACATTTAAGAAGTGCCCAGAGCATGCAAGGATGTCCAGAAAATATCAGAAAAAAAGAATTATTTTATATTATGACACATAGAAGAAAATGTTTAAATACTTTGGCTTCTATCTTTGTAGTTTCCATCTTTCTTTTTAAATTAAAGTGATAGCCAATGGCAAAAAATGCTAAAAAGCCTTTTTTTTTATCAATCAAGAGAATACTGTTTCAACCGCAACTAAAATTCTGCTCACATTGAAACATTGGCAGAGCTGATACAGTAATTATGAATTAATCACAATATAGTGCATTACTATCTTTAACATTACACACTTTCTGAATTACTTAATGGTAATAGTGTCGAAGATTTACAAGGCGCTTTGATACCTCTAAGAGGATCAAGCACTGTACGCTTTGGTTTAGAACAGAAAACCTCAAAGGTCTTACTATGTCAGATTCTGAATTCTCTGGATGCTGCAAGCTATGCTATAAAAATGTCACTTAAGTCACTATGATTAAAAAGTATTTTACCTAATAAATAATATATAATTATGGTTTTTTTTCTCTTATACTCTCTCGTTTCAATCTATATATGTAGAGTAAGAAAAAAAAAAAAGGAAAATCTCTTGAAGAAAAAGTAAAAAGTAAAGCAATACCACTATACAGGAAATATATATTTAATAAATATAATGGAAGTTTTACATCATTTTCAGCATTTTGTCGTGTGCTTTCCCACCTATGTGTAACGGAGATCTGCCAATGGCATGGATTGATAAAACATTAAAAAAAATTGGATTTCTCCAACCATAAGAGATATTGTTGGGGGCATTTAGTTAACTGAAGTTTCATTATAATTTCATTGAAAAGGTGCAAATCTACAAAAAAAATCCAGCAAAATAACAATAGTAATAATAATAATAATAATAGTTTTCTAACTAACCCTAGTTAAAATGTTATTATATGGTACTGATAACCAACCCAGATACAAGTACTAATGAGTTTATATTAATAGTGCAATCCTGATCACTTTGACCAAACTCCTTAGCCTTAAAAATGTCTTCCAAATCAACTGCGTAAAGATACTTGGAAAAATACTATGTTTTTTGCACGGTAATCATATTTTACCCTAATTTGGGATGCTAAAACAAGGGACCTGTACCTGTGTGTTTTAGTGTTTTAGTGTCGAGGGAGGGGGGATTTAATAGATCAATAAACTAATAATTTTAGAAGATTATTATCACTAGGATTGTATTATATCTGAAATCTATATTTCAGTGTAAATATTTTCCATGTTTAGTAAAAGTGAATTTAAAAAAATGAAATACTTTTAACAAGTAGAAATGGGTTGAGTGGTGTGGCACGCACTTTCCCTACAGGCTAGGGTGAGACAGCCAGCGGCATTAATTCGGGAAAGTCCACATACACTTAATGAAATTGTCATGTTGCATCTAAACAGGGGAAGAAAAACAGAGATATCCCTGGTTTTTATAAATATGCTAATTTATACACAGGATACATACAGAATAAATGCTTCGTATACTTAGATATTTTCTCTCTACCTCTTAGATTGCTTGCACTATTGTGACATGTGACACACTAATTTAGTTATTAACTGTCTATTTTTATAGCTTTTTGCTTTATAGTTTGAACTGCAAATGTGATTTAGGCTTAGTGGAGTACATTGTTAAGACACATACAAAAGTAATTCTTTCATATCCCACTGTGCTTGCTCATCCTATCACTTCTTTCCTGTCAGTTGGTTTTGTATAATTACACTGCTGTATCTGGGAAAGTGCTTAACCCATTTCAGCACAGTTGTCAATAGGACTTAATATAATATTCCAAATGGTAAACATTTTGCCTGACTGACAAAAGCCATCTGCTCTCACAACATGTAGTTTTGTCCCCAAAATTAGAAACTTATGTTAGTTATATCTTGTTTATTATCATGTTGCAGCTGTTTCTACCAATATAATAATAATCCATCGCCCACCCCCCCTCTATCCCCCATATATATATATATATATATATATATATATATATATACATATACATGGCTGTGATGGCTACAAAGAGATAGTAGAAGTGGCATTATAACGAAGAGAAGCAGTGAACTGATAGGTTGGCAGGGAAAGGATTTGGGATTGAGCAGCTGCCAGTGGTGTGTTTTCCTTAGTAAATGTGTCACTTGATAAAGTTAGAGGGAAAAAAACAGGGAGAAAGAAGAAAGGAATGAAGATAAAACAGATGAAAGACAGAGAGAAGGGAGTATAGAAGGGAGTCGGAGAGGAGGACAGAGAGAAGAAAGTGGGTATGAGAAAGAAGAGAAGGAAGAAAGGAAGAAATAAAAGTCAGTGTGGCTAAATAGAAAGTTGACATTAACACTAACGCACAAAAAGTTTGAGCTGCACTATAAGGGTGTTCACATGCTGTAGGCGAAAACTGAAAAGAAAAGGTGAGGAGATAACCCACATTCTCGTCAGTGTAGATTATGCGGAAAGAAAAGAGTGCCTGACACTGTCGTGACCACCAAAACTGTGAAAAAAATTGAGATGTGACAAGTATATTTCCTTTTGTTTATGCAGCTGCCGTGGGGTTTATAAAGCATTAATCTCAACCGGTTAAAAAAAAAAAAGAGTAGCGTTATCCAGAGCTTAGTGTTGTTAAGGTCTCTGTAAGTCGGGTCAGTGAAGAGATTGGCACAGTGGTGCATAAAATGAAGTGTCGCGGAGAAAGGTAGATTACTCATGTAGAGGTGTTTGGTATGAATTGGCGTGATTAAAGGCAAGCGACGGGGAGGTCTATTAGTACGTAGGTACAGTCATCTAGATGGCATACAATTGAATGAATTAGTATTTTTGTTAAGTCTTGTGGGATTTTACCACTGAAAGAAGCATGATTGTAGTGTTTGTCAGGTAGTTTAGCCATGTTTGCATTCCTGTGGATTACTTGTGGATCAATCATATTGGAAATTGACATGCACTCAGAAACATATTTGTTGTCATTATTGCTGAGTGCCAGGACATGACATGGATACAGCGTCTTCGGAGGTGTTACTTGTTAGGCATTGTTGTCTATAGTATAAATAGGCTTGATGGGTGTGATCAAATATCTCCTTTTGAAACCAGTCCATTAAGCAGGGCAGTCTGTCCCTGGTTCTGCTAGCATACTGCCATCTCAACTAATATATGTAAGCAATTATGCACTGCTGTCTTTGCAGTGATTGCTTGCAATTGTTGTGTTTTTGATGCATGTTGTAAATGGAAAAGGTAAGTAGGTTTGCTCCATAAACTGTAAGATTTTGCCATCTCTTAATGTATTAAAATAGCATAGTACTATTTAACATTGAGCTCTGCTTTCTATCTATTAGGCAATATATAAAGGTGGAACTTTAACAAAGCTTTCCCTGCAAAGAAGCCTTCATTTGTGATGGGTTCCTAAATCTTAGTCATAATGCTCCTGGCTGTTTTAGCTTTTTTTCCCTGTCTAGTCCCAAGGGTGACATGAATAGACTTCAAAATGATTTCTGTGTCAGCGTTTTGAGTTAGCTGGGCTTTGCCACTTTGATAAAATCATATTGAGAAATCATTGAGATTAAAAGATGGCAACCATATAAATGAAAAACTAAACGTTACATTTTGATATCTCATATATATACACAAATACATAAGTAGTATCAAAATTTAACTCTATCAAATAAATTAGGTGCAGATGTATTGTCTACAACACAGCCAAAATCAAACTTTATCTACTTAATGTTAAAGTTAAGGTGAGCTAAGGTGCATTTATTTATGAAGGTAAAGGATTATAGGGTATAGTAAATACAGTTAAAGGTAGTGGATCTCAATGTCTATTTCCTTATTACAAAACAAGCCTATATTTATATTTGATTTTGTACTTGTATTTGAATTGTATGAGATGATGAGTGTAGGGTATAAACTGAAAAACTAATTCAGGATTTATATGTATTTGATCAAAACAGTCAAATAAAATAAAGCTTCTTCTGGGAGGCTGTTCCACAAATCCCCCCCCCCTCATTAAAGGACATCTTCCTTACATTGCTGAAAGATGGTTTATGGTATAACAAATGAAGTAGTACGCACAATAAACGTTTATGAGTCAGAGGGTTCATCTGGAGGAATTCTGTTATATAATAACAGTGGGTTAATTTCTTAGTGGATTGGGCTGTGGTGCAGGTTGGTTTCTGGTAAATTTTAAATATAGTTAAAATTGTGAAATCAACATCTTATGTGCATACCTGGAAATTACTCATGATGGTTCATCCCGTGCTCTCCTACTTCTGGTGAAGTGGCTTGTGGGGACGGTTCTTTCCACACAATGGTCAAGACTAGCTAAAGGGACACTCCAGCCATCATATGCACTTTACTGTTATACTAACATGATCCCTTTTAATATCCGTGTTGTCGCTTTTGCAAATACATAGGGATCCTGCAGCATCTACCCGTATGCATTTACTCCATTTCTACCAATATGTCTCTATTCACCTCCATTCTGCTCCAGCATTGACTCAAGTAAAGCTGCAGATGCCCCCCGTGTGCATGTGTGGAAAGCACTCCCACTGATTTCAATAGAAGCACTTTCCTGCCAGTGGTGAGAATGGTCAGACCATGGGAGAAAGAGTTCCCAGGTATGCTTATGTGGCCTGAAGAAAATGCATTAAAACAATACATGCCTGATGAGGGGACCCGAGAGGCCTCGAAAGCTTGCAATCTATATTTACTCAGTTAGCCAATAAAGGTATCATTCTAACTCCAATAAAAATTTCAATCCAAGAAGGGTGGTCTCCCAAATACTTGTGCTATGGTTGTCATATGAGTTTTGAATTCGGATCTCTTGGTCTAGCCTCTTCTTATGTTTGTCTACTGTGAATTTAGATTGAAAATGCCATGTCCTACTAATATCTAGATGCCATCACATAGTGTGGTGATTTTATAATGAGGGGGCACAGATATTGCTCATAAAAGAGAAACCTAAACTCTCTTTAAATATATAGGCCAGTAAAATCATTGCTATGCTTTTATATAATAAGCTATAGTTACGTAGTATTGTTTTTTCCTTGTTTTACAGAACATAGTGGGGTAAAGTATTTCATATGGTTTTCGTTTTGATATGCTGTGCACATGACATTAAAAAATCCATGCAGAATATTGTTCCACTCTGTGTAATCTAGTTAATGCTTGTCTGCATCATGTTCCCTTTGAGAATTAATCGATTGTTTATTTTTGAGCATGAAACCGTCACAAAATTCCAGAAACAAAATATGTGTCTAAGAAACGAAATCATGGAAGGGAAGGTTGTTAGTGTGGTAAACAGTAAGATACATTTTCTATCACAAACATAAAAAGCTAGGAATAAGTGTTGAGCCAGAAAATGCACCCACATTTCATTGTATTTATATTTTAACGATGTGTCCAGCAACAGTAGTTGCTTATAATAGGAAAAAAAATAATAGAATAAAGATGACATACATCCTCTTCCACTTCTGGACCATGGATATAAAATGGCATGGAAAATATACAGAAAGGGGAGCATATACATATTCAGATTACCAGGTTGCTATTAGAATAAAATTGACCAATAAATACACAAAACAAAGCAAGAATTCAAATGTCCCTGCTGGTGTCAAAGTGGTCTGCTTAAAGCAGGCACTACTGTTTGCCAGTTTGTTCTTAATGGTTGGTGCTACGCCGGCAGAACATTATGGTTGCACACAAGGCCATACACAGGATTTCTGGCACCCCTATTACACGCGCTTGCTAGCATAGAAGAGAACTTCATTGATAACACCAACATATCAGATCAGCATTCTAGACGGCCACCTTGTTTACATAGAGGGTAGACTTGGCCCTGCATGACCATTGACAATGCCAGGGTTTCCAATTTTGTTTTATTTTCTGACCTCAGTAAGTTCTTTTTATATGATAGAAGTCTAGTCTCTGAACCTAAAGTTGACATGTAGTGATCAGGACTACAGTCTGCACAGCTGATAGGTCAATTGCTAAAGGAGAGACATGCACACACATGCAAACATTTTGCATGGTCAGATGTTGTTTTCTTATGCATAATGACACCATTATGCCTATACCAATATACTTATCTTTAAATAGATAAACATAAACAATGAAACATAGGATAAATTGCTTACCTGGAAAACATTTAACCAACTTTTGAATGAAGTACAGCTCATAATGACCAAATAAATATACTGTATATATGAATATATATATATATATATATATATATATATATATATATATATATATATATATAATTCAGTGTCGGTAAACACACATTGTCTCTTAGTTTATGAATCTGGGTGAACTGGTCTAAATTTGTTTCCCTCTCCTCTCTATGTGAGTTGCTATTCTACTTGTTATATCTGTATCTCTGACATTGAATCTAACCCATTATTTCTATTTTAATGTGTATTAAATAACCATAAATTATATACTATACCAAGAATTTGAATAGTATCTCCCCAAGTTGCTTGGTGAAGAATGATAGAAATTCCTAGAAAAACATTTAAAACATACTACTGGTCGTGCCTAAGAATTAACATTTTCACAGTGTGTGCTTGTCTTTAATCCACAAAAACACATTATATATATATGTATATGATGAATGTATGATGAATTCCAAGGCACAATTATTCACAATAAACAAACTAATTTTACTATAATTTACATTACATGGCAGAATTTCTACATCTAATCAGCAATATGTGCCTAAACTCCCTTCTGATCATCAAACTAGATTGCAAAGCTCTGCAAGTGCATTTCCACGGCATGTGATAAATATAAAATAAACAAAACGTGCATATAAAATATAATGAAACATATACTACATATACAGTATATGCATATAAATACTGTATATATGTAAGTATATATTTATATACAGTATACATATAAATACAGTATATCTCTATATATATAAATACAGTATATGTATATACAGTATATATATATATATATATATATATATATATATATATATATATATATATATATATATATATATATACTTAAGTTAAAATGGTTTTAACAGAAATAATGAAACATAGAATTTTTACATTGCAAACATTTAACCAGCTTAAACAAAAACAAAAGCATTGAGCTAAATTCAATGTTGGCGATAACACATTTTTTTCTCAGTTTATAAATCTGGGTGAATTTCTCTATTTGTTTTCCATTGCTGTCTATATTATTTTTTATTTATTTAGTTATTTTTAATTATTGTAACTTTCTTTATATGACTCAAAACCATGAGGAAGGTAGTAACTTATGTGCCCTTGATGTTCAAAGTAACATATATTTTGAAAATATTACATTGTTAAAGATACGTCTGGTATTTTCAAAAACAATATAACAGAATACCCTTTTCACATCCACCAACCAATTTAACAAAATGTCTTTTTTTCCAATTAAATGGAAAAAATGGCATGTTACTTTCTATGGCCCTAGCTTTTCTAATTAAGACTGGCATGATGTTTTTCAGATTCAGTAGAGTGGTGAAAAGGAACAAGTAAATTAGTTCTTCAGGTTGGCAAACAATAGGTGGAATACATTGGAGGAGCTCCACTGATGTGTCATCGCTCACTAAATTTCAATATCTTTTACAGAGCTGGACTCTGTTTTCTGACTTTTAGCATAAAAGGACATAAAGACTTCAATAAATTCTTGCTGGTAACAAACTTTTCAATACTAAACAGAGCGTGCAGATCTTGCTAATCTGGTCCTTGAAGACTTGCTTTTCCTTGAGTGCCAATGTGGGGCAAAAAGTTCAGATAACATGTGACACTGCTAAATAAAACTCACTTCTTCTTGTGCTACAAATATTTCATGTTTGCAACATATCAGCTTCCAAAATAATTTTCTGGAAACCTATATCAATAATAAATTGGAGCTCGGAATTAACTTTTAATACTTCTAAATGTAGGCTGATCCACTTGTGAGTTTTGCAGAGGCAAGGGACACATGATGCAGCTAAACTATATTTGATTTTAATGTGAAGGAGAAAAATGCAATGACCTGTCTAAAATCCAATTCTCAGGGCTAGAATCTAGCCAACAACTGCTAACAAATGCTACAATGAAAGCTAAAGGAAACATCTGACCTTAAGTCATTGAATAGTGTCTGTAGATCATTAAGTCAGATTTGCTAGACAATACAAAACATGTCTAGAAATTTCTAGACAGATCTAAAATCAATAGTATAGTTTATGTAGTGCATGTGTATAATTTTTAATCATTTTAATTTTTTAATTATTACTACTGGGGCCTGCTCCCACATGGCACAGGGGATTGCTACCTTGGGCAGTATCCTTGGGATCCACTTCCCTCCACAGTGGGGCTGCGCTTAGTGGTGGAAATGTGTTGCAGCTGGCAGGGGAGTGTGTCCTATCGCCCGATTGTGCTGCCTCATTGGTGGGCCCCTGCTTGAAGGAGGAAGGGGGCAGACCCTCTCAGGCCTGCATCTCTTCACTGTATCACTGAAGGGATGGCATCCTGATATTGGTGGGAGGAGTCTAAAGCCTGCAGTCCTATATAAACCCTGTACTCACTTCAGTCTATGCTTGTATGTTTCCAAGCTGTGGTACCTAGAAAAGGAAGGCCCTAACCTCTTGTCCATCCTGAAAGAACATTCCTGTCCACTCTTCACACCCCTTTAGCACCTAAGCCTGCCCTTACCCACAATGACCATAGGTCAGTTATTGCCTCCTCTTAATCCAGGCCGGAACATGCAGCCCTCCTTTTTTGGGGGGGTATCTATGCCTCCCTATATTACTGTACATTAATATGCATAAATATAACATTTTATTGGATATATGTTGTGCAATATATGGATTATTTTTAGTAGATTACAAAGTCAATTGTCAATTGTCAGTGTGGAAAATCATTCCTGCAGTCTGAACAGTAGCAGAGGGAGTAACGGGAGTGGCTTTATGTATTTAAGGTCCCTAGAAAAAAGGATTATTCTGGCCTCTTGGCGTACTTCCGCTTAGCCTGGGCGCACAGCTCACCCCCAATTGTAGGAAAATGGGAGAGGTTTTCCCAATGGTGGGTGCCATGCCCCCCCTTTTGGGGAAATACTCCAATTTCAGATATTATATATTAATTCAGATGGATTCATGGAGAAAGAGAAGTGTAGAAATACTTAATTACCATTAAGTGATATGCCAATAGTTTTTGAAATGGTTTCCAACTTTTTTAGTTATTTTGATAACATATATGCCACTTGCTATGTCATATTTATCCAGTATATAGGAGCATTTATTATTTAAATTATTCAGCTATTACACAATACAAGAAGACACACGTAGCTGTGCATATCATTGAACAAATGTGTTATTCTTAAAAGTGAAGAAAAGACTAAATTGTTGTTACAAATAAATAAAAGAACAGCTATATTTGCATAAATAGACATTGTACATCTACTTTGAGCGAATCATTCACATCAGGTTTGAAAAGATAAATAGCTCATTTTGACCCCTGGGACTCCTTGGCACACACAAGAAAAAGTTCTGACAAGGATCTTCAGAATGAAAGTCTTTGAAAACAATGGAAACAATATAAAGAACACTGGATAAAGGAACGACATGCAGGCTATGGGAGTTCAAGCTTAAAGTAGAAAAAAAAAGATGGGTGATCAAATTGTGTCCTTGGTAAAAATACCATATATAAATAGACTGTGTTGTAAAAACCTCTCACTAGTATTTCTCTTTTACTGTCTGTACACTTCTGTCTGCAGCATATATACTGAGAAATCATCTTAATAAATAAGGGCATTGGACATTTGGTCAGATGAGAATCATGATTTGGAGAGTATTAAATCACAGGAATAATTTATCTACCAGCATACATTGTTGAATTATTTAGTTGATTTAATCTGTTGACAACAAAAATCTATAAAATTACATATACCTTTACCATTATACTGTGCAGTGCTTTGGGGGGAATGTTAGTGGAGCTGGGGCCTTAGAACTCAGGTAAGCCTCTGACCAGTTGTGTAGTTAAACTGGTTTTAGCCAGGGAACCTCCTTAGCAGTCCACTCCATGACCTGCCTCTGCAATTGTACTGCCCTCTACTGAACACAGGATATGATGTAATATCCAAGGCTCCAACTCAGCAGGACATGTGGCATTGAGCACAGCAAACTATTGAGACTAAACACAGGCATCTTTAATGTAATCGGGTCAGTTGAGGACCAACATTAGATATCTCCCTTATAAATGGTACAAGTGGTGCACTGGGGTAGAGAACCCTATAGCCCCATAGGATCTGCTGCCCTAAACCAGTAAATCTATCTAGTATTCATTCTTCTAGTATCTAAGAAAAGTGTCTCACTACAATAACCACAACGTTAAGGTGTATTCTATGACCAAATCCTATGCCACCAATAAGAATTGTAAAACAATGGCACTCTGTGTGAGCTGAATTCACAGAAACGGTTAAATATTTAAGGGTTTCTTAGTAGATGTAAAGCTCTGATAGTTATTGTTTTTGCACATAAAAAACATGATCTTTTTTTCCTGGAAATAGCATCACCTCTAAATGTTGTTCAGCTCAATCACCATAAAAAGTACAAAAATTAAGCAGGAAAAATGATGTAAAAGATGTTAGTGTTTGCTGAGACAACAAAATTTCAAAAGGGCTTCTATTCAGCTGTTCCAATCATTACTCTTACAATGTTTTCTTCAGGATCCTTATAAAGCAATATTATATATTAATCTGCCATTAACCATTTCAATTCCTGCTGAGTGTGCAGCACTTTATAAAGTTATCTTAGTAATGTGTGCAGTATGTTGCACTAAAACTTTACTTTGCGTCTTAATCTTCTGCAGTTGAGTAGGACATTAAAAAGTCAATACACAAAAAAAAAAAAAAAAAATGTGTGTGATGATCACCGTGTACCATCCATCTATATGAAAATGGGTCAGGGCAAAAGAAAACCAACCCGACCAATTTTTCATAAGGTGTTATAAACATGTTCCTGTTGACAAAGACAAACTATCGATGATACATCTTAATGTTCAGACTATAAAATAGTTTTTTTACTCCCCGTGAATTGATATAGAAACCCAATAAAAACTATTTATCAGCCGGACATAAAGCTGGTGCTTGTTTGAAATTTCCATTTGCACTTTAGCAAGTGACACCGGCTCTTCACATTTGTTAGAATGGAATCATTTACCATTTGACATTGTCACCTTCTTTATGGTCCTACACAGTGCTTGCCTGAATACTCTCAATATCTGATTTATGCTGATGGCATTAACCTTTGATATCTCTACTACTTCTGTCTGGCCTTCCATTTGAAAGTCCCCCTTGTTATTGTTGATCAGAACTCAGCTGAAATCCTTTCTCCTCAATGAAACATCTCGAATTCTTTTCTGTTAACACTGTGAGCTCAAAATACACAAAGATCCCTTTGTTGATTTGTGCCATAGATAGATAGGTTTCATTCCTTATTGGGTATTGCATGCTGACATACACTGGGAATAAAGGTTTGATAAATTCCATCATATGACTTTTCTTCTTGGTATAAAGTGTATGAAAAGCACAGAGGTGAAATTAGTTTTGCCATACAAGGCATAGAAGCAATGTGCTGTTTTATTCCCTAGAATACCGACCGCAAACAAACGGCTTACTGGCTGAATAAATTCTAGTGCAAGACCATCCAGCACTCCTGGAGGCATCGCTGGACTAGAACTCGCATCAGCCTATATATTTATTTGCAGCAAAAACACTAGAGAGTCACATGACATATGTGACATGCTATGTACTGTGTATGTATGTATGTATGGATATCTATTGCTATAACTTGAGAGTCTCTACTGTATCTTTCAGAACCGTTCCAAAATGTTAATCCACAATGAATTCAAGTGAAGAGCCGTGTCAGATTTTGAAAACAACACCAAAAAAAAGTGTTGGCTCAATAAATCTAATATTTGATTTGCCTTGTAACAAGGTTCCTTCATTTGGATCGAGTCTGCTGTTAGGATCTCTTAGAAATTATAAAACCCCGAGGATGAGCACTAAAATATTCTCCATATCATCATTTTCTTTGTTGGCCACACAGTACCCATTTAGTGGTGAAACACATTCTTCATCACAACCATCACACATAATTCCATATATTCAGAGCATATCATAAAATATGACAAATTGTTTATCATTAAGACTATATGTGTGGTGACGGATTGCAGGATATGGTTCCGGACAATGGGAACATGGTTTGGTAGTTCCCAGTTGCAGCCACTGATTTGGGGGAACACTACCCAATATTTTCTATGGTTTATTTTGAGCTCCTGTGTGGAGTGGGTAAAGAGCAGAGAATACTGGTTTTTCCTCCCACTACCAGTTTATGCACAACAGAATCCAGATCAGATCTTCCCTATAACTAGGTCTAAATTGATCGCAGGCACATGCAGTCTTTTAATGGAATTATATAGGGCACACAAAGTTTAGTATATATATATATACTATGTACGACCATAATTTGCAAAGTGGCGAAGTCTAAGAGACTGAAGAATAAATTGTCCAATGCATTTTGTTTGTGACAAGCATACATGGAAGGCACTGTTTTTTTAAACCAAAAGACATTTCCATGGAAACAGATACTATTACTATTTTTTGTTAACTGTAGTTTTCCATTGTAATTATAATGGCTATTATAGAGGACACACTGTTGTATTATTCATCTAAAAACCACATTTTAAGTACATTTCAGTGCATTATTTGTAAAGATTTTATATTTCTGATATATATTGTGATATCTTTTTCTATTAAAATACAAAGGAAAGGAGGGACAGAAGTCAATCGGCTTCTAGTAAAATTTTAGGAGATGAAATGCACTAAGGTGTCATTGTAATTGTATGTATATTTCAATAGAATATTTGTTCACTTGTTTATTTTAATTTATATGTTGAAAAACACTAATAAAAAGTAATACATTTTTTTATTATTTTCAGAGGCGCTTGCCTTATAAAACATATTATATTATATTATTGCAAATACTTGACTGCGTTTATAGCTATTATGAGAACTTTCTGTGCTGAAATTCTGTGAGCATTAGGGCCAATCCGGCCTGAACTCTAGTTTGTGATAGCTCAGCACATTAACAATGTGTTGACTTCAACAACATACTTACCAAATCCTCCTGAGACGAACTCCAATTGCAACAATGACTTAGAAATTCAAAATAGACATATTGCGATTCTTACAGACTCCTTCCTAGCTATTTCTGCAGTCCATCATACTTAGTTACTCAAGGTCCCAGTTATTGAAGGAT
The DNA here is from genome assembly GCF_027358695.1 of Spea bombifrons. NCBI lineage: Eukaryota > Metazoa > Chordata > Amphibia > Anura > Pelobatidae > Spea > Spea bombifrons. Next base: position 88,830,944 of record NC_071089.1, on the reverse strand, counting down.
CTTGGAGAATTGACATGCCAAGGACCTTAACGTTCTCTTGTTAATGCATTGCTAATCTTTAGGATCAGATTGGTCATTTGGGAATATCCATCCCAGGAGTAAAATTAATGCATTTTGGGATCTAGTGAATGGGCTTCCAAGATATACTAAGAGAAGTGTCTTACAAAGCAGCCAAAATACTAGGCTTACTGTTCTTAAAATACACTGCTGGTTCTTAGAGACATAAAAAAAACCCTTGTGGTGTCATTAGAAAATAATGGCTATGTCTACTGTCATTTTTTCCAGCATTTTTTTTTACTGCCTTATCATTAAATCATAAAGCTGTCACATGGGCAGCACTTCTTGTTGTGATCAGGAATAGACAGAATTCTCCACCAATTTAGAAATAAATGTCTATTAATCTGAAGTTTATTCTGTGCAGGGAAAGAAAAAATGCCTTAGGATAGTAGGAACTTAGAACTGTAATGAGGGCCAGCATAGCTCTACGTTTGGAAATGCTGGGATTGGGTATCCATGGGATAAATCATGATGTTCCAACATACTGATAATGAAAAATGTATTCACATATCACTAATATTATGTCTGATGCCAGAAAGTAATGTGGCACAGAATGCACCATAGCAAATATGATCCAATTTTGTAAACATAGGATGACATTGTTAACTTAAAAAAATATTATATCTCAGAGATCCTGGCAGGTTCCTGGCAAGATGCACGCTTGTGATATTATAGCCTCAAAGGAGGACTCTCACCCCAAGCATACAAACTGTACAAATCAACTGCAAGCATAACGTAACTAACCCACCAAAACACACATGTACACATCTTGTACCCAGGGCCATTTGTAGACAAACTATATCACCAGCACCCAATTCGCACATGCATTCACTTGGTAACATAAGAAACAACCTGATGTAGCCCCCCTACCATCTCAGGAGCCTAAGCAGCCACCTAGTTTGCCTAATATTATAGACAGGCCTCCATTTTGTGCAAGACCTCCAACCTCCATTATCCCGTATGCCTATCTCCCTGACTTGGGTATTTAACCTGAGTATCTGGGGATTAAGCCACTTTTTGACTGCTTTGCTAGAAGATGTGAGAGCTAGGAATGAAGATGTTAACTCAAGACAGGTGACTGGATTAGTGTAAAAGATAAGACTCTTAACATTCATATGCAGATAAATCCTTAGACAAATCATTATCTGCACTCTATAATATGTTAGGCAATAAACTTAAGCAAATCTGTCACTATCTGCTGTCCTTTTATAGTGCAGTCATTTAAAAACAACACAGAAACTTTTTGGTTTCTATGGTAAGAACCTACAAATGACTGCTTTTGCATCACATGGCAATTAAGCGTTGCTAGCCAAAATCCTCAGTGATGCACTTTTTACATAAGAATTATTTATTAGGGCATTCAGCCGTACTAGGAATGATGTTTCTAACGCTGCATTAAGTTGCAAAGGTGTTACATTTAGCAGAGTAGGTGGAATAGCACCAGATCTAACACTTTCAGACATCAACTTCCCTGCCTCCAAAACTGCTACAATGTGTCATGTACAAAACAAAAACATCAGGATCACATAGGGTCCTATCTGTGCCACTGGCCATGGCCACCAGCTTGATTGGAATTGTAGTGCAGATGTAGCCCTATCACCTCCACATTATGCTGGACATTCTGTGCATCTGAATGGACTATCAGGTGTAGCATCCATTCTGTCAGCTTAAGAAGGGCCAAAAGTATTGATCTTGTAGGAACAATTCAGAGGAACTGAGAGGGATGCTCTCCTTATTATAGAGTGTTGACAAGCAAGAACAAACTCTGGAATGTAACACTCCATCTCTATTACCCGCAGCTGTCACTTATTTGCACAGCACTGTTGTATTTCTTTTGGTGTCTGTATTAGAGTCAGACAGGTCTCCCAAAGGGACTTCAAATTAACGATCAGGCTCCTTGTTAAGGACATTTTTATTGCCTTCTTTTTGTTATATATAGCATAAGGGGTTCAACTCCTGAAACTAATACACAATAATGAGCTTGTACATACATAGAAGAAATGTGTAATTTAACTGAGTTGGATATTGATGGACCTTACTGCGACCAGATAGATCAAGATATGGTTTCATGAATCCATGTGTTGCATTGAGCAGTGATACTGTTTCAACAGATGCGATTCCACTCATGACCACTAGAGGCGCCTGTGCATTAGTTTTCAGAACAGACAGCATACTAAAGTTCCAACCTGTGTTGGAGGAAAACAGGGCTCTCTCTCTTGGTCTCGGCATGTTAGAAAGCGGAGCAAACGGGATCCAAAAGATCAAGAAGAAAATCCCTGCCTCACTGAACACTGCCGTGAGATTTCTGAACCGGGAACCAGCATCGATATCCCAGGTCAATATTCCGTCGAGAGAAAAGGAGGCTCTCTAGGATTATGGCACTGAAGACAATGGATAAAGCATGATGACACATCCACAGTGTATATGATTTTATTTGCTCTGTGCTTGGAATTTAAAGAGAGTGCGTACAGATGGTGTTATTTTTTGCCTTGTGAAAAATATAAGGATGCTACTGATCGTTCCTGAATGCAAGAATCCTTGAGGAATGAAGCAGGGAGACTCAGCAAGCTTTAGAATGCAGAGATCGAATGCTGCAAAAAAAAAACCAACTGGTAAATACTTTGCTGTAACACTTGGGATTTTGCAATCAGCTATTATGTTTAAGAGTCTTTGGGAATTCTGCATTTTCCCTGCCTTAATTGAACTTGGGAGAGTGTGTGTGTGTGTGTATTTGTGGAGGGGGGCATAAGGGGGCACAGGGAAAATAAAAACCTTAACTTTGTAGAATCTTTCTGGGGTGACTATAGCTGGATCCTAAAACTGATGTTAATATGGCTCAGATTTTAGATGAATCTTAAAATTGATGTTAATAATGGCTCAGATTGTAGATGGATCTTAAAACTGACATTAATATGACTCAGATTGTAGCTGGATCCTAAAACTGATTTTAATATGCCTCAGATTTCACAGATGGATTAGACCAGCTAAAAAAGGTGCATTCCAATACCAAAGCACTTCATTATATTTCTTTAGCATTTCTGCATACATATCATATAGGGGACAAAGGCAGATTTAGCATCATTGAGATGCAGTGTGATTATAGGGTTAACAATATTACTGCCAGTCTGGCCTTGATTCTGTATGTGTGTGCTGCAAGCGTTGCGGTGGAAAAGGGGTTAATGGAACACCGGCAACTGGGTGAGTTTCCAAATAAGAAATTACTGCATTTATTTGATTTTAAAGTTCTTTTTGCAACAACAGGAAAAAAAAAAAAAAAGAAAATATTTATTGATTGAAGAAAAATGCCTATAGGAAATAAAGTGGATATTTTGGACAGGTTTTACAACACAGATACGCTTAGTACTGCTTAACCCCTTCCTGCCCATCAGCCCCATCTTGCCACTGGCTGCTTTATATTCCTCTTAAAAAAAAAAAAGTACACCCCTAAAGCTGTCTCAATTTCTTGGCATCCACCCTTGCAGCCAGGTGCAACAATTGTAGCTTCTTGAATTTTGCTTTGGTGTGGAGAAAACCATGGGGTGGGTGGAGGTTGAGAAATGGGGAAATAAGAAATGACAGAGTTAATGAGGTGTTATTGGACCAACAGTTTAAAATCCCAAATATTTTCTTTCAGGGTATATATTTCTGTCTCTATGAGGAATATTTAACAACATTGCATGTTGCAGTGGTTTTAATAAATAAAATAAAAAAACAAGTCACACTTTGTGCAGGCAATGGGAATGCATTAATTAAAATTTTAATTTGCTGATATTGAAAATAATTAGGAATATAAATCCCATTTTTTATTTTGTGAAAATCATTTGCTATATACATTCAATTCATTTCACCATGAGTTAGTAATTTCAATACAAGCTACAAAAACCTTTTCATAACTTTCATATTTAATTTCAGCCACGACTTATGTGCTCATTAGAGGTTCTTTTTTTAGCTATATATTTATTTGGGTGAGGTTTCATTATCCATGGGCTTTTGTCCAGATATTTTCACCAATATGTGCATTACGGTTGGGGAACTTGCCTTTGTTGTTGCCAGAATAAATTCTGAATTGAATATGGAATGATGATGTCATTTTTGCAATGCTTAGTGAATTTCAAGTATATTTTTTGTGATGTTTGCAAAGTATTACTATGGTTGAATATTTTATGTTGATTGATTTAGAAGTGAAACACAAAAATTGCAAGAATCTGGTAAAAAGCCCATTTATCAGAGCATTTATACGACTCACTTCATGTCCTAATAACCTCACAAAATATGGTTATATAAAGTGAAATCTGATAATTTAATCTGGGACATCATTTCTGTCCTAGATTAAGCTCTTTATATAAATGAGATTCCTAAAAGATGTGAACTTTAAAAAAAAAAAAAAAAAAAAGATGGATGTGCTTTTAGTAATCACTGACTTTTCACTGACATGATCTGTCTGTCTTATTCTGTGCAAAGAATTTCTTAAACATAATATATTTCTTACATGTGAACTCTGATCACCTCCTGTCATCTGAATCCTAATTGCTGTGTTACAGTTTTAGTCTCCTTTACATCTCATTAAAAAAAACTGCATGAAAACGTGGGTGTCTGGGGTGAAGAATGTTGAAATCTGTATAGAAAAGGCAAACCCCTGGTAGATATGGAATCATATTATTAAGTAATATTTGTTAACATTTAGCTGTTTGAGCATATCATGTATTAAAATAAGGCAGTTTTGCTTAAGGTGATTAGGGATAATGTGGGTAATTGCATTTTGGTGCCATGGATTTTTGCAGGACATTAAATAACCTGTCATTCATAAATACAAAGGCCAGTGTCATGTGCATAAAACAGTGATGAGCTGCTCTTTGAAGCATTTTATTTGAAGGTTTCTCTTTGAAGGAGCATTTCTTTTCTGTTCCTCTGATAATTCATGAGAACAGTATACTGTATTTATGGACCTCTATATTGATGCTCTGCATTCAGACAAAAGGTAGATATACTGTGTAGGATATTGGGTGGTATATTATGGTATAGCATGGAATATTATGAGGCACGTGGCTTGGTGAATCATTGGAAATTCGCAGAAAACTTCCATGGATTTATATATATATATATATATATATATATATATATATATATATATATATATATATATATATGTAACAGAGAGAGAAAAAGGCTTCCATTGGTTCCCATGGTGATTGCTCCACATTCAGACCTTTGCATTAGAAATGCACCTACATTACATCATGGATATTTTTGTATTCAGAGAAAGCAGCAATCATTGACCATGTAGTTCAAGTAAAAAAGATGTAGCCCCCATAAGTGCTTTAAGCTGTTTGTAACTCCCTCCTCCGAGTCACCTTTTATCCCTATAAATGCATTAACTACACACGGAAAGATCTTCTCCACCCTTCTTCCAACAGGAAAGTGTTAGAAGTAGAAGTGAGAAAAACCTTTGGGTATACCATCATTACGCTGTTCGATAGAGAACTCATTGGCATTATATATATATATATATATATATATATATATATATATATATTTATAATTTATTCGCTGCAATACTTTTAACACATCACAACAAAGATATTTACAAGTCAATAAAGAACGTGGTACCAAGTGTTACTGAGGATTATACTAGAATGGAAGAAGAGGTGTGATTGTCTGATTGATAACAAGTAAATCTGCTAAAATATACATTACCAGTAGCATTGCTATTCTTTAACGGAAAAGTCACCATATATTCTATAGTGCTGAGCCAGGCTGCAAATACACAAGGGGAAATCAAATGTAAAAATAATACAACAGTGCAACTTTATAAAAGAGAATATAGCCTAGAGAGAGGATTTGTGGTATTTAAGATAAAAAAGAAAGCAGTATATTACGTTGGTTGGCGATTGGGATCTAGGATTGTTTTTTTTTTTTAGGGAATATCTAACGTTTTTGGAGCAAGTGAATTCCAAAAAAACATATGTGAACAGGAATAGGAGGAGGTTATGAGATAAGAGGAGGGATATGGGGCAGAAGTATTTAGTGGGTTTTAAATTGTATTCTAGTGGCAATAAATGACGAAACTAAGAGGCTAATGAGAAATATTATATATTATTAATTATTATATTATTAATATTATTATTGTTTTTATTTAGCATTATCTCTACTGCTGTAGTAAATCCTAGATATGGCTATGCCACGAAAAATGTCAGCTCTATAGTGAACTGTAATCCAGACGTTCATTATATCATTTAAAGGTGCTGTCCCACTTAGACAAAATATTAATTGTTTAGGAAATAAACCTTGGCCGATCTGTCATTTTATTCTATCCTCTAAAGGTGTAATTGCCTTTTAAGAGGCCCTTTCAGTGCCTGTGTTTGTGTCACGTGGCATTTAATGTGTTCCCAGCAAATATAATGAATGGGGCCGCGTGGCACAAATTATTTCTGGGGCTGGTTTGGCCATTGAACAGTACATGGAAAGAGTGCATTTAGTTTGAAATGTGGAACAGCAGAGGATGTTAAACAGTACCTTCAAGGGATCAGACACTACATTTAGCACCACCACACAGACAGCTCGCACAGCCGTTTAGGTCTTATTGATCTATTCGGCTCCCTTCTGGCACCAAAAATATCTTTTCCTGTTTTTCGTGTGCTCTGAGCACAAACACTCGGCGTGTGATTCCTGTATCCTAAACAATGCTCAGGATTTTCTTTATCTGATGTAAAGATTCAGACGTTAATCAGTCCTAGGTCTTGTGCTATGCATGTATAAAATCCCCTCACTGAATTAGCCTTTACCACTTCTGCTGGGATGCTGTTCCACGCATCTACGAGTCTATCCAACTCACAGTACATAAACAAGTGTATCAAGAAGTTTGTAACTGATGACTTTTCATCTACAAATGAAAATTAACGTGGGATTCTTGTTTCAACATCACATGCATATTTTTGGTTACATTAGCTTTCATTGTGTCTCTACTGATGATGACATGCAATCCTCCGAAGCCAATTTTGATCTTGTCTTCCAGCAAACTTCAGTCGAGTGCTGTCGGGAGAAAATTAACATTTGCAGGATTTAGTGCACACACTGCAGTACTTGAAGGACTGCTTGGCATACAATATCTTTGGAACCAATAACATGGATTGACGGGGCCCAAATCATATGTTTTCTGAATAAACACAAATGGAAAACACAGCACAACTAAACCGAAGCATGTCATTTAAATGATTCAAGAGCAAATGTATATTATAACGATATATAATACATGTCCATATAATACATGTACTTGTTCATGCGCACTACTCTTTTGTAGAATAAAATACTACCAATTTGTGGACAATAGGATGATGCAGAACATACAGATATCTTTTATATTTTGTCTACGTTAAGTATTATCTTTTGTACATTACAGCTACAACTTAGGGAGCCCTGTAATGTCAGATTGTATTCTGCATATTCTGGTTTCCTAAAAACGCCAGTTGATATAGTGCTGACGGTTTGGTTGTCAGAATATTGTAGGTTAATGTGGCGCATTAAGCTTCAGAAAAGGTGACTTCTGTTTCAAAATGATCTTTATTTGGTGTCTTGGTGATCATAACAACATGTTACCTTTGCCTATTGGGATAACTGCAGTACAGTGTGTTTGTAATACAAATCACCTTGAAAAATAGAGTATCGCTGTCATAATATCTGTATTATTGTAAAGTAAGAAACTCCATGACACCTATTTAGTACTTGACTTGAAAAGAGGCAATGCAGGAGCCAGGATTACGGTGAAGTGACACAGAATTGAAACTGTGATGCTCTTCTTCAGGCTATTGTGCAAAGTTACTAAGTTACTAAGGTGTAAAATGGTTTTCTCAGCTAGCTTTGAAGATCCAAAAATGTCCATGACTTTCCAAAAAGATACCTTATCTGTTTTAAAATCAGAGTGAGGGTTTTTCAAACGTATTTTGCATGTGTGATTTAAAAATAAAATCTATAGCAACACTCATTGATAATGGATCACTAACCAGGCTTGCCTGGAATAGCCAGAGTTTGTATCAAGTAAGATATAATAAATGTTTTTAAAATGAACACCAAAGCCACTAGTGGAATACATGCAGAAGAACATGATGGGCCATTATGCCGTGTAATGTAAAATACTAGCCCCTAGGATGAACGTGATATTGGGTCATTGCATACTTGACTTGGATGAAAGATGATGACGCTACTCCACGGTGGTCCTAATGGTTTTCTTCACAGAATACCAAACAGTTACTGGTGATAATGACTTGTTGTCCAGCTTGAACCTTTATGTTTGATGGATTAATACCATATTGACAACAAGTAACACTTTACTTGTAAAATCATACTAATTTGAACTTTGTACTACTATTGTTTTGTGCACCCATTCCATTATATATATATATATATATATATATATATATATATAAAACACAACAGTTCTGTTGTGGATGAGCATCATGGAAACCATCAGAGTAATATTCCTGTGACCTTGTTATATTTGTCTGTGTGGAGTTTCTCTGTTAAGGTCATTCAGAAGTCATTCATGGTAATCATCAATTGTACTCTCTAGCATGTTAGACAAAGAAATCTTATCAGATCTGTCTTTTTGTATTCTTTTTCCTGAAGGTTTATCCATATAAATCCAACACAGACACTTTTAAGAAATGATTTCAGTTTATAGGAACATTCATATCATTGCCTGATTTTTGTCACGATTGTTAAGCATTCCCTGAAAAAATATGAACGAGACAAAATTTTACATAATTAAAGATTTTCTTATTTCTGGGCTTTGAACCCTTAACTGTACCAAGAACGATGATTTGGATGCAGTATTTAGTTATAGATCTGTTAAATAGTATGTAATGCCGAAAGCACCTTTAAAATTTACCTTTACCAAAAATGGCTTTTTAGCCATATATAGACACTATAATGTGCAGTAATTATTATATTTCATATAGTGAGAAACTAGTTTTGTATACATATGTGCATTTAGATATACATTTCTATGCACAATTCAACATGCTTAATGTAATGACTTACATATAATAATAAAGCATGTTTGTTTTTGTTTAAAGTAATCTACATCCTATTTCCTTCTACCTATCCTTCTTGCTTTTGATTCAAAAGAAAGAAAAAAAAAACACAATTACGCTATAGCACCTTTCAGTCAGTCATTCATTGTGTCATTGTATTTTTGACAAATCTTTTTAGTTACAAGTGCATTGCTGAAGATCACTTCTCGGCATTTTGGCTATGATCAAACTCTCGGTCCTCTGGCCTTAAGGTCAATGTAAGTTGAAGCTCAAGGTCCTTCTGAGCTTCCAGGAAGGTCTTGGACACAATCCACATTTTCAATTTGTGCAGGGATACACCATTCACTACACCCTGGAGCTGTTGAAGTGTTTCAGCTACGCTTTGTGCCACACCACTGGCGTGGGGCCAATAATGGCACTTTTCTTATTTAGCTTTCCTCTCATAATTGTACTCTTGTTTTCATTGAGTACAGCCAGAACAGTTCATTGAATGCACGGTTTGTATGTGTGCACTGAAAGTGCCACGGTGGAGCTGGCCCCCCTAAAGATCTTGCTTTATGGGTGAACTAGCCTTTTGGGCACTATCTAACTGGTTGTTCACCTCTTCAGAGGGGGACCGGTAACATTCAGTCCTCCTGCTGGCTTTTTGTCTGTGAGGGAAGGAAAGGGATGCATATACAGTACCTTTGGGGGGGGTGAGACTCGAGAAGGGGAAAACGGGATTTGGTTATACACTGTGAAGTCATTTTCTTCACTGGAAGTTAAAAAAAAAATTATAGAAGAGGCCTTATGAATTCCTAGTAAAGGGATGGGACACCTTCTAGATTTATAGGCTTCTTCTCAGACATAGTTAACCACTAGCACTTCGACTGCCGTGGGCTACAACAGCTGTAATATTGCAGATTCAAATAATGAACTCCCATAATGCTCATCCATTGCCTTAGGCCTATAAGAGCTTGCGATGGTTGCTGAAAGTAGGGAAATGGTTAAAGGGTAGAATAAAATTCAAAGATCCAAACAAATGATCTTGAGCACAGGTTGATGAACATTTATTAGATTTGTAGAAAGTAAATAGTAGTAGTTTACCTTTTGATGAGTAAACAGGCTCCCAATCTGATTCTTCTGCCACAAAGCAGACCATGATATACAATTGTCTCCTGTTCTATGTGACGCAAGGCCCATTCTTAGGGACATTATAAAATGTGTTGCTATCTAATTGTCATAGTCCGCCTGGGGTATTGTGTATCATCTCAGTAGACCATGTGTACGTACAGGAGGTTGGATGAGCATCCTTCCATACCATATCAATACATCTTGGGCGGTGAGTGGAATGCTATTCAAATTTTATTAGTATATAACATATGCAAGGTTTCTATCCCGTTGCTTCTCTAGCTGTCCTTGGTTCTTGACAACGTATAATATGTTATTTACATTGCAAACCCTGCATGATAATGCATGTTATTATTTTCAAATTTTTAAGCCTGTTTCTGAGGATTTCAGAAATAAAAGCATTGTAGAATCATTATTATGAGTTAATTATTCAGCATCTGTTTGTACTGCGATGCTTTACTATTAATTAGTTAGATTGCTTCAGGACATCAATATATTAAATGATATCAGTAGGTGCTCTAAATTACATCTAGAGTAGATTAACTTGAGGTGAATTCAATGCAGCTCATTAGGCCTACTGGTAATGCGCTGTTCCGTATTTGCTCCCAGGTCTTCATAAAACTTCCATAATAGAGTTATTAAAATTCTTTGTGCTGCTTGACATTTTTTTTCCATTTTCTGTAAAACTGACTTTTTTTTTGTATTAATTATCTGAAAAATAACTAAGTAACAAACGGATCAACACCGAGTTTAAGGAAGATATGATCAGTGCACATTTCAGTCAAGGTGTTTGTCCAATTATTGTACTAGATAAGATAGCAAGAGTGTGAGAACTATCACCAGGTTTTAAGGAATCCTACGCATACAAATATGGATATTTGATATACATTGAAATACATTTTCCCATCTCTAACAGTAACAAATACTCATAAGGAAATCCTTTTGTTAGGAGGTACACCATAATGCACCTGCTTCTCTATGAGACCCAGTCCGTCTTTTGCTTAATTCACACGTCTCGCTGCAAGCCCGGAACGGGTTTGGAATTACCACATGGTCTGATTGCATTACGCATTTTTGGAGACACATTTACAGCAAGCATATAACATGTTTTCTGGGCTGGAAACAGAGGAGAGCAAAGAGCAGCGAGTGAATCACAGGGATTTGAAAACACTCTGCTAGGTTTTCAGAGTCAGTGAGCTTAACCGTTCTTTCAGGCACCAAAAGAAGTCAAGCTGTTTGCAGAATTTATATTTCATCCCTCAATTCAAAGCTTAAAAATGATTTCAAGACAAGAACTCGTCTGATCAGGTGTGAAGAATTCGGACATCCTCCTTGATGAGTGATTGCCAAGGCAGCTGTTCACGCGGCTCAGTCCTCATACTATTCAGCTAAAGACTTACAGTAAAATTACCATCCAACGGGGAAAGAGAGACATGTTATTTTTGGTTAACCTATTTGTAGATGCTCATCTTCAGACTCACTGACATGATTAGCATGTAGACAGATTTCACTTTATATTTCCAGAATCAGATGTGCTGTATACATTAACACGCACGACCACAGGACAACATCACAGATGTGAAATGCTTGTCTACTAATGCTAATATAAGGGAGGCATAATGATAAAATAGGGAAACAATGGCTAGAAGCATTTGATACTATGTAAAAATGTCTGTAGGTTTTTGGAGTTCTTTAACTCCCTTTCATTCTTTTCTTAACCCTACGTCCTATAGGGAGTTACCAAAATAACTGGGGTGGTGGTACTAAATCAACGCAAATTCTAGCTCCTACATGTATTGTCAGCTATTTAAAGTTAATAAGCACAGAAGTTGATTGTGTAGGGTTCAGGTTACTTGAACGTGTACAAATCTTCAAAAAGGGGCATCTTTATGGTAGTATAGTGCCATCTCACTTTAACGTATATCAATACATAAAGCCAATGGGAGCAAAGTCGTCCATTTGCATGCAGTAAAATGCATTGGAGCTCATGCAATGTGCACTGAATGGCACGCTATTTGTAGGCTTAATGTCACAGTGATGCACACTGTCTGATGGGCACTTCAATTCCAATGCTTTTTTTCAATTAGAAATGAATTCATAAAAAAATAATCTGAAATGTGCTTATCACGTTACTTATCACAAATGGAACCCTACCTAGTTTTGTGGATCTCAACCCGGTCAATAATGTATACCAGATGTAAAAGCAGGGTTCGTTTACATACAATGATGTGTCCCTGTGATAATTCCAATACATACATACTAACAGATCACAGAATTCAAACATTCTGGGGTCTGGCAATGAAATTGGTGTCATATTGGTATTTTGGAAAATGCTACAAATGTTCAGTTGGTGTTTAAATTCAGCGTTTTATGCCAGGACTTTTCAGCCAGGACACAGCAAATATTTTTGTTGATTTTTTTGGACATGGAGTCTTTCGTGTGGGATTGTTATTTAGCTATGTTTTGTGTTTACACTTATATTGTGTTACGCTTTAACGTGCCTCTTTATGTCCCTAATATCCAAGAGAAGAGAAGAGAAGTGGGGTCACGTAAGGTCGCACTGTGTGACACTGCAGGAGTAGCAGAGCAACTTGTGGGAGTGTCTGTATGTTTGTGTGAGTGTCTGTGTTAGTGTGTGTGCAGGTGTGTTAATGTTGAGTGTCTATGGGTGTGTTTGTTAGCATGTGTTTGGGTGCGTGTCTGGGTGTGTGTTAGTGTGAGTGCCCCTCCCAAGGTCAGGATCTGCCCCTGAACCAAGCCTACACACTTATTTACTAATCGGTTGGCTATAAGCATACAGCAGTTGTAGCTGAAGTCTAAAATTGCATCTTAACTCATTTCAAGCATATGGTTGAATGGAAATAGCAGTTTTGGGGATTTTTTACACTGACCATGCATGTCCAATTTTGTGAGAGACCTCACCAGCTTTTTCATCAAGGTTGGTTTAGCTGGTTTTGCAACCTGGGGGTATGGGTTACGTGTATAATCACTGTTACATACTGTCTAATGTGTTGTAAGGTCACACATGTCTTGCCCCAATGCCATAGTTGGCACATGGACCACAACTTCTGGCCCTCAGCATCTTCTTAGGAAATATAAAATATGGACTCTCCATCCCTGGTGATTTCTTTTTAATTTCAATCTTACAAATGCATTCTAGGTACATGAAACATAGGTATTGTATTTAAGGTGCTTTTATAAATGTGATTTTAGTAGTGATAATTGTATATGATTCAGAAATACTGATATTAACTTCAAACAACCTGCTCCTACTTTATTCGTGTGATCATATTATTATAATTATATGTTCATTCCACATTTAACAACTGTAACTACAGTTTGCAATGCTTCCATCACCTGCATCTTTGGAAAACAGTTTAGTAGCAATGAATTGCCATAAGTAGCTCATTATCATCTTTACAATCTCTCATTGAACATAAAAGCATTTAAACAATATAGTAAAGAAAGTACCCAAAGGTAAGAAAATTACAAGTAGAAGGGGCCTGCTCTATATTATGTGACACAGGGGATTTTATTAACAATGTATTGCACATACAGAAAGAAGTTCTGTATGTGCAATACATGAATAGGGCACTCAACAAATCCCATCACTTTTTCTTCAAATTCTTCAGCAAAGTAGCAATTAAACCTTATTGAAGAAATCTCAAATAATATCCAGCAATCTGCTTATCACAAATGCAACCCTTGCTTAGTGGCCCTTGGCAAACCAACTGTGAAGTCGTGGGCAATCAAAATGCATTTTCGTAAACACATTTTAAAACATATTGAAAAATGCAGAGTAATTATGCTTTTAATAAACAAAACATCCATTCCTTGGACCATGAAATTAATTAAAGTGGTTTTACTTTACAATAATTAGAAGATATACGATATTAACAAATGTGTACTAAATCATATGGCATTTAATTATTGCTGTCCACATATATATTACCATTCATATTAATGATTTATTCTCGTTTTTTTCTAGGATATAGACCTGCAGTTAACTGGATTTGATTTATAAGGAGGAAATCATTAGTAAATGGCAGCCCTTCTCACTTTGCTACTATGGAAAACAGTGTTGTCGATAGAATGTTGTCTGATAAAAAGAGCCAAGTGAAGATTCTGCTTCAGTGAGTATGAAATCAATGGAAGATTCTACTGGCAGGATCTCATTTAACTGATCTGATACAATTCCTTGGACTGTTCTTATTTTACATAAGTGGATACAAATAAGTTTGCTTTCCCCTGCAGCTAATGTGGGACTATGGCATTTTCAAGGTCCATGCCAGAAAACTGCTTATGGAGAGTCAGAAAGCAGAGTTTTCTACCCAAGGGATTGGATGTCACGTTCTCGTTGTTTCTGTTTGTATTTTTGCTTCATATAACAACAGTGTGGTCTCAGAAATTGGATGATGGCGATCCAATTGTTTCAACAACGTATGGCAAAGTTAGAGGAGTTAAGAAGGAACTCAATAATGAAATTCTAGGCCCGGTCATTCAGTTCCTTGGTGTTCCATATGCTGCTTCTCCTGTGGGGGAACGTCGATTTCAACCTCCGGAACCTCCAACAGCATGGGGAGATATCAAAAACACAACCCAATTTGCTCCAGTCTGTCCACAAAACATTGTAGGGGGCAGACTACCTGAAGTAATGCTTCCGGTTTGGTTCACTAATAACCTGGATGTAGTTTCTTCTTACGTTCAAGACCAGAGTGAAGATTGTCTATATTTAAATATTTATGTCCCAACTGAGGATGGTGAGTTACCTGCAGGAATAAGTACAAAATCAATATATATATATATTTTATTTTCTGTATTTTCTTTTGCTAATCCTATTAATACTATCTATAGGTCGCTTGCATGGCTGGATATGGCATGATGGCTTTTGATGTGCATGACGCTTTACTCTGTGTGCATCTGTTTTTATTCTACTCATGTTTACACCACTGTCTTCCCAAGGCACGAGTATTACAATGGAAGGTATTCCCTATCCTTACCTGCCCATTGTTGATACATTGGCTTGCATGCGCAGACAACACAACTTTGGAAACAAGAAAAACAAGAGCTAGGTAGCGGTGTTGCATGCTCCTACTATGTGCCACGGAGCTCCATGTTATTTTTTAGTCTTTTATTCATTTTTCAGTCAAAAGAATATCCAAGGATTGTGCCCGGAAACCAGGCAAGAAAATATGTAGAAAAGGAGGTATGTATTTATGCTCTAGATAAAAAGAATGGAAAAAAGATGCAATAGGGAGCTGCTTTTTAGCATGAACTGACAGGTAGGACTTTTGCAAAAACACTTGAATGCTATGGAAACAGAACAAACTTGAAAAGCATTCTGGCAGTATGTATATTTTTGTCTTGGGTGACACTTCTTTCAACGAGGAGATAAAGGATCGGGTAGGTGCCTAGTTTATGTAGCTACAGGTAAACATTTAAATGCCGTACTAATTAAAAGGAACACATACTGTATATGATTTTTTCATATCAGTTGGTTTTACTATACAATACACCATATTTAGACAAAGCTGGAGGAAATCTGATGGAAAAGTTAAATGAGTAATCAGCAGGACCATTCAATTGGTTTCCATGGTGATTGGTAGATCGGAAGTTTCCGAAGTGTTCCTGTTGTGCCTTAATAATTAAATATGATCCAATGAACCACTTCTATAAAGCCTAGTAGAATGTTGTCCAGCATTATGAACTATAAAAGTAAGTAAGAGATTTAGAAAATAATCATACGTGTTTGTTATAGTTAATTGCCTAAAGGAACACTTATTTAACTCCAACCCCAGCTACATCTACTGAAAACGGGGTGCACCCTGCAATATGCTTCTTACACATATTCAGTAGAATTCCCATTCTATGCTATGCATACATGTGATTGGCTCCTGCTCCATTGACTTCAGTGGGAGCGCTACTGAGCATGTGCAAGACATTTACATTCAGCACTTCCTGGCTTAAGTAAATGCAGCCAGGGAAATAGTGCTTGCTCCAATTTTGCATACCGAAAAATCCATGCAAAATGGCCGCCAACATGCATTAAACATACAATTTGGGTAATAAGCTGTTCCTTTAATGATTTTTTCTATAACCTCAAGAATAATAATTGCCCCATTTTTTAAGTAAACTAAACCCAATAAGAAATATTTTCTGAGGCAACCTTAACACACGTTTAGACTACCTGAATACATAAAACTATTTTCAATGTTTAAATTAATTGTATATATAATAGGTGTTTGATCAATCCTGATATACTCTTTATCCACCTCCATTTCCCAGTTATACCAACATGAACGTGATAATTTCACTTTAGTTTCATAGTGCTCAGATCTATTAGAATAATTATTCTTCGAAAGAAGTTAAACTGTCATTGAGTGGTAGATGCTTTCTGTATAGCCAACCTGACGGGAGTGTTACATTATTTACAGCAATATCACAAGATGATGTAGAGGAGCACTTTCCTGTTGCACTTCTAATAAGGTGGGGTTGTGAAATATTTCTAATGAGCAGTACCTGGTGTCTGGACAGGTGTCTTGTTTAAGGGTTTGTATTCTGACACTTTTCTTTCTGGTCACACTAGAACAACATATTCCAAGCCTACAAGTGCATTAGTTGTATTACGCAGACTAATGTTTGTGCAGAATCCTCTGTCAGCAAGAGAGCGCAAAGTAGGAAGTCCTAGATTACTTATTACATCTTGATAAAACATGATGATGTAATGACTTCGACTTTTGAGGTGTTTGTCAGCATTTAAAAATAACTCCCACGTTGTAGTATAGTATATAATATTTAGGAATACATTTGTAAAATTGTGCACATTTTCAAAGAATTTACAGTATTCGATAATGTATTCACACTCTGTTTTGGTCACCTTCTTAGGAATTCCATACAGGTTTTTGTGTTTAATGTTATAACTTGCACATTCCTAACTTTTTAACACTTCTCTAGAAGAGCTCTTCTGTACATAAGATAACATAAGACACCTCTTGTCTCCCTTTCAAGGATTAGGTTTAAGGGGCAGCACCTTATGCAGCAAATCTGCCCTCCTCTCTCTTTTCTGTCCTTTTTATAAATTATCCCTGAGCTTTCTGGCCTATGTTCTTTCCCAACCCAACTCATGTTTCTATTCTCTTTAATTGATTCAGTCATTGTAGTAAGAGTCAAACGGAGGACATCGGGTCTTTGACCCACCGCTGTTCCCTGATGTACCAGCCCTAGGTAGAATTATGTTGCTGGAATTAGAAAAATGTCCTACTTCTTGTGCCCACCACAAATTATTAGCTTACAGTATTATTTATATAGTGCCAGCATATTCTTCAGTGATATGACAGTGAGAGGAAAATACAAAATTAATAATAAGATACAGTTATTTTGACTCACGCTGTAACTGTGACGCATCTGACCAGCAACATCTGACAAGCAATGTGTGAACGTCTGATCTGACAATCTGCCTACATATAAGTTTGTTGATTCCCTCCTAGTAAATATTATTTAGGCATATTTACTATGTGTTAATGTTGCCGTGTATTTGAAGAGCAAATGCACACGCTCTTGTGATCCATACCCTTTAACGTTTAACTTTAATACAATATTAATACTGTCACAAAACTATTAATGTGAACAAAAAGAAGTTTGGAAACCACGTGTCAACCCGTATGAAGTGAATAAAAAATCAATACTTCCCTTAAATATGATCGGACTTTACAGCAGCAACCCTATAAACATCCTCCACGGAATGTTTGAAATATGGAACAAGCAAGACTTCTGTCAAGGGGCGCTTGAAATTCACGATCTCGTGTAGCTCGATAGAAACAGATAAAAAATAAAATATAGTGTAGTACAGTAACGCTATTATGGAAGCCCAGGGCTATACTTCAATGGTTACACTCACAATGTGTATGACCTTTAAAGCCTCCAGAGTCAACTCCTTGGTGTGTGTGTCAATCCATCCATATCATGAAACATATAAAACAGAAATCTACCATAGTTACACAGAATATGGTAGATTTCTGTTTTATATGTTTCATGATATGGATGGATTGACACACACACCAAGGAGTTGACTCTGGAGGCTTTAAAGGTCATACACATTGTGAGTGTAACCATTGAAGTATAGCCCTGGGCTTCCATAATAGCGTTACTGTACTACACTATATTTTATTTTTTATCTGTTTCTATCGAGCTACACGAGATCGTGAATTTCAAGCGCCCCTTGACAGAAGTCTTGCTTGTTCCACAAAACTATTAATGCCGTAATTGGAAATTGGGGCAAGGCTGCAGTAATTTGCATGTCATCTGGTGGTGTGCAATGCAGCAATGCTTCTGATAAAGCAGTACATCAGGCATATGTAATTAGCAGCACAACGTATTACACTGCCTAAGGTTCAGGAAGGCATGAATAAAGATGCGGGACTCTCACATACCCTGTACAAACTTGTATTGCTATTTATCATTATTAACTGTGTGTTACTTTCTGACATTTCTAGTTGTTCTAATGAGTTATACTGTTTTCTTTGGTTTCCACAATGATGCCAAAAATGCGATATAAAAAAATGCCCCATCTGGTACTTCAAGTGTTAATCAACTTTTTTATGTATCTAATTGTTTATACATTCTATTTCATCTGCTTAATAACCCTACTAACATTGTTGTTCATTTTTACATTGCCAGATTGTGCTTTTTTTTTTTCTGTTTTCCTTACATTGAAATGAGACATTCAAGGAGAAGAATGTTTAAATAGCCAATTGTACAATGAACATTTTATATTAAGTAATTTCCTTCCAGAAGTCACAGAGCTGCATATAATGCTTGTTAAAATATATCTGCACATGTGCTCTTTGAGAGTAAACGGTGGTTAATGGAATGAAAAAATTGGTGTGACATATAATCATTTTTAAATATTTTCTGCTTTCATCTGCAACAAGTGTAAAATTTGTTAATGAACTTCTCTACATTTGACACAGATCGTTAACCATGGAAGGTATCTGTTACTACAGATTAGGCTCACTTTTTTCCTTTTTTTTGATGGCGAGTATAAAAGAAAGAAAGATTGGGAATAAGTGCAGGTTTAAACAATTATATTCCGATACTTTTAGCAGTAACTTTCATTTACTATAGTTTTATCTTTTGTTAACGTACGGATTTTATCTACTAAATATTGAATAGTATGTTTTGGTAAGAAGGTGAATTTCATCTCGCTGCCTTAACTAGCTTTATGCAGGTCCAGGTTCTCCTACCTTGTAGGAGAAGCCCACTGGAGTTGGCTTTTCATAATGCATTGATGTCTCCATCCTGTAGTCCAGTGTTTTATTGACTAAACCCCCTAAAGAGTCTTATTAGCTTTTGTGAATGTCACAGTGGGCAGTGGACAACTGTGAATTAGCTGGAATTTGCAATGTTAGCCATGGCCCAAGCTTTTGTTTTCCCAACCACTTTAGAGAACATCATTAAAATATGCGAACCAAAGAATGCCTTAGATTTTTATAACTCCTTACTTTAGGTAGAAGTAGGCAAACCTGGATGAGTTTGAGTCAAACCATGGGCATAACTTGTCAGCTACTTATATGCTGAGCCACACTCATCTGTTGGAAATGTAGGAACAAAACCCAGCATCTTCCTGAATGTAAAGAAGAACACAAAGAAAAGGAAGACATTTACGCTGAGCCAGGAGTTAGACTTAAGTCATTACGTCTGTGAAAACAAAACCGAAAGGGGGTGGCACGGGGACCCCAAGACAACTTGAAAAACAATAAATAATACACAATAGTGCAATATGTAAAATCAATTGATAATAAATCAAATGGGAAGTAGTTGCAGTCAAAAACAGATGGGTAGGAATGCGTCCAACATGAGAAAAGATGCTTCTTTAATAAATGCTTCAATAACACAAAAATACCACCAACGGTGTATTATCTAAGAATCACAGACATACCCCTAGTAAAGTATACGCTTACAGGAGTCACACTGATACATGTGGGGATAAAATGTAGGCAAGTATTTCTTAAAGAACATGATAGAAGTCTGTTCAGGGCAGAGTTTTGTCTTTTCTTATATTGGGTGCATTCCTACCCATCTGTTTGTGACTGCAACTACTTCATATTTGATTTATCATCCATTTATTTTATGTACTGCACTATTGTGTATTATTTATTGTTTTTCAAGTTGTCTTGGTGTCCCTGCGCCATCCCCTTTTGGTTTTGTTTTCGTTGGTTTTGGCATTTGGGAGAAGTACATTAGTTGGAGGCTGCGGTTTACCAAGGAAGTATTTACATTTGTTACATTTGATATTTGTGTCCATGCCATTTTTGCACATGTTCACTTTTGAATTGAGTATTCACCAGGAATCTCTTAAATTCCCTTGATATGAGTTCCCATAATATGTAATTTATCTTCCCATACACTGGAATTAATTTAAGTGAGCTTGTAACCATAACTTTCTGACTCCTCAGTTCCTGTATTTATTATGTTTTCATTGTGATGGGCCAATATTGCACTTTAAAATGACTTAAATAATATGTTTTTCTTCTGTTCTCTGGTCAGCATGACCCTTAGTGAATTTGCTTTGGTCCCTATGCCTCTTTATACCGTGTATAACACAGAGGTAATTCATATTATGCGATATCACCAAATTTACATGTGACAAGTCAGAATTATTGGAGATTACCAGTTAGCAGACACTAATACTTCCAAGAAGCAGTCAGCAGTGCTATTAACCCCTTAATGACAAAGCCCGTACATGTACGGGCTCATTGTTTTCAATGGGTTTAGGGACCGCCCATTGTCCTTAAGGGGTTAATCCCGCTTTTGGAGGGAGCTGATTCTAACCTTGTGGCAGAGCAGATTCTAATAGCGATGCATGTGGTCCATGAGGTGCATAGAGTCACAAAGATCCAGGAATATAATTCCAGTAATATGTGGACAGAAGAAGAGCAAATCTAAAGGAAAAAAATATATAATTCTGGTAGCAAAATGAAAATTGTTTGGAGATAGGAGGGATATGAGGATACAAGAAGATGCAGTGTTACTTGATAGTAAATAATATGAGACACAACCAAATAAGTGCATTCTCCATTCTGGCCACTGTTGTCTTTTGTGTACATCTTACATAAGGACTATCAAACCCTAGTACTGGTAGCAAATACGATAAAATAGGACAGTTATTGAAACTACTGATGACTTGTAGCAACTGTGCTTGTTCAGTGAGGTACATTGATGGTATATAATAAAATGTCAGTTTCTGTTATGACATTCAGAGCACTATGCAGCCATGCACACAGAAAACTATTGTATTTTAAAATGTGCTTTTTAAAGCTTATATATATATATATATATATATATATATATATATATATATATATATATATAAGCTATTGTTGCCCCAGTGGTCAGGATTTTGTGATGCGCTGCACCGGTGATAGTGATATAATGCAATTACTCTTTGGCGGCAGAGAAGTTACGTTTGTTCTCTCCACTTTAAGTTTATTGTGCCAGGTGGCTTGGAATTCCTCAGAGTCTCTTCTGGATAATGCTAGTAACACATCATGGCACTTGAACAACCTTTTACAGATGCTAACAAGACAGTCTCATTTCAATACATAATTGTCATTTGGAGAAGCTTGTAACACCATGCCTGCACCTACCAAAGGCCACTGATTACGCCAATATCAGTGTAATTCAAACTGTGAATGACTTACAGTAGAGTAAAAGCTCAGAGAAATCAGATTGTTTTCGGTGTGGTATTTTGATTTTTTTAGGGGAATAAAGCAATGTAACATACTTTCAAATTATCTTAGATAACGTATTATAAGGGCCATACTTGGCTAATTTCTTTATAAGAATGGCTGAGCTGACCCTGCATCGTTCAGATACTGAAGTGACTTTCAAGGAATCTTATACAGGGCCATCCATGTTATACAGACGCACTTTATAATGTAACTTAAAGTCAGGAAGATTAAGGTACAAATTCTCCTGCCAACTCCCTCTTCAGTTAATGAACCCCAAGGGTGTATTTGTGCTTCTTAGTATGGTATTTAGATCATATAGGCTAAAATATAAATCCAGTCTGCCTATGGAACACCTATGTTATTGATGCAGAGAAAATGATTTTTATAAGAGATAGTACTTAAACCGAGGAAACTGCAACACTGTCTGCACATCTGTTCCTGTAGCCAGGTAGCCCCTCGCCTATTCAAAGACAGGTTTTATGTAAGGAAAAATCCAGGCATTATTGATGAAGTGAGTAGATGTCTGCGGAGGTAAACACATAATCCCCCATACTCTTTTAAATTGCCTATAGTAAAAACTGAAATAAGGTAGATCGAGAGGCAAATGTACCCTCTCGCAGATGTAATTGTCTATTGTGCAGGCTATATAGTAAAGTAATAACCTACTCAGGAACATAAAGATATTACAAATCCACTGCTGGACATAGGAGTTTATATATATTATTAAATGTATTCATTTCACAGATACTGCTGCTATCATATCGGGGATTAATGCTTTTATTTATCCAAGCACATCAAGATTCCGTCTTTTATGTTTACACACTTTGCTTGATGTGTCTCTTCACACCATCCATAGGCTTGACGTATCTTTCTTAGACATAAAAACGACAGCAAAACCTGCCTATTTCACTCTTTTTTTACTCGTAATTCACAGACACTCAGATATTTACTGTGGTTTGGTTTTGTTTTCACTTGGTCATAAATAAAAAGATCTAAAATGCATCTCAATCCTGGGTAAACCATAATGAAAAGTTCTTTCTGAACATTAAATGATATCAAATTGTTTTCTAAACATATTTAGTGCGCCCACTATTTGTAGATTACCATAGCGAAAGCTACTTGAATAAGTGTGATAAATATAGAATGTCATGGACCAGTGATGTATTCTGGCCTAGGGGCAGATGATCTGAAAAGTTGTCTAATACATTTTGGTAATTTGTCAGGCAGTTTTAAACTGTTAATTGGTTAGCCCCTAAGTAGTTAGCTGGCACAATTGCCAACTAGTTATTACTGCCAACTAGACAGAAGCTCTGTGCCGCTTTCCTGTATTATGCTGGCACTTTATTTCTTTTACAGGCCAAAGGATTCATCCTATCAATAAATGCTGCACATATACCTTCTCATTGCAAAGTATGCATACATACAAGTGGATGGTATGGCTCTTTCATCATTACTTTGTTCAACTTACTGTATGTTTAGAGCAACTGGACCCACACAGCCTTTAAAACATATATTAGTGATAATTTAGATGTCACAAAACATGCCCAAACATCACTAATTTGATGGATACAAGTCAATGTTTACATTTTTTCCAGATCCCATTTCCACCACCTGTTACACCAAGGAATGGCGGTGTACAGTATATGATCAAAGAATGACTTAGCCGTTCTTTTGTGGCTACACTGGCATTGAGGACTAAATCTTATACAATCTAGAAAATTCAGTTTGTGTGACTCTTTTTTAAAACGGAATATGCAGTAAAAACACAAAGTTGGACAGTTCTATCTTGTTTTTGCTGAAACATTAAGGGAGGCCAAATGGAAGAGGTAGACAGATTATAGTTAGAATAGCTACAATATTTCACCATATACTTTCTTCATGTATTTCCAATCTGAATACATCACACTCCCAACCTGTAAAGTGCATTTATATGCCCAGTTATTTTAATGAATTCCTGTTTCCAGCCAATCTCCCAGAATACACCGGTAGTCCATGTGGCAAAGTGACCTGTTTGTACTACTCTTTTTTTTTACTCTTCATTTACCTCTCTACTTGAAATCACTAAACATTATTAAATCAAAACTCCAATGAGCTTCTGCTACGGGAAGAACTTGTCTGGCCCTGTAGTATCTAAGTAATCAATGAGATTACTTTAAAGTCACTTCACCCATTGAATTGTGCTTTATACAGAGCCAGCTCAGGCATTCACGCTGGAGAAATGTGCCAGAGTTGGCCCTGCATAATACATAGTGAAGTGAGTTAAAATACAGCCATCCTGCTGACTTTCCCCTTAGTGAATAAACCCCAAAGAGTTATTGACATTTATTGCATTCCTTATTTTTTAATAAAATTAAGTCTATATCTTGTGCCTGTGATTGACAACGCTCAATATTTTTGCTTAGTGGTTTAAAAAACCCATAACCACCCCAGGTCCCTTCATTTCCCAGATCCTAATAACAAGACAACTTAATTTTTGCCAGGCTAAATCAAATGTCAAGTTGTCTATACCCCTGTATGTTACTTACCTTGCTGTCTCTCATTATGGTGAATGTCCCACTCATACAATATTCCCTCCTGAATATATTATTATATTATACAAATATAATATGTAAATTATTTTAGCAAGGCCTAAAGTGATTCATGTTGTGCTATTTACTTATATCTCATCCGAGGCTTCCCTTTTCTTGCAATGTTAATAGGTTAACCAGCCTTTCGTATTTATTTCAAAGCCTTTTTTGTGATCAAACCCCCATGTCTTTTATTTTAAGGTATTATGACTTTTTGTCTATGTCAGAAACCAATTTGGCAAATGGAATTTACTAGCTCTATAGTACCTGTAACTTTGGATAATTCATTGGGCACAGATCTTATTTAAAGTTTTAAGAAGTTTGTTCCAAATGTATTTATCCCCCATCATGCCCCAAGGCCCCACGACTTTCATCCGTTGATGCATTATTTGCTGGAACATTGAATAAATCTCCAACTCTCACTAGTAAATTTTATTGAAAATGTCACCTCTTAAAAAACTAAATTAACAGAAAATGAGATATATAGCTTCCCCCAAATACATGGCATATTTAAATAGAGAAATGACAACAAATGACAAAATTTATTATTTTTGTAAAAGCGATGCTATTTTCTTTTTTTTTCAGAAAATTGAGTGTTCTTTAGTGATCTATGCTTCAGTGATAAATGTTGGCCCAATTACCCAGCAACTCCTTGACATTTGTCAGCTGGTTTGCTGCACAGTTGTTCATAGAGCTTTTCATTTTATTTAATAGGTACACCCATGTCTAAAAAATGCCACGACTCTCTTCATGTGGCATTAAGGTAATGGGTCCTACTTTTAACTTACAAATATGATCTTTATATAATGGTGTGAATATGTCAAGTATCGAGTAGCAAAGATAATAGTATACAATAACAGTAGACTTTTAGGCGGGAGCAGATCAAAGTCAGGTATGGCCCTGTGGCAACACTGTTACAAGGGCCCCCCTAAAGAAATATATGTATATTTTGAGGTTTATTGGACATCCCATTCCAGAAACATGAGCATTAGTAAGAAGTTGCACCCCCTCCATTGCGGCAAAACAACCTCCACTCTTCTGGTAAGACTTTCCACAACATTTTGGAGTGTGTCCAGGCCCGGACTGGCCATCTGTCTCTCCTGGCAGGAAGACCACTCCACCGTCACGGATTATACCCCCACAATGGATCTTTATGTGTTTCTACTAGTACACTATCCATGCTGTGCAGTGAGGACAACTACATAAATTACATTACAGAATGTAAGCACCAAGTGAGGCCCACTTGCCACTAGGGGCCCTGTGGCAAATGCCCCATTGTAAATGTGCCTCTACTTTTAGGTTTTTTTCAACTATTCTTTACTTTTGACAAGATATTTTTTTTTTAGATTACAGATTACACAGGTTTACACATACAGTATGATTCTTTTACATATATATAAATTATATATATATATATATATATATATATATATATATATATATATATATTTCCTTATTTTCATCTGTAAGCAACTACATAGATTTGGTGAGTTAGTTTACTGAAATACAAAATGGAAACGTAACAGATACTCTTCCCTAAGTGAATAAATAAGCCGAATTGCCCGTTATTACTGAGTTTAAAGAAATGTGTACTTTATTGGGGTTAAAGTTGACAGTGTGCTACCAGTTCTCTGTTAGAAGTTATCAGTGAATCTGCTCTGGCAGTTTTTAAAAGTAGTATGTTGTCCAGACATTATCTAAAACTTCCAATTACTTTCCTGAAATGTGACCCGTATACAAAAAACATTCTTAACTGAAATGCCGGTGACAGATCCTCAGCAGGAATTACCATTGATGCTTTTCAATGCTGTCACAATATCCATGTTTTGCTGTATTCACAGTTGAATTTAAATTGTGGTACAAAGAGATATGTTGCAACATCACATAGATGGCTGACTTTTGATGTTCTCTATACATCTCAGCTTGAGTTTTCTCTCAAACGCACAATTTATTTACTTTTTAAACTTTAAAGGTGGACTCATTTTATGAACTGGTTTACTGGAAAAGAGAGATGATTTCATTAGGAAAAGTTAAGATATCTTTTTAAACATTGCAAAGTTCTAGACAGGTACATCCTGTAACACTGCTAATAACGTAAATAGACTAAGTCAATATATAAAATACATTTGAAAAGAGACAAGGCTCAATTTCCCAAGACGTGATGATAGAGCAGGTTAAAGCAGAAAAAATAGGTTTGTGCTTTATATATATACATAGACAAACGCACACACAAACACACTATTTAAAATTTAGAATACAAACAGATTTATATAAAACTCATGAAACTGTGAGTTTTGTGGAATGTAACATTTATTGCAAAGGAAAGCATAGGAATACACTTTCAGTTATAATTATACATGCAAACTGTGAAGAGTCCACCATTGTAAGCATTTTGTTTAGCTGTGTCTTGGAACACATTGTTGAATTGTTGAGATTAGTTCTCAACATCCACACAATTTTGCTCAAAAAACTGAACAAACAGTATGTTAGCAAACACATTCAGAATGCTTGGTAATAAAATATTTTTGATGTCATTAACAGCAGATTAGGGCCAGTGTCAAAAATGCCCACTTATGCTTCAAGAAGTCTTGGGCCCTGTGAGTCGTCCTGCAAAGCAGGGGCTTCAGGGGTCAGGGCTACACCCCTTAAACTGCTGTGGCATTTGCATACAGAAATTACTGACATGTTGGTAGGTGGACAGTGGGGGTTTATTCACTATATAACACATCTTCTGCAAGATAAGGAGCTGGGGGGAATCTGTGGTGGGTACATTTTTTCATTCAAAACCTTAAGCCAAAAAAGTTATGAGATGCTCCCCAAAAGCAACTCGAAAGAATAAGCTAATGATTTTGCAAACCTTAGTTGACATACAGCTAAGGTTTTCTTAATCACTTTCTTAAGTGTTAAATGTAAAGTTTGCTGACTGACATGGAAGTCAGAGAGATCCTCCAACAGGACTCTCCTGTAATCATTCTGAAGTGGACCGAGATCATGGGAATCAAAGAGCAATTCACTATCCACAAAGGCACCTGTATTTAATATTGGATGATAAATTATTATAAAATGAATACGTATCATAGAGCGTCTGTCAGTGAATAGGTAGCATGCAGTTTCTGTGCATGGTTAATACAGATTGTGCTAAGCATCATTGACAAAGACATCATATGTTTTCTAACCTTACAGAACATCGTTCTGTGATGAGAGGGGGGCTAAGATAAAAAAATACTGTATTTGAACAGTGGTACCCCAAAATTCCCATGGTTCAATTATAATACCTGACAGTTAGGAAAATGGGGATGCAGTGAGGAGGTCTCATAGTGGTTAGAGAAGAAAATGAAATTTAAACATAATGACCCCCACAGGAGAAGCAAATAGAATTTAAATGAGATAGTACTGGAAAAAAAAAGTATTAAAATTAGTATCAAGACAAAATGCTGTTTTAGAGTCGTTAGAGTCTGCACTTGTAAATAGATTATGCAAATTGCAAGAGTGGTTACGCGTATTCCAAATTCATGCTATTTTTTATTAATATTTAACACTAATAGTTAGATGAAACATTTATTTTTTAGCACATTAGAATTAGAATAATTTTCTTGTAGGGTTGATGATCTTCACATTCAGTTGGAAAGATTTTAATATTAATGTTGAAATTACTTATGCTAGATTGGCTAAAATATTCTTCCACCTATACCTCCTCTGCCGATGAATACTAATTCAATATGCTCTTCATTTGTCACCGGTTTGGATTTAATATATTTGTAGACCGGCGAATGAAACATCGAGTTCATTATTTTGTAAATTAATATGGTTAGGCTGGGTATACAGTGGTCTGATTCACATGGCTATTCCTTATTTCCCTTTTCAGGAGATTATAGGAAAATACGGCAGTAATAGTCATTTTTCAGAAGATCATTAGCGCTAAGTAGATTGTGACAGGACTTCCTGCAGTTCTATTCCTATAATGAGCACCAGGACAACCCCAAGCTTATAAAACCACCAAAACTACATAAGTCCTCCAATCTCATAAGATCTCATATGACAAACTAGGTAAAGAGGGCCCTGCTCTCGAGCTTACAATCTTAAAGACGTTGGGTTAATATTACAAACATAATTTAATCCACCAAAGTTACATGACTGCTGGCAACTATGTTAAAAAAGGCATTTTCACAAATAACTATTATATTAGGGTGCAAATGAATAAAACAAGAGAACCAGAGGGGACGTTTAAGTTTTCATTTGCTACAAAAAATACCTTTTTTGGCACACTATATATCTATTTTTATTTATCTATCAAATACATGTAAAGCTAATTCACCGCTATGCAAATTATTGTATTTTGAAGGCAACTAAGCCGAAGACGACATCAGTGATCTCATTTGGTGGTTGTGTCATTGCTCTAACTGAATTACTGCCAAGGAACTGGGGGCCACTTGCCTGTCAACCTGATTTGACCCATCTATCAAGCAGCATTCTTCTAATGAGCTTGACTATGATCTCATTATTATAATTCTGACACCATTAAATAATATTGCACAGATGTCCCAAAATAAAGGAGACAGTGAGCATTTAGAGTATGCGGTCTCATTTTGGGGCTAAATGAAACAGAAAAACATAAAATGAAAAAAAGAAATAAAAAAAACTGAAAATCAAGAAAGAAAATGAAAGACAAATATAACAAGAAATTAAAATTGAAAATTGAAAATGGCAAAGAGAGGAAAACATTAAAAAAATATATAACAGATAACAAGAGAAAATCATAGAATGATCGAGATAATTTTGATTCTTTTTGTTTTTTGCAAGTTAATACTGTGAAGAAGCATAGCTGTGTATTTGGAAGGTATGCAACTAAGTATTATTATGTGTTACTTCATATTGTGGCAATGTTATGTATTTAGGATGACTCGAAATGTAATGAATTTATTTCAGTGATACACGGTTTAACCAAATGCATATAAAAGAAATGACTGAAGTGATAGGAATTATAGTAAGTTATTAGGATAATATTCGGAATGTACACTTCATTTTACACTAAATTACCCAGCACGTTGAATGTGTGTAGTACAGCTATATCTTAAGAGTAACTACTCATTTCTGATTTATACATGTATACAACTTTTATACACATTCATTAACCACATTTTTGTAAATGTACATCTTTACGACAGTACCAAGGATGCACTGCCTTTTTGTGATTGGAATGGAGTGTGCACGATTAGTCTTTACAAATGGCTATTGCCAAGAAGAGGTAATAAAATGCTGTTTTGAGGTACTTTGCAGGTCTCAAACAACCACAGCTCTGTGCTATTAAAAATATGTAAGAGTAACACACACCGAGACACACACATGGACCCAGACACTCACACTAAAGTACACACTAACACACCCAGACACACATTTATATACCCAGGTACCCACATTAAAATAACTTAACACTAACAAACACATGGGCTAACACACCCAGACATACAGAGTAACTCAACCAGACATTCAACGAGAACACACACACAGAAACTAACATTAAACACACACCCAGACAATGGTGTTAACATACACTCTACTTGACAGTACCTCACTCACACCAACATAACTGGGCACACATAGACACTTACACACCCAGACACTCAAGAGACTAACATAGTGAGACACGTATACACTCACTTACCCTCTGTGAAGCTTCAGCCTGTTTTCAATGCAGATCACACTGATATACAGTATATATAGATGTATAGTATTTGTATACTTTATTATAAGCACAGAACTGGATTACTCATTAGGCACTATAGACACCTGCGCAGCATGGGATTTTCTCCCATTTTGTTCCAATAAGGAACAGCTCAGTGGAAGCATTTCTGGGGCAGGCTGACTCTCCTAGCAGCCAGGAGAGTAGCCTCTCCAGCATAGTGGGAAGCCAGAAGGCTAGGAATGCTGGACAGGTGCTAGTGGTAGGGGATTCAATTATAAGGAAGGTTGGTAGGGTAATCTGTCACCAGGACTCCGAATGCCAAACAGTATGCCTTCTCCCGGGTGCTCGGGTTCGACATATTGCGGACCGGGTAGACAGATTGTTGGGAGGGGCTGGAGATGATCCAACGGTCGTAGGACACGTTGGTACAAACAACAAAGTTAAGGGTAGGTGGGGGGGGGTCCTTAAAAAATGATTTTAGGGCACTAGGTCAGAAACTTAGGCAAAGGACCTCCAAGGTAATATTATCTGGAATATTACTGGTACCACGGGCTGCATCAGGGAGACAGCAGGAGCTTAGGGAGATCAATGTGTGGCTAAGAGTATAGAAAGAAGGATTTGGGATTTTGGAGAACTGGGCAGACTTGTGAATGAATGTTGCGAATGGATGTTTCTCAGACTATTTTGCAGGTATTAAGTGGAGTGCCTCAGGGGTCTGTCTTATGGGTCCTCTTCTTTTTTATTTATTTATAAACGATCTCCCAAGCTGCATTGAGAGCCATGTCACAGTTTTTGCTGATGACACAAAAGTAGGCAGGGTAATTCAGACTAATCTGGATGTTTCTTCTTTGCGGGAGGATTTAGGATTTAAGAGTTGGGGACAGGGCGTGCAAGTGGCAGATGAGGTTCAACATAGACAAATGCAAAGTTATGCATTATGGTAAAAATAATAAAAATGCAACCTATACAATAAATGCAATATCCTTGGGGAAAACTACCAATGAGAAGGACTTAGGTATAATGGTAGACAATAGACTTGACAACAGTGCGCAATGCCAGCAAGCAGCTGCAAGGGCCAATAAGGTTTTGACATGCATAAAAAGAGGTATTGATTCACGGGAGGAGGATATCATCTTGCCTCTTTACAATGGTTAGACCTGACCTTGAATATGCGGTACAATTCTGGGCACAGGTCCTTAAAAAGGACATTATGGAACTAGAAAAAGTGCAAAGGAGGGCTACAAAATTAATAAGGGGATTGGGAGATACTAGTTATGAAGAGAGACTAAAAGTTAAAATTATATACACTGGAAAAATGGCATCTTAGAGGGGATATGATAACATTATATAAATATATGCAGAACCAATATAAAGAGCTCTTCAGTGACCTGTTCATTAACAGAAATGCACAAGGAACAAGAGGTCACCCTCTGAGGCTGGAAGAGTGGAGATTTCGTAGACGACAAAGAAAGGGATTCTTTACAGTAAGGACACTAAAGGCATAGAGTTCACTGCCAAGGGAGGTGGTGTTATCAAATACATTAGATGCCTTCAAAAGGGGTCTGGAAATATTTTTTAGAAAGGCATGACATACAGGGCTATAAATAGAATATTTTAAAATAATATTTTAGAGCTTCTTGATCCAAGGAGAAATCCGATTGCCTCTTGGAGTCAAGAAGGAATTTCCCCCCCTGATGGCAGAATTCGAACTAGCTAAATGAATTTAACTATGTAAATGACCCTTGTCTTCAGACTCGGAGGCTACCATTGTTGGCAGTCATGTGATATTTAGAGTGATTTTCTGCTTAAATACCACACTGAGTTCTTTAGGTCAATGCATATGAAATCCATTCCTCCAATGAAAGTGACTGTCCATCTGAGTGATTAACTAAAACTGAGCCATTTCAATTTATACAACAGGCAATATGATCAGTATGATACATAGTTTGGGGTGTTTGATAAACAGGTCTAGAATAACAGAGCTAGAACACATACAAATGTTACTTAAAACATTATATAATGCTAAAGCTGGAGCTGTTTTTTTTTTAAAGAAAAAGAAAAGCACACAATATTTTGGAAATATATATATATATATATATATATATATATATAAATAATCTGATATAGGTAATTAAAATAGTGGTAGTTTCATGTGTAACACAGTAACATAACACATGAGTGAGACATTAAAGTTTCTAACTTTTTATGAAAAGCAGAAGCCAACACTTTTTGATAACTTTGATATTGCTATATCTATATATATATTGAGACTACTGAATAATCTTTAGATAGTTAAGCTTGGTAAAAAAAACATCATCATACTTCACCATGGAGTCAGATAGCACTAAAATGCAACAGATCTTCTGTCCTACAGCAGTGTTTTGATTAACAGATAAATCATGTCAGGGGCAGGGATTCTCTAGATGATAGCCTTGTACTTTGAAACTGATCCCAGTCCTTGAATGCGTTACAGATTCATAGCTATCCAGAGAATTGAAACCTACATACCATCCAATACTAAATGACTAAATTTAAAGCACAACTCTATCGCTATATGATTTAAACAAGCAAATAAAAACCCTTCTCCTTAATGATACACTGTGCCATCTCATGAACCTAGTTTATATTTCCAAACATTTAAAACTTGTAAGTGTTGCAGATAAGAAAAGTAAAAGTATGAGTTTATACTAGTGAAATTTATTATTTTCAGACGTAAAAGCCCAGCAACGAGATTTCCAACTTTTAACTCACCTTTTAAATACTGTAACTTAAGAAATAAAAATGCCAAAAAGCAAAGAAAATGACATGAGTTTTATTTTTTCTGCTAAATTGAAATATATTTTTGTAATATTCACAGTTTCAGAATCACAAATAAATTTGAGTACATCTGCGTTTATATATTTGCATATCGTTTTATATGTCTTGCATTGTATTCACAAGAGAGAAATGTTACATTAGGTAGGAAATAATATAAGCGCATAAGGAAAAAGATCCCAAATAATTTATTATCTAATTATGTTCTAGAAAATTGCAGTGTCTGGTATCTGTAGTGAAAAACAGTTATCATCTATACAGAAATATCCGACCAACCATATTTTGGAAAAAATATTACAAAATATAAAAAATAAGCTAAAGTTTACCAAAGTTGCTCAACACCTACCATTGTTTAGTTATTACTTGCATGTATGACCAGTAGCTCTTCAGAAAATGACTGAAACGGGCCAAAATGTTTGGATATCCCACCTCCAACAGAGGCAACTCAAATTAAACATTTAGTAAACTACTTGTTTTTATGCAATTATACACATATTTTTTTATCTGTTTTACATAGCCATGTTCTAAATTATAAAAGTAAATGTATTAAAGAAAACCCAACCCACCAACAGTGTCTGCCAGCCAGGTACAGCCAAGTACACTTAAACAACAATTGGATGGAACAACAGTTTATTATATATATATATATATATATATATATATATATATATATATATATATATATATATATATATATATATATATATATATATATATATATATATATATAGTATTTAGTTATTCATTTTAAATGTGTCCAAAAATGGGAGCGCAATAACATAAAGGAAAAAAGGAAAAATCAAAATAGTGTGATATTGTCGGATGTGTGACTAAATGTGTAAAATGTGTAAGTTCCACTCACACTTTGAATAGAAATATCGGGCCCATCTAGTGATTCTTTAAAAGGTTCTTTTATTCTTCACAAAAATCTAAAATGGTGAAACAGACCGCAATGTTGAAAGTACCTCTGCAATAGGAGACACAATAAATAGATGCGCTTACAATTTGGGTTAAGCGCAAAGGCGATAACCCTGTAGAACAGTTCCAAAATGCCTTTTAGTCTTCACAGAGTCCACTGCTGGTCCGGTACAAAGATAAGCATTAAAAGAATTAAAAAAAGATTAAAACGTTTGAATAAACTTGTTCTCTACGCGTTTCGCCGATTGGCTTCCTCAGGAGAAACGTCTGTGACATTTTAAAGAATCACTAGATGGGCCTGATATTTTTATTCAAAGTGTGGGTGGAACTTACACATTTTACACATGTAGTCACACATCCGACAATATTACACTATTTAGATTTTTCCTTTTTTCCTTTATGTTACTGCTTTCCCATTTTTGGAAGAGTGAAATTCGGGAAGCAGTAGACTGCGGGAAGTACTGTTATTATATTTTGCACTTTTATATACGAGTTTGTGGGGATCACACCTTTTCTACATAGTTATTCATTTTAGTTAGTTACCTATTATTAAAATTAGATAGTGGCCAAAGGTCCTGCATTCTAAGCTCACCTTACTACTACATGCTTTGATCATAAATCAGTTAATGTTATAATGTTGATGGTACTCTTAGTGGATTGTATGCAGGAACAAAGCAGGTTATTACTATTATTTATTGTTTTATATTGCACCATCATATTCCGCAGTTCTGTACAATGGGTATAGGTAGAGTTGGGTGATATTATTGTAATTTTTATTATTCTATTTGCAGTGTCTATACCGTATGACATAGTAACATCAAGTCCATCAAATGTCTTTTTTCAACCTAAAGCACCATCGTACTATGTTATACAGTTAATGCTAAAAAACATGCTTAAGGAATGGAAAATGCAAAAGGGAATATTTTTAATTAAAAAGAACAATAATTCGAAGTATGGAAAGACTCTGAGTCATATTAAGACACTGCTAAGATGTAGCTCACTTGGCAAGAATATTGTTCTTGAAAGCTCTTTTTACAGAATACCACAATACCAATGTATGTGAAAAGACGATTCATTAAGCTTGGGTTACTCTGAACAGAATTTAACTACATTATATACATAAATGGAAAAGAAATGTGGGGTCTGACATATCACTTGGTGAGTGTACAAGAAAACATGTAGGTCAAGATCTGCTTGGAGCCAAAAGTCCAAAAACATATATGTTATACCCTAGTGATGTGTAAATTAAATACTTT
Organism: Spea bombifrons; assembly: GCF_027358695.1. Taxonomy (NCBI): domain Eukaryota; kingdom Metazoa; phylum Chordata; class Amphibia; order Anura; family Pelobatidae; genus Spea; species Spea bombifrons. Next base: position 88,795,784 of record NC_071089.1, on the reverse strand, counting down.
AACCTATGTCTGTTTACATAACACTAAAATACAAAATGCACAAGATAAAGGGGCCTGCAAGGCAAAAGTAGCTAAATTACACAAAAAACCCCCCAAAACAGAACAAGTCAAGAAAACAGTAATTTACATTTGTTTCTTATTCTCCTCTGTGTTCAAATGACATCTTGGATGTATCACACTTGTATCTTAATATGCCGTTGCTCTCAGGCTTATACATTTGAAATGTAACTCATCAGTTATTCACAGGACGTGTGCACAGTTGCCTTATTTAATACTTTTCAGTAGAATATTTTACACTGCCTGCCCAATAATGCACATTTTTAACCATCGGCCTTAACAGTGTAATTATGCATTGAGTTAATAGCGGAATTTAAAAGCATTAAATGAACATGCATTTTTAATATACGTTCAGTTAATGGAAGGAAAAAAAAAACACTATTAGGTTGTTTTGCTAGTTGCTAAGTTTAACATTAAAATGCAGATCTGGCATTAGAGTTCATTATTCACTGTTATTTCTGAAACATGCTAAGAAGCCAGCTGTTTGCATATGTTTTTGTGGTTGTTGTTTTGTTTATGGGCTTGTGTCAGAATAAATTTTGCTGATCCGATGTTTATTAGCAAGTACATCACTGATATTCACATTGAATAATCACAAGGCTATAAACAAATTGAAGTATTGTCTGTTTAATGTTTAAATTGTTAAAAAATATTTTTTTGTGTGCTGAAATACCGTATTCAGATTTTTCAGTTACCTTTACTTATACCAACACACAAAAAATTGAATATTTCAATCCATGTTCTATCTAGGAATTACACATATGCTTCTTTCTATACTATTTATTTATACAAGTATAGTAATAAGGATTCTTTTCATGGTTATTTTCAGGTAAAGCAATGTTTATGTTTTGATATGCGTAGCTGAGTGAGCTGTCATGTGCTAGAGCTAGGCGTTGGGCTTGAGCCAAGCTCAAACCCATGGCAGCTTGTCGAGCTTTGATTGAAGCCCATATCAGGTTGTTCATCAACGGAAACAGTTTGCCAATATAGCTGGGGAGTGCAAGTCAGGGCTGAGCCATATCAAACCCTTTCTTCAAGTCAAGTATTTTGGTTCTTGCAGGGATCCTTACAGTGGACAGCTTGCGCACGTCTAGTTAAGTGTTTTAGTGTGCATGGGACATCAAGTCATCAAGCAGAGAACCTAAGCCTAAGCAATATTAAGTCATAAGATTACTGGTACTTTTTGTTTTAATAAATCTCCATTTCCACAATCAGTGTATCATAGTTTTTCTCCTCTGTATTAATCATTTTTATATACAGTTTAAGAAGTATTGTTATGCTATTAAAATACTCCTCAGATATATTAGGTAGACTCTTTTGGTCATAGTTTAAGGTTCTACAAAATCTGTACTCACTCATTAGAATGTTTGGTGGAATTCTAATGAATGTGCCTAATAATATGTTATAAAAAAGAAAAGAATATTCTTTAGAGAAAGTAATAATCATTAGTGATGCTACAAATAATTCGTTCCAACTGAAATCTTTATTACAACCTGGAAAAGAAAATAGTAACTTGTCCACTGTAACTGTAATTATTAGAACAAATAATTATTGGCGTTACATATAACTGAGGATTTTCAGCATTGGTTACTAGAATATTACATAAAACGGATAGACATAGTTTTTTTAAAACTACTTAAATACTTTGGTTTTTCTTATGGTGGCTTCCATTAAATTAGATGAGGCGAGTGAGCCAAAGACCTAGGGAAGCAGCATTTCTCCTGGAGACTCTGGTTGAAAACCGGAGTAATTCTGGATATAATAATGAGCATAGGTCAATTAAGTGTGTTTTATTATCATTAATTGTTCTAAACACCAGAGAAAGTACAAATTAAATATTTCACAAAAATACCTAAAATAGCCGTTTTTATGCGCTAAAGAAAAAAATGGGAAGTTTACCTCAGAACTCACAAAGCTCTTTGTTGTAAAACTTAAAGCTATTTTTCCCTGATTTTCCAAAGTGCTGTTTCTAACAGCAGAAACCAAATCAGGAATTTTGCTACTTGATAAGCAATATAAAGCTTTTATTGTTGGTATGTGAAGAGAGATCTTTGTCATGATAGATAATCATTGACTTCTAACCTCTCTACCATTCCTGAGAAACAAACTATTTCCTAAGCGCCATCTAAATTTGCAATCCCATTACTTCACTGTCACTCTAAATGATAAATTTCCTGGATAAAAAAAATATATTATTCAGGTTATCTCCATCATTTTTATGCATGTTTCTCTTTGCTTAGTCAATGGAAGAAGCTTTTGTTTCTTTATTCGGTTAAGACATCATAAAGTATAGTATTTTAATACTATACCTCTGGGCTATGGTTTAATTATATAATTGGTTAAAATCCAGTGTATTCATTTCCTTCTTGCTTGTTAAATTGTTACATCACAAATATTAGTATTTTTTAGCCAATGTTGAGAGGTATTGTGACAATGCGTAGTGACCATCCTTCCGAGTGAGTGGTACGAGGAGGGGGGGCATATTTGCTATGTGCCTCATTCTGCTTCCTTAAGCGGATATGACATCACAACATGGCGGGAATTCTGTTCCTGCCCCATGCGCAAAGACACTTAGCTACAGTCTGATAAATTGTTACTGATATTTCTTAAATTATAAAGATTTCTTTCAAAGGGCTTACTTTTGTAAAAGATCCGATTTAAGACATCCTCAACTAAATAGGGTATAATCATAGCTTTCATACTTTTGATAATGTATATAATCAAAAAAAAATATTTGTAACTGAATATCTTGCAGGAACAAACTATTTGGTCGTTGCTGAAGCTTGCCTGTTGTAGCCAGTATAGAGGTATATTTATTATTCAGTCCGCAGAAAGTTGAGTAGCCTTCAGCAATTACAATTAGGAATGAGGAAAAGAAATATAGTAGTTGATATCAGGACCACCTTTATTATTAATGGGACCATAAACAACCCTCTGTTTGTGGGCTTACTTTTGTAAAAGATCCGACTTAAGACATCCTCAGGTAAATAGGGTGTAATCATTGAGTGGAGCATGGCAAGTTAGTGAATACACTTCATTGAGTGGTCAGGGAATATGACTTCCACTATTAGATGTCCCTTTGGCCTGGCACTTTCCCAATCAATCAAATACTTTCTGATATGTTCCACTGGAGTCAAGTCACGCTATCAAAGGTTGTCTGACAGAGTAAGCATGTCACATAAGATTGGAATTTGAATGACAACTTGAAGTGAATTGCTATTGGCGCTCCAGAGAATATATCTGACCTTTTTTCTCATTTTGCTGTCCCCTTAGGGTAACTTTGAGACACAAATATAATACTCAAGACAAACAAAAAAAAATGAGCTCCAAATGAGTTATTTTACCTGGGGATCTCTTGTAAGATTGTGATTTTAATCAGTTTATTACAAGTACCTAAGAATATTGCAAGTGGCTAAAACATTCCCTCTATAAGAGCATGTGTTTGTCGACAGGGTAAAATATGTCATTCTGTTGATGACTCTAACTGCAGGGACCTGCCTGTCATTTGACATTGTTTACTTGCAGCTTGAATTACAGTCATCTAAAATTGACACTGCGGCAGTTTTTTTATACCCTTGGTTTTGCTAACAAAGACAAAATGTTATTACTCATGGTAGTAGTCGTTTGGTGGTAGTTTAATAGATATAAGTGATATAACATGCCACATAATATCATTTTCCCAAATATTATAGGCCAAGCTATAATGAGCTATGCTTATGTCTGTAGTATCTTGCCCATTCCTGTGGAACTTAATTGGTTAAACATTATGGTAATTATTTTCCCTATGCTGCTTATTGTTAGCAACGCTATGATGTTTTTCATACATATTAATATATATATATATATATATATATTTATATATATTGCATTTTAATAGAGCTTATTCAAAGCATTAATTGCACTCTGTAGCTTTCTAAGCAAATAAACCAGATCTGTAATTTTAGCCTTACCTCTGAAAGACTAAGACAGAAAGTTTAAAGAAACCTTTCAGTTTCTATGGCAACAATCAGTGTCAGCTTTTGTGTCACATGGAACTGCACGAGCAAAAATTGTGAATGAGGCAAATTCTTATGTGATTAAAGATGTTTTTTTCTGAGAAGGGTTAGTGCAGTTCTTGGAATGACGATTCTAATGCTGCAAAAGTGTTCAGTTCAGTAGGTGGAGCAGCATTTTAAAACTCTGTGCATATAGTTATATATTTATTATTTTTTATTTTATTTTATGTAGTTTGTGCAGTGTTTTATACTGGTATGGAGTGTGACAAACTAAAAATAACAGAAACATAACCTAATATCCACTTTAAGGCAAAGACAGCCTTGCCTGCCGTAAAGGGGTTGTTTTTTTTTGTAACACAATCCTTTCAAATAATATTTTATTTCACAATTTACTTAACTTGTGTCTAGATTCACAAACAGAATTATGTTTCAATTACATTTTATATGGCAACCAAAAGTATTTTACTTTTTAGAATTAAGTGTTCGATTCTAACTGATTTATTCTATGGTTACAGTAAGTTTGCTGGTTATTGTATGATAGAGTAGCCATGTTCTATGCCCATGTAGACAAATTAAATGTGAAATGCCACCACAGAAAAGTGATGAAGCAAACTCTCAGTGGAGAGAGCCTGAGGTTGTGAGTGTCAGGAGTCATGGACAATATATGTGCCTTGTCTGTTAATTGTTCCTAGTCCCAATACACATAGAAATGTGCTCATCTACTGGAAAACTAAGGAAAACACCGGGTAATTTACCAAAAATACATTTAAATTTAAAATTTGCTATCGCTGGCATCCATCATGGCCTGATGTTAAAGCATTATTGAGACTTTTTCAATAGGACTCAAATTAGACTTGTGCATTGTGAAAATATAAAAACGAGGAGGGATCTCAATGAAAGAAACCAAAACAAAGCAGCTGCAAATTTTTGTTTGCATTTTGTTGCTTTTGCACTCTCACTCTTACACTCTTACACTCTTAACGTCTCCATGTCTTCTCTCCGCTGCCCGCTAACCCTGTCTCCTTTTCTGCAACTCTTCTATTTCCTCTCCCTGTTCTTCTGTTTTCTGTCTTCTTTCATTGTCCTCTTCTCCCTCGTATCAGCTCTGTTAACAAGACCTCCCATAACCATGTATTATGTCAAGACATATTATACAGAAATATATAGATATGCATTATAACAATGCATAGAAACAAATACCAAAGAAGCATAGACAAATCCAAAAGCAGTCTAAACTAGTGAAAAAAGTTAAATGAGCTCCTCTCTGGATAATATAAAATATTTCTTGAGCCTCAATGCAATCAAACATAATTTTGTAAGATTCAAGGATTCCCCTAAAACCAAATGTTTGTTTTATCGGATATTGTGTCAATTTATCGAACACAGTACACAGCTTGTAATATGATAAATTAGCTGAATCATCAGATTGTACTATTTTTTTTTCTTTTCTGCTATTTTATTCATTTTACTTGTTAGTCAGATGTTACTTTTCAGGTTTTTATAACAACCCTTCAATTAAAAATTGCTGTTAGGTTTTGAAGCTGACGCTCCATGAAAATGTATGTCATTTTCTGTTACGCTGTTAAATCTTTTACCAAATTGGTTTACATAATAAGAAATATTTATAGGATCTCCAGTGCACATGTAAGCAGAGAATTATATTAAATGAGCTCCTGTTAATGTGACAATGTATACAGACAATGTGAAGAACATTTGACAGTTGCTAATTACAGTTTGCAGTCTGGGGATTCCCACTGAGAAACAAGGGCAGAATCTTGCTAAATTAGAAAGTTGTGTTGACATGCAAGTTCAATCACTTTAATGTGCGATAGTCATGAATTCCCAGGCAGTGAGCACCTTTCTAAATTTAGGTCACAAGCTTTTTAATAAACAAAGAGAAACAGGGAAACCTAGAATAACATAAATGCAGATGAGAGCTCGCACATTTTGGCCAGATAGAAAAGGCAGAGGGTACAAAGGTAGCTAATATAATAATAGATAGTTGGACAGATGCATGGGTGGATCGACAGATAGATATATGAACAAATAGTTACATATATGGAATGACAGGCAGGATGCACAGTCAGACAAACATAAGCAATATTTATTTTGATATTTGTAACGGAATATCTTTTTAGGTGCAGGAACAAACTATTTGGCAATTGTTGAAGCTTGCCTATTGTAGCCAATACAGCGGTATATCACTATTCAGTCCACAGAAAGTTTAATAGCCTTCAGAAATTATTGCTGTCTATGGTTTCCACCATAACAGCAAAAACAATTGGGAATGAGGAAAACAAACATAGTAGTTGATGTCAAGGCCACCTTAATTATTAATGGGACCAGAGACAACCTTCTATTTGTGGGTCTCCCAATCCATCTCTCAAAAACCCACCTTCTCCATCTCAACACCACATATCCTCCATCCTACACTTCCCTTCTAGAGAGTATACTGGTGAGTAAAACAGAACCTTTGTAACTGTTGGCCTTATAACTGGGCCCCTGGAGTAATACATGTGGGCCCTGGATGTCTGAAGAGCAGTTACCGGCCTTGTTTTTTTTTTATTTTTCATGAATATCTAGTAGGGCTATGTTTAAGGAAGGACGAGAAGTTCTTTGTGATGATATGTGTGGTACTACCATAACTGGGAACTTTCTAGATCAACCTTCATGGAGCACTCCTACTTTAGGGGAGTGTTATAGTGAGGGGACATGTTAGCCACACAAGGGGTGGAATTAGCCATTAATAAAGGCATGGCTAGCCCCAGATAGCTAAAACTGTGGGAGGGCAATAGGGCAGGTAGCGAGTGTGACTAAATGCTGCTCCCACAGTGAAAGAGCACAGTGACCTGGACATCTAGGGAATTAGTCCTTCACCCAGAGAGGTCCCAGGTATGATCACTAGGATGATCCAGCAAATGTTTTCTCGCACATCTATAATGATGTCACATACACACACTAAGTGCCCATTAATGTTTGTCATTACCAATGAATTCACGTCAAATATGTTCCAACATTTAAAAGTTACAGAATACAAAAGATTTAGTCAATATTTATTAGTTTTTTTGCACCAGTGGCCTTTTAGCCATATGTCCTTTCCATTTCATTTTCCAGTCTCGGATAATAACATTATTTCATAGGATAAGGGAAAACAGTTCTAACCCTTTTGTTACCTCAATCATAAGCATCATAATGCATTGCATTAAGTTACCCTTACTTACTTGTTTATAGAGGAAATACTCGTAGTTTTATGAAGAAAACAAGCACCTCTTCTTTTGGGAAATACAATATATGAGCGTTACAGCATATCTGTGACATTTAGCAATATGTTAAGTTTATTTGTACATCTCTCTTTTCCCAAACTGTAAAATGGCCTGTGCTAGCTAAAGCTGTGTCAAGAAAGGTTCAGTGATTCCGATACTTTCTCAGGGGAGAACATGACAAACAGAACTATATTATTTTCCACTCAGTCTTTGGTCAGTTGGGTATTATCAGTGCTCTGCTGCATAATAGAGGTTAGAGGAATTGAAGTCGAGAGGTATATGCCAAGTTACAGCTTGGGACTTCTGTGCTCCCCACGGCATATGTCTTTAATTCAGATTATAGTTTGGAGGCTGTAATAAACTGCCTGGAGGAACCTTACTTTGTCTGCCCGGCCATTTTGTTTGACACAAATCTAGTAAATACTGACATATTATAATAAATAAACATCATTCTATTTTCATTGTTGCCTCACATGAAATGGCCTTTTTTGCCTATAATGCCACAAAACTGTTAATGATACAGTGTTATTTTGTGTGCAAATCAAACAACATTAGTAGTTTTTTCCCTTCAGTTTAAGATTAACAAAATGATTACAGGGCTCTGAATAAATTGATCTCTGGGGGTGGGGTGGAGACATATGACTCCTCCGGCTTCCTGTCGCCTTCCTGTCTAATCCCAGCCCCTTCCTACCAATTTCAGGGCTAATCTTGCCACTGCACACGGAAAGTGTTGCCTACCTAGGAAATTTACATGTATGTTATAGATTTCTCATTTTAATCTTCAGTGTCCTTTGGGTACCTTGGACACGTGTCTTAACCACGTGATTTGTGGTGTTTTTGTGCATAGTTATAAGCAAATACAATTATTAAAGAAGCTATTAGTTTTATTGCCAGGGCAACTTTAATGCAGCAAGATAAAGAAGAAAGAAAACTCCTCCTCACCACAAAAATTACGTATTAATTAACGATGCTGCATCTGAAATATAAATACTGTATGTTGACTACTGTTTACTTTGATATGTTCCTGAAGCTTAGAGGAAGGTGCTAAATTTTCAAGGTGCTAAATTCAAAAGCTGTATTTATTTATCTACCTATAACATATATACATTTACATTGAAGGTTGATAGTTAGCACCTCTGTGGTATTTTATTTTGCTACCTCTTTTTAATCTCTGATTGGCATACTTTGTGTGAGCAAAATACCCTATTTCATTTACAATATCAGTCCAATACTATATTATTTGGTAAATATGTGTTTCCACATAGAAGAATGAGCTAAATTCTACCGTTAGTAATAGACTAATCTGATCCCCAAAGGAGGTCACAGTGCAAGGGCTAGGCAGATACCAAGAGCTATTTAATTAATCTTTATAACAGAAGGATAGGTTTCCAGGAGAACTGGGAAGAAATTAGTTCACATCACCTAAAATGGCAGATATTTTTATTGCATTTTTTTTTGTCCCTGTAAATCTTACAGTTCATCTGTACAACCGTCCCACGCACTGTACAAATGTCAGCTTCATGATTATTTTTCTCTTTTTGTTTTTCCCGTTTAAGCTTAGAAAAATGACCTTATAATAGACTTACATCATTTTATATCTCAAGTAATCTGTCGATAAATGCAGTTTTAACTTTTCTATTCAAAGCAGGGTCAAGTGAAAAACCAAAGGTTTTAGATATTTCCCCAATCATTGTATGATTAAGCAGAGACATTAGAGATTAAAGCAGCGGTATATCTGGATATTCAATAAAAGATTGCATCAAACATGTCTTACTTGTATAAGATAGTAAATCTAAATTTTATATAATTAGCTCTGGGAAGCAAAGTAAGGTTTTTGCTACTACTCAAAGAAAGGAAGCAATCCATTTGGCTAATGAGCACTGTGAGCTGCCTGGTTTTTTAAGGGACACGCTAATGAGAAGAAAATGTTCTATTCTCCTTTTTTATCCCATTGTATATCCAGCAAGTTTTCATACCTCCCAAGCTAGCTAAAGCCAATATCATACCGCGACCTTATAGAATGTAAAAAATTCATTAACATGATATTGAGGATATTATATTTGTTTAAGCAATATTCCCTTATCACTGGGGACCACAAAAATGGAGAAAACTGTCCAAAGCAAAGCATTTTTAATAAGTATGTAGAATAATATTCATTTATATAAATAATACCACACAAACTAAAAACTAAATATAATACATAACAATATATATAAATTTTGGAACTACTCTGTTGAAAAATTTAATTCCTGTTTGTTTTTTTTTTGCTTTGTTAATAAAACCTTTTAAGATTATGAAATGTATGTTTCTTACCTCATTTAACTTTTGCTAATGAAAGGTTTATTTTTCTAAAAGATATGTAATCTCCCTTCCCCTTATCAATTAGCGAATCATGTAATTACTCACATGTCATAACCAAACCAATGTGTCTGATCTTTGTTTATGCTCTGACAGCTCATGTCAATCATGATTAATCATATTATTATTATTATTATTATTATTATTTACTCGTGGAGATGTCTTTTCCTTGAAGCACTTGCTCAGTCACAAAACCTTGAACAGGTACCACAGGGTCATGCCAGTTATGGAAAAAATAAAAATTATTATTAAAAAAAATAAAATTCAGCAAAACAGATTATGGCATTTCATTACATACAGCTTTAATGGGTACAGTGATCAATCAGTTGCATGGCCACCAGCAATTTGGCTAGGATCTTTCATGCAGTCCTCACACAGTAGTGTGAGTGGCCACAGTAAAATAACTAGTGTAACATTAACTTATTGCTTTTACGTTTTCAAGACCTCAGTATGTCAACCTAGATTCAACCGCCTGTAAGTGACTGAAGAAAGTCCCCTGTGTCATTCTTAACATTGTCTGTGGCCAGGTTTCCCCTGCTTACTTAACTCAAACATCAATTACCTTCCAAGAACTCTTTTCCTGTGTTTTTTCCTCCACTGTCTATGACACTGTAGACCAGTATTTTCCACATATTTGATGTCATGGGGCCACAGGGCAATATGCTCTCTGCCTTGTCTTGCTATGTGTTATTGATATTAGTTGAAGGTTGTTCATTGCCCATAATAGTTTTTTAATCCAGTATGTAAGCTTGCTGTTTATTCATGCTGAGCCAGGTCATGACTGTGAATGTTAAATCATTAGTAAACAAGCTGAGGTCAAGGTCAAAATCTCCATCAAAGGCCAGTACCATGGGTGCATTTTTTAAAATTTTTAACTATATGAAAGAGTACATTAATAGGTCCCATGGCTCATGTACGAGACCTGTTACAATGACTTTGGATACGTTTTCTGCCAAAACATCACTAAACTATATCATTAACCATGACTCGATAAGGTTATTTGTGCTCCACTAAAACTGGAAGAGTGTCTGGTAGATCCTATATCTACCTTGGATATAGGAACCTTGGAATTATATCTTGGAGGAAAAATCTTAATAGCTGAAGGATATGAATATTGATTTGGATTTTCTGTAGTTAACATTGGGTAGTCTAGCAGTGTATATAACCTGAAACTTCCCAGAATATGGTAACCTGAGCTCTTCATCTTATGGGGGAGTAACTTTGTGTAAAAGCTGGGCTAGCTGCACATAGGTCATGGCTATCCTTAGAGAGTCTTTAGTGCAAAGGAACTGGGAAGGGAGCAGAGAAAAGTGGGTGGTAGAGTAGGCTGGATGTGGATGAGGATTGTGTGTCACACATCCTTCCCCTGACTGGAAAAAGAAGAATCTGACCTGGAGACTCTGGGCCAAACCTGGAAAGTGCTTAGTTATGGTAGTGTATAGACATTCTTCCTTCAAACGGACTCTGAGCTATTGATTAAATAATGCATCACGAGTCCTTGCTAATTGAAAGTTACAGTGTAAAGGTAATCTTTAACAAACTCTGTGTTAATGGAAATTAGGGTCATTTGGCTTTCTTAGTAAAAATGTTTAGCTGATATCAGATGTTGTAGTGTGGTAGTCTGAACTAACAGGATTCTTGAACATGTTAAACTCAAGAAAAATATGAGATCTGTCATTAAATTTATAGGCTTCTTTATCTCTGCAAGTCTAATTATGTGTGCAGAAGACTAATTGATAATAGCAACATCTTTATTGCTCTTCCTTTATTTGAAAAAGAATGGCTTGCTTTGTAAGAAATAATTAAGTTTTATGGTCCTACCTGTGCAGAGTCTTTTGTCGAACATCTCTTGGTTTTTACCAATTGAAATCCTGAGAGCAATTAGAAACAGTGAATGTATTGTTCCCTAAATCACACACATATTGTCCTATTGCATTTTTACTTGTCATTGCAACAGCTGCTGCGGAAACTACACCTCTCAATATTTTAATATTGATGGGCCTTTGGTCCCTTCTGTCTCTGTTGCCACATTAACAAAACAGTAATTGCTAATACTTGCAAAGCATTTAAGTCGAGAAGGTGCTGTAAGAACTGCTATGTTAAGGTACAGCTTTATCACTTGGCTGTAGACAAATGACCCTCTTCATTTATTAGGTGTGGGATAACAAAGAGAAAATTGGGCAATTAAATTTAATAAAGTTCATCGGGTATGCAATATGCTCTATCTGAGGATTTTCTTGTTACGTATTTGTCTTATTATTTCATAGTGGCGAACATTTTAAGTATACAGTATTATTGTTTTAAAGTGCAGATAATTGTAATTCATTTGTGTATAAGTATACATTGCTGTAGTAAAAGAAGCTGTAGTAAAGGACACTGTAGCTTTTTTTATAACTTTTCCAGCTTTTGCCAGCTGATACTTTCCAAAGCCACTATTACTCTTGCTAGATTGTAAATACTTTATGTGTGACAAATGAAATATTATCTGCAGTTATTTTACTAAAGTTTTATGCTTTAAGAATAAATAGTAATTAGGTAAAATACATAAATATGGAATTTACAGAACCTAATTAAAATTCCTGTTTCTAACTAAAGGGCCAATTTTCTTCATAGGTATCAGTGAGGCAATGGTCTTTGTGCCACAGATTCCAGCCTGTGATTTAAATGAGCCGTGTTTTCACTTTCACTTGTTTAGTTTAGCAGAGACTCTCCTGGCGGGACACACTGTTGCAGTATTGTATGTGGGCATTGGGAGCAAACTGGGCATATTCATAAAACATGAAAAACCCGAAAATCAGAAATTAGGCTGGCACACATCCTTGCAAGTGGCAAGTTAATGTCCTTTAAAATAAAATGGGCAGTGGGCCAGTGGCCAAGCATGAGGATGGGGGATTTATGGATTTTAAAATTACTGTTCCTTTAGCTGATGTAAGTGTCAAGGAGCATCTCTCAAGGTTTTTACCACAATATCACATGCTTAGATGTTAGGGTCTACTGCATAGTAGCCTCTACTGAATCTGCCATCATATTTTCACTACTGTAGGAAATGGAATCCCTAAGAAAGCTTAGGTTCTCTCTCCACACCAAAGGGTTTTTACTACAATATCCCAAGTTCAAAATGTAGGGTGGGATAATCAAAAAATACCTTTTTTGTGTTCTGCATCTTTTTAGGGAAAGATAATGTCTGCAAAGGCTTAGTTTTTTTTATCTCAAATCTAAAGATATTACTACAAAGCATGCCAAACTCTTCCAGGCTCCATACCTTCCAAGTATACCAATTAGCAGAAGAACACCTATTCAATATGTAGAAGAAAGTTGGAGGCTCTACTAACATCAGATCGTGCTTTCATACCATCAAATGCAGCAAAAACATACTCAGATTAAAAGAGATACAAAGAAGTTTATTAGAAATGTCATTATACATTACTGAAGATACAGTTAACAAGCTGTGTATGCTAAATAGCTTGATTCATAATACATTATACAAATGTAGTATTGTAGAACTTTATTAATAAATGATGCTCTGATCTGCCTTACTAAAATGAGTTCAGTTTCAGATCCTGCATTGGGACCTGAACTTGGCATGGATTTCACAAAGCCTTGTAAAAACTGATGTGACAGCTGGAAAACTGGACTATGCGCCAGATTCCTCTGTTTCACTTGTTTTCAAATATTTACTCAGAGTTTAATAAAATGCCATTTACAAGGATATAGTTCCCATGATATGACACAATGGGGAAGGTTTCCAGCTATTTATAAACTCATAAGCACAAGAACTGTCTGTTAATATCAAAACAGTTGTCTGTGTTAATGAGTTACCTTTGATGGAAGCTTTAATGATGTCAATATTAATAAGGTGCTAACAAGAAGTAACACATGTGACATAGCAATCATTACATACAATTTACACATTTCAACCCAACCCTTATGTAGTTATAGTCAATTTATGACTCGTTAGCTTCAATTAACAATAACTGGCAGATCCTAGTGGTGATTACTTAATTTGAAGGGGACGTCTCATAGACAAAAAAATAACTTGAACATACAATACATTGATGTATACAGTAATATACCATAGCAAAGTACCGGTTTTATCTAATTTGCACCAAAAAAAAAACTATCTTTATCTGCAGACCTGGAGTCTGTCATGTTATTATATGGGTGACATTCTCTGCACAAAAACCTCAATGGGCTGATTCTTAATGGCCTTTCTATGTAGACCCTTTGTACATTGATTTTTATTAGACAGAGTGTCCACTGGATGATTAGCAACGAACCATTCCATTGTTTACTACAGGCAGCATGAAATGGAGTCAGGGAGTTTGTCTTGTAGATAGGGCTAAGATAACAGAACTAGAACACATACACATGGTAATATTTGTAACCATTAAAATATTATATTATACAAAAACTAGAACTGTTGTAAATAATGAAAACCCCACAATATTTCTTAAAATGTTGTTGTCTTCTGATACTGGTAATTAAATAATGATGGGAGTTCTTCTTTTAATCCTAGAATCTACATTGCTAATGTGTAAAATAAAATAGATGTATAAAGTGGTGCATGAAATCAAATAAGGATAAAACAATATCCATTTGAGGATGGGGACAATTTAAATCTGTTTTCAGATGTACCTCGGCCAGGTTAACCTTCATTGAAAAGGAGTATTACTGAGCTAAATAACCAAGGGACCTGTGGTCTTAAGTATAACGCTTACTACAAATGCCTTACAAATTACAGTTATTATTAACATGTTATCTTTTACATAAACCTAACTTCCAAAGCATAAGCTTCCTTTTAACTGCTTTGGAAACTACTTAATATCTCACTTGGGGATCCAGCAACCAAAGAGATGTGTTCTGTTTTTATCAGCAGAGCTTTTGACCTACCAAGCAGATAGCAATGAAATTAATTTTTAATCCAAAAGTACCAAATGGATAATGCTGTTATTATGTAACACAGATCAGCTATACAGATGATACGTATTATGTGCCGTGTGTGTGTGCCTCTTCCTTACAAAAATATTAAAGGCAAGTAGACAGGCAACATATATGTGATGTGTGAGCCTAGTAATCCCTATTAAGAAAAACAAACCTACTGTTACACAGCAGGACGAGAATTCATTTTACATGTGGCTGAAGTCAAAACACAGAAATCCCGGTGTAGGTGTTCAGGATTTCTAGACAGGGTTGTCCCTAGCATAAAGTTTTTCAAGGGATCTACCTATAACATTGTAACATTTTGTTAAACATTACATTTCATGAACACTGGTAATACCATAGGTCAGTTGTTCATGGTATCTTGAGTAATTCTGTAAGACAAAAATTGAAACATAAAGCCTTCTGGATACTCTAGTAAGCAACCAGTACAGTGGGGCACAATCATGGATACTTTAGCCATTCAAGCCCATTAGGAACCCAATAACTTATTTTTTCTCACCGTACCCCGGTAATTTAGTCTACACATCGTTCGGGATTCTGCCAGACACAGCCTCTCTCTCTCTCTTCCTATGTCAAGTCCATTGCCAGTTTCCAAATCCTGCGGTGAAGGATTCTTGCATCTTGTGCCCCATCTATGTAGGGTTAATCATCTTCTAAAATAAAAACACCACAAAATCAAGTTATTGCAATACATTAATTGATAAACACTGATTCCTTTCGAAAAATTTTTTTTAGAAATATTACTATTGACTTATTTTTATTTTGTTTTTCTTTCTTTCCATCTCATTTTCTTGTATCTGCTGTGTGCAGGTATGTAACAACAATGGACACCTACATTTTGGGCACAGAGAAGGTAATTTTTACTTAAAAAAAATAAAAATATATATTACTATGAGAATTTAACCCTTAATTTGAGTTTGGAACGTTCTCTGTGCAACGTGGGACCTTGCTGTTTAGTCTAGTATAGTGAGCTGGTGATTTTTATGTTAGAGAACCAGGGTATGTTAAATCACTTATTTGTGAACCATTAATGAAACTGATATATGTGGCCATTAAAATATTTGTCTTTCTTTAGAGTAATATTTATTAAAGGCACCAAATTCTACAGAAAGCAATTATTGAAAAAAGTTACATTTAAAACATAAAATAAGAATTTAAAGACAATGTAATAAACTACAAAGTCATTGTTGTTGTTTGTGACTAGTGATATACAGAAAAATGTTTTAAAATGTTTTCAACACAAGCCAGCCAGCTTTCCTTGCAGTAACCTGTAAAAATACCCTTTCACAGAGTTCAGCTAGTCTGGTGAGGAGTGTGAACCTTAGACCTTGTGTGTAAGTTATGTTAAATCTTATAGGGCATCAGGGCACCAGAAGCAGAAAGCACCTTAATCATTGATAAATGTAACTCCATTTACAGTGGGCTGGGAATTTAATACTTTATCCTTGCTCAATCCTTTAGACTAAGGAGAATACACTGCATTTACTTCTGTAGAAAGAAGAGCCAATTTGTGGTCAACAAGTCCCTTCAGCTTTACAGTCTAGTCCAGTATAGGGGCTAGAGCCACCCACAGGTCATCCTCATGCCTTTTAGATGAGGATTCATAAAGATATTTTTTTTAAAAAATATCTAAAACAGGAAGTTACATAATAATATATCTTTGTAGTATCTGTAGAATTCCACATGTATTACTCTTAATCGTTCTATGTAGTATAATTAAATATAATGTCGTGTTGTTCTCTTTTTGTGATAAATATCTTCCCAGATAATGTTAAATTACCAGGCTGGATTGGACTATTTGATTGATGGGAAATAATTTGACTTCACAGTGACACCATGGTTGGAGTGAGATATAATGCAATAGCTACATACTTTAAAAGGAAGCAAAGGTCTCACAGTTCATCAATGCACTGAGTGCATATAAAAGCGATGAATAAAAAGTCTGCCGGGGGGATCCCATGTGGTCTTTCCTTAAAAGTAAAAGAGTCCGCCATGGGGGTTCCGTATAATCCTTCTGACGCGTTTCGCCGTATGGCTTCCTCAAGAGAAGGGTTTTGTGTCCGGTATTCCTTACCTAGGCTAACTAGGGTGGTGGCATTCACCTTGGTAAAAAAACTGGTGGGCAGATCGTCCTCTTCCGCAGTCAAGCCCCTCTGTATCCCGCTGCTATGGAGGTTAAGCTTGGTCGAGCTTAGGGTGGCCCCAAAAGTTAACAAACCACTGCTTTTAGGGACCAATCCAAAAAGATAGTAAGCTTGTAAGAGCAGGGCCCCGTTTTTATTTTATACCTGTATGTCTTAAAATGTGTTAAAGTTATTGTCGATTTTCAATTATCTTTGTTATATAGCCTCGCTATTGTAACAGCGCTATGGAATATGCTACTGCTATATAAATAAATGAAATGTATTTCCACATGTGAAATGTATGGCCACATAGAAAAGATTTCTTTAATTCTTTGTTTTTTCTTTTGGGTCTCGGGAAGTATACAAAACATCATTGCGTTGTTAGTTAGGATAGACTGGATAAAATTATTTTATTATTGCCCATTATTAGACAAGCTTTACAACTGCATGTTTTCTGTAGGGGTTGAGAAAATAATGTTTTTAGCTTGAACAAAAGGATTATCATGTATTGACAAAGTGGAGGTTTAATTAACAATGACAGATAAGACTCCTTGCCTTCAGAAGCAGTTTGTAAAAAGCAAGCTGATAAATGACATTTTTGGCAGCCTGAATATTAGCTTATGAATTTAAATGGAGGTTGTACTAAAATATATCCATCATGATGTAGAAGCTACTAATAATTCAAACAAATCAAAATGAGAGTGTTATATGTTTCTTATTAAAAAAAAAGACCAACATAGACCACCACAATTTTCGTGACTTGATTAATGTTCAAAATATAAAATGATCTTGTGCTACATCATATGTTCTATCTTAATGTTTATAGATGCACCTGCATATCAATACATTCCTGCAATAAATAGCTATCTTAAACGATCATCTGCTGTGAAATGAATAATCACATTAAGGAATATTCATCCTCGCACATTGTTCACATGGTTTACATGCAATTGGCTGCTGCTGCTCTCATTATTCAATGAGATCTCAGCTTCCATTCACTTCAAAGGAAACCCTATAGAACATGAGGCGGTATGGGAAGGATAGAAACAGAAGTTTCATTTTCTAATTCCAATGTCAAAAGAACGTATGGATCAATTTGCATGCCGAGACAATGCAAAATAAGACTTTGTATGCTTCATGGATAATTAATCACCATAATCCATCAAAAGCATAATGTAAAATCCTACTTTTAGGTATAAAACATAACATAAATAATCAGACTATTATAAAACTACTAGAGGGAAAACAATCAGGGACTCCAACTACAAACGACTAGAAGTAGAAATAACTTTAAACGCATCTGTCCTATATGATAGGCTTTACAGATTAAAATAAACATCATGTCTGTATACTATAAACTTCATCTTTTCAGGATCTGCACTGTATATCCCTTCACATGATGTTATCTTCCCCCACTGTTGATTGTTGTCATTTTAAATTATTTAAAGTTTATTTTTAGTATTTTTAGTACTTTTTTGTTATAAATTGATGGAATTAGAAAAGAAAACATAGTGGGGCTGTTTGCCTTTCCTGTGTCACATTAAAACAAGCAGAACATAAGTTATGTTGATTTCACCCAAATATATAATACATATTTAATATTAATATATAAATATTAAAAGAAGAATAACAGTTTATTATGCTATAATAGATCAGTTCCTCTTTGCGTTCCATTCTGCAGTGCCATAGCATGCACTATGGTACCCTGAGAAGGATCTCTTCCTCAGTTTTTTCATCCTTTGTGGTGATTTGCTAAGTACAAGGGGATCTCTGATCTCCCCTACTGGCCCATTAGGCATCATGGGCCTGATCGCCCACTAAAATGATCTGATGGGGCCGCCATTCTATGACCTGTTGTATCAGCTGTGTGAGTAACATAAATATGCTTGTTTTTCTCACTTCTTGCTAGTGCAATTTAACCCTAAAAATAAATACTTTACTGTAGCGGTAACAGAGGTTAAATCTTTAAGCGGTTCTAAATCAACTGATCACCCAGATGCAATCATTGCAGTGAAATACTAAATGACAAGGATCATTCCATTAAGGTACTATAGCTTGCCTTAGGATACCAAAAATATGTGGGATTTATCACTAATAGATTACTAATAAGCTTTCTGCATTATGTTGAAACTGTTCTGACAACAGCTGCACCCACACATTGCTTTCTCTGCTATATGTAAAGCGCAGGGCTTATTTTTCTCTTGAATAATTACATAAAAGTTGCCTTTTTTTTTTTCTATTTTAGGACAAATAGAATTTTCTGCTTGGATGCAATAAACCTTATTCCATACATCATCTGTTGGACTAAATGCTTAGATAAATTGTGTATGAGCTGCATTTGAATGGTAAATTTCCCACAGGTGCAAGGTGGAATACTTCCAAAAAACAAATTTGAACGTAAATCACAATGTTTTTCCTGCAGATAATTCCTGTTTGTTATGCTCTTTTAGAACCAACACAGAAAATTTTCATTCTGCTTTAGGTGCTCGCCTCAGCACTTTTTCTAACCAACTGGTCCATTGGTATTTTGATAATATTCATTATACATTAGATACATTTAAATTACTTTAGGCTCCTTTCATCAGAAATTCCTTAAGACAGCATAATTCCCAAATAGATGCTTCTGTATTTTTTACGCACTGCCTAGACTGCTTTGGATGGTTATTATAGAAGCATTTAAAAGCATATCAATAACTTTTAGCAATTAAATAATTGTGCATGCCACCCAAATGGCTAAAGGACAACTCTATTATTTTAGGGACTCTATTCAGGCACTTGATTAGGGGCAGTGCTCTACCAGGATTTTATTTATATGACTTTATATGACTTACCATTAAGTCTTTAAAGTGGGGGTGCGGCCTATATTCGGGGTCTAGCGCCCGGGCAGGCAGCAGGGTTAGGATACAGATCCCCCGCAGCGGTGCAGGGGACCTGTATCCTACTCCCCGATACGCTCAGACAGCCTCCCGTCCGCACAATGCGTTTTACTTCTGCCCACCCCTGACTTACCGGAGCAGAATCACGGGTGTCTTGCGGGGCCGGCAAGACACCCGGGAGTCTGCTCCGGTAAGTCGGGGGGGGGGCAGAGGAGGACAGTGGCAGCATATCTCGGGGGGGGGGGGGGGACAGTGGTAGCATATCTCGGGGAGGGAGGACAGTGGCAGCATATCTTGGGGGGCAGAGTGGCAGCATGTTTTTTTGGTGCTTTTTTAAAGAAAAAAACTTTTTCTTTAAAAAAGCACCAAACTTTTAGGGGGCGGCCTATATACGGGGGGGGCCTATATCCGAGCCAATACGGTATATGGTACCTATTCTTAACTATTTACCGTATTGGCTCGGATATAGGCCGCTCCCGTATATAGGCCGCACCCTAAAAGTTTGGTGCTTTTTTAAAGAAAAGGTTTTTTTCTTTAAAAAAGCACCAAAAAAACATGCTGCCACTCTGTCCCCCCCCGAGATATGCTGCCACTGTCCTCCCTCCCCGAGATATGCTACCAATGTTCCCCCCCAAGATATGCTACCACTGTCCCCCCCCGATATATGCTACCACTGTCCTCCCTCCCCGAGATATGCTACCACTGTCCTCCTCTGCCCCCCCCCCGATTTACCGGAGCAGACTCCCGGGTGTCTTGCGGGGCTGGCGGGGGACATCTACGCAATACGCGTATACAACTTCCGGTGCCGGCACATCCAGTGCCGGCACCGGCAGTTGTACTGCGTAGATGTCCCCCGCCGGCCCCGCAAGACACCCGGGAGTCTGCTCCGGTAAGTCCGGGGGGGGGCAGAGGTAAAACGCGCTTAGACAACCTCCCGTGCCGGCACTCCCCCCCGTGGGAAGTGCTGGCAGGTGAGGCTGTCTGAGCATATCGGGGAGTAGGATGCAGGTCCCCTGCACCGCTGCGGGGGATCTGTATCCTAACCCCGCTGCCTGCTCGGGCGCTAGACCCCGAATATAGGCCGCACTCCCACTTTAAAGACTTAAAGAGGGGGAAAAAAGTGCGGCCTATATTCGAGCCAATACGGTATATATTTAGGCAATAAAAGATATGTGTGCTTAGTTGAAACAATGTGATATTTAAATACATTGCTGTAAACTTATATGAAACACTCATACCCACCTAATGTTCAGATAGTCTAGAAAAGAGGGCCATTGGGAAAGAGACAGAGGGGTTGAGGTGTCAAAGAGAGGTTGTCCCTTTTAAAATAGAACACTTGAAAATGATGTATGTTTGGGTGGTCCCATCACATTGGCAACTTGGCAGCTGCCCCAGATACTTTCCTATGTTACAAATCAAGTACTTGCAGGAAAGGGTTACGTGGAATAGAACTCTTCTAGGGTGCTAGAAACCATAGGACTGGCCGTATGTGCGTATAACGAATCTCAACCTGGGATTAGGTTTAAGTAGGAACTCTCACCAACACACCTTTTGGCATCATTAAAATAACTAATTAAACCTGAATTCAACTTGTAATTTAGTTTTTCAATCAACTGTTTCCCAAGGGATGACCCCAAAGAGGAACCTAACAATGAGGAAGAATAATTATGCTAATAGTAAGAACAGGTAGAGATATAATGGAGGTGTTTACAATTGCGTATTTTGGTGTTTTTATGTATATGCACATTTGTTTTAAGAATAGAAAATATTAAACCAAAATAACTAATATACAAACTTATTTGATAATAATTAAACTGTTTATGATATGTTGCTGGATAATTGCTTATTAGTCTTGACTGTTATTTCTCCTGTCAGTGTTTGCCTCAGGAGACATTTAAGTAAGTGTTGCTTTGTCAAAAACTTAAGCAATTGTAAGCTCTAGCGATCAGGGCTGTCCACACCATCTGTCTCTGTCTGTCTTGATATTTCATAAATGTCTATACCTCTATATTTTACAGCTCTAGTCAATTGGAACTTTATAAATAAACAATTAAATAAAAGTCTTTTCAAAATACTATGTGGCGGAGAGCATAGAAGAATCTAAACAGATCTCCTACATGGCATTTAGCTGGTGGTGTGGGGGAAATGGGCGAATGCATATGGAGGAATTCTATAGAATTTTATCATACGTTTGAAAAAAGGACCACACCGCTATTGTATGCATATTCCAGCTCAGGTGTTCCTTTAGGTTTTATGTTTTACTTTTAAATACATATACGCAGTATGCAGTGATTTACATAAGTTATTGTATATTCAAAATCCAAACTGATATATAAGGTGAAGTGGGCATTTGAAAATCTGGAAAGGTATATGTGAAACAAAATGGGAGGAAAATAAAGATATTTAAGGAAAGAAACTGAAATAAAGAAAATAGGACAAATAGTAAGAATAAATGAAAATGACATTGGGTTTTTGTAGCAAACTACACTTGCAACTGGTAACAATTTGTCCAACACAGTATTCACCATTACAGAGTCTTTTGTACAAGAAATCGGATTTATCTAAATAGCTTTAGCTTTCATCCCAAGGTAGTCACAATAAGCTTTATTCTCTGAAGGGTCCTCGAGGTAGCAGTGAAAGCTATGTTGAAGACAATGTGTATTTACCTTTTTCTTACATAAATGTCCATGTCCTTGTTTACCTTAATAATGATCGTTCTCTGCTGATGCTGAGATTAAAAAAAAACTAATAACTATACTGCTGATAAAATAGTTGATGGAATCAATGGAGAAAAAAAAAAAATCTCTTTGAACTGCCTATATATGATCCAAACTGCATGCAAATGTGTAGATCAAAATAAAAATAAACTGTTGGAACTATAGTGGTTTCACAAATTGCAAAGACTGCAAAAATCAGTGGGGAGCAAAGGGAGGGTGAAGATGCAATAGTTGCAAGGGAGGAGGAGGTAGCAAGGGTAAGCTGAAATGAGATCATAAAAGAAATTGTTGGAGCCCCACTAATATTTTTTGCAGGGGAGGGGGCAGCAAAATACTGTATGGGCAACACTGTATGAGCTCCAGCTATTGCTACACCCCTGGCGTAGTGAAGGAGAGAGATCTGTATAATCTGGTTATAAACCTGTGTTCTGAATCACTGCTATGTATAAGTATAGTGTAGTGCTGTACACAACCACAATGGAGAAGTAAAGGCATATGTGCTTACATCAACAAAAATGTAGTAATAGTTTTGCATATTATGCATAATCATAAATAAGGGTCAGAACAGCAAATGCACAAGATGCACGGGAATAGAAGAGGCACCAAACTCTTGTGTACCAAATACAATTTAGAGAAACAATGTTTAGAAAGCTAAAATATGGAAAGGGCAACCTCAAGGACCCTTCAGTACAAAGCTTATTGTGAATGCCTTTGGATGAAGGCTAACGATATTTAGACGGATCTGATTCCTTGAGCTTGAATGTTGTGATTTCTTTCTCATGTAGGAAAAACAGTAAATACACAATGCCTTCAAAATGGCATTCACTACCTCAAGGACCCTTCAGGGTATATAGCTTATTGTGACTGCTTTTGGACAAAATCTATTTAGATGAATCTGATTTCTTGCACAAAGAACTTTGTAATAGCAAGGGCCCAGCTGAACAAGTAGCTACCAACTGTAATTGCCATATGCTGCATAAACCCTTTTGGTCATTTTCCCTTATACCTCTTTTTCTCTGATCTTCTCATCCTGCCCCCATTTAATTTTCACTCCCTTTTCACAGATCCTTTTCAAGCAGGGTCTGGGCCTAGTGTTCATAAAACACAGACATATTGACTCGTCAGAGAGTGCAGCAGCTGAGTGCTAGGTTTGTCAGTAGGAGCAAAACATTGAAGAAACCACTCTGGTACTCCGAAGTTAGCATTTAGTAATTATAAAACAAAGATAGATTATAGGCGTATCTATAAGATTAGACAGAGAGGGCAAAGCAAGTTTTAAGAGCATGCAAAGCACGGGCAGAAGAGAAAATAGCCTATTCAGATAAAATGTTTTTTTAGATACATAAGTGAGAAAAGGGAAGTATAACGAGCAATAGTCAGACTAAAAACAAAAGAAGGAAGGTATGTAGAAGAGGATAACGATCTAGCTGAATGTCTGAATGAATACTTTTGTTCAGGCTTTACAGATGAAAATGACAAAGAGACCTTGGTTAGGAAAAATAAACCCAAATGAGTAATTTGACACATTTGAGTTTATAAAGGAAGAGGTTCTGCTTCAGCTGTCTAAAGTTAAGACAAATACATTGATGGCGCCTGATGAGATACATCCATAGTTATTAAAAGAGCTTGGTGGTGTACTAGCAAATGTAAGCAATAATTGATAATGGGAGTAGTCCTAGAAGATTGGAAATTGGCAAAAGTTGTGCCCATTCACAAGAACGCTAGTAGGGAGGAGTCAGGGAACTACAGGCTGGTAAGTCTTACATCAGTAGTGGGCAAGTAATGGAAACTATGTTAAAGCATAGGATAGTTGAACATCTAAAATCAAAATTTAAGATCAGAAACAGCTGGCTTTTCTTGTGTCTTTAGTGTAGAGAAATTATGGTATTAAAGGCATTATTTTATCCTTTAGTAAAAAAAAAATACAGTAAATATTTTATTTTAGTTCATATTTTAGTAGCTGCTGTTAATTGCTAATGCAATTTAACAAAATTCCCTTAGTAAGGGTTATGCCTAGAATAAATAAAAAACTGCAAAACTTTTAAGCAACTCATATAATTTCTAATTGTATAATATTATATTTGAAAATGCCACACAGAAGTGTGTGATTAAATATAATATCTGCTTTTATCCATTTATTATCTGGTAAGATTGGTAGCAGAGGGCCAAATATTAATTAATGGAAAAAGAGATTACACCATGCACTGACCTTATACTGGAGGATGTTAAATGTGGATAAATAAATAATAATAATACTTTAAATGTGCTATGTCAAAATATTAACTGCTTGATTGCCAAAAACGTATGTATATGATTGTAAATAAACGTCTATAGTGTCTCATATGTGGTGGAACATTAGGCTGCTGATTGACTCCAGATCAACACCAGACAGAAATCACACATGTTTAACAACGTGACTTCTGGTAAAAAAGGAAAGGTAGACAAAACACTTCTAAAAACATTTATCTCTCTCTTTAAAATTAAAAAATGGACATTACAACAGCTGAGTTGAAGTCCTCAAAACACAGGCATACCAGAGGTGCAAAAAGGTTGTCATGCTTGTATATATGTGTATGTTCTAAACTGGTGTTTCATCACCTCAGTTGTCATTTAACTCCTGATTAATGTCTGTGGTTTTTCATTGGGATGTCCAACTAGCTCATATACGTAGGTGTTATGGTCAGGTGGTCATATAGCGTATATATGGGAAAGGTTTGCCAATTGAAAAGTGCTCATAATGATGATTGAGAGAGTGCTGCGGAGTAGGTGAAACAGCACCGTTAATTCATTTTTTCTCATATCACATAAAGTTCAACTGGCATGCATTTCCAAATAGAAGGAAGACAGTTTAGAGAAATATATATATACTTGGAACAGAGAACATTTATGCAGAATAATTTCATTTTTGTTAGGCTGCAATAAATCTTCAGTTTCAAAGTGCCTAGAGTGAATTCTGTTCATTAGCAGAACTTGACGTGATATTGGTTGAAGTACTAATTTCATAGCTGTGTGCAGATATATAAAAATGCACATTATAATATAAATAAAATGTCACAAAGAAATCACATCAAATTGGCTTTTTTTTAGGTTCTTTTTTGCTACTACTGCTTGGTTTGAAATTAGGACCAGAAGTAGCAATTTAAGAATATACACGTTTACTGCTATATTCCGAAGCCATGGAGGAGGAAACATTTACACAAAATGACCAGTGAACGTGTTTATTCTTAAATTGCTTTCTCTCCCCTCAAGTTTCCCCAAATCTGTTCCTTGCAGGAGTTTAAATGTCTATCACCACTACCTGATGGAGTCTTCACAAGAATCCTGGATCCTGTACACATCGAGTTTCCTTCAAGTGGGGTTCTGAAGCCATAAAGTTCCCAGGCCTGTATATACTGTAATTATATATATATATATATATATATATATATACACACTCGTAGGTGGTTGTTTAGAAGGTTGTCACCTAAATCAAACTTGGGAAAAACGAAATAAAACAATTGGTCTGGTTGTCCTAATTCCCAATTATTACTCAGGTTATTTTTGCCATATTTCTTTCATTTATTCTTGAATTTGTTAAACGATTGTGAAAGGGTAAGGGACCATATCAATATGGATGAAGGTTAAGACTTTTAAGTCTTTTCCTGTCACTATTGGATTAACCTATGGTCTTGATAACTCGACTTATGCAGCTGAGAGTTAAGTGAACCCTGAGGGCGGCAGACACTTTTCAAGATGAATACACCATGCTGCTTGTACATTTTTCTTAGCTGGATGTGATTTTTCGCACAAACTGTACATCGCAAAAACCGTGAAAACCATCTCTATATATGTTCCCTGAAATTATTATTATTATTTTCAAGACAGCTATAGGTTGTGGTGACTCATACGCTTTCCAGTTATGTTTTAATGTGTTTCACGGCTGTTCAAATCCCAGTATTTGCTAATGGAATATATGCATGCAATGTGAGGAAAGCAACAATTTTAGCCCTAAATTCACGTTCGTCAAGGTTTTCTGGTTACGTATGAATTATTTTTTATTATTTGTGTAAAAATCAATTATATAGTTAAGTAATGTAATAATTTGGAATGAAAAGGTTAAACCCTAGATAAAGAGGGGTTAGCCTTGCTTAAGATTGTCAAGTCTTTGATTAGATAACCAATCCTGGTCAACCTTAGGTAATACATTCAGGAGTTATATTTTTTTCTAAAGATTGTAATTTGCTGTATAAAATTAGTAAATTGGACAAAACATATGTATGTCTGAAATATATGGCCTGAAAAGAAAATTATAATTATGATTGTAGAGATCTGGTTAAGGAGAGGAAGTATAATAATTAAATGCTCATTATAGAGTAAATAAGTATTCGGTAATTAATGAGAATATAGTCTTCACCTGCAGTAATAGGCGTTAATAGCTGCGACTCTGATTTCTCCTTACAGTTTTAAAAGTACTCTTTTAAGTAACTTTTTCTCTGGATTTGCAACATTATTCCTGGCCATTACATTATCCCTCCCCTGTTGTTAAGTTGTTGATTGCTGTTCAGGCAGCATATGTAAAGGGTGACACAAGGAGAAGATAATGAACGTCTCTTGTTAAGCCAAAAACACAGGCTACAGGTAGTTTAATAAATAAGTTATGTAAGAATATGACATTTACCCTTCATTTACACATTATATGTAGGAATATTGCATTCCATTTCCATTTATATGACGAAAGAGACTACTCCAGTCCTAGTCAAGTACTTGAGGCACTTGAGGTTATATTGGTGGTTTACAAACTGAGAGTCATGGAGGTGGGTAATAGCTGAACATAAAAGTAGAACATTATTATTAGGAGAGGATTTATATTCATATATATGAGATATGTTCCCCATAAGAGAAACACCTTTGAGTTTTGCTGATCACAGATGGATTTAGATATTGCACGTAAGATTGTATTGTTAAAATCAAAGAGAATCCCGCTTTGCTGACTTGTAATAAATGTGCATATGATTTTTGAGATACTGTACAAAACCAACATGATGAGCTGAGTGTGCATACGGGAGGGAGCGGGGATTATATCAGTAGCAGTGAAAAGAAAGGAAGTCATTATGAAAACGTGTCAAAGAAGGTATGTTCACCAAATACCGTATTTGCTCGATTATAAGACGAGGTTTTTTCCAGAGCAAATGCTCTGAAAAATACCCCTCGTCTTATAATCGGGGTCGTCTTCTAATCAGACCCCAAAAAAATGCTGGCGCCATGCTGCTTACCGGTCGCGAGCAGCGTCTCTTCTGTTAGAAGCAGGGCAGGAAGCTTGCAGCGTCCTCACAGAACTCTATCTCCCCCCTCCCTCCTCTGAGGGCGGGGCCAGAGAAGTTGCTACAGCCGGTCCCCTGCAGAAGTCTGCGAGTGGGAGATCTGCAGTTCAGGTGAGGGGGTGGGGGAGGGTTTTTGAGTATGTGTGAAGTGTGTGTGATTAAGGGAATGAATGAGTATTTAAATGTTTGTGAATGAGTGTGAGTGTGTGTGTGATAGCATGGATGTGTAAGGGGGGTGGGGGTTGTAGCATGGCATATGGAGGCTGTAATCCCACTGCTATCATCCCCAGGTTCCAGCATGTACTGGCTGCCTTGGCTTGATAGGAGTGTGATTGCTGTTAGCAGTTTGATATATATATATATATATATATCAAACTGCTAACAGCAATCACACTCCTATCAAGCCAAGGCAGCCAGTACATGCTGGGTTAAAAGGCATATCATGGGGCTGAGTGGCATATAGGGGGTTAAAATGCATTTCTGGACCTCCAGAAATGCATTTTAACCCCCTATATGCCACTCAGCCCCATGATATGCCTATATACCTCCAGAAATGCTTTATACCCCCCTATATGCCACTCAGCCCCATGATATGCCTTTTAACCCCCTATATGCCAGAGTGGCATACAGGGGTATAAGGCATATCATGGGGCAGAGTGGCAAATAGGGGGGTATAAAGCATTTCTGGGGGCAGAGTGGCATAACTGGGGGGGGCAGGTTGGCAAATAAAAGGAAATTTAAAAAATATATTTTTCTCAATCATAGCTTTTATTAAACATGAAAATAATTTACATTAATTAATATTTACTTGTAAAACTTTTTCCCTATAGGGTAGTCTTATATTCAGGCTTTTTGTTTTTTTCCTAAATTAATATTTTGAATTTGGGGGGTCGTCTTATAATCGGGGTCGTCTTATAATCGAGCAAATACGGTAATAAAATGAGTTAACATGAAGTTCCAATTTAATTTATATGGAGTACTAGTCATACAGACCATAGGTATGCATAAATTTTGGAAGGTGATCCCTGCCATGTAGAGGTTAGTAGGCACATATACAGTCACAATCAGGAAGAGGTAAATGTAATTTACGAGAGACAGCTGTGCATGAGAAATCAAGGTTTGCATGTTACTGTAGTTCTACAGTTAAAAGGTGTTCCTTCAGTGTGCTTTTGAAGTTGTGGAGTGTTGAGTCTGGGCGAGTTCAGAGATATGGAGCAGCAAGGGAGGGATGGATCAGTAGAGAAGACAGACATTCTCTATGCTTGGGGCATAGAGGGTGTATAGTGATATAGCAGGATATTAGAGATGAAATATTGGATGGGGTTGAGATCTGAAAAGGTATGATAAATACCTTAGTTCGGCATATAAGCCTTTAACTGTCACTGAGCCATCCAAGAAGACACAGCTGTAAAGCATCCTGCAACCTTCAGCTGAATTTTTGGAATGCTCCATTCTTTATGGTGTGATTTCCATAAAATATGGCTTATACCTTGGGATAGATAGATAGATAGATAGATAGATAGATAGATAGATAGATAGATAGATAGATAGATAGATAGATAGATTTGTTAAGGACTACACACTGTGACAGCTAGATAAAATAATGCATATATTATATTTGTCCTTTATAGCTACATACTAAT
Organism: Spea bombifrons; assembly: GCF_027358695.1. Taxonomy (NCBI): domain Eukaryota; kingdom Metazoa; phylum Chordata; class Amphibia; order Anura; family Pelobatidae; genus Spea; species Spea bombifrons. The sequence continues at coordinate 88,766,511 of NC_071089.1, read as the reverse complement.
TATCAAAAAAATACTGTCTCACCTTATAACCAACAACCTTCCTCCACTTTTTCCAATCTATTTTTCTGTTCTTTTTTCAAAACATTCATTGTTTACAACCAAAGTAATTTGTACAGCTATGTTTATGGCCATCCCATTTATCAAACAGGAAAAAGAAATGACTGATCGTTGCACACAATCCAAACCAATTTATTTCTAATACTGACCCAGAGCAAAAATCCATGAAATGTCTACTAAACTCTACAAAACATCTATTATTTTGTTTTAGCTAAAAAAAAGCAGTACCTGAGAGACTGTTTAAATAGGCTTGTACAGTAAGAACATTTGTAATGCAGCAAGGCACAGTCTGTTTTATTATGTACTTCAATGTAACACAACAAAAGCTGCATTTGTACCTGCAAGTTGACAGTGTACATTATAAATGTTTTTCGGGGATAAATCAAAGAAAGTTAGATAAAATTATTCAGCATTCCAAAGCAGCCGTGTTTTGTATTAACTGTGGTCTATAATGTAATTCTCAATGCTACACATCAATAAAGTTTGATACATTCCTAACGTGGAACATATAAATGTGCAACTGAAAACGATCGGATTGATACATAAATACCAGCAATAGTGGAGAAAAATGTTAAACCTCCTTGTGTTTTGTTATTTGTAAACCAGTTGTTAATAGAGTTAGGGACATTCCATTGAAAAAGAATTTCCATAGAAGTCTTGATTCTCTTATTGGTTTTCACATCACGTTTTACACAAACACTGTGGTTCTTTAACTATTGCTTGGTTGCCTAGGATACAAAGGCCTTTCAGGCCTAAGATGGTTCTACTAGCTACAAAATACCTTCATGCTTCAGGGTGTTTTAGGATAGACGTTTACGTTACCTATAATATGAGAAAGCAAATTTGGTAAAGATGATACCTTTATCGGCTTCCTGACATATAATGGATTGCAAGCTTTCGAGACTATCTAGGTCTCTTCTTCAGGCATATACATGTAATACAGATCTATAATATGCCTGGAGAAGAGACCTAGACAGTCTTGTAAGCTTGCAATTCATTATCCGTCATTTAGCCAATAAAGCTTTTGCATTCTCTGTTTCTATGGCAAACACGGTATTACTGTTATTTGTATCTTTAATTTATCATATTTATTAATTGCCAACAAATAATGCATCACTGTACTAGTTAAAAGGGGGCAGTTAACCCATACATAACAAATATACATTAATACGTCAGTAGTATACCTGTAATATTTAATTGAAATGTGTCTTTATATTGCTGCTTTTGATTATATACATCTAACACTTTACTTCACATAAACTGTTGGTTAAATTCTTAAAGTGTGTTCTTGACTCATAATATTCAATAAAAGCCTTGAGTTCTATGAACAGATACATTAAATATGTATGTGTGATTATAGCTTATTCAATAAATTAAAATTTAAACATTTATATTTTTAAAGTTTTATAAACAATGATTTAGAAACAATAGGGAAATATAAGAAGGAGAATACAAATACAAACATATTATCTATTAAAGTAATTTTTATTCCGTAATGAACACTGTCGCTTTTTTGCGTGTTAACATAAATTTTAACCAGTGTCCCATCAGCATCCATATTTACACATAACATATGTAATTTTGGTAGTAAATATGATTGAGGTGAATATAAATTCCATCAGGTTGATAATTGGGGAGGTTATAAGCTTTTTTTGTATGTAAACATTTAAATGGAGAAGAAAATGTAGCCTAACTATGGTGGACCATTACCCTGCATGATATTTGTCTAAATAATGCTTCTTTGCCAAATAGAAGAAACCAACCCAGTGAAGGAGCATTTCAACCACAGATTCTTGGCCAAACCTGAACAGTTTCTGGGTATGCTAATCTCACATAGAAATTAACTCCTCCACGAGAGACAAATTCTTTTTCTCACAGGTGTAATACAAAAAAAAAAAAGTTAATTTAGATCATCTCATTCTGACAATGTCTCCATTTGCAAGCCATTTTTTTTAGCACGGTATATAGATTTTTTTATGTTTTAAATGTCTGTCACTGCTTTTTATAAACATCAACTCTTGATATTCTTTTTGTGATTTTAAAATATGAATGCAATATTTTACGCTACCTTCTGCATTTGCAATTTCCCAATTACGGATCTCTTAAAGACTAATAGATGATGTTTTTGTATATGCATATGAGCGACTTACGTACCTAAGCATATCAAATGGTCAAAGAAGGACACTTGTGTTTTACAGTGTGAGATTAGAGATGTGCCTAGGGGAGTTATATTAATTTATGACCTGTCGATGGCTATTTATGTAACTGAGTAAAGCACTTTATTATATTTTATAAATAATTATATATAATTAGATTTTTGAACTCATTTGCTTTTCTATGCAGATTATTTGATTATTACGACTGTAAAAAATAGTTATCTGCGCACTATCCCAAATCCCTATGCTTATTTAGACAAATGGAGGTTTTTAGTTTCACTCCAATGGCCATTTAAAGTGGAAGCTCGCCTGCCACGTCAAGGCAAACCTCTTAGGCGAGTCCTACACTGAACAATTCACCTTACTACTTTGAGGTAAAGGTAAAAATCTCTAATGAGACAGAGAGAGGTATTCTATAAACCCCTACACCTTTATTAGCCATTAATATGGGATGGGCAGCAGCAATAGTAACCTGGCTGTGAAATACGAAATTGAAATACGAACACGCAGAAGAAAGCCCTGTGTTCGAACTCCAATCACTCTTGGGCGGCAGCAACGGCTATAGTATTATGACTGTACAACACTGTGACACACTCTCACCCACCAAGAATTCTCAGCTCCTTAAAAAGTGGGACATTTGGAGAGGAAAGAGGAATACTTGAGTGGCGTGCATGCCCAGACTGGCCAAGTGGCACACTGGGCAAATACCTGGTGCGCCAAGTATACCTTTACTGCCTTTTCTGGTGCATTCAGTGCATCGCTGCCTGCTGAATACATGCTGAAAGAGTATAAAAGCATAGCATTTGGACGTACATCCTTTCTTCCAGTCCAGTCCAGCCCTGGAGGCGTGGATTCAAATATGTACTTTTGGTAAATTTGAATCTGTAGACATTAATTCACTGGTTTATAATATACACTAGGAGTACAATACAATGTATGTTTTCTGAAAGAGCTATGCATGCTCTAAATAGTTACATGCGTCCATCAAGTTCAGCCTTTCCCATATCTGTTAATTTCTTGCTGTTGATCAAAAAGAAGGCAAAAAAACCCAGTCTTCCCAGTTTTGTACAAACTAGGGAAAAACATTCCTTCTTGACCATCAGATCTCTCCTTGGATCAAGAAGCTGTTTCCCCATAATTTAAAAATTATACCCTTGAATATTATGTTTTTGCATGTATTCATGCAGTTGTTGTTTAAATGTCTGTACAGACAGAGAATTCCACATCCTTATTGTCCTTACTGTAAAAAAAACCTTTCCTCTGCCTAAATCTCCTGACCTGAGTCTGTTAAATGTTGAGGTATTGTCAGCACAATATCCAAGTTCATATAACACTGCCAACCCATGGCTCCTTAGCTTTATACTATGGCGTCAGACATCAAATAACCGTATGTAGATCTTCAGGAAAACACTACTATGAATGCTTATCTGCTGATTTAAAGGGAATGTTATATTACTGATCTTCTCTCTGGTTCCCTGAGACTGCAGATTTTGAACTTTAAGGAAAAACTTAAATGAACTGTTAAATGTAATTCTTAAGACTATATATAAAGTAAAATTATATAAAAGTTATAAAACAATTATAAAAAAATATATAAAATAAAACATATGTGCAATAAAAAGTAAAATTAAAAAAGGTCCTTTATTAGTTTTTATTTCCTATTATAGGAATTCTCTTTTCCTGTAAAATATGAAGGTTTGTAGTTACTATGCACCATAATAACATATAAACTTGAAAATGCCTATATATATATATATATATATATATATATATATATATATATATATATATGCAGATATTTTTTGGAAGCATGCAACAGTGCCATGTCATACAGTTCTTACAGTTCTCAACTGATGGGAAATGTTTTATATAAATTTTTGATTTGACAATATTGTGCAATATGTAACAGTTTCCTTTTACAGGAAATATGCATATTTGATTTCAATGCATTTTGATTTACATAAATTAAATGTTTTAATGTATGCAAAAAAAGAAATTTTATAATGAAAAATTGCAATCTGATTGCCTGATACTTTGAACTCATAAAGTAACTTTAGATCTTGACATACGATTATGCGCTCTAATTCTTCATTCGGCAGAATTTTTTTTTTGGCACATCATCAGTGATTGTGACCTGGTGCTAACATCCAGGCTAAGTAGTTGTACTTACAGCTTCTCCAGATTAGCTGGCAAAGGATGACTTGACATCATGAATGTCTAATTCACCCAAGAGATCAAACAGATTGATTACACTGTGTGATAATCCTAAAAATAGATTAAGGTTAAGAACTTGAATATATTTTCCTTTTTATTACTATGTATATATTAGTAATAACAGACATTAGGTAATTTATATATACATAAATATATACAGCCACCAAAGTACAGCAAAGATACAAATGTGTGTACAGCATCATATACATATATAGGAGGCAGTAGGCTGCAGCTAGAGATTGTAGGGAAAAGCAGGTAAGTCAACTTTTGGACAGGTTAAGAATGTACATTTAAGTACCTACTAAATCCTTTATTGTTATTACTTATAGATTGCTATAGCACCATCATATTCCATAATGCTGTACAATGGGTAAACAGGACATAACAAGTAGTAGTGTTGAAGTCGCCATTAACATATGTAGGTGTGATATACACGTGAGATAAATATACCTATAAGTAGTTTCTTTCTTTTGTTTTTGTCTATTCTGAAATGTCGTTTCAGATTGCAAGGGTGTCGTTTGGCAGATTAACACAAAACAATTCACTCCATGGGAATTGTTGGAGGAGAATGACTTTGCCTCCTGTTGTTAACTTTGACAACTCCTTGATGAGAAAACACTGCAGCTCTGTTGAGTTGCGGAGGGAAATGTTAACATTTTCATTTTAGTGTTGATGTTGACTGTAATATTAATGGCTCTAATTTTATAGAGAGTCCTCAAGCCAGTAAAACTTTAAAGATTAGAGTATCTGCAAAGTCTGTACTATGACTTATACAATGGAGTTATCATTGGTATTCAGATTTATGAGAAGTCCTTGGTCTTGTCTTTTTTTTTTACTTTGTGGTTTGGGATAACATGACCAGAGAAATGATTTATGTACCTTGAATATAGCTGAAAGTTAAAGATAACCAATGTTATGAAACTAATAATGTAAAAATAGTTTAGCTGGAATAGGGATTTTTTCATGCAATCACAGGGCTAACCCCCACATAAAGAGACCTGGGATGAGCTCCTCTGTGTCCTCAGCGCACCTTCTCCACCAATGCTTCCTGTCCTATCCGCGTGCTGCCAGCTGCTGAGCTGTGACATCATATCCTGGTCCTCTCCAACAGCAGAGGTTGCTTAACTAGTCATCAAACCAGGGAAGTTTCCGGGGTGGACTACCCAGAGCTCTCCCTCTTCTGAGAAAGTGACTTCAAGAAGAGGCAGGGCTAGTTGCACATGGGATATGGCTAGATCTGGCAGTCTTTAGTGGAAGGGAATTGGGAATGAATCAGAGAGAAAGTGGACAGGAATAGGCAGAACATGGGCTTGGTGTGGGATCGGCCAAACACTGGTCCCTTGCCTGAAAAAAAGAAACTAGAGAGTTACCAGGTATGCTAATCAGACACCCAAAATTAATAAGAGATAGTCTTACCCTTTATGTTCTGAAATAAGCACTATTCTCTATCATGTGTCAAGCAGTAGTCATAATAGAAAAAGGCTCCAGGCACTCAAGGGTTCCACTCAGGCAGGTTTATTGAAGGAGAAGGACAACAACGTTTCGACCTCACGATGAGGTCTTTATCAAGTTGATATAATCGTGAGGTCGAAACGTTGTTGTCCTTCTCCTTCAGTAAACCTGCCTGAGTGGAACCCTTGAGTGCCTGGAGCCTTTTTCTATTTTGATTTACTGGGGAGCTGGCCCTTCCTGGCACAGCTAATCACCTGAGTTCCTGTGGGGTGTGTGTGCAGATTCCTGATTCTGGTGTCCAGCAGTAGTCATGTCAGTGCTACTGAGGAAATCCGTTTTTAACACAAACAATACAAAAAATTACTTAATCCATAGCAGTCATTAGATGTATTCTACATATACAGTGGTGTTGGGGCACGTTAGATGGCAATGATGGCATATATATATTTAGCCTTTCTAGCACAACTTCCTGTTTTCCCCAGCAAGAAGGGCTGATCTGGCAAGGGATAATGTATAATTCAATGTATAAGGTGACTTTGAAGAAATCTTGATGATTTAGCTTTGTTATAAAATGCCAGGCAAGTTCTTTCTGAAGCAAAAGCTGGAGTTGACTCTTCAATGTATATAGTGAATAGACCTAATTGTAAACCACCCCAAGATTATAGACCAAAACACAGCCGCACCATTAACACGAACAACGAAAAGCAAGGAGAAAATGGTGAACTCCATTACTGTTTGTTTTCTTTGTATATTTGTACACTAGTCAAGGTAGTCTCAATCCAAAACCACTGCTTTTATGGAGGGATATAATTTATTATGTTCTGAATTAAAATCTGACTCACATGTATTTCAATTTGACCATTCAATAAGCTAGTGTAACTCATAACAATTCTATACTCCTGTTTGATGAATACATCAATCATTAATATTGACTAGTAAGGAAACAAAATCTATGGCACATTTTTATTAGCCACCTTAATGTGGTATTCAATCATTAAAAGTAGAAAAGAACAGATTTAAAATGACAAGGGCTTATCTCCAGTTACGGTTACGTGGATACTAATTAACGTCTTGGCTAATTTACTTGCTCTCAAGCCATTAAATGAAGAATTTTTGGTTGGCATTGCAGCTTACATAATAATCCTCAATGTCTGGATAAGATTGAGTTAAGTAGTTTTGTCCTGTGTTTTGGTGCTTGTATTCTAAATATTTGCATATTATTTGCCTGCTTATCAAAAAAAACAAAAAAGAATGATTCGATTTACTGTTAAAGCAACAACACTTAATCAGATGAACCAAGTAATTTCAGACTCATTTTATAATAGTCAATTATACAAAGTAAATGAAACATCTATGTAATATGCCACTTTTAAAATATTTAAAACTTGCTCCTCTATGTTTCTAAATAAATGAATGCATATATAATATTACATTGGAAATGTTTTGTAATTATATTATTGAATAACTTAAAGCTGTACATAGCAATGTGAGCTAACTAGTCTCCTAATAATTCAAACATACAGATAGCAACACATAAGGTTTTAACAATACTGCAATATTAGACCAAGATGATCAAAGGCTAAGATATAATATAAGGAAGTTTCACTTTACTGACAGAATGATAGATAAGCGTAACAGCATACCAGCAGAAGTGGTAGAGGCTAATGCAGTTAGTAAATTTAAACATGCATGAGCTAGGCATAAAGCTATCCGGAATCTAAGACAAGACCAAGAACCAAAAATGGGCAGGCTAGTTGGGCCTTTCTTCTGCTATCATGTTCTGTGTTCCTACGTAATACATTCTCAGGGTATCTGATGACTTGGTCAAGGTCATACAATACAATGTTGTATTTGTATGGAATATGTTTTTTGAATGTTGCTGCTACCAGTCTGTTAGCGGTGTGTCTGCATTGTTACATTATATAGGAAACAGAGAAGCATATGGGTTAATATTGTCAAGGGTACTCAGGTTTAGTTCATACTGAGAGTTTGCAGGTACAACAATAATGGTTGAATTCATCCTAGCGGATCTTAATATCGCTGGAAATCCTTGGTTTTCATTGTTGTGCTGTGATATAATGTAATAGGAAGATATGGAGCAGATGTTAAATTGGCAAAGTAATCCTTGAATGACAAAATGTAATGGTATTACAGCTGGCAGATGTAAAATGCTATCACCGATCTACCATGGTGTGCTTCTGTAGTACAAAAACAATTACCAATGTATGGCATATTTTATGCTAACTGGCATGTTAACCTCATATGACTATTTTCTGCAAGATGCTCTTTCTTGTAACAGTGGCAAATGAAAACAGATCATTTCACAATGGTAGGGTAAAGGATTATTCTAATATATATATATCCAAGATGCCAAAGTTCACTAAGACAGTATAAACGTAATTAAAAAATAACATGAAAAAACAAGAATAATAAAAACTTGGCATTCTAGAGGGATTTACTCATATTACTGGTATATTGTATAACCCATACATCCATTAATATCTTGGGTGTTGCTGATCCGAAATTTAATAATAATAATAGTAATGATAATAAATAATAATTATTATTATTTACGTCCCGCTGACATAGGGGGCATTCCCGCTGATGTAGGGGGTGTTCCGGCTGACAACGTGGGAAACACCCCCATTTAAAGGGGACACGGGCGAGCAGTGGGGCCTGTCAAGACCCCGTGACACGGAGGATTTGGGTTTTGACCCAAAGTAACGGAGAAGCGATGTCTCTCTCAGCTTACTCCGGGTCAAACCCAGAGAGTTCCCAGGTATTACGGTGATACTTCAGCTTTAAGGTCACTGTTGATAAACAACATTAGATGTCACAGAATCACCTCAAGGAGGTTGAAAAATGAGAGACAGTGCAATCAAAGTGAAGGGATGTTATACAGTTTAGGTAACGCAACCAACACTGCCATTTTTCTTAGGTTTTAGATTTTTGTTTTATAGTAACTGCGAAATGATAGTTAGAACTCATCCAGTATTACAAGCCAGATCTTGACTGCAATGTCAATAATAAAATTTAGATTGTTACAGGCTTTGCATACCCAGATTATTAATGTGAAGAACATCAAATTTAAACAAAGGGATGTGGTAAAAGAATGTTTAACCCTTTGTGCTTGAGATGGTAGACTAATACACAGTTAACTGATCTTGAGCTGATCTTTGTTGAAATAGTCCCTGACCGTGTAAACTAGCAAGCCTCCCAACAGTCCCGATTTTGCCACTCTATCCCGCTATCTCACCAAGATCTACCTCTTAACTCAAATTTTATTTAGTATTGTGAAATACCATTTACCATGACCTTTTTTAATTAAAGTTTCACTTGTTTTGAAAGTACCTTGACAAAGTTATGTACAAGAAGACCTAGTATAGTTACTTATCTGGAATTTATTTGAAATGCTCCAATATAACTAGTAACAAACACATTTAAACATGCTTGTAAAATAAATAAATAAACAAATGTAGCATTAGAAACATTCGTAGAGGCCAAACTCTTCCTGGGAATAATTCTTTAATCAAGTAAATTTTACCTCAATGTTTTTATTACAGAGAACACTTATGGGTAATTGCTGTTTGATATAAAATCAACATTTTTTTGTGTAGATTAAATTTAAAATGATATATTTGCTAAAGTTTATTTGCTTAGCATACTAGAACATTAAATTTGACTAAGTGGAACAGCACTTTTACATTTTAAATTATTACAAGGAAAATGGCATTGACTTACTTTAAAAAAATAATCTGACTTAGATAGCATATGGGATAGGTCAAACACACCGATCAACCATAACATTTCAACCCCCTGCCTAATATTATAATTTATTGTTTTGTATAGTGCCATCAAATTCTGTAGAGCTGTAATAATACTGATACTGTGTAAGTCCCCATTTTGCTGCCAAATCAGCCCTGACCTGTCCAGGCATGGACTCCACTAGACCTCTGAAGGTGTGCTGTGGTATCTGGCACCAAGACGTTAGCAGCAGATCCTTTAAGTCCTGTAAATTGCAAGGCGGGGCCTCCATCGATCGGACTTGTTTGTCCAGCCATTGTTTGAATGGCAGGACCCAAAGTTTCCCAGCAGAACATTGCCCAAAGCATCACATTGCCTCTGTCGGCTTGCCGTAGTGCATCCTGGTGCCATGTGTTCTCCAGTTAAGAGACCCACACACCCAACCATCTATGTGATGTAAAAGAAAGCGTGATTCATCAGACCAGGCCACCTCCTTCCACTGCTCCGTTGTCCAGTTCGTATTCTCACCTACCCATTGTAAGCACTTTCGGCAGTAGACAGGTTTTAGCATGGATACCTTTCTATCAGAACCAGCATTAACTTTTTCAGCAATTTGAGCTACAGTTGCTCGTCTGTTGGATTTGACCACATGACCCTGTCGCGGGTTTATGGCTTTTCCTTCCGAGGATCTTTTTTGATAAGTACTGACCACTGCAGACCAGGAACACCGCACAAGAGCAGTAGTTTTGGAGATGTTCTGACCCAGTCGTCTAGCTGCTCAGATCCTTAAGCTTGCCAATGTTACCTGCTTCTAACACGTCAGCTATGAGGACGAAATGTTCACTTGCTGCCTTATATATCCCAACCACTGACAGGTGCCATGATAACAAGATTATCAGTGTTATTCACTTCACCTGTCAGTGGTCATAATGTTATGGCTGATCGGTGTCTATTAAAGTTAACAAATTAGCTTGACAGATGTACATTAAATATAAAGAAAAAAATTAGAATTTATACAAATGATCATATATAATAAAGGTATTTTTCCTCTCCAAATGTGGATGTTAAAATGAGCCCTTTGCATCACTATAAGTGTTTATAAAAACACTTGTGCTTAGTATGTGGCTTCAAGTCATTTACGCACAAGTGCAGCATTTATTAGGAGGGGATTAAAGCTAACAAGCCTTAAATGTTAGGTTGTTGTAGGTAGTATTTTATTATTTTCCACGTACATTGAAATGCGGTTGGAAAGTAATAAAGCTATATGCAAATTTTAACGTTGAGGGTAAAGATTAATTAACTGCTAAGTCTCTAAGGAAGAACCTTATTTGCGTCTGCTGGCACATGGTATACAAATTAAAGATTATTCATCTGTCGTGATATTCTTGTTTTTATTACATAATTTTATGTTCTCTTAACCCCTGATAATCTATACTTATACTATATCTTCAGATTCAGAAAAACAAAGAAAATGTAAAATGCAAATATTTTAGGGGCAGACAAATCCCCAAGAAGCATAGGGTATTCAGAATATATAATATGTGCATTGTTTTGGTGGGAGGTTCCAAAACGTAAGCCTTATTTTTTAATAACAATAATTAAGTGATGGCATCATTAACTCCCTTCTGCTGGATTGCAGATCTTGTAAAAAATATATTCTATTTACTTTTTCCATATAGAATTTTGTACAAAAAACTAGAAGAATCTCTCAAAAACCCTTTTTATCATTTGCTATAAAAGAGACAGAGGCTGGAACTGGACTGGGAGTTGACAGGGTTAATGTCATGAAAAGTAGAGGACCTATTATCAAACTACTTTGATTAGGCCTTCCCAGCAGGGCCAGACGGGAGATGACTACATGGCTCTGGCACTTTAAAGCCAGTTTTTTTTATATTCGTGCATCCATCTATATCCAGCATGTGCAGTATGCATTCTCCAGTATCTCAGATACCACCAGAAAATGAAATTGGGACCATGGGATTGCGGTCCTGAATCCTGCTGTACCGCCAAGCTCTACCTCAGCAGGATTGAATAGGAAAATCGGGACTGTCCCACCGCATGTTGAAATATACATATTGGCACTTCAATGTCATCCATATGCCCAAGATGGCCATTAAAAATCTTGGAGCTCGGTACTGGCTTTATGCCCGGGTCCTCATTCTCCTCCGATCAGCCCACCTTACATCGGTCCCATTGTCCCACCCAGAAGAGGCTCTAACACTATACACTTACACACACATTTCTGTTCCTCCTCTCCCAGGCACCAAAAACACTAGGCTCATTACTGGCACTCCTATAACACACACTCAGGATAACAATATATGCTGACACATACCCACACATGCAAACACCAGATACTAACACACACTCATGTTAACACCATGCACTCATACACAGGCATGCTAATGCCATTCACCAACACACACACACACTAATACAATGATACACACACTAATGCAATGCACCCACAACACCATACGTGCATATGTAAAAAGACATGGCTTAGCTTTTTATTATTATTATTATTATTATTATTATTATTATATTTTATTCATGTTTCTTTTTATTTCTCTTTCAGTAAAGTTGAGTCATACAGACTTAAATAAAAAACGCCTATTCTTGCATAATTAAATCTTCAATTCTAAGAGCAAACATCAGCCTTTGCAATGAGGAGTTCATATAGATTGTCATGTTGACCTTTTGGTTAGATGAAATATTAAAGTTTACTTAAGGCTCCAAAAAATGGCATTACTTACTTACCCTTTAAATCTTCGTTATCCAACTGCTATTCAGTAGGGCTGGAGAATGATCAGAATATTCCTTTAAAATGCCCCAAATTAATAGCTAGACAACATATAACAACAGAAGTAGCCTGTGCATATGCAAGCTATTTTGCCACTGCAATACTTTAATATATATTTTTAAATACTTTTATTTATTATATTATATATATGTGTTTTTTTTACAGGGACAAAGTCACTCTAGGGCAGATTTCTTTAGAAGTCCTGTCTGCAGCTTTTGTCTATTTGATGGTGTTTTTATTTTGAAATCTTTAGATACTTTTTGAAATGGTTCTGTGATATATTTCTTTCCCATTGTCCTGAGGAGTTTTAACATTTTTCTTACAATACATCATCTTGACAGTCAGAAAGTATATTTACAGAAAGTAACCAGTGTTTCCTTGTGGACTATGTGTTGACGCAATGCATGCTTCTTGCTGGAAAGCTATTGACACATACCTTTTCATCTTCTACTCGCTTTGTACTGTCTTTTTATGCATGAGATGGTTCTGCTTTCTTCTTCTACAGCCGAATCTTAGTAACTCGAGTATCATCTGTTGGTAATATTATTTTTTTTGCATGCCAAACGAAGTCACAGAATCACAATGTGTTGCATTTTAAACAAGTGTGGACCTGAAGCAGATTCTAATCTTATTTTATGCAAGTCTGTAAAGTGTTTTGTGAGTTTTACATTGTTTCTCTCTTTTTCCTGCTTACATATTTCCATCTGCTTTAGTATATTTTTCAATATAATGAATACTAAGCCATGCCAATAACTAAACATATTTTAATAAGCTTGTGAAATTTGGGAGCCTGCTTTTCCCCCCGATTTTTAACAATTTTCTGTACCATTTTTTATCTTGTTTTTTTTTTTTTACACTGTCCACATATTTTCACAAATCTTGGCTAATGAAGAAATCATTGCAAAACTACAACATTACTATTAGTTATATTTTCCACTAGAATAAGGTCTAATTTTACCCCATATTGAAGTTTTAAGTCTTACATAAAACGTTAAATATTGAGTCTAATAAATATTTAGCTATTACTCAAAGCTAACTAAAAGTCACACCTAATTTAACTCCATTACCACCCAAAATATTAGGAATTATTAATTTAATATGCATTTTTTTTTCTTTTGTGGACCTGGCGGGAGTGTTCCTAATGTTTGATGTTTTCTTTAGTTTATATTAGTATGATATATTCTTGAATTGCTTGCTCCATGTTTTCATTCTTAATCCTAGGTCCCCTTACAAAGAAACAGACAGATGATTTAGGTGATAATGAAGGTGCTGAAGATGAAGGTATTTTTTGTCACCAAACTGATTTGCATGACAAGGACCCCTTGAAAATCTTTTCCTCCTTTTCTTTTTCTTGACTTCTTGTCTCTATTTTGAAGAGTTTTTTTTTCTTTTAAATCCCATTTTTTGATTGATGTGTTTCGTCTTCTTGCCTGTTTTATATTTTTTTGTACATTTTTCTATCAACTGAATGTTGTCCCATTTTACATTTTTATGCAAACAGTAAGTGTGTACACCAAAGCTCTTCTTGTCTCGACAAGAGTTTTTTTTTTTAACTTACATACCACTTCTTGAATACATTTTGTGAAATCTTTGAACTAACACTGTTTTAAGTCTATCAAAAGACCCCTTTTTTTGCATGTGTTCTAACATTCCCTGAATATATTAATTTGAGTATCACTAATGACAAAAGTCTAGTGTCTTTTTGTCTAATCAAGGAGATGGCTTTGAAATTATGAAGTTCAATAATCCAAAGGGACCGATTTTCTTAAGATACGGATGTTTAATTTTCTTTTAACTATTTAAAATTTGGTTAAAAACACACAAAATCGAGAAACAGGTCTCATGTTGGTTTATCCTAGGAAAATCTTACATACATATTTTCTGCACCTATGTATATATTAAAATGTTTTTGATCACTTTTTTCCCTAAAGTTTAAGGTTATTACGGTATATTACGAGGTACGTTTGTCTACTAGGAAGCAATGTCTCAGGTTTCTTCTAATCAACTCGGAATTTTTTTTTAAATAGTTCATTAATATACTAATATATTAAGTTGTTAAAGTTCTAAAACACTTCAGAAACATCCTAATGTTTATTATTAATACATTGCTGTTATGATCGTTAATCCAGTTTTTTAAAGCAAAACCAAACCTTATATTTCTGTTAAGGGCATGAACTATAGGGACAACAATGAAATACAAATTACATTTATGGATTCATACACTGAATCTTTAGCCTTACCAGAGAGCAGTGTTTAATAAAAGACCGATTTCCACTAATGATGAAAAGCTGTCCATTAGTTTCTTCTTGACCAGGCAGAAGTGCATCCCTCAGAGAGTATTAGAAGAGATTAGGCTCCATTTTACTAGCCACCATCAAAAAGTAGAAGATTTTTCAAAGTGATAATTATTGGGGAAACAATCAATTATATTGGATTTAACGGACCAGCTGATGGAAACACAACAGTTACCTTGTTTGTTTTCATTGGCCAGTTAAATACTGCATCAATAAAAAACAACGCCATAGCAGAATCGATTGATTTATACATCACAGACAAAACAGGAAAAATAAACAACTTTATATGAAATTAAACAAACGTATAAAAATGGAACTTTGAAACGTACTAGGAATAAACAACAGCTTTTGAAGTGCTCAAAGATTCTTAACTGGTTTATCGGTAGTACCAACATTTCATTACTGTTCTCAGTAGGTACTTTGTAATTCTATGTAATTTTAATTAAGGAAGAGTTCTGAAACAACCTCCCTCTGTGTTACCTCCAAGCATACAATTAGCAGTGTACAATTCTGCTGTGAACGTGCAGTTAATGATTTCAGATTAATAATTTATCTTTAATGCCTTAATCACATTAATGTCATGCTCACTAATACAGAATATCAACAGGTGTTGTTTGGTAATAGATAAGTGACATTATTTGGTATGTTTCACTTTCACCTGTCTGCAAAGTTACATTATTAGTTAGGATCTATTGCCTATGCACTTTTTTCTCAATACTGATTCAACTCACCTTGTTTAACTTGCCTTCTGATGGAAAAACCACAGTAAACATGTTCTGTACGTAGATCTTTGCTGGCCTTGTTTGATACATAGCTTAATCAGTGACAGTCGTGCTATTGAGTGAACTATGCACTATGCACAGACTACTCAGACCTTCTTGCAGTAGAAAGTTGCTAGGGTTGGTCCGTTATTATCTTAAATTCTCAGAGTAAGTAGCCTGGAGCTTCCCCTATCCTTAATGGTTTGTGAAGGCAAGGCTAAACCAAGTTACGCTTTGGACTCGCAAGGAGTAGAAAATATCCCTCCCCTGTCTGATTGTAGATATTAACCCATAGCCCCAGCAAAGCAGTACTTCACCCAGAGACTCTGAATTAAATCCAGAAAGTTGCCCAGGTATTTTTATATTTTATAATGAGGTATGTGATTTGAAATCACAACTTTCCTGCAAACAATATTGCTGGTAATTTTTTCAAACATATAACCAAATGCAAGAAAAGTTAAATGTCTTCACCTTCCAGGTATTTATAGAATTCCAGCCTAGCATAAGGATGGATGTGGCTTGTGATGCATTGTTGACTACTATTCCCATTTAGCACAATGCTGCCCTCTCAGTCATTTGAGAAATCAATCTAACAAATCAATGTAACATAATAGCTGAGCTAGTTTTTTCTGTGTGGTGTTTCTGGGCTGAATTGAGAGTCTGACTGACCAGCATAGTACTTGCTTAAGAATAAAATAATAAATCCTCGGTAATAACTTGTTTCACCCACTTGCTGGTTTAATAGAATAGTTGAGCTGTTGCCGGTTACCCATCAACAACAATTAGCAATGAGCTGCACCGGGGAGATCTTTAAAAAAAAGTGGTTGCTCGTGCAGTATACACATCATTAGAGCTGTAGAATGTAGGATTCTGGGAAATTGTACATTTAACATACATATTTACTGTGGATATCCCTAGTTCATTACACATATACAGTGTCCTCCACTAATATTGGCACCCTAGGTAAATATGAGCAAAAAATGATCTTTTCAACAATACACAAAAATACTCTGCTCTCATGGATATAAAACAATTGCAAACACAACATAGGTTTACCCAAAACATAAAAATGTAAACTATATGTGTGGCATAATTATAGGCAACCCAATTAATTCATATGAGAAAAATATACTTAAATATATTTCCAGTGACATTTTACATTTTTTTAGTATACCTGGGTGACTAGGGTGACAGCAAATTGCTCAACCATGACTTCCTGTTTCACAGAGGTATACATATTAATCTTATTAAGCAATCACAAACAGTAAGATCAAGGAAAATAGCTGTGATGTGTGGCAAAGGATTGTTGGCTTCACAAAACGGGAATTTCAACCATCAGGGTGATAACTAAGGAGTTCCAGTCAACTGAAAATGTTATGAATCAACTTGGAAGATGAAGTGTGTCTATATTGTCTCAACTGACTGTGAAGAGGATAGTTTGAGTGGCCAAAAAATCTCCAAGGATCACAGCAGGAGAATTGCAGAAGTTTGTTGCGCCTTGTAGTCAGAAAGTCTGCAAAACTACAGTCCAATGTCACCTACATCACTACCAGTTGTTTGGAAGGGTTTCAAGAAAAAAAGCCTCTAGTCTCACTAGTCTCATCCAAAAAGAAAGTCAATCCTCTTCAGTTTGCCAGACACTATTGGAACTTAAAATGGGATTGTGGTTCTATGGACAGATGAAACAAAAGTAGATATTGTTGGCAATAAACACCAGAGGTGAGTTTGGCACACAGATAGGTAGCCATATGGAAGATGTACATCATCCCCATATACCATAAATATGTTGGTGGCTCTTTAATGTTTTGGGGCTGTTTTTCCGTCAGAGGATGTGAACAACTGACTTCCCTTGCCATATAGCTTAAAATGGGCTCTCGATGGACAGTTAAAGAGGAGAGTCCACCAGCTTCAACCTCAAAATATGAAGGATCTGGAGAGATTCTGTATGGAGGAATGGTTAAGAACCCTTGCCATGTATTCTTCAATCACATCAGGCATTATAGGAGAAGACTCAGAGCTGTTATCTTAGCAAAGGGATTGTTGATAAAAAGGGTGCCAGTAATTGTGCCACACATATATTTAACTTTTTTATAAAGCTGTGTTCAAGGGCGTAACTAGATGAAAATTGCCCCTGGGCCCTCCAGCTTCCACAGCTAGTCTGTGCCATCATTGCCTCCAAACAACTTGTCTGTACCTTCTTTGACCCTTTCAACATACAACAAATGTAAACACACAAATTACACCTACTTACTCAAACTCACTAACCCATACTCCATCTCACCCCACTTATACATATATGCTCACAAACACCTACATATCCATGCTCATGCGCACACAAGTACACATCCCTGCTCACACACACTAGTACACATTCATGCTCACACACACAATTACACATGCATGCTCACACACAAGTCCACACCCATGCTCACACACAAGTACACTTCCATGCTCACACACACACGCACACAAGTACACTTCCATGCTCACATTTATACATACATACACATATATAGATATACATCCCAACTCCTGCCCACCCCCGCTTACATCTCACCGCTCCTGCAGCTTCCTCTGTGGCTGCTCACACACTGTGAGGACAGCCTCGGTTTCGCCTTGTCACGTGACCCCTATACACTCGTGTCTCCCCTAGCCGGTTCAAACTAGTGCGGTCCAGGTAAGAAGGAACCCTTCTAAACTATTTTAACCGGTACAATGAGAAAGGGGGTTGCAGGGGTCGCACCGGGCCCCCTAGAGGTACAGGCCCCGTCACAACTGCGACCGCTGCAACCGCTGTAGTTGCAATTGTTTGATACCCACGAGAGCAGACTATCTTGTGTATTTTTTAGTATTTTTTAACAAAATATCAAAAGGTTAAACAATAAAAAATGTTTTTTTCTCATATATACCAAGGGTGCCAATATTAGTAGATGGCACATATATATATATATATATATATATATATATATATATATACTGTTCATATAACCAATTCTGACTTCTTTAGCAAACATGGTTCCAAAAATATGATATCTGTAAAACAGACTCCAGGACTTGAGTTGTCAAGTAATTCCAAACTAATGAGTGAATTGACAGTGAAATTAAAGATAGGTTATTCATTTTTACACTATAAATACGGAGAATGAAACACTATGTTTCCATAATTACGTTCAATTAGTATTGCAAAGCCAACAAACTTTTAATATATTAATTTACAGCAATATACCGAGAACAATCTATGGATTTTATAGTGTGTAGTCCAACAATTAGTTTATTAACAGATACTAATTAATAAACACTTTGTTATCAAATAAACACTGAATATAAAATATGTATTGCAAATGCATGCTTAATTTTACATACCAGTACTTATAACCAGTGACACTCTAGGACCTATATCATCTATGTCAGGTGTGCACAATTCTAGACCTTGAAGAGCACAAGCAGATTCCACTTTGTGAATATAACATAGATTATATAGAATTCTTGGTATGTTTGAGGAGTTGTGCAGTCCTAGTCTAACCCAATAAGCACAGATGGACCAGACTGTATTTTTGCTCAGTCTCTAATGGTACTTATGGTTGTACTTTAGCAGTAACATTTCAAAACATTGCTGTAGACCTCTATGTATTTTTTAAACACAGGCAGAATACTTACAAATAGGAACAGGAATGAGTGAGGTGTAAAACAGACTCCAGGACTTTAAGTATGCCTAATGAAATATAATTAACAAAACACCAATCTAGATTTCCAGGCTTTAATTACATAAACACTCTTTGGCCACAAGTAATAATTATAACTAGATAGTTTCAAATTACATTGACTCTAGTTCTATTAAGGTAATAATTAACTGGAGATTTTTCAAAATATAATCCTAAACATAGAGAGAAACACCATAGTTGTACGTAGCCTTTCTCATTGCGGTACATAATAATGGTAAAATGGTAACATGCTTCTTGATGTACTATGTTCTGTCATTTTAAAACAAAATGGGCGAAGCTTAAATGGCTGCCTGTACATTATCTCAAAACTCATCAAATGACTTTTTTATTAGATTTCTAACTTTCACTTACCTATGGTAAATGACGTTTGTTAGCATGATACTGGTATTTCCCCTCTTCCCAAATATTTTTATTTTAAATATTTATAACAATATAAATTTTATAATTGGTGCAGAAACCATAAAAATCACGAAACTTACAATAAACTTTATAGAAGGTAGGATAAAATTTTATATAACATAATATCAATGGTGTATTCTGGCCTAGGCAGACTACTGTAGCTACAGCTCTGGGAGCAGCAACCACTCTGGGTGATCAAGCTCCCTGTAGCATCACTGTTTAATGGACAATTAAATCAGAGATTTAACTAGCCTACTTACATATGGAGGACTGTACCATGTTTATTTGTACCTGGAGTCTCAAGTCCTTAAAAGGCAGATGTCATATCTCCGTATTCAGCAGTAAAGATGGCGGCTGGTGACACTGCCCTGGTATTGGCCTAATGCAGTGCCGAAGGTAAATACATAACTGCATATTATCTGCCACTTGTTATGTAAAAAGAAAACCCAAAATAACATAATCCTGAACAATATATTTTGTTATATGACAGAGCCATGTAACTGATGATTTAACCCCTTCAAGACCGGGACGTCATCATCGATGATGCACGATCCAGCGTCGCTATGAACGCTGGGATCTTGAGGGGCGGCTGCTACTGACCGCTGGGTGTCCCCAGCGATACGTAGCAGCCACTCCCCCTCAATTCCGTGCACAGGATCGATTTGAAGCGAATCACAAGCACGGAATTACATTTTTTTTTTTAAAAAACTACGGTATTCAAGGGAAGACGCAGTACGCAAATGCCGGTCCTGAAGTGGTTAAATAAATAAAAGTAACAAAATATGCATGTAATGCTGAATAATTTGTATTAAGTAAATATACTCCTGGGACATATTAAATAAAAAAAAAATAATATATATACTTTAAACAGTTTGCACAGTATAATGCCACCTACCTTCAGATTGGATTTCTGTTGAGATAATTAAACATCCGTAACTTAAGAAAAAGATAAATCCACTCCAGCATTATTTTAATACTTGGAATAAATATATTAAATCATGTTTTGTTTTCTAGATATCCGAGATAGTGGCGGCCCCAAACCAGTGATGGTGTATATACATGGAGGCTCATACATGGAAGGCACTGGTAATTTGTTTGATGGGAGTGTCCTGGCAAGCTATGGAAATGTAATAGTCATTACAGTCAACTACCGCCTTGGGGTCCTTGGTAAGAGGAAACATATCATTCTTTCTCCTTATGGTCTTCAATTTGTTTCACCCTTTAATTTCTATTTTGACACCTTTTTAATTCACTAAACTCATATGGGTATACCTGGGAATTCTCAAGAATTAAATATGATTACTGGATCTCTTAGTAAATGTATTTAATCTATAGGGTGGGGAATAACATATTGTCCTGCCGACTCCCTACCTCTTTCATATTTCTTGGCATCCCACCCCTGTACATTCCTTGTCCTATCTCCTTAACTCAGATGCACCCTCATGTCCACCTCCTATAAGAAGCAGTGATGGGAGAGTACTTGCATTATTATAATTTTATGTCATCGGTCCCCTGTGAAGAGGGAGGGCTCCGGCTAGCCAGAGCCTGGAAGTTCCCAGGTACAGGCATAATATGTTGCCTTAAGTGTCAGTGCAGACACTAAAGTATCTTTTTACCTCTGATCGTATTTAGAGAAATATACTTGATGGTATTATGTCTGTAGTCACAATATTTTCTAAATATTGTTAGTGCGTTATGAATAATATTCTGTTTGTGTTGTTATTAAGTTAAACTTAATTTAATGATTATGAACAGCATGTTTGCTAAACTTCTGCACTAAAGGACAAAACAGTCATTAAAACGTTAATGCTTTTATAATTGAGTATACACAATAAACTGTAACTTCGGGAAAGTGTACACCCTTCAGAGCAGGATTGATAAAAAAAACAACTTTTTTTTAGGTTGTAAGAGAATCATTTTTAGGATGTTGGGAAACACATCATGCGTGTACACATCAGTATCAACAATAAAGGGGTCTTTGTGTACACAGAAAAATCAATATATAACCAGTTACGTATGTATGTATATATATATATATATATTTATATGAGTGGAAGCTGCTAAAGATGCAAAGGGGGCCAGCTACATAAAAATCTCTATGTATTTAGAATGTGATGTCATAAAATTCCCTGTTTTCTGTGTTATCCGGGGATATGATGTCATATCCTCGTGCTCTGTGTTAGAAAGGTGCCCAGCACACGGCACGGCCCTCCATAGTGTAAATGGGCAGGATACGGAGATCAGAGGCCTGCTGCTCTCGGCCTTGTTGGCCTAAGCCAGAATACATTGCTGCTGCTGTTTTTCTGTCCCATCCAATATTATTTCTCCCCGCTCTCATTGCCGGCTTTTCTTTTATACAGTCATCGAAATGAGAAGTGTGAAAAGCTATCTTAAATCTTTTTGCAGCAATATCTCTAGGTATTTACATGACGATATATTAATATGTATGATATTGGTTCTTAAATAATTGTCGAATCTGCATTAATCCTAAGAAATCTGAGTAAACCATGTGTTTATGTCCAGTATTTTTATACAAAAAAAAAAAGCAAAAACAGAAAATTAATTTCCTTTTCTTGTTATTTTTTAATACAATTAGTTTCCCTTTGTTGGTTGATGAATAATTAGAATATATGACATTATGTATCAGCATCTCAATAAGCAGTTCCCATCTGTTTGTTATCTAATGTAAAATCTATGCTGATGGGTTGCCTAGCAACGCACTGTATGCCCCTCCAATTCTGATTCTACTTGCGGTTTCTCTCTCGAATGAAGCAATATACCAGAGGACCATTTTTCCAATGAACTCATTTTCTTATTATTTAAATTCCATCTACATTATATTTTCATGCTAGTGCCAAGAATCAAGGGGTCATTTATAGTCATTCATTATATCCCATATAGTTTTTAAAAGCATACCAGCCTCTTGTTTTATTTGAACCACCGAAACATGATTTTAATAGTATAAGTATGTATTGTTTTCCTTGCCTCTAAATTACTTTAGTCATTCAACTGTAAAGATAATGCTTCCGTAGAGAAAATGTTGCTTGTTAATTACTGTTTCATAATATATCACTCACTTTAAGATGTGTATATGCAAGCACTTCTCTATAAACAATATTGTAAGATTTCTAATGGGAATAGTTTTTATGTTATTATGGCTCAATAGATAATGAAAGACATGCAAAAGGATAATCACTTTTGATATTGATTTTGTTCTAATATTTCTTAAGATTGTTTCAGTAAATATTCTAAATACTTCCTCTTCAAAAATGTGGTTCATTACTTAACTTTTTAGCTGATATTATGAAAAAATGAGTATGTTCAAGGATTAATGTGATCCATTGAGTGCCAGCCATGTATATGATATGTTGATGGTCAACGTATATATTTTATATGCAGCGGCACTGTTAGCCCCACAGCCTAATCATGAAAAGAGAGTATCATTGATTTCTGTAGCTTAGTGGGACTGGCAGTTGCTTGTTGAGCCGATCAGCATTCATGTACCATACTTAGGGGCAATAATGTCCCATGAGTTTAACTGTACATGCAAGACTTCGGTTATAACATTGTCCTACGAACAAAGACTGCTGGTCAATTTGCAGCTTCTCCCCGCATATTGAAAATCCTCGAATCCCTCCCTAGAGACAGGGATCGGCTCAACAGAATGACAACTAAGTGTAGCTGGTTGCTACCATAGCCAAAATAAACAATACACATATATATTATGATATTTAATATATGATATATATTATGATATTTAACCACATCTTATGTATGCCTACACTTCTTTATGTAGTGTAGTGTCATCTACGTTCAGTTTGTGTGCAATATTAATTTATGGAAAACCACGTATTTTTGATAAATTTACTGATGGGGTTTGGGCTTTTAATACTTGGTTTGGCATATACATAAAGGCGACCGACCACTCTGTCATGTGACGTTCTTGTCTTATTTATGAATAGCCTAACTTGTCCTAAAAAGCTTTCTTTAGATACAGTTAAAAACCAAAGGTTGTCACATAAATGTATCTCTCTCTTTTATATATATATATATATATATATATATATATATATATATATATATATATATATATATATATATATATTAAAAGCACACGGTATATGAAAAGTAAATGTGGTGTTTGATTTCGACAGGCAATCTTCAGTAATTAGGAATGCATTAATCAGTAACGTTCTTGCTGAAATACTGAGGTAGTTTGATTGCAATCACAGGTTTGTGAGAATAAACACATCTGTATTAAAGGGACACTCCAACTATCATATTCACTTTAATGAATATAGTAGCTGCATAGTCTCTTTAAATTTAAATTTAAGTTTTCCATCTTGCAAATGCATGGGGGATTCTGCTGAATTTCTCCATACTAATCTGTACCTTTACACAAATCCCAGTGAATTCAGTGTAGGTGATGGGTTCAGCTAAACACATCTCCATGCATGTGATACACTCACCTCCAATCTACTCCAGCACTAGCTTGCTCAAGAGCACTGTTACCGTAATGATAACAATTTACAGATTCACTGAAATATAATTTTAACCATGAATTTCTAGAAGTGTTATTAATATTACATTCCAACAAAATATTACCAACTGACAGCTTGGTAGACCTGTTTGTAGTAAGTACCACATTTTGTTATGATTTCTGGCAATACATTTCTACTGAGTTGTAGGTTTCTGATAATTTAAACAAAAACAAAATATGGGGTAGTTCAGGCAGCCAATCAGTGGCAAGGAATGTCAGACAATGGAGGGGGAGAGCAGCAAGACTGCAGCTTCTAGATCAAGTAAGCAGTGGTTGTGTTAGTTTGAGTGTCTGCTTTGTGTCTGTTAGTGTGAGTGTCTGGATGTGTATGTCAGTGTGAGTGGGTACGTTAGTGTGTCTGTGTGTGCGTGTATTAGTGTGTGTTAGTGTTGAATGTCTAGTTGTGTGAGTGGGTCTGTTAGGGTGAGTGTCTGAATATGTATATTAATGTAATTGTTAGAGTACGTTAGTGAGTGTGTGGGTTTGTTAAGTAACTGGTTGTGTTAGTGTCTGGGTAATGGATATGTGTATTAATGTGAATGTCAGAGTACGTTAGTGTGTGCGAGGGTGTGAGTGTGTGTACATGTGTGTAAGTGTTAAGTATCTTGTTGTATTAGTGTAGGTGTCTGTGTGAGTGTCTATGTGCATGTGTGTTAGATTGTCTATGTATCACATACAAACATTCTACAAAGACTAGCGGTGTAGTTGTTGTCAGAGTTAAATTTAAATACTAGCTTTGTCTACCACCCTCTCAGTAAACTAGCCCTCTAGCTTTAGGTTATGACCTCTTGTTCTAACGTTTCTCCCTCTTTTAAATATTATGAGCATGACATGTTTGCTCTTGATCCAGGTTATCTTTAACACTTGATATGAAGCTATAAAGAAATGCAGGATAGAGAAAAGCTTAAAGAGAAATATAATGAAAATGTTTAGTTAATACATTAACAGATAGAGGACCAACCAAGTGTGCGTGCTGTTCGTTTTGTTATAATAACTTTTGTGCTACACACCCTGATGGTACATAGGTACAGGCTCCAGATGCTGAAAGTGGAGGAAACGATAAAATGATTGATGTCCGATGCCATGTTTAAAGTCTGTGGCTGATTGGATTCAGAGGTGTGTTTACAAGTGAATATGGAAATTCATAGACTGACAGATAAAATTTATGCTTTCATCAAAGCGTCCCTTGGTGTGCTTTATTGACATTCAGGGTGAGAGACATTCTGACTGTTGAAGGATTCAGGAATCTGTTGGATTTTAATATGCATCTGTAAATTTGAGAATTTGTGAAATGATAAAATGCTGGTTAAAGGGGCATTTATGCCACCTGTTTTATTTATTTTTTCATTGATCCCAGTGTTAGTGAAATCTGAGCTGAAGCGTTCACTTTTTCAGTGTTCACCTGCTGATATGCGGAAGCAAAAGATCTCTATGCACAGCCATTGGTCATATACATTACATTGGACATATACATAGTGTCCTGGTGTTCTTTTTGTAGTTGAGCTGGACTCACTAGCTGGAGACCTAGGTCCATACTTGGGACCTTGTGGACCAAAAAAAAAGAAGGCGAAGATTCTTAACTGGATCAGAGTACTTAGGCTATGGGCTCAAGCTGTTGTTGAACCAAAACCTATATACAGTATATGCCTGTTTGGGGCAAAAATCTGTTTTTATATCTTTTCTCCCCTGTCTTCTATACCTGTAGTTTGCCTTTGCAGTTTGTAGCTTTAACCCTTAGAACTATCTAACAACATTTTTTTAAAATTCCTGTTGACCTACTTTAAAAAGTAATAAATTGTTCTACAGCAAAGAAATTTCACTCTTTTTCAATTTCATGAAAGAATAATCACATATTTAACATAACTGCTTAGTATATAACATTCTGCTCACAAAAAAAAAAAAAAACATTTGAAACATGCAATCCATTTTATGCATTTATTGAGAGCAGGCATATTTCACATACATGTTTAAGAGTGTGGAAAATATATTTTTTGTTCTAGTGAAGTCGCCATCTACTCATTGATGCAGAGTAATTGCTTTGTGGAAGGCTATTTTCTAAATTGAGTAGAAATCATTATAAAGGCAGCAAAGTGAAACTCTGCATTTTTGTTCTTTACTGATATAATTTAAAGGTAATTTCTAAATCATAAACAAGTTGAGAAAAAATCTTGGTCATTGGACTGGGTGGACGTGATAACAGTAAGTAAAATGATGTGAATTATACATTTTGAATTTCATTCAAAATACCAGAGGATCAGTTCAGGGCATCCCAAGGATAAAATTGGGGTCAATTATGTCAAGATGCCGATATGTTAGGGAATGACACTCTTTTAAATTATTTGCATATGTACAATCTGTTAAAACATTGCAATATTTTCTTAGTAGGAATATGTCAGGACACTGCAATGGCGGCTTTTTGGTTTATGTGCATTTTTTTTTGCTGTTACATGTCTACTTTAGTGCCCTGGCTTGGTGATGTTGGTAATATTGTCTGAGACTTGTGGAAAATTATAGCTAACTTATAAAAGGAGAGTCACAAAATTAAATTGAGTTTTGAGTCAAATATGATACTTTTTATTGGACTAATCTAAAAGGTGTAAAGTCACAAAAGCTTTGGGAAACTTTGATGTCTCTTTCTGTGACATCAACATCAACTAAAGACTCCCATCTTCTCATGGGTCAATATATTTATATTCATTTTTTAAGTTGCACATTTAGGGAAGAGCATTGTAAAAATTATCAAAAATATTGTATCTGTTCTGAATGTATACCTAGAAAGAAAACTAAGAAAGATTGAATCAATGTTCTGTACTTTTGAGGAGCTGGCCATACAGATTGTTCACTCTTAAAAGATGATTTGCTCATGTTGACTAAGTGTAGGCGTTGATGCCAAGGAATGTGGTAGACAAGAAAACAACATATGGCTGGTGCTAATTTAAAATGTTTGTTTTAAAATCATCTGTGTTTAACCCTTTCTACCCTCTTGAAATCAAAATATTTCCTTTCATAGTACATATGCAGATACTACTACTAATAAAAAAAAAACATTAATAGCCAGGATGCAGTTTCAAGTATTTTAGTAACATGTACGATTTATCTCAAGTGCAATTTAAGTAAAGTTTTATATTTGTAGCCATACTAAAGTGGAATATCTAGAATTTTCCTCCATCTTCTCAGGACTAGGGAATGGCATTTGTCTCAGTAACAATGTATACATGAATGATGTTCTACAAACAATACATAATTAACCTACACAATACTTCTCTTTTGAATCAGATGCAGGTCTATTCTACTAGCATTAAATATTGTAATTATCAAGTAAAGGAAAAACATGAGCAGTATACCAATTTCCTTAACTCCTTCAGGACTCTGTGTATGCACTATTATGCCCCCCCCCCTAAAAAAAAAAGAGAAAAGATCTAAAAACCTTCACTGCTCATAAACGTATTAAACAAAAGGGCACTGTATAACAATGTTCAAAGGTTTGGGGTCATGTAACTGCTTTTAATAGAAAACAAGGACATTTCTAGCAGGTATAATGTGTAATGTATACTAAAAGCAAAAGCTCACTTTATTTAGGTTGTTAGTCCTTCATTTAAAGCACAAAGCACGTCATTTATGAACTCACTCAACATTAACTCACTTTATAGCTACCATGAAATTTAAAGTGGTTTAGGGTTGCAGTGGTATGTTAGCATCCAGGAAAGCTATATGTTTAAATAAATACTAGGAAAATATTATATCGCCAGCTTTACTTGTAAAATTTTAAATTTAAAATCCAAAAGGCAGCATCTGAATAAGTTAGGTTCCTACTAAGTGAATTTTCCTTATATTTGTATCTGCCGTTTTTTTTAAGTAAAATATTATCCTATTCTTTCATCTGTTTGTTTGTTTTTTTTTTACATAGGACAATTTCTCAACCATGTACTTGTCATTAAAATAACATTGCTGGGGGAGAAAAACAAAGAAATTCACTGGAATTTTTCCTGCTGCATCCAGCAGCTGCTCATGGTGTTCCCAAAGTAATTTAGAATTAATATCACACATTGTTCATTTTCAAGGTTAATTTGTTATCTTGTCAGAATGTGAAGTTGGAAAGCAATAATTTGACATTATTCCTGCTTGTGTGACCTGTTCAAGAAGAATAACAAAATGTAAATGACTGGAATAAACCAAAAGGTTAGGATGAACAACCATGATATAGCATACAGGCTGGGTATCCCTTAACCGAAACACTTGGGGCCAGAAATATTTTGGATAAGGGGGTAATTTCTGATAATGGATCTGGTGTATCAGTGAATGGTGGGTCGGGATGCATTATCCCCTTTCTCCACTCTCTGGCTAGTCGCACAGCGCCACAGCAGAGAAAGGCTCTATGGGACTAGTGGAGTGGAGACACATAAGAAAGTGTTCACCTTCTTTATTTGGTGGTGAAGAATAATTAATAGCTCTACATATACAGTACTAAAGTCTCATGCTTATTTATAATATATACTTGTAGGCTTTGGCCACAGGTAGTTTGTTCCTCTTTATCTTTAAACATGGCTAAATATCATGCCAAACAGAAAATTGGGATTGATCACACACACCATGCCCCCCAGTTTGGACAAATTGTTTGTTTGTTTTTTGGTCTATTCATTTTCGGTCAACAAATTTTGTTTCCTGCTCTTTCAGTTTACACCAAATTGAGAGGGCTTTTTCCATTCGGGAATTAAATTTGTTGTCACAAAACCTTCTCTTACAAGTACTCCAAGAGGCTAGAATAATACAGACAAATCTGTGCAGAAACACTTCGCTTTCTCGGATCTGTCTGCATTATTCTGGCCTCTAGGAATACTTTTGGATAATGCTCAGATAAAAAAAGGCTTGATTCTGCCTCTGAGATCAGGTATGCTGTGATATTGGTTCTCTGAGATCACGTATACTGTGGGCTCTTCAGTGTGTCATCTTATTATATTTTCTAGTTAATTGGCTTAATTCAATAATAATGTGTTATAATAATTACCGTATTTGCTCGATTATAAGACGAGGTTTTTTTCAGAGCAAATGCTCTGAAAAATACCCCTCGTCTTCTAATCGGGGTCGTCTTCTAATCAGACCTCAAATAGAGGTCTGATTAGGAGACTAAGATCCAGATCCCCCGCACCGCTGCAGGGGACCTGGATCCTCCTGTCTCCCCCCCCCCATACACACACTTACCGGTGCTTCGTGCTGTATTGCCGGGGCAGCGATCCGCGCAGCCGGAAGGAGGTGGAGTTGGCAGCGGGGGTTTGTCTGCGTCCGTCGCGTATACCTTCCCCCGGCTGTCAGAGATCAGAGTTCCCCTGACAGCCGGGGAAGGTATTCGAGACGGACGCAGACAAACCCCCGCTGCCAACTCCACCTCCTTCCGGCTGCAGCAGAAGGAGACGTTAACCCGCTGCCCCGGCAAAACAGCATGAAATTGGAAGCACCGGTAAGTGTGTGTGTGTGTGTGTGTGTGTGTGTGTGTGTGTTTGTGTGTTAGTGTGTTAAATGGGGGCATAGGGCATTTCTGGAATGCCTTATACCCCTATTTGCCACTCTGGCACTTAGGGGGTTAAAAAGCATATTATGGGGCAGAGTGGCATATAGGGAGGTATAACGCATTTCACCTCCCTATTTCACTCTGCCCCATAATATGCCTTTTAACCCCCTAAATGCCAGAGTGGCATATAGGAGTATAAGGCATTTCTAAGGGGGGTAAAAATGCCTTTTAACTCCCTTAATGCCACTCTGCCTCCTGGAATGCCTTATACCTCCCTATATGCCACTCTGCCCCATAATATGCATTTTAACCCCCTAAATGCCAGAATGGGATATAGGGGTATAAGGCATTTCTGGAGGCAGAGTGGCACATAGGGGGTCAAAAGGCATACCATGGGGCACAGTGGCATATAGAGGGTTAAAAGGCATATCATGGCCATATTGGTGTGGCAAGCCTGGGGGCAGATGTGCGTTACTGGGGGGCAGGTTGGAAAATACAAGGAAATAAAAATAAAAAAAATATTTTTCTCAATCATAGCTTTTATTAAAAAAATAGTTTACATAAATTAACATTTACTGGTAAAACTTTTTTCCTTTAGGGTCGTCTTATATTCAGGCTTTTTCTTTTTTTCCTAAGTTAATATTCAGATTTTGGGGGGTCGTCTTATAATCAGGGTCGTCTTATAATCGAGCAAATACGGTATAATTATAATAATGTGCTCATAAGACATGAGATGCTTTGTAACTTGGGAATTGTTGGCTGGTACTCCCAGTTAGCATACATGGGGACTCTGCAGATGAAGCCTTCCTCCCTAGGGTTGCCAGGTCAGTTTCTTCTACTCCTGACCCACTAAAGGTTTTCTGGGACTAGCGTATAGGGGCTAGCCCCAGCCCTTTATAAAACCAATTCCCCCAGAAGAGGGAGAGAGAAGTTCCAGGGTATGACAATACTTAGTACCTATAACAATTTGTATAAAATCATATAATTTTTTTGCATTTTTCTCATAAAATATTTCTTGTTTTTCTACAGGAATATGTATCTTTCTAAGAAACATTGTGGAAGTTAAATCTTTAATTATTACACCAGTTGGAGATTCTTACTCTAAAAAGGAAAGATGTTTTTGAATTTGTAGTGCTAGAATAAGACTGACATATTACCCTTGCTTTTGTTCCATTAATACCTTAACTTAGCAAAAATGTCCTTCTGGTAACAAATTATATGTGTGTATTACCTGCTTTTACTGAACATATGGGCCATGGCTGTCAGCGTTCTTTCCTAAAATCAATTTTGGTTCACTTTAATGAGAATCTGGTTTATCTAGGTGCTTCTAGCTAATAACTACAAATATACATCAGTGTCTATAGTTATCCATCTCCTCTGTCACTCCACTTACCTTAATTAGTCTTACTTTAAATTCTTTTTGACCTTTGAAAAAAGATTAACACTTCTTCAGCAGCATAACAAGTGCAATGTATATAATCCCAAGAATCTACATCTTCAATACCATATCTCCAGATTTTTAAACCCATTAACATCACAGGTCACTTAATAGGATTAGTATTTTGAAAATCATGACATTTATCTTGCTGTCAGTGTGTTGAAAGCAAATAGATGGCATCGTATGTGTAATGCAAAAAGAAGAATGTCTTTTGCAACCTTTTTTTAGAAAAAATAAATTGTACCAACATGTTAATAACAAAACATGCATATAATAATATAATTTATCCAACTTGCTTGTCCATCTTTCAGTAGGCTTTGCAAGGTTCTAACTGAAAAACCCTAATATCTCAAAATGTCACTCATTCCCCATTCATAATATTTTTATTAAGCAGAAGATGAACCACTGTTGTTCAAAATAATTTCTGTACAACTTTCCCTTTCATTGCTGAACTTTGCGTAATCTGAATATGTGTCTGCAGCACAATGCTTTTAACCAAGATGTAGGAAGGTGCGATATCACAGACTATTCACTCACAGTGTGAAAATGTTAGTAAGCTGTGTGCATTATTTACTAATATATGAGTTTGCAAGAACATTACATACTTCTGTTCCTTTGTTTTACCAAAGCAGTCAATCTCAGTGAGCACCAACTGCAAAGAATGACATTTCTCAATTCATAGTTAAATATAACAACGGAACATACAAATCTACGAAACGCTGCTTCTGATTGGTTGGAATGTGACAGTTTATACCTAGGATTTCTTTGGTTTGGCATCAAATAAAACGTTCCCGTTTGCTTGGCTTTAAAAACATTTAATGGTAGCTGCTGCACAAAACATTAAAGAATGCATTTATGTCTTGTTGCACTGTGTTTTCGGTCGGGCTTATAAGTATGCATACGTTTTATTATGTGCAGATAAGAAACGTACAAGCTTTAGTAACCGAATGAATCGGTTCTTTCTCTAAAAACATTAACTACCAAGCATTGTATGAGATAGAAAGAGGACGACAAAGAAGTCTTGTTTGAGTGATACACTTCCCATGCAAACACCCACTGGTACAAAAATCTATTTTCTCTGCTGGAAATGTGAATTATACATACAATGATTCAATTCCTCAAACATTTCCATATTCAATCTGCACAGTTATTTTTATTTCTTCCCATTCTGCTGCTGAAGTGATATCTCTGCTAAAGAGGTTTCCTCCTTGCTGCATAGAAACATAACCACTAAGATGTAATCGATGTTGTGAACCTTAATTTAGATGCACAAATTAGAATATGCGTTTGCTATCTACGGTATCTATCTATCTATCTATCTATCTATCTATCTATCTATCTATCTATCTATCTATATACTGTATATATATATATATATATATATATCTATATATATCTGTATATCTATATATATATCTATTTATATATATCTATCTATATATATCTATATATATATATAGATATATATAGATATATATATAGATAGATATATATATATAGATATATATATATATATAGATATACAGATATATATATAGATAGATACATATACAGACACATTTATGGATGGTTATATTTGCCATCCTACTAACTTAGAAAACCACATGTTTCCACCAATTATTTTAATCACTGTTCATGCCTAATGCACAGTTCTAATTAGTGTCCAAAATATATTTTTTCCTTGAAAAAAAAATTCCTGGCTTCTTTTGTTCCTTGAGGTCTATACACAAATGTGATTTAATAGCCCTTTGAAATGTGTGTACTTCAGAAAATATTTAATAACACTTCATATACAAAATATGCACGCTATTATTCTATAAAAAGCCAATATAAAAAGACTTTAAACTCATTTTGTCCTAATGGGTATGTTGCCTGGAAACATTAGAATTTTTAATGCCTGCAGGCACTTAGTTCTTGAATTGTCAATTCTCCTGCCAAGTGCGGTTGCTCTTCAGTTTATGAACAAAATATGCTTTTATTAAAACAAAATACTTATGAATAAGCATAATGCATAATAGGAATCTAGGTAAAATGTGCTGTTTATCTACAAGAACACAAACCTAAACAAAACTATTAGTGGTCTGAATTGTTTTATTCTTTTCTCCTGTGTAATATACTTGTCGAGAGTGACTCACTCCAGCCAAATTTACCCATTTAAAATCACCTGAGCAGCCAAGCATAGCCAACACAATGCCTATTCATTTGCATGTGAATGTAGCTTTCGTTAAAAGTTTACCTAACATAATCTAACCACTGTATCCCATAGAAGCAACTACCGTCTTACATTGTAAAACTACAAGTTTATGTTAATTTACAGGAACCAGCAGCCAAGTTAAAATAAATATACTTATTTTCTTTATTGCCATTAGATTTATTTTCACACAGTCTTGCAGCGGTGCAAGGCCACTTGGGAGACAAAACACATTTGTAATGTTCAGTTATGATTACACTTCAATGTATCTTGGCCTGTAAGGTCCGGGGAGTGAGTAGATGATGCTGATATCCTTTGGACACTAAAGTTATTAATAGTCAAGTAGGTGATGATTACTTGTCGTGTTAGTGTCCTAGATTTCAATTTGATTTAGATGCTTTCTTTATAATGTTACAGTGCCTCTGCCAAATCGTGCACTGAAGACTAACCATTTTCCAAAATGGGGTACCTTTACCTTGTGTCTTGTGATTAAGCTTCATATACCAAAAAATAATGTTTCATCTATGCTGCTAAAGCATCACAGCAATAGAACCTTTTATATTTCCTCTGAAAATGGAAATTGTGATACAACTGAACTGAAAATAAGCTAGGCTGCTTATCTAAAAAGTCTAGTCAAGGCAGCTGATGTCCTTGCATGGATTTTTTGCCTTATCCATCTTAATGCAAAATATTTTCTTTGAAATTAAGTATCTTGGATTAGTTAAATGTTTACTGGACCTATAAGTAGAAGTTGGAGTATGACAGGGTCCAATGATGATAAAAAGCCCCATAGCTTTCCCACTGCAGTAGAGATTTAAGAAGCACCGATTAGACCAAAGGGGGATTCTCCTCACTAGTGCTGTATCAAGGCATCAAGGCCTCTTGTACTCCTCTTTTGTCACTCTGACCTTTTGTTACATTTCAGCAAACTCCTTGACACTTTTGAACTAAGTGGAGCTATGGCTATGATGGAAAATAAGTATACTGTAAGTATTCTAATACAATTAGGAGTAAATAATATTATTAGCAGGTTCTAGTAATTTGGTATCTACATGAGTGTGCTAACAGTATCTTCAGGAGTGTGCTAACAGTAGCCATGGAACACTTCAGGTGAAATACTGTTAGCTAGTACTTTTGGAAATTGCAGCAAAAGGTCTAATGTAATACGAGATGGGTCAAATGTTTCTTACCTGCTGTCAAATTCTACTTAACTACCTTAGGAAATGTACTTAATTGTGTACAATTTGTATGGAGGGGGGTGTCTGTTAAAGTGACTTTTGGGGTGCAAGACTCATGCGTAGGTAACAATATAGAAAGTGAGATGGTCAGACATAGGAACAAAGTATATAGAGCCAAAAGGAACTGAGCAATCAGATACTGTACACTCATTCTTGTAAAGATCATGACTGTCAGGCACAGTCAGCAATGTTAAGAGAGAATGTCAATCATAGTCAACAGTGTGCAGAGGGAAATGCCAGTCACAGTCAACAGGGTGGAGAAAGGGAATGTCAGGCACAGTAAAGAGTGTTGAATGTGCATACAATGGCCACAGCCAACACAATAGAGGGCGTCAGGCATTGTAATAGTATAGAATGAGTAAATGTCAGTCACACTAAACTGTGGAGAGAGAAAGAGAGAGAATGTCATTAAAGGAAAATGTCTGCAAAATGTCTTGGTGAACAGTTTAAAGTAGGTCAGTCACAGAGAACGCTGTAGAACGGCAAGGTTGGTCTACACTGTACATAGAAAAGAAATTGAGTAACAAGAGAGACCGCAGAGAAAAGTCTGTATTGTAATGCACATTTCAAACAGAACACGCTCCTCATTGTGGGGTCAAAGGCAATGGGGCCTCTTTTTATTGTGTGAGATGAAAAACTGTGTGCTCAGTATTGGTTTCAATGAAAATATTTTGTAGGATGAAATATAACATATTTACTAAACTAAAAATTAAATGATGACTTAAAAGAGAACATTTCCAATGTCTATACATTGAGTTCCAACTGCATTGCTTATACTTCATTGATTGTAGCAGGAACACTTTCAAGAGGATGAATCGGCAGATGGGCAAAATTATTTACTGCTTATCTTTATTCATCTATATTGGATTTAGAATACAGGTAAAATGTTTCCTTTTTGCTACTGTTTTGACTTCCAATGACGAAGATGTATAGCATCTCACCAAAAAAAGTGTTAATTTTTCCTTGACAATTTTCTAGCTCCTCATTTATATGCAGTTTATTTGGGCAATACCAGGTAATACACATTTAACTCATTTTGTATTGAATATATTTGTAGTATATATTTCATATTATATTTAATATTCATGTGTTATATTTGTGAATACTTTAGCAAATAATTGAAACAATCGAGTCTAAACAAACCTTCCTTATATTGTTAAATAATGTAAGGGATTAGTCACAAATTCCCCAAATAAATTAAATCAGAACTAAGCATCATTCTTTCACCTGCCAGGTGTTCTACATTTTCTCCCCCTCTCGCTCTCTCTTTTTGTCTTATAACTAAAGCCTTGCAGAATAGTATATTCAATCCTTGGCATAAGTTGCATCTGTTGCTTATTTTCATGACATTTTCTGTACAAAACATGCTTCCTCGAGGGGCAGCAGTAGGCAGAAAACACTGACAAAAAAGTTCAAAATGTCCATTGAGGTACCTATGATATAAATATATTTAACTAAACAAAACTAACATACTGAACATCATCTAATCTGATGATTGGATAGACAAAATTCTGTTGGAAAGTGCGCAAATAAATTTACCTTTGGGCAGGATAACAGAGAAAAAGGTTGATGCTTGCATTATTTTACCCAACCAACTACATTATTCTACATTTATATTGTAACATTTTGATGATTTGATAGAAACTGCCACCCACAGAATGTATTATTACCCTCCTCCCGCCTTTCATAGAGAATATACTAAGGATGTTCCCTCTGTCAGGAGGTCCTTGTCACCTTGAAACTCTTCAACATCCTCATCAACATCTTCACCTTACCCTGCTCAACCTTCAAACAGTTCTACAACTTTGTAAACTAGTTAAGGTTCATCTCCAGACCACATTCTCCCTTTGATTTCATATATGTATGCCCTGTATTTCTTCTCTCTTACTCCATCTTAGTTTCATATGTTCAAACTTAGGAGTCAGACTTGGGCTCTGCACTAGGAGGTTGATGATTGCATTGTGATCTGGAAAGTGACCTCTTTATGCTTCTTATCATAAAGAGGATGTGGTCCTCTTTAATCATATATTTATGTATGGTCCAAATCCATGTTCACCCTAAATAAATCCATTTTTATATTGACCTTTGGATTTATCTCCTTATGACTGTGATCCTGTGTTCCTAGCAGCTTGCTGGGTTATCCCTATACTTGGTAACTCTTATGGTTTGACCCAAAATCTCTGGTTTCGTTTATCTGAGCAAAGGAGCAGCAATTGACCATATCCACTCATCTCTCTATTCATTTCCACTTCTTGCCCACTGAAGGCAGTGTTCAGCTAGACCCACCCCTATGCTACTCCAAACCCCTAGAAGAAGGAGAGCTCACATAGCACAGGGCCTAATCAACCCTTCCTATTATCAACACTTATTAAGTATAAAATAAAAATTAAACCTCTGAACTCCTACTGTTTTTTTCAGCCTCGTTGCATAGCCTACTATTCTCACCCAGTGAATTATTCTATAGTATTTTTTATGTTTAGAGTTTTTAGGAAGTGTTTTTTATTAATTCAGTTTTAATGGATTTTTGTTGGCCACTTTTTCAACTTCATAAACAAACAGTATTTTGTTGTATATCATATACTATTTTCATTATACCCCATGACATGATTGATGTGCCCACAAGTGCTGGTCCCAGTTATTATACAATTTTCTTTTATACTGGTTAGTTCTTGCAAGTCTGAATTGTATATGGCTGTAATGTTTTGGCTTATTAACATGAAGCCAATGTGTGTCTGCCAATCTCATTAAGCACTTACCATATCATAAAGTGTTTAGTACACATACATTTTATTACAGTTGTGTATTTTTGAATGTTTTTGGGAAAGCTTTCTTCCCCATAGCCAATACTTACATAGCTAACTTTTGTTTATAATCAGACTTTACTTTTGAGTCAAGATAATGCCAGAAACCCTTCTGTGCCAAACTGACGTTATTAAACTACCAAACGTGTCTATACTTGTTAGTTGTAATTGTAATTACTTCGTTTTGATTAAATACAAAATTTCAACATGTCGGATATTGCAGTTGTTGCATATTAAAACAACAGAATGAGTAAATGGATAACAGTACAGTAGTTCATGTACATAGAGGTGATTAAATGTTATAACATATTGATTTTTATCATCTTTATTGTTGTTACTTAAATTTCTTTCATGTGTATACCTATATTGTTAAACCATCTTAAAATATACCTTCTAAGTAAAAAAGAGGTACTGTTGAAACAAGTTTATACTGTATTTTTACCAATTTTCTTTGTAAACAGTGGCATAGCCACTGCAACTGGCCCGTCTCTCTAGGGGACCCAGGCGACCCCTGGAACCACTTGTTCCTGTCTCCACGTACCACTTAAAATTTTTCAGAAATGGGCCCTTTTTAAACAATTTTTAACCGGCACGAGGAGACAGGAACGCAGCAGGTTCACATTATGTTACATCATGTGCCCCTGTGGTAAATTTGAGGCTGCTCACACAGTGTGTGAGCAGTCGGATCAAAAGCTGTAAGAGCAGTAAGGGAGTGCAGGAAGGAGGGTATAAATTTTTGTATTTATGTGTGATATATAACATGTATATTTAAGTGTATGTGAGCATGGATGTCTGTGTATTAGTATAAGTGATCATGGATGTCTATGTATAAGTGTATGTTAGCCTACATGTGTATGTTTGTATGTATGTAAGCATGAATGTCTATGTATAAAGGTATGTGAGCATGGGTGTCTTTGTATAGGTGTGTGTGAGCATAGATATGTACGTGTGTGCGAGCATAGATGTGCAAGTGGTTTTGCGATGGAGTGTCTGTTAGCATGAGTGTGGTGTGAGAGGAGTGTGTGTTTTAGGATGAGTGTGTATATGTGTGTGTTTGTGAGTATGAGGATGTGTGTGAGTGTTAGCATGTGTACAGTTATGTAAGCATGTTTCCATATTTGTGCCAGAGTGTGTGTTGGAGAGAGGGCAAGGGGCAGTGATGGTCCAGACAAGCTGTTTGGGGGCAAAGATTGCACAGATAAGCTGTTTGGGGTTAGGGATAGCACTGATAAGCTGCTTGGGGGCAAAAGTGACACTGATAAGCTGTTTAGGATCAAAATGCCACTCACAAACTGTTTGAGAGCAAAGGTGGCACCGTGGGACATGTTGCTTTCTGAAGTTGGAGGACTGGGGCAATTTTTGCACCGGTGCCCTATTGGTTTCCAGTTACGCTCCTGTTTGTAAAGTTTATATTTTTAATTGACATATATCTTGAAAGCTAGTGGATTCTTCACTATTTGTTGTTATGCAGTAGAAAAAAGGTTTAACTCATTCAGTGCTAACCACTTAAGCTACCATGTTCATTTGTGTCTTTACCATTATATCATCGTATTGGATACATGCTTTACCTTAAACTAGCATGTAAACTGCTTAAATGGTTGTCACATATATCTAACCATAGCAAAATGAAAATCGACCCAGCCTCCCACGGGGAAAAATGGTTACCAACCCCAGGCACCCATAGGGTTAATTTATTAATTTTGTTTGTGACATGTTCCATAAAACAAAAATAGAAGAAGGCTCCAGGCACGCAGGGGTTCCATCAGACAGATTTATTGTAGGAAACAGACAACAACGTTTCGACCTCACGATGAGGTCTTTATCAATCACTACTTGATAAAGACCTCATCGTGAGGTCGAAACGTTGTTGTCTGTTTCCTACAATAAATCTGTCTGATGGAACCCCTGCGTGCCTGGAGCCTTCTTCTATTTTTGATTTACTGGGGAGCTGGCCCTTCCTGGCACAGCTAAGCACCTGAGTTCCTGTGGGGAGTGAGTGCAGATTCCTAATTCTGATGTTCCATAAAACAGACTTATTGTTAATGGCAGGTTTGCGTTAAAGGTTCATTTTTTTTCCTCTCACCTTTTTTTAATCAGAGGTTATCCGACAGTAAACATACAACTTTAATTTAAAAAGGTGTCTGTTAGACCCATTCCCTTGGTAATCCCTTGCCCACGCAATATTGGTTTTCATTTCATGTTGAATGTCAGTTTTAAACCCTTAAGTACTGAGCCAAAAATCTTTCCCTGTATTAAGTCCTTTAATTTATCATTAGTCATGAATTGTTGTGAATCAGCCAAATATATTGTCATAACCGCAGACACCACACACCACAAAAATAATAATTTGACAAAAAAATCATATACAAATATGTTTCTTTTTTTTTAATAGCCACTTAGATCATCTTACTAAGCTCTTAAAAAATCAACATCTTAACCAATCAGCATTTAGAGGTGTCCAGCTACGTAAATACTTTTCTAATGTTGCGAAAGTGGACTGTTTTTAAATTGTAGGAGAAATACAAATGGTTATGACTCAATGTCCGGAAAAGAGCTAAAAAAAAGTATTTTGAGGAATGGCACTATTATTTACTAAGCAAAGGTTATATTATTTCGGATAAATAAAGGCTTTGAATTTGGTGATATATATATATATATATTTAGTTTGTTGATAGCCAACTTTAGATCTGTTTATATATCTTAAACTTTACCCTTTCAGAAAGGGCCAACAATCAATTTTATGTTCCTACATTTGTCTTGAGAAACATTTATATAATAACTATGTATGTTTAACACAAAGATGGGATGAGGCGGAAAACAGGATGCCCGTGTAATTTGCAAAGACATTTAGCAAACATCCTACTCCCTCTTAGTGCTTAAAATAAACTGGAGACAAATATATATTTATCATCCAGAATCACAAAGTGGCATTTAACTAAAACGATTGGTCTAATGGCAAAAAAGTGCATTGGTAACTCTGGGAATTCAGAGAAAAAAAACTTATTGTTCCCAAGTACAGCAAGATTTTGAGCGAATGTTTCAGTGAAAATGTCATGGATATTATCTTCACACGCTGTTTGTATTTCTCTGCAAGCAAATATGTGGGGGGCAAGAGATCAGCATTGATTGCAAATACTTTGCTTTATCATGGTCTGACTTTAATTGCAGTGTATGTGTATAATGAACAACAAAAGAAGCTCCCTGTGGTTTGTTTGGAGCTCTACTCTGACGACAACTACTTAGAGCCGTAATTGTTTTGTTTCAAGAATGGCTCTGTTATAAATTTAATTAAATGTCCACAACTATGGAAGAAGAATGTGGTTATTTTTTAATTTACCGCATGATAGTCGCCTCAGTTAATAAACTAAAGGGCAATATATCAGTGGAAAGAGAAGTGTTGCACAGGGTTCTTAGATACCGTTTCACTTCAGCACCACAAATAATTTGTGGTTTTCCAGTGGTGTAACAATGTATCTATGACATTTTGGTTGGTTGATGTTCTTATGATGTGCCTACAGAAACAAATGTCCACAGACATAATTCGTATTGTACAGCAAGCCAATAAAATATTTTTTATTCTAAAAGCTATACTAAAACATGATGTACTGTAGGCTAGGGGGGGCATTCTACCTGGCTCCTGTACCTGCTAAGTATTTGTAGCACTTAGGAAGAACAGTAGACCACATGCGATATGGTTTTCAATGTCTTCTTTTGTTAAATCATCCATAATATTGAAAACACATTGGGAATTGTCTTTGTAAACACAGTTTGATTCCTTTGTTGTGTGAAGACACAACCTGGCAGAAAATCGGGACGTTCATACTTGATTGATCATACCCGCTCTGATGGACTGACCACCACCATGAATGCAGTGGCTTCATCACTGGATGTTGGCCTATGTTTTGAGATTCAATGACACAGATTATTGTGTTGGTACTTGGAAGAAAACCTATGCCACCAAAAAAAAATTAGAATTGCAGCTGGAATGCTATCTGTTAGGAACCTGTGCAGCCTTTTTGATGGCTATACAAATAATAGCTTTATTCTTAGTTCTAGTCAGATGGATACTTCTGCGTGATCTTAAAGTTAGTCTGTTCTGAGATCAAACCTTAATTAATATATATATATATATATATATATATATATAAATAAGTGAAATTTTAAACTATATACAATTACAATTTTCTTTGCAAAATGGTGTATTTCTTTTCAATTCTTTTATAGCGAAAGCAGCTGTTTTGAAAGGATAACAGACGTTAATAATAATTCCCTTACAATGCCACTAAAAGGAGAAATCTTCATTTTTTATGGAAGAAAATTCTTATTATCGGAAACATAAAAGATCAATTAGAAGTGGAATACAAAGAGGTGAAGTAATTAATAACAATGTAATGGCGCAGGAGGTAGACAAATGGAATTTATTATAGAAAATGGGAAATTATTCTAAGTTGGTAGAAGAATTTAGTAATAATAAAAGTCAATTAGAAGAATCGGCAGCAAAATGAGATTGAAACACGTGCAAGGGAAATGTAATTAAAATACAAAACTGTTGTACATATTTCAGAAAAGAATAAAATGAACAATGATATAGGATTTATTTAATATGTTCTCTTTTTTTTATTACATACGACTATACTAATGCATATACAGATGCATTTAAATCTTTTTATTGGAAAAAAGTAAAGCATGCTTAAAACCATTAGCTTTGAAGATATTAATTAGTTGTTAAATGAGTTAGTCGTGTATTAAGCAGAAATATAAATTGTTTCCCTTTTAAATAGGAAAGCTTGCAAGGAGAGTATGTCTTAAAGAGGTTATTCTTATTGTCAAATTGTATAGTGCATAACAAGGGTATAATAAAACATATAACTATCATAAATGTTTAGCAGCCTTTTCTATACTTAAGGCAACAAGTTACTCCTTTAAAATAATCTTACTGAAAGATATCATTGTTTTTAAGTGTCATCCAAATCATTTGACTATGACACGTTAGTATGATTCTTATAGAAAATCTCTTGTTTAAGGAAAACATTTTTTAAGGGTCAGACATAAGGTTTTTTTTAACCTGCTATAGTAGGGCAACTGAGCCAGCTCAAACTCCTCTCACCTTTATTATTTTGGATTATAAAGACAAAGTCAATGACTGTCCTTATGTTAGCAGGTATCTGGATAACCCTTAAATCATCCTGCTCCTAGAGCCAGCCCAGCTGATCTTGTTAGCTACTTTAACAAGTTACATATAGTTACATAGTTCATAAGGTTGAAAAAAGACCCAAGTCCATCAAGTTCAACCCTTCTACCTAACCTTTCTATTCTTGATCCAAAAGAAGGCAAAAACCCCCTAATTAAGCTACTTCGAATTCTGCCATCAGGGGAAAAAATTCCTTCTTGACTCCAAGAGGCAATCGGATTTCTCCTTGGATCAAGAAGCTCTAAAATATTAATATTATTCTATTTATATCCCTGTATATCGTGCCTTTCTAAGAAAATATCGAGGCCCCTTTTGAAGGTAGTAACTATGTATTTATTAAAAGGGCCAAATCAAGGCATATTTTAATGAGATGGTTGAGCAAGCCTAGCTTTGCAACATGTTTGGAAGCCCCAGCTTGAGCTCAGGGGGATTTTTCAGAGGTTTGTGAATGTAACTCACCCAGCCCCAATAAAATGGGTGATCACTTTCTATAGGGAGACAACAATATGAGTTTCTATAATGCTTTCAAAGTAATCAGAATGTTTTATTGCTCCAAAATTGTTACTTTTCAAGATTCTTTAACCCTTTAAAAATAAATAAAAAAGGGTATATCCTTTTTGCAAACCTGACAAAAGGCAGTGGCTATATCAGCAAGTCTCAAAATCAAATATGGAGAAAAAGACTTTCAAAGTTAGAAATGTAGAACCTAACTATGTTCTCCAGATGTGCAGAAGGTATTATCAAATATATATATTTTAGCATAATGTAAAACTATGCTTGATTGAAGCATTCTGACTCCTTTGTAGTGTATATTAATGTTTCTTTTTCTTTGAAAAACGAATAAAAATGATTATTGAAAAAAGGGCATATGAACTTTCTGACTGTAACACTTTAATACATTCAAGATAAATAAGAAAGTTAATTAAAGCCACATTGGAGGTATGAGAACCGGGAGCTTAGCAGGAGTCACTTGTTCAATATTAAATGTGTGCTTGATACGATATATTAACAAGGCATGGGGATATTTTTAAATATTGTAAGTACTAATTCAGCAGTTTGGATATTCGTGGAGCTGTCCATGGTACTGAAAGCCTGTATATACTGCAAATACAGACGTACATCAATGATAAATGCAAGTGCTTGCGTACGATTTGACCATAAATATCCAGAATGCTTATTCTACAAGTGAGTGGCTCTTCTTGTCCACATGGTGAAGAGGAACATGCCTGCTGACCTTCTTACTTCCTCTTACTGAACTAAGAAGTCATATAGAGGCCAGCTATCTTGCCACCTACCCATTACAATATGGCTATTATTACAGCT
Organism: Spea bombifrons; assembly: GCF_027358695.1. Classification (NCBI taxonomy): domain Eukaryota; kingdom Metazoa; phylum Chordata; class Amphibia; order Anura; family Pelobatidae; genus Spea; species Spea bombifrons. Next base: position 88,722,681 of record NC_071089.1, on the reverse strand, counting down.
CTGGAATTTTGTACTTGACCAGCTCTAGCTTGCAGGAAGTTAACTGTAAATGTAGCGGTGATCCACTTTTCAGATCAGCAGTACAGATATGACTTACGGAACCCATGGACTTGAATTCTTGATAGAAGACTACTTGAAATAGATGACATGAATGTAGCCATGTACATGGGATTTTGTAATTGATCGAAACCATATAGGGATTTTGTTTCTTGCCAGGAAAAGCAAAAATTATTCAAAATCGGCGACCCTTTGTTTTTTTTAGGAGAATTAAGTTATTTCCCTTTTTAGTAAATATTATTATTTGCTATTACCGTACAATTGTATTTTTTATTGAACAAAGAAAGATTCAGATTTCACTTCATCTCATTGAGTTAGGGAGGATTACAGGGTGATGTTTTTCTTAGGCAATAAAGTAATTTGATTCTTGTCCCATCTGTTGTACATGATTATATCAAGTTAGTAATGCATATATATATATAATTAATCATCATCATACCTAGGTAGGTATGTAATAAATCATTTTGTGCATTTATTTCAATAATCTTTCAACTTGAGCTTTGGAATACTTAACATAAGTGTGATATTTGAATAAAATGACATTTTGGTTGCACACTTGAGCAATATTGAAAATACTGACTACCAAATTTAGGTCTCAAAAAGTAATACATTTTTGTATTGCCTGATCTATATAACTATTGTTGGCCATATTATGCGTACCATTTTTACTTAATCTAATCTTAATGAATTAATTCATCTGACTTTATGGGATAATTTAATTGCACAGATTTTTACAGCATATACTCTGCAATTGTATATATTGTGTATTGGACCAAATGTAATTGTCTGTCATTTTTCTGTCCCTTGAAAACGGATTTGATTTCTTGAAAAGGTAATCTAGAATTCATGATATCGATCACATCATGTATCTCAATTTTCTGTGCCTATTTTATTAAATGTATTAATATATGTCCTACCTAATACATGAGGAACCTAGAAAAGTACACATATCCTTCTTCCTTTGCTGTGATCCACAGTGTAAAAATGCCTATATTTAAATCTATGTATGGCCTTCTTCTGCCTTTTTTTTCTCTTGCAGTTCTTTCTTTCTTTTCTTCCCAAGCCCTAACACATATTTTTTAATACATTTCCCATTGGGAAGAATATAAGAAGGCATAGATCCTGCATCTGGTGTCCCGGCACAAAACCTTCTTAGTAACAGAAACTAGAAGAGAAAATATGATCACAAGATATTTGTGTTGACAGATTGTGTACTTTTGAGACCAACAGAGCTTAGCCTTTGATCCAAGCACATGCTTATCTTTTATGATACAGAAACATAGAATTTGATTGCAGATAAGAACCAGTCAACCTATCTAGTCTGTCCATTTTCCCAATGCAAATTGGCAAAATTCAGGATGGTCTTATGCGTATCCCACAAATGTTTCAATTCTCTTACTTAACCTCTACCCCTTCTGCTGGAGAGCAATTCCACTTAACTACCAACCTCTATGAATGAAAAGGTTTACCGCTGCCCCACTGTGTTATAACTCTAAACAATGTACGTTGGGACTGAAGATATGCAAGCTTCAGCAGTGAGATCTAGAAGTGGCAGCTTTGTGTCTTCTGGCTTTATTGAATTCATGTACATAAATGTTCTTCCATCACATTATTGTTGATTTTTTCATTATATTCCGCATTTGTTTTCCATTTTCTTTCTCAATAAAATGATATGGTTGTCATTAAGCTGCTTCTCATTTTTACATGGTATTGGAAATTCTCATTCCCCCTGGTTCCTAAAACATCAGCTCGTATTGCATTGGTCACTGTGATTAATGCAGCAAAGCACATTCTAAATATATACACTGTAGGTTTTGTTGAGTTCAGAAAAAAATATATAAATTGCTTTCAGAGCTGGGGTAATGATGTTTTGCTATATAGATGTATTACAGTTTCTTAGAAGTATGTAGGAGAATTCCATTTATTATCCAAAGGTGTAATCATTCAATGTGAAAACAGGCCTAGACACAGAAAATTCATCTTGTTTTTGAGACCGTAGAAATAAAAAGAAACGGTGGTATTTACAATAGATGCTTGACAGCAATATGGGATCTTAGAACTTGAGTTATACTTACCTGAATGCTGGTCCAGTTCTACTTTTTTTAACAATATAGCTGCCTGGGTGCTTTGTGCTCACCTGGCCTGCCTTGTGTTCTACCCTAGAACACTGTACACATGATTTGTTATAGTGGAGATGATTGCCAACGCGTGCCCAACCCACCCGGTGGCCATGTTTTTAGTTTTATCTCGGCTTAATGCCAGCATTGAGATGATGGGAAGGGTGGTTTAATGTTTTAAATAAATTTTATCTTCTCTTAAAACTGTGTTTGGACGCTTGTTTAATAAAAACAGCTAATGCAAAAAAGACCAAGGCCATTTTTCACATATTAATACAATTACTGATATTAATGGGCTAGTAATGACTGCGCTTTATGCTTCCTCTTAAGGAGCATGCCAGCCAAGTTAATTATGGTTTGCTTGTCCTTCCTAAATTAAAAACCTAGTACAACTAAATGCACAGAGACTTGCGCTACAAAGTATCCCACTCTAGGATAATAATTCTTAAAGTACATTAGTTGATTCATTGAATTCATTGTAGAGTTTTATGAGCAGTATCACTAACCTTGGATTTAATTTACCTTGTTTTTATCATTTCTCCTAAATGCAGTCTTCTTTTTTTTGTGGATTTTCCAGAGATGATTTAATGAATAACATGAATATCTGAATAGTATGTCTTGAATAATAATAAAAGATTACATTTGATAATACAAAAGTCAAGAGGACAATGGGCTCCGTTCCACACTCTTTATGTGCTTTCCCCACACAGCTGTGCAACTCGGAATACCATACCTCTTTTTTTTTATTATAATCTTTAGCTATTATAATCTTTCAGAATGAAAGATTGCATAGATACACATTCCAAAGGAACAGCCTTGCCTGGCTAATTCATACAAGTCCCGTTCAAATTCAGTGATCATAAACACATTCTCTTTCAAGCTCATGGCTTTGTTTCTTTTTTTTCACCAGCAAGTTTCCCGGACAGTAACTAATAAAATATATTAATCATCAATACAGCTCAAGTATATTCATTTTACAGGTATAATGAGAATGCCTATATCCTCTTATGTTATATCAATTTACTTGTATATCATATTTTATAAATCACTGGCTAAATAATTAACGCATTGAGTTTTCCGTAAGGGGACATGTATTAGGTATAATGAGTACACATCTATAAGATTTGATTTAGTAATCTGATCAATTTGTTATCTTCCCACGTATTCTGCAATTGTTCAAAAGGAGTCGATTTTTTTTCTAGGAATATTGCGTGTATTAGGGAGGTTTTTGTAGTTCAGTATATGTATACCAATCAATTTTTGATATTATGATCTTGGCTGTAGGTTTGCGAGAAGTTTTGCTCTAAGAATAATGTATCTGTAGCTTCTTGATGCTTGCAAGTGCTCTAGTGTTTTTACCTAATTAGTCGGTGGTTTCAGATCTAGAATGGGAAGTGATTTACTTACTGTTCATTAATAAAAGGAATTAATTTGTGAATGGTCTGAGTAAAATTTGGATAGGTACCATTTACAGATTAAATGTACCCTTTTTGATCCCATACTCAACCATATGAAACCTACATCCAAAATAGTAAACATCTCATTAATATTTCTTTCTACTTAAATACTTAACCTGAAAATTAAATTGAAAAGTCTAAAGAGAAGACATGGAGGCGCTCAGTACAAAATTGTACGGTACACATTCATAGAAGAAACATGAAAAGATTATGATTATGATTAAGATATCCAAATTTTTCCTTTCATTACTATTGTTTTCCTTCTTTCTTTCGTTTTTCCTTCTTTCTTTTTGTTTCTTTCGTACCTTTCTTTCTTTTATAATGCCTGGTGATAATTTTATGAACTTATACGGTATTAAACAAATCTAGCTATGAATACAAAAAAACATATATATATACATATATTAATGCTTACATTTTTATTTTTATACTGATTATACTGTGATACATTATTAACAAATTTACAGAATTCCTTAAGGCTTTGGGAAATGATTTTGTACAAAATATGTAAATTTTCTTAACTTTAGTACTAAAATTATTAGTGTTGCTATGGAGTGCACATGAGCTACTATGTAACATACTGTTTTTTTTGCACTTAAGCGATTGTTTTTTGTTAAATATGCTTAATAATAACACGGTGCTCTTCTGCACCTGTTTGAACACAGGAAACAGAAAAATAATGGGACAGGAATAAAAAAGAGGAACAGATTCAGGAACAAGTACATAAAACACTGCTGACTACTTCAGCACGTTAAATAATTCTGAAGGTAAAAGCTAAGGCTTACCTTGCGTAGGCCTGTATATAATTTTTATCGCTCAGATAAAGTATTTGAATTTATGTTTGTGCAGCCAGATGTGACTGCTTTGAATAACGTACCCAATTCAAAAAGTTGGTGAAGTAATATGCACAATCCATGGACATGATTAGAAAAAGGTTCCATAATGGAAACAAGAAAGATATGTATACTACATACTCCTACTGGAGACTTAATTGTATATAGACCATTAGAGCTAATATAGGGACTTCCTTTAAAGAAAGAGTCATGTCCATGTTATCTTTGGCATTGACTGTTCCTTTTGAGAAAAAAATTGATATCACCTTAGGTTCCCTGTATAGTGAACATTAAGAAAAGTTGATATTATGTTCCCTGGCATGTTAAGCTATCATTCTTTACTGCCTTTAAAAAAGGACCCACTATATGTTATTTTGGTAGATTTTTGCAAGGTGTTCACTTTGACGATCTCTACCAAACCTAGTACCGACATTGCTGATCAAACCCACTAATTGAGTACAGACATTGCTGATCGTAACTTGATACAAATACCGCTGTGAAAGCTGTTGTTCCTTGATCCAGCCATATGGAGTCACATCCAGTGGCAGACTACGGATGACTAAGCAGCCTTGACCAGAGGCTTCATTCTCCTGGCTTCTTATGAGACGAATTTACTAGTACAAGCAGGGCCGGCCCTACAATGGAGCAGAGTGGGGCAATTTCCCCAGGCGGAACTTTTGAAGAGGCGGCACTTTTAATTTTTTTTTTAAAACGGAGGAGAGAGATGGGTGCCAAGTGGTTTTCGCTTACCAAGTTGTCAGTACCCGTTCGGCGCCCCTCTCTCTCCTCTGCGAGCCCTCTAGCTCGGTCTCGGTGCCAGCTTGTAATGCTGAGCGCCGGTAAATGACGTCATTTCCGGCGCTCAGCACCAAAGCAGCGCGCACCGTGGCAGAGCAGGGAGACTCACCGCTGAACTGCTGAAAGGTAAGTGCAAAGGGGGGTGGGAGAGGAAGGCTAGATAATGACCCGGGGGGCAGCAATTTAAACTTCGCTCCAGGTGGCATTATGTCTTGGGCCGGCCCTGAGTACAAGTCTACTATTTTATGTCACTTGTGTGGCCACAGTATGGAAACACATTACCGCATGTTATGTTATGCTTTGATACTCTTAAACCCTGTGGCTACGTGTATTCAACTGACAGCATAAACCTGTAGGTACAGATTTGCCGCTAGAGTGGCATTAAGGGTAAGTATAGCGTGCTATCTGCCACCAGCCCACCAGGCATCTGCCAGGTATGCCCGATGGCCGGTCCAGGCCTGATTAGCTCTCATACAAACGTTCACAAATGCACTTTATACTACAAGTCCAATTCTCAATATATTTCAGGGAAGATTTTACTCAACCTACTATTGATTTATTTATTTAGTTCCAAGCTACAGCCCTATAAAACAAACATGACACTTGTCTGGCTTTCTTTTCAATCTTACAAAGTCTATATAAATTGCTGTCATTGTGACATTGTTTTGGAGAATATAAGAATAATAAAAAAAAAGACACAAGGTAGATTTTTTTTTAAAGTGATTTAAAGCTGGTAATATCTAAACAACAAACCCACAAAAATGTAATTATTTAATTGTGAACTAATCAAGAGTGTTATCAAATGTTTAATTGTACTCAAATACTTTTTTAAAACTGTTAAAAAACATATTACATACACGCGCACATCCGTATATACATACATAATTCTGTTCAAATAAATTGAACCAATGGACATAATGCACAGTGTATATTCTTAAAGGCCTTTATAATAGCTTGGATTGGAATATTTATATTCTTCAAAGTTCATTGTACAAAGGATGTCTGCAGCATTTGACAAGATTTCAAAGGAAGGCTATAACAGGAACACACCAAAGTATCATTCTCTGCTTTATCAAAAGCAGGGTTCACTAGTACGATAGATGTTAGTAAGATGATTAGTGCGATGTACTAATAACCAGTGCTGCTTGAGATGCTTTGATGTGTAAATCATGTTGGCCCCGCAACCTGAAACTCACTGCAATGAAGCTACAGTTTACCATAAGAAATGGCATGTGTTTGCTATTTAACATGTGTTATTTCTTTAGTATAACAAATCAAGCGAGAGCCCCGGGTTATTTATAAATTGACAAGGAAACATAATAGCAACAAAAAATGAATATATGTAGCATTTCTTTTCAGCGTGAGCTCTTGATGGAAAATACTTTCTTATTTTTTAGGATAGATCCATAGACACAACTCACTTTCCTATGGGTAAAGAAGGTGGAAAGCATAGATATCCCATAAGCGATGAGTATGAAGCTGGAACTCAAAGAGAATTATTTAATTCTTGTTTGCATAGTAAAATCCAATGAATAATCCAAGACCTTATGGTCCAAAATTTATTTGAAGGTAATGCATGAGGGAACAATATTTAATTCCCAGTATTAAAACATTGAAGCTTTGACTTTACTGCGTATGATAACTGAATGGTCCCTTAAAATGTCTGTATAGTACTATTACAACTGCATGGGGGTTCTGCAAAATACCCTTATACGCATTTGCTTGTTTCCCCACACCGAGCTCTTTGGCTTGTAGGATATGTGTGCAGCTCTACACTTCTTGTGCCCAATGCATTTATGCAAGTGCAAAAATGGGACCACGAAGGGGGCTTTGTACTGCAGCTTTTCCTAAAGGTAATTGCTTTTTGGGGTTAGCATGTGTGTCTGGTTATTTGCATGTTTGTCTGTCTAGGTTTGTGTGTGTCTGGGTATGTGTGTGTCTGGGTTAGCATGTTTGGGTGTGTGTCTGTCTGGATTTCTGTGTCCTCGTACATTTGTGTGTGTGACTGGGTCTTACGTATCTGGATATGTTAACATGTTTTGGTATGTGTGTGTGTTTGGGTATGTGTATGTCTGTCTGGGTATGTGTCTGTCTGGGTACATGTGTGTGTGTTTCTAGGGTTGTGTTTGTTTGTGTCTATCTAGGTTTGTGTGTTTGTCTGGGTCTGTGTGGGAACTAAAGCTTGGATATTAGGGTTGCTATATCTGTCTTTTTTCCTGGACATACCTAATTGTTGCATGTTGCTGTACACAAACTATAAAATGTTTCCCTGCTTTTTGGTGGGGTATGAACTTGATTAAGTAATTTATTTCTTTCTGTGGGTTTATACATCCTACCTACTACAATATTGTGGGTGTTAGGAGCACGCAATCAATAGATATTTCTAAGGAACAATAGCCCTTTTGCCAATGTAGTGTCATTGTGCAGTAATGCAGGGGTCCCTTGTAACAATCTTGCCCTAGGGCCCCACCTGATCTTGATCTGCTTCTGCAATCAATATCTTTTTGCAAGTGGACTGAAAATAAAAAAATAAACCGTATAGTGTTTGAATAGACAATTAACATATTTATCTACTTAAGATATTGAATGGTTGTATGTAAAAAATACAATAATAACTAGATGCATAGAATATACTTCATAGATCGTGTGGGGCATTAAGTTGCATGTGCAATAAAACAGGCTGAACAGCTCAGCTCAGCGTTTAAGTCTGTAGGTGTAACAGTCTCAAGATTGGAAATCAGCAAAGCCAATATCTGTCACACTTCAACCTCTGAATATGGATTTTTTTGTTCACTAAGCATCAGCTAGCCAAAATTTAGAAATCTCAAGACCTGTTTGGTCATTGGTCATATATTTAATATAGTGATATGTCCATAGGCTGTCCACAAGCCAATATCAACCCAGGAAGGAAGCCTTTTGCCATCTCCACTTCTTTTTTTACATTTGAAATGTTACAATAGACTAAGCATCCTTGTGTGCATCTAATGCAGTTGCCTAATATATAGTTGCCTATAGGAGCAGCACTGCTTATGTCTGTCCCATATATATTTAAATTGCCTCCTTGGATTAACCTCTACCATTTATGATGGAAGACTGTTCCACTCATGTACCAACCTCTCAATGAAGTAAAACTTTCTTACATAAGCCTCTGAACCTCTACTTTAGATTATGGATTGCTTGCATTTTGTTGAATCCCTTTATGTATTGTTTATCAGCTCATTGACTTTACTATGCATTATACAGATCTTTTGTTGCAGGATTATAATTTATAGTAAAATGTTAATCAGTATCCTTTGAATTATGCATTATACATGGACAGCTCTGCCTTTCACGCTGGAGAGATTAGTTTATGTTAACTCCTCATAATGAATGGGGGAGTTGAAACTGCAACTCTCCTGCAAACTCTCCGGACAACTTACCCTTTAATGAATAAACCCCCCCAGAGATTTTTTTCAAATACTTAATTTCTGATAACTATGTGACGGAATTGTGAAACTTGCAAATATTTTTAAAAAACAACCTATTCCTATTTGTCATTCAATCCTACAATCAACTTCTCTGATCCCCTCACCAACTCTACATTTTTTTACATAGCTATTTTTCTCAATATAACCTCCAGCTTTGGTGAGAGATGTCTTCTTTGATGACAAAGCCCCCTTTGGCACGGCTGCTTTGCTGTTATTTATTGTTTCCAGTGAAAGAGGATGCTAGGATATGACATCATGCTTGGCACCGTCAGCTATTTGAAGCAGACATTGAAAATAATAGCAATGGAGCTTTGAATAGTGCATCCAGATTTGCTAAAAATAGATAAAATACTTGCCCAAAGAAGATGTGAAGGAATTACTAAGAATCATGTGAATTAAGAGAAAGTAGTGAATAGATGATAAACTACTCTGGTATATTAAGACTGGAATGATATTTAATCCTTAGAGTGCTGTTACAGGAATGTTGGTGGATTATAAATGTTATTTTGCTGTGATTAATCAATACTTTATGCCACTTAATAGATAAAAGTATAATACACGACTCAAGAAAAGAGATGTTAAGTGATGTTATTTAGTTTGATTATGGCAACATGAAAGAGAATTCTGATCCTCCTACTCGACCAGGTAGAAGGGTGACCATCACAAAGTGCCTCCCTTGCCCAATATGGAAGGGTAAAATGACTGCATGCCTATGTCTCCAGTCAGCATGGCCCCTTCATATTGGGGAAATCCTGCAACATTGCCAAAAGTTATTGGTTTAAAGAAATATAAAGGAGATGCCTTACCTCTTTCTCTTTCCTGATGCCCTGGAGCAGTATGATCATTCTAGCCTTACTCTCCCTGTTAGAAGACTCGCAAACATTGGTTGTGTTTTGTTGTATGCTTTTCTGGGGTTTTGGACTTCCCATTGTCACAACAGCAGTGTGGCCCTCTGGCCAGTGTGGCTTATCCAGCTTCAGATATGTAATGATCGAGCTTGGGGATGCATATGCTTTAGGCGACTTACAGCACCAGCAGGACTTGGACTCTTGGTCACATGTATGGGCTATAGGGCAAAAAGGCTAGGTAGCTAATGAGTTGTTTAAGGTATCATGTTGTGTGGCTTACTGATGGCCTTGGGACTTAATAAAAGCAAACTAGAAAAATGTATAGAGTTACCAAAACACTGAAATCTTTGTAAAACACTTCTTTTAATAAAAAAATGCCCCATTAAATGTTTGCTGTTAATATGATTAGACAGTAACTGGGTTAACATCTCTAATTATCTCAGACTTAATCAGGAAAATGAGGCTATCACAGCTTGTCATAGAACTTCCTGATATCAAGTCCTGATGGAAAATTGAATGGCAGACCATTCTCACAACACATGATAAACATAAAAGAAATTAAAAATTAATTTAGAATTCTTCGTGGCGCTGTGGTATCAAACTGACAGGGCTTTGTTTCTCTGAAATCAGGCATCACAACTCAGGTGCTTAATTTGTATTTAGCATCTAGTAGTATCTTTGATTGACAAGTACAAACCTGAATTACCCACACAACTGCTTTCTATTTTTAGCAATGACTAAATGTGTATTCTAATGAAAAGAAAAAAACTGTTTATCTTCATTTCTCTTGATGTTTCATTTTATTTTTACTTTAATCACAGTAGCATTATCACATTATATTTTAGATTGGATGTTATTAAAGAGCCGTTTAACTAGCACGTTTAGGATGGGTGCAGATTTCTTTAGAAATGGTTTGTTATTTTTGATTCCCAAGCAGCAGTATGAATAAACAAATGCTAATCTACTATTACTATTTATAGTAATGGAGTAAAAATGACGTGAATAGGATTAACATAACATGCACACGCCAGTAGTTTGTATTCTTCCAAATACCAGCGTGATATATCTGTTCTGTCGATATTAATGCACCTGATTGGACAAACTGTACCCATAGACATCTCAATAGGTAGATGGTCATGTCCTTAAAGGGGTGAAATGCCTATTTTTCCATGGACCCAGGGCCGGCCCGACAATGGAGCCGAGTGGGGCAACCGCTCCAGGCGGCACTTTTGAAGGGGCGGCACTTCGCCGCCCCAAGCCCTTTTATTTTTTAAAGCGAAAGAGAGAGAAAGGGGCGCCCCTCTCTCCTCTGCGGCGAGTCTCCCTGTTCGGTCTCGGTGCCGGCTTGTAATGCTGAGTGCCGGAAGATTTCCGGCGCTCAGCATTACAAGCCGGCACCGAGACCGAACAGGGAGACTCGCTGCAGGACTGCTGAAAGGTAAGTACAAGGGGGGAGGAAGGGTAGATAATGGGGGATGGGGCGGCAGCAGGGACAGAGGGAGAGGAAGGGTAGATAAGGGGGAAGGGGGGGCGGCATTTTAAAATTCGCCCCAGGCGGCATTTTGCCTTGGGCCGGCCCTACATGGACCAGTAAATATTCCATGATATCTGTCGCTCAACTAAATTTTGCTTGTTCATTTGGTATCAATCAGTAAACAGGGTTTACTACAAAAGCATAAATACACATGAATTGGGAGCATCATTTAACCCCTTAATGATAATGGGCGGTCCGTAAACCCATTGAAAACAATGCATTTTGAGCCCGTACATGTACAGGCTTTGTCATTAAGGGATTAAATCTGTTCTGAATGCATTCTTTCTAGACAGTGTATCTCTCTGATGCATGTATACAGGAGGAATTGCTGACAAAACCAAGCTATAATTTTTAAATTAAATGAATTCTCAAAAGAAAAATATAGCTTCACTGTTCTATAAATGAACACATATCCCATAGAGTTATTTATAGGTCTCTATAATTATAATTTATGATAGAATGATCTAAAATGAAATGGCACTCATTTTAACAATTTTCCTATAAGAAAGCACTAATCATTTTTTCCACATTTCCTGTGACCCAGTTACGAAATTAAGATCTTTTTGTTCCATCCCCTTAAAGTCTCACGAGTCTTCTATCTTTTAGAAACGTAGCAAGACCTTTAACGCCTACTTGCGTTCATTCTATTTATGGATGATTTCTCATTTATACAAAGTTGAAATGATATAGTATACGACCTACATATTACAATCTTTAGTATATTTTGTAATTCTAAAAGTACAAAAGTTAAATATTAATGAGTATTAAAATAAGCAGGATTATAATAATAACTGTGCTTGGTCAATATGATACAAGTGTTTGTAGCTGCATGTTACAGTCATGATAAAATAGCTTATTTTTATTTAGAACAATCTTCTGATTTGCGCTGCCATAGATTATTATGCAACAAAATAATTTTAAGAATTAACAGCTGGGAACATAAAGTAAGAGCAAAACATCGAATTTGTCTTAATATTTGATAGCTTGCAGTACAAACGGGCATGACAGGCTCTATAGATTGTTTGATATTTCAGGTACCACTGCATCAGAGGATCATACATTTGAAGTTTCTCATTCATTATCATTCCTTGTTAAAATCTTCCTTATTTCTACAAATCGACTGCTTGCAATGCATTTTGTCAATCAAATGGTCTGGTTGAGGTCCTTTGTTACACCAGTTATCTACAGTCTTACAGTTGAGATTAGAACATAATTGAGACTTTCTGTTTCACAGAATTCTGGATAATAATTATAACCAACCGTAATCTTGTTACGTTTAACTTTTTTTGCTTAGAAAAAAAAGACTGTAAGGGAGCATGATAAAGCTTCCATCCTATAATAAAACCATGTTGATTTTGACTCTTGGCGTGTGAATATGTTGGACCCTCCCTCTATGAGTGACCCTTTAGCTGTGGCAGTGTGCAATGTACCTTGTCTCAAGTGTACCAAATACCCATTTTACTTATACTAGGTATAATAGGGTACTAGCTATTACAAATGATGCACTTAGGACATAGGAGTGCAAATTTGAATCATTTATGAAGAGGCAGTATACCCCAAATGACCCACAATAGTAGGCAGTATGATGGTTTATTCACAAAAGTGAGAGTTTGTAGGAGAGTTTGCAGGAGAGTTGTAGTTCCTGAGTTCAATATAGATCCCCGTATACTCTTTTGCAAGCTGACGGTATGAAGAATAGTTTAGTGAGTGAGGTGACTTAAGTAATCACACTGATTTAAATATATTTTTTACAGGTCCATCCAAGCTTTTCATGATGCTGATGCTTAGTGTTGTTATCTCTTCATAATGTTAAGCAAAGATGGAACTGAAACTTTCTGTCAAACCCTCTTGCCAACTCTTTCTTTAGTAAATAAAGCCCAAACTCTTCACTGTTATATAGCCATTGATTGTGACCTGAAAGGTGGCCAGCAATTTTTGTTGCAGCGAGATGTCGAGCTATGTCATGTTTTGTTGCATGGGGATATTTCTATAGTATGAGGGTTTCTCTTGCCCTATTGCTAGGAAAAAAAGATTAATGTTTGGGGCTTATATCATTGATTTATTTTGTTCCATTCACAGAAAATGTAAATACACACCATATTTATATATATACACCATAAAGGAGGCTTTGTTAAAGCCTCCTTTACATCCAATTATCCATTTTTTTGTCCACATGAGATATTGCACTGTAAATGTGATTGTGACTGCATTGGTCAGTTGTTATCTGTAAAAGAGCTTTTTCTTTTCTCTGGTATAAATGTAACAATGGTAGGATCAAGATTCAGGGTCAGCCTCAAACAAATATAAACAATTTAGTTTTTCTTTAAATGTCTGACCTCTGCAATTTTGTAGAACGTGCATTTACGAAATAAGCTCAAGCTATTAGTGCGCAGGCAGTTGGAATGTTGCTTTATCTGAACCCTGTAGAGATCAGAAATGATGCATAGAGATACTGAAGTTGATTATCAGAGAACACGGTGGGAAAGGTGCCAACTTGCAGCCTCCCTCCTTATACAAATTATATACATATATATATATATATATATATATATATATATATATATATATATATATATGTATATATATATATATATATATATATATACATATATATGTATATATATATATATATATATTTCATGAGCTATAATGAACTATAAATACGTATGTGTGTGCCTATCAATGTCATTTTTGAGTATTAGCACCTATCCCTACTTATGCCCATATCACATTAGGACTGACCTTGGACTCCATGAAGTCCCTGATCCTGGGCCACTCTAGATGCCTAATATGCACGTGAATAGATTAGTACATTAGTCTCTTGATTAAATACCTGTATGTATTATACTGTAAAGTCACAAAACATACAGGTCTAAAATACACAGTGTTGTGTTTTCCTTGTTTTCTGTACCTTACTATTATGGCAACGCCAGCATTAGAAAGAGACAGCTTATTGCTAGACAAGCATAATTTTCATGTTAATTAAAACATTTAAATCAAAATCAGTTTTGCTAATTATGTTACATGGATGGTATCAGTCATAATCAGTAGGAGAATAGATCTGAAATGCCCTATTTAAACAGAAAAAGCTGTTTTATTGAGCTCTAAAGTGCAATTTGCATTTCATTTTAGGAAATGTTGCTAAGAGACCATTTCTAGTACGGTAGCTGCTTAAGGTCAGTTTCCCATTATTCATTTTGATACACTCCAACCTTGTCGAAGATAAAATGTCATCGTGTATTGATTATTCCAGTTGCTGTCCAAATACATTGATCGGTTACATTTAAATAGCAAAACTTCTTAGTTCTTAGCTTTTATAAAGTTAAACTGTTTTAATTTTTGAGTATTTTTTCTTATAGAGAATGCAAATCGTGCACTGGACTAGCAGGGGCAAGGAACAGGGTAGCCGAATAATAGGAATGTTGTGTCATAGTGGGAAGGGGTGAAGGGGAATATATTTGGAGAGCTGGAGAAATAACTAAAACAAACGAGAAATGTTATTGGGGAGAGGGAACTAAACTGGATGAGCTAAGCGAAAGGAAAAAATAGGGAAGGAGATAAGGAGAAAGAATGTAGGCATGTGGGAACAAGATTATTAACTCAAATGTGTATTTGTTATATTTTTATTAATTAGTCACCGCCCTTCATAGACAATTCATTGGTTACCAAAGTGCATATGGCTTAGGCTTACGTAGCTTATAAATGTATGATCACCAGTAGTTAAAACATCCCCCCAAAATTAGTAAATATTCTCAAATTAGTTGCAGCTGTAGATAATGTATGTAAAAATACTGTTCACATATATGATTTATATTGTTATATAGCTGTAGCCTCTAGGGTGTTATATAGATAAGAATCATGTTGGCAAAGGGTTAAAAAGTTCATCTAAGAACAATACTTTGCAGATATTTTTATGAGACTCTCAGAAAAAAATGACATATCTTAAATCTTACTAATGGCCCCTGCTCAAAGTTCCCAGTGGAGCTAATACATTATCACATCTAGCCTTGGTCTTTTAATGACCAAAAAAATCCCTGTTCTTCAATTAATGAGTTGATTTTAATGCAAGCAAGTCAAATTACGTTAGATGCTCCTGCTAGGAAAAAAAAGGTGGGTTGAATTATTTCCCGTGAATTATTTAACTGTGGAAGAGTTGATTATTTCCTCTATGAACCTATGTGCTATCAATCAGAGAGGATCATTCCAATTATTTCAAAACTTTTGCATGTTAATGCTAACAATGCAGTGCCCTAAGGACTTTAACAATGTCAAGCAGATCATATTAAATAATACAATTCCAGACTAGCTAATGTATTCTTTGCTATATCTTAAGATATAAAATACTTTAGGAAGAATCAGACATACCTATGTTTATATCCTTTATGCATTATAATTTTAGGCAAATATGCTTCCCCCTTTCTTGCAAAAGAATACAATCAACATATAGGGAATTCCAGGCAAAGACAGCGCATATAACATTTCGATTAGGAGTCTCTGGCTAGAAAATACAATCCTTTGTAAAGTCCATGGTTCTGAATGACATACTAGATCATACACTGTCCATGGTCCTGAATGGCATACTGGATCATACACTGTATGGACAAAAGTATGGGACACACCTCTAAATTATTGAATTCAGGTGTTTCAATCAGACCTGTTGACGCAGGTGTATAAAATCAAGCCCCTAGCCATGCAGTCTGCATTTACAAACATTTGTGAAAAATGGGTTGTTATGAAGGGCTCAGTAAATTCAAGCGTTGCACTGTGATAGGATGCCACCTTTGTAATAAGTCAGTTCATGAAATTTCATCCCTGCTAGATATTCCAGTCAGCTGTGAGTGCTATTGTTGGAAAGTTGAAGCGTTTAGGAATAGCAGAAACTCAACTGTGAAATGGAAGACCACGTAAAGTCACAGAGCGTGGTCACGAGTGCTGTGGTGCATAAAAGTGGCCAACGCTCTGCTGAAGAGTTCCAAACTGAAGACCTATGTGGCAGGAGCTTTGTGGAATGAACCCTGATCTCAACCCCATCAAACACCTTTGGGATGAACTGGAACAGAGATTGCAAGCCAAGCCTACCCATCCACCACCAGTGCCTGACCTCGGAAATGCTCTACAGAAACACTCCGAAATCTTGTAGCAAGCTTTCTGAGAAGAGTGGAAGGTTTGGCGGCTGCAAACTACATTTTAATGTCTATGTAATTCAAATGTGATTTCATAAAATTCCATGTTGGTGTAATGGTCAGTTCTCCTCATACTTTTGTCCATATAGGAAAGGTATATGTGTACGGCAGAGCAGTAGCAGTTCTATAGACGTAACCCAATGGTGTGTCATCACAAGAGTTAAAATAGTATTTATCTAATGATTGCTTACGGAAGAAGCATTGGATGAGTTAAAATATAGTATATGGATTTAAACTCTCTTTCCTGACTTGGATTTTCAATAAAGACCACTGTACTAAGGATCAGCACGAATAATTCAACTAGTTCTCAGTAATTGGACTGGAATACACCTAAGCCCTCAAAATGAGAGAACCCAAACACCTTCTTAACACTCTGGTCAGTAGTTTTATACCACTTGATCCGTATGTCATAGCCTTTTCTCATTTTACTGTATGACATGGGGAATTTGGACTGAAGCCTCTTCAATGTATAAAGTATTAGGTGGGGTAATGGAAATATACTATACGATTAACAATAAGAACATTGAAAAAGTGAAATACTAAGCCTGTGCTTCCCTGGCATCTGGAGGGTGGTGAACCACAAGTGTTAGGGAGAGGTGCAGTAAGTAACAGCCCTGTGGATCCTGCTAGGTGCAGAACCCAGGGCTTGAGCCTCTCTTGCCCCAGCCTAAGAGCCTTGTTATCTTGCTCCAAATCATATTATATTATTAATATTAAATTCTGAAAACTAGATTTCTCAAAAAGCAAGGTAAAACCCAATGATGTCTCAGTATGTATATAGCTAATTACGGTATTTCGTTCAATGTGTTTCCGGCAGCCCCGCCACTTCACGCACCAAACGTAAAATGGCAGGCTCTTTTACTCCATGCACACAACATGAGCTGGCAGCCACTTTACTCCATGCACCCACCATGAGCTGGCAGCCCCTACACACCATGCACATGATAAAGCAGCCCCTCTCCAGGTCTGTAAAGCTTTAATGTGAATTCTTGATTGACCTGGGTGAGGCATACAGCAAGGGTCCATCAATAGGACCCTTTGTTTTGAGCCTCACCTAGTTTGACTGACAATTATCATATTGACATGGCTTTTAAGTGTATATTATCTCTGAAATCAGTGAGATACATATGACACTGTTTAATTATTGGATAAATAAAAAAGTTTATTTGTATGTAGGCTATGTTTTGGCATCTCTTGTAATTGAATGATTCATTTTTAAATTATGTAACTAAAATCAAGTGAATTATAAGCCATATGCTAAAAACAGGTCACCGTCTCCAGGCTTCCTTTATAGTGTCTGGATAGGGTAATGAATTGTGTTTCTCAGTGGGTGAAATAATTGCAACATCACTGATTCAGCTCCATGGTAAGCAGTAAAGTAATGTTATTTCTGGATTTACCTTAATTTTACTTTAATTAGCATATCTTTTAATTTCACTTAAACTTTATTTTTGTTACTTCCTGGAATTTTTGTTCTTGTTGACTTTATGTTTTCTTGCCTAAAGAGCTTCAAAGAATTTCACAAATGGTCAGCCTTGTCCGTAAGGATCTCCTCCATCTTGTGACATCTTCTTATTTACTGAGGAGGATCCTGAACATGTCTCTTTATCAGTATCACAACAATTGTTTTTAATCTTGTATACTTGTTGCCTGTGTTTAATTAATATGGGCAATTAGCCTTTGCATCCCCAGCTGTTTGTTGTCCACAGTTCCCATAATTCCTAGAAAGCTAGTTGATTCAGGGTGATATTGTACGTAATGTATTTCCTATTTTCCTGTGTGAGGTTAGATATGATAATATGAAAGGATACATCTAGCTTAAACACATTTGATGACTTATTCACCTTTTCCTTATTCTTCTTATTCTGCTAAGCTGCCATGTTAATTGAGAACATATGCATGATTTCTAGAGGTGTCATATGTGTTTTATTATGTTGTGGCCAAAGCTGAAATTTGTTGGATACTGATTAGGTTTCCTTTTGGAAGTCACATGGTTAAATGACCTTTCTTGCTCATAGGTGGCTCATTAAGAATAAATCATTATTTCATTGAGTACTGTGTTTTCAGGCAGCAATTAGTTATTGGTAGCCATGTAGGGAAGTAATTGGTAACCATTGACTTGTATTGTAGCATATATCAGAGTTGGCATATTGTTGCTAACCCTTATTTAGCTACTTTTGTTGACACTGATAATTCAAAATGAATGCTATTGGCTGGCAAAGACAAATGGAGAGAACAATATTCGTTAATTCAGCAATAACTGTCTCAGTTCATTTATGCTAATTTCGGCCTTAGCAAATTAAGTGCCACAGTGCCACAGCGCCTAGAGGTGCATCTACGCATTACCGCCTTTTATTTGTTCTGGAGATACAGCACGCTGATGCACAACACTTAGATGGTTTTCACTGCTTCAAGGGTTTTACTCCACATTTGAATATTTATTAGTGTAAAGGTTTTAGCAGCTTTTCCTATGTGAGATAATGCAGTTTCATCATATGAACTTTTATATCCTTTATATGATAATTGATGTGTGATTTCTCGGTACTTTCAAACATGTCACTAGGGCTGTTCCCCTGTAGAATTTGTAGAGTTTTGGATTATAAACCAAGCCATTTTTTCCTTCTGAATGCATATATATATATATATATATATATATATATATATATATATATATAGTCTGATTATGACATGTTGGCACCGCTTTATCCTATTATTTCTTTAAATTCTCATTAAGTTTTGTTGTATTTGCAACAGTGTATAGACCGCATGTCCTGGGAAGTATACATCGACAGTAACTAATGACATTTTGAAATACCCTATTAATAGTATAATGGTTTGTTGATTTTCTTCTTACTTCAATAAGGCTAAATTAGTACAAGCGATCTCCCCTCTTCATCTTGTAGGATGCTTAAAAAAAAAAAGATTGTATCTCCTATGGTAATAACTTGGAAAACCAATATCAGGGCAGTTGCAAGACTATTGGCAGTTTGATTAATCCTCACTTCAGGAATATGTGCCTCCTTGAGATAATGTCATAATGATTCAAAGTGGGAATTAGTAAATGAATCACAGCTGTTCTGGTGTGAAATTCATTTGTGCTGGGATGAATATTCATGATTTTTTTTTTTTAATTGCACATTGTATGAATATTATTCTGGCATTCAATGGGCGCTACCAATGTATTTCTCTTTAATACAATCACCCTGTTAAAAATTCTTAAATAGTTTTGCCTATTATTATTATTATTACTTTTTTGCTAAGAGGTGAAAATATTATACATATATATTTTATAGACAATACTAGTAAACACAAAACCTAAGCTGAATTGTAAAATATATGTGATGGGTGCAGTATGTGTAATATATGTGGCTTATAGTTCTTTCACACATATCTTAATGTTTAGCCTAGTTGATATAACACACCTTTCTAGAATGCTAATATATTCTGGTTAGAATTATATATTTTATAGTCACAAGTCTTACTATTTTACATGACACATAAAGTAGACAAAATGTGGTATCAATTGTAGACATTTTCTACCGAGTAGGTTGCACTATAACTTGGGTTAATTTAATTGTAAGCCTTTATCATCAGCAACCAGTACATTGTTGTAAACTAATTAATGTCAGTAATATCACTTTAAGTTTGTAAACCTAGTTCTTTAACTAGCAAATCATACAAGTATGATTTAATAGTTTCTTAAGGAATACATGTTAATAACACCTTTTAAAACCAACATTAGTGTTGTGTGTTGAAGTGTTAATATACAAAGTACTCAAATGTGTTTTATCTCTTTTTATAAACTACTTCATATTCACAAGCACGAAATATAACATCATATACAAACTATACATTTATTTTTGAACACATAATGTATGTGTGTGGCTGGAAAGAACACTGCCCCGGTAATTTCTTCCAGACTGCAGTAGTTTTCTCCATTCTATTATATATTAATACTGAAACTCAATTTATGTCTTTATTGCCCTTCCATGTGTTTAAGATTGGCTTTTTATCTTTGTAGTTACATATTTAAATCAATGGCGGAATAAATATTTAATTTTAAGAAAAATAAACGTATTACGCAAGGAAATGAGTGAAGGACTCTTGAATGTCATGTCATATATTCAGTCAAAACAATGTTTTTTTTCTAAAATTAATACAAGCTCATGTCTAGGAAACACAGTACTAGCGGATCAACTGTTCCACTTGTGTGAGAGTTACTTAATAAACCCATTAGATTTCTGATTAGATAGCCATTGCCTCTCGTTCATTAGAATGCACAAAGGAAGTCGGCTCCTTGCTTCCTTCACAGTTAATCTATTTTTAAGATGAAATTTCCATATATATGTGATTGTTCGGCAATACACCGCAGGTCATTTCAACTCTAAAGAGGTTGTGGGATGATTCATTTTACAGTTGAAAACACGAGCAAAGGTGCAAGAAACATCTTGGTATTTGATGGTATTTGACACTTACAGTAAGTTCAGTTTTCTGCCAACATATCTTCTCAATATTTCCAGTGTTCTAATTAAGTTGAAGGGCCATGGAAAAAAATGTAAGTAGGAAAATATCACTGTTAATGTTATACACAAGCTCAACAACATTTATACTATCTTTATAGTGTAAATGATTGTGTTACTTGCAGGTAGTGGATTCTTTTTACATTGTGATAATAATGATCGCCTGTAACAATTTACGTTACAATCTAAAAAAAAAATTGGCTTAATGTTCCATAATGCAAATGTAAGGATGGGGAGAATATGCAAAATTCTTTAAACTACATTGAAGAATGAAATTATCCAAGAAATTACATTGAAGAATGAAATGAATATCTGGCAGGGTTATGTTACAGTTGTATGTATGTGTATAATATAATACTCGTTATACTAACTACATATCTAACTGAATGAAAATATATGCTATGTATTTCTTTGGTTATATGCCAAATACAGTATATATTTTTTTTTTAGGTATGATTTAATTGTTTTGACACACTATTTTGAATCTGTTATTGCAGCCGGTGTCAATCATAAGCAAACTGTACCATCATTAATATGTGATATTTATAATGTATACATGTTTATACAGTATATACAGAATTTGGGTGATATAATTAATATTGTACTACAGCCATTCAAGCAATAGTATCTGTAATAACTTAAACTGTAGAAAGTTTGGTGATAACAATGTACTTTTTCCATAAATGTCTATGGAGCACAAGATTTCTGAGCACTTCTAGGACTAGACGCCTTAAATCCTGCTCCAGTATACCTGACCTCGGCCTACCTAGAGTAAGATCTTGTTATTCGTGTGCCAGGTTATAGAAACTCTGCGTTGCAGACACCTATACCTGGCATGACACTAGAGTATCTGTTTACACCAGAAGAAAGGCATCTTAGAGGGGATATGACATCATTGTACAAACACATACAGGGATAATAACAGCCAATCTCTGATAACCTGTTCATTAATAGGAGAAAAGGTCATTCCTTCAGACTTGAAGAAAGGAATTTCGTCTAAAGCAACTAAAAGAGTTCTTTACAATAAGAACAATAAAGATGCTGGTTGAAATCAGTCATTTTTGAGTGAAAGAGGATTTTCCCTTTAAGAGGTACAATTGAAAGTCACATCAATCTTGGTGTTTTCACTTCTTCTGGATCAGCAATAAGCTTGAACTTAATGCCCTTGTGTATTTTGTAACCCAAATGCATGTGTTACTATGTTACCACTTTAGTGTTATTATTATTATTTCTTTAATCTTTGCGTAGCATGGAAAAATACCTAGTAAAAATAAAATCATACAGATGATTTTCAAATATATAGAGTAAAATAAGATCTACATGTTCTGGGCTGTTGTGTTAACATATGGGAGCTATGCATATATAAAATATATTATTAAATCAATCAGAACATTAGATAATGCATGTACAAAAATATGTAATATTACCAAGGAATTGTCTAAATAAACTTATTCCAAAACTCACCTAAGCCATGAAAAATTTAATTGGGATCAAAACAATTCTTATACAAAAGCTGTTACATGCAAGGTGGACAGTGGATTAAAACTTCTCATAGGAAATCTTCATTAATAGGTGTTGTGTGTTTTTTGTACAGATTTGTTACCTGTATTCAAGCAGGTCATTCTTCTGTGATATAGTTAAATGAAATGAAACACCATAGATAGATTGTGACATCATGGTAGATTACGAAGGAGATAAATGAGAAGGTATGAGGGAAAAAAAACATGAGTGTCAAGGGCACAGCACATCATGGTAAAGGTCCGTAAAATCGAAATGATATATACTTGTATAATATAAAAGGGATGTGTTCAAAAAGACAGAAATAGATTGTTTATTGTGGAACTCTGGCAAGAGAGAGTGAGCATAATTGATGTATTCTTAGACAGCTTTGCTGTAAATATGGCCCAGCATCATTAATTAAATAAATGGCAGCATGCTCAAAGGTCCTTAATTCACTTAAGTGTATTTTTTATTAATCATATAATATTACCACAAATAATTTGGCAATTAGCCGTTTTATTGTTTTCAATTAGCTTCATTGTTAATTGATTTTCAAACAAGTAATGCTGGAAGAAGCAAAAATACGTGCTGTCATTTTATATTTCTGTTAAAAATGGAAACAAATGGTATGAACAATTTTGCTAAGTGTCTTTTTTTTTGTTGTAAGGGGAATGACATCACTGCTGTAAATGTCAGTTATTGACACATTAAATGAAAAGCAAATGTCCTTTCTCCAAGGTCACAAACTTATACTAGAACATTTTTCTAGTTTATATGTCATATAGTCTAATTTCAAGCAGCTCATTAGGACATAGCTGTGAAAATTCACCAATCTCGATTAATTATTTTAGCATATTGGTTTCACTCCTATAAAAGCTGTTATTCAAAATGAGAACATTTAATGTCGATTTATAATGAACTCTGTAACTAAGTGGGTGAAAATTGTTGAAATATTATCCAGAACAAAACCCCTAATTTATATTAAAGGTGCAAGTAAACATTAACAGATGAATGTATTGTATTATTTCCTTTAAAAAGGTGTATCTGTTTCCATGGCAACAACTAATCTTTGCCTACCTTTGTGACACATAACTTAGAAGTTATGAATGAGACAAATTGTATGTGATTAAATAAGTATTTTAGGTAACTGTTTGGACATTTATCAGTACTAGGAATGATGTCATGCTGCATTTAGTTACAACATTTGTCAGTTCAGATAAGTTAGGTGGAACACCTCCTTTTACTTAAAAACATAAAATTCTACTTAAATCTGCTGCATGGCACAGTTCACAAAACATACTGTTTGTGTAGAAATGTAGTATTCATGAATGGATCTAATTAAAATGTTATGTCTAAGAAAACTAGATTAGATTTGTGTTAAGATTCAATAACAAGATTTAAAAAAAAAAAAACAGCAAGTACTTTTTGACGTAACAACCTACTGTTTCTGAATGACTGCACGTAGGGAATGATATTAGAGAAGTTATTCAAGCAGAAATGAAATACAAAGTTACCTTAGTGCTCACAAGGTTCGTGCAAAAAGTGCCACTCGGTGTCCAGTTTAAACCCAAACAAATCCAGTGTTCTCTCATATAAAAAGTGAATCAGAAAGAAACTAATACATTCTTCCTCAAATCGGATACAGGGCTACACTGCAACTTGGTTTGATTGGCTAGAATGTATTGTCAGCTGGGGAGATGTTGGCATCTGCCTCACCCACCCACCCCATGATTGCCTTTCCCTTCTCCTCTTTCTTTTCCCTCTCTTTACCTCTTGCTGTTTTTTCATGTATAGATATATGTGTATGGCCTTGGGCCCTGTTCACTCTCACCTGCTTTCTAGAATTAGAGAAGGATGATTTAGTTTGCGGGTTTATGATGGGTTTGTATCTTTTGGGTGGGGGCTTTCTTATTTGGATTCTTACCTTCTCATATATAGTCTGTATTCTTTCTGCTGTTCTTTCTGTACCTCAAAAAACACAAATTGTACATTATTTTATTGCTAAATCTTGATCGCCCCCTAGTCAACAGAATAAAATAAAGAGACTGACTTTTGCCTTCATGTATGAACTTCAGAAATGTACCACTTGACATCAAAGATCAGGGCTCTAATGCTACCAGTCTCAGAAGCAATAAAAACCAACTCAACAGGATTGAGAGATTTATTAATCCATTTGTTTTGTGGAATGAAAAGTACATTTTAATTTTAAAACTACCCGGCCAGTATAGCTTATTACTCTTCCCAATATGTAATTCCCTACTGTTACATGTAAGTTAACACATACATCAAAAATGTTATATATTGGATGCCCTTTAGTAATATGTACATAAATACAATGATAAAAGAAACAAGTATTTTAGTTCTGGCTTAGCAGATTCATTATGTGGTCAGAGCTTGCTACCACGGAACAACATATTTAGAGTAATATTTAGATAACACCATTAAATGAAAAAGCTAAAAAAAAAACGTTATCCCATAAAAATATTTCACAGGAAGCATCCTAGGAAGTATAAAGGTAACCTATATATGTAATGGGGTGATGTCGCAGTGCTCTGGTAGAGGCAAAGTGTTTTTCTGTCTCAATAGTCTTTTAAAAAACATATCACATACATTATTTATATGAATTAAAGCTCACAGACATCTCCGGACAGATATTAATAGAGGGTTAACCTTTCAATGCTAGAAACGTTCTTTCCATTGCTATTTGCATGATATTTAAAGGTTATTGTTAGCAAGCTGGGGAAAGGGTGTTTGCCTTATTTATTGAAGTAGTGGCCACAGCTAGTTTTTATATAAAGAGAGTTTTAAGGTATGTGTGTTTGTATAAATAATCTGTAAAATAACATTTTTAAACATTGAGAGTTATAGTTGATCCAGTGGCAAGGAGGAGGAGGCCTGGCACTTTAAGGCCAGCGACTGCCTAATCTGGATATGCGTGATCACACGCTTAATTTTTACACCCGTGACACGCGTGCGCATACCCAGCTGCTGGCCGCACACTGGAACAGCAGGTCAGGTGAGTGTGTGTTGGACGTTTGCCCAGTATAGCAGATCGCCGGTCCAGGCCTGCATTTGATATGGTCATATTAACTTGATTTAAGTTGATTTGAAGTTTTTATGAAGGCTCAAACATTCACAAACTTCTACTAAACTGCCAATTGTTGCAACTATTATTGATAACCAGCATATCCTGAAAAAAATGCCAAAATAAAAATAACAACATATTAGTTGATCCGGTACATATCATTAAAAGCATTACATGGAAGCAGTGGCAGACTAATAAAGATTCTTTCTCCAGAGTTTCCATTGACAGTCCCAGCATGGAAAAAAAACAAGCTTTTTGTGCCAACATGGCCATAAATCCTTTTTGACTTAAGGCTATAATTAATCATTCCCTGAACAAAATGAGGATAATAGCAAAATGACACATGAGGAAGGAGCTCTAGATACACGGCTTTTGCTCTTAAAGAGTCCTAGCCATAATGTTAGAAAAGTTTTATTCAGCACAGTAAGTGGAACACCATCCTCAAAACAGTTTACAAGGGTTAAAAAATAAAATAAACTGTGGTACTTCTTCTGCAACAATACCACAGATATCTAGGCCGCTGAAGTTTTCAATCATTCTCTATCACTATGAAAAGGTCACTAAATCATATTTCTTCTGATCTAAGCCAAAACAAATGGCTCTCTTCTCTGTTAAAGTGTAAGAGCTTTAAAACATTTCTTTGACAACCATTTTATAACCTTTCCTAAGCTCTCTGAGATGTTCCTACGTCTGCTTTTTTTGTTGTTGGTAATAATGTAATAGTAGGTATGCTTGTGCTTTGTTTCCCGCTTGTACATTACATTTAATTAGCTAGTGTCTCTCAATTCTAAGTTGTATTTTATTGTTACCTAATTGCATCTACTTTTTTTTTTATGTGCTATTTGCTCTGAAGAAAGCATCTGAACATTTGCATGTGCCTTTTCTTGCTGTAATTTAGTGGGGGATTTTTTTTGTATTTTTTTTTATCAATGGTGTAATAGAAAAATCTTCTAAAAGTAATTGCTTTTAAATTGGTCTTAAATTGTATGAAAAGAAAGGTTAGCGCTAAATGCCAAACATTACAATATAGCAAGAACCTTCAAATTGTTATCATTTGTTGTTTAAATTACTGTAATATTGAATTAAAAATAATTCTATAAAGCGATTAAGACCCTGTCCTCTACAGACAATGTTTTAACACATTCAGAGCTTGCGCAGTATATTATTTAAGTGCGAGCAAACTAGAATACTTGATTTATATCTGATGTGAGAAAAGTATTACAATTTGAATACATATACAATTCTAGAATTTAGATTTGTTTACTTGTTTACTCATGTTAAATTTACTCATTTAAGACATAAGGAATAATCTAGTAAAAGGTACGGTAATGAGTTTCTATATTGTATCTGTATAGCACTAATAGGATTACCACTATTCAATGTTTTGGTTTAAGCACGTCCTTTAATTTAACCCCTTAATGATAAAGCCCGTACATGTACGGGCTCGAAATGCATTGTTTTCAATGGGTTTAGAGACCGCCTATTGTCCTTAAGGGGTTAAGTAAAAAAAAACAATGAGTTAAGTGGAACATGGTTACATTTATTCTGCCTTTATGCTGCATACCTACTGTATCTAATATAAAAACTGGTCCCAACTGGGTGGTTTCTTGGGAAATTAGGATCTTTAAAAGGTAGATTCATGTTTCTGTGTATTTTAGTTATTTTATGGCATTTTAATAAAATAAGAAGCTTGAGAGTCTTGACTTTGGCACACAGAGAAGCAGGTATATTCTCATCTTATGTAGCAAATTCTGAATTCCATTTCCCCTCGTGTACAGAAATCTTGACTGCTGTGTCACTCAGAGACAAAAAGAAAGCCAGCCATATATATATATATAGTAGCCTTAACATTTCACAGAGGAATTCGGTTATTTGTTTCTTTTAAGAATGACAGGTGCCAAGACAATAATTTTGTTTCACTCAAGTTTCCCCAGTATAACCTGACAAAAAGCAAGAACATGAAAAATGTCTGTGCAGGTGCACAATTTTATTTAATATTTATATATGTGTTTCGTAAACCTGCTGCCAGATGTACAATAGCCTGTGCTGGTAATAAATGTTTTTGTTCACCAGCTGAGATTTTCACAAACAAAGGTTGTACAAAAGGTATATTGATTATATTACAGCTATGGTGACAGGGAGATAGATAGTAGACGTCTTCAAATGGACCAATAACAATTCAGACATAGCTTTGGTTTAGTTTTTGGTCCCTTGGTTTTGAACAATCAATTTCATTTCCAGCCCTTTTGGTTTGGATGAGGAAACTAAATTTGTAGTCACTTACTCTCACACTCCCATTTTTACGCACTCTCTCAATGTCTCCCTACCTTCTGTGCCAACTGCTTACATGTCCCTGTCTCCATTTCTGCAGCTCCACTTCTTCTCCTGCCTATTCCTGTTTTTCTCTGTCTTCTTTCCTCATCAGTGTCTCCCCAGTATCAGTTCTGTTAACCAGGCCTCCCAGAGCGCTTCCGCAAAAAAGAGCCCTTTT
The DNA here is from genome assembly GCF_027358695.1 of Spea bombifrons. NCBI lineage: Eukaryota > Metazoa > Chordata > Amphibia > Anura > Pelobatidae > Spea > Spea bombifrons. The sequence continues at coordinate 88,694,791 of NC_071089.1, read as the reverse complement.
GCGCAACTCCAAGAGGCCACAATAAAGCAGATGGATTCGGTGAGAAAGACAGGTGCAGAAATGCTTCTATTTCTTTGCGGATCCATCTGAATTATTCTGAGCCATGCCACGCACCACAGGAATAGCCTCTCCCTCACTTCTCTAATCAGGGGAGAAGGTGTGCGCAGAGGCTCCGTCACACTAGAAGGCCTAGCTAACAGAGCTGATACCGGGGAGAAACTAAAAAAACAAAACAAGAGAAGAACAAGAAGAGACAAGACAAGAAGACTTAGAAGAAGTCAGTAGAGTAGAGTAGTAGGAAGACATTGAGAGAGATAGCACGAGGGAAAGAATGAGAGAGTGTGAGAGAGAGCATGAGAGAGAGAGTGAGTGACAACAAATTTGCTTTCTGAATGGAAAAAGCCCTCCAAATTTCACCTGAACCAAAAGGATAGAAAACTCAAATTGTCCGAAAATTAACGGACCAAAAACAAAACAAAAACAAATTGTCCAAGTAGTTTTTGGTCCCTTGCAAACTCTAATAGATAGATAGAGTTAAATAGATATTAAAACCCCAGGATCATTTATAGCCTTTAACTAATAGAAGGTTTTATATACCAGTTTGAGGTGTTGCTTGGAGGATAGCGTTGAACTTTTTGGATAAATCTTTTAGTTCCAAAGCTTTTGGTAATAGCTTAGCGTCTTTGTTTGTATTTTTATTATAATTATTTGCAACATCATACCACATAGAGATCTGTATAGTTGTAAAAATAAAGTTGCACATTTTCTCAAGACCTTGCTGTGTTGTGAATTTCAAACCCTAGGGACTGTGCTTTGGTCCAGTCAAGGACATCCTGTGTGTGCGTGATAATACTGTATATGTAAGCAGGAAAATGGCATAGAATTAAATATTGTGGATAAAAAAGTAACAATTTAAATAAGTCTATGGGTATACATTGATCTAGATGGGGATATGTTGGTAATTGATGCTGCCTCATATGATGGTAAATGACCTTTTGTTGTGTATAAGTTGGCATGTGCATGCTAGGGAACTCTCATGTTCCCAAGCTTAATGGCATACATACTTTAACTAAACTGACATTACTAGCTCGGCATTAAAATAACTATTGGTTACCAGAAAGTATGAACTGCTAATAGGGATACAAACTGTGAGTCTCTCTCTCTATCTCCTCTCTCTTTACCTTTACCATTAATGGTTGTATATGCTATAGGGTTCATTATATCAATGCTATAGGGCTTGCAGCCAAGAAATACTAGGTTAATATGAACCATCTCAGTCTCCTCAATTCTGTTGTGTTTTGATTTGTTGGAAAAGCCATTAGAATATTTTTTTTCTCAGAACAAAATGTCTTGATGTTTAGTAGTTGATTGGAGTTTTTATAGTTACTTAATATGGTTATTGTTCAGAGTATTCCATTAATTCCTTGTAGATTATTATATATATATAACTTTCCTTTGTCTTAGAAGTTTTTTCTTTTGGGCACTTAAATAAATCAAAAAAATAAGATAGATTTTTATAAGTTCCCAAAAAGGTCATGATCACTTTATCAAACTTAAATAAACTCTGAATCAAACCATTTGAGTCTTAAACACTCTGGAGCATCTTCCATAATTATATTGGGCAGTATTTGGCAAAAATGTGTCAAAACGTATTCTCTTTAATGTATTGTGGAATGCATGTCTGAACTATTATTTGTCCCCTTGTCTTTTGTGAACATAATTTCTTAACTTTACACTTACATATGTAAATGATAAAATATGAGCATTGATGGCTCATTGAGATGTTAAATTAAAACAACTGTTTTTCTTTGTAGCCTGTTTTTTTTGTAATTTTGTACATTTTTCATTGTGGTATAATTTCTTACGTTGTGTTATAAATCCCAACAATAATATTGTTATGTTTGTGCACACTGTGTCAAATAATAACATATCAGATATTAAAATTAACAATGTGCAGAAGTGGGAAATAATTGGGTCTCATCTGGCATTTCTAAATGAAAGATTAGTTCTCCAGAGCTCTTTAGTGTCTTCAGGCTCCAAGCACAGGAGCAGTCTTTTGTCATGCTCACTTCCGGTATGTAGACGGGTTAGTATCGTTAGTCAACCAAATTCCACCAATGAAACATAAACAATATAAATAAAAAAAGAAAGAGAGAAAGAGATGGTACTGACATAAGGTACCAGCGCTAGGTAACATGTGCTTTTGTAATATCTTGTATTATAGTTTTAATCTCCAAAACACCACTGCAGGAATTATTCGGAGCAGCCTCATAGCACCTTGCAGCTTTTGTGTGCAGTAAGCAAACTTTTCTTCCTACCAGTTTCACACATCTTAAATGTTTTAATATGCAGTGTTATATGTTTGCAGGCAATCTAAGCTGGCTCCGGCTGCTGTTTTTGGATAAATCTCATAAATTACAACCTCAGCTGTAGTCCAACAAAATTACTGTACTGATACAATTAGATGCAATACAGGGTGAACGCCTGTTCTGGCTTAGGTCACTGAAACACCTGAACAAGTGCTGTCCAAAGTTTTCGGTAAATCTAAGCTTTACATTTCTTGTAGGTGTCTAAATTATATAACTCAAAGGGGTTAAGCTCCAAGTTCAGGATGATCACCAGGGCATAGTGGCTGCAGGGTGACCTACTACAATCATGAGCATGAACCTGCATTGGGGGCAGGCATTTGTGTTTCCAATGACTGGGTCCAGGATTTCACCCGTCTCCTGGCTTTCTGTCATTGTCACTTTAGGCTACTGAACAGGCTCGATGGAGTTTCTTCACTACAGGAAAACTTGGGAGGAGAGTATGCAAGAGATTTGTGGTTTCAACTACAACCCCAGTGAGCATGTCATGTAGGAGGAGCTTGGATGGTCCTGCATAATTCAATGATTATTCTATAAATGATACATTATAGAGGGCCGCCTCAGCTCTTCTTGCAGGATAAACGTCCCATTGTTGGCTATTAATAATGAATAATAAAGTAAACTACAACTCTCTTGAAAACTTTCCTTCCAGCTCCCATTAGTGAATAGACTCAAATAGTAAGGGGAAAATAAAGTCATGTTTACTAAAAAAAAGAAACTATATCTTTAACAGTATTGCAGTATATATCAAAAATTTTAGTTAAGCATGCAAATTCACAGATTTGTTTGGAAACATATAGTCGAGTATGAATATTATTATATGCAAAAAGGATTTTTAGTTGTAATGTCCCATTGAGAAAAGCACCATATACAATGATCAGATACAATTAAACAAGAATAGAAAATAAAATTGTTAGCTGCAGATTGTGACCCTATGAATTTGCCTAAAATTAAACTAATAACCCTGAAGCCAAAGGGCAAACACACATATGGCTTTGTCTGTGTAAGGCACTTACCTTAAGCTGCTCCGGACCGTCCTCTCCTCTTCCCCGGCAGAAACGCCGGCACCGCACACTCGCACTAGAAGCAGCCGCTCGCGCACGCGGCCGCTTCATGAATATTTATGAAGCGGACCGCCGGCTGGATTCTGCCGCGTCGCTATGGCGACGCAGGACGCGATCACGTCCCGGACGTCAGGGAACGCCCCCCCGGGCTATTTAAACCTCGAGCACAGTATCCACAGTGCTCAGTTATACTGGTCCTGTCCGTATATCCTGAGCTCTTCCGTGATTTATATACTTGTTATATTTGCTTCGTTCCTGTCCTCCCGGTATCGACCCTGGTCTGCTAAACGGCTTCCTGTGTTTCTCTGGTTTCCTGACTTTGGCTCTTCCCGCAACTACGTGTACTTCTGGCATCCTGACCCCGGCTATCCATATCGACTACGTGTACCTCTGGCATCCTGACCCCGGCTATCCATACCGACTACGTGTACCTCTGGCATCCCGACCCTGGTCTACTAAACGGCTTCCCTCTGACCACTCGTGCTTACAGCTACACTACCAAGTGCCCTGTAACCCTCACCAGGCCCCTTGCGTGTGTTCTGTTTCTGAGCAAGTGTGTTCCAGTCCTGCACATCGGATTCCTTCTGGTAAGACGAACCTCACAGAATAACTGAGCCCCGACATGGAATCCGCAGGAATTTCGGACGCTCTTGCAGCAATCGCAGGACAGATTACGGCGCTGACTCGTTCCTTCCAGGACCTCCAAGCCAGCCATGCGCACATGCAGCACCAGCTCCATGAACTTCAAACCAACCCTCCTGGCCCTGGGGAACCAGCTCCTGCCCCCGCTCCGCTTCCACCCATGGAGGGGCCCTTTGCTGCTGCTGCTACTCCTGAGCCCAGGGCTATTCTTCCCGAACGCTTCTCAGGAGACAGAGCCAGCTACCGTACCTTCATGACGTCTTGCCAACTCCTGTTCTCTCTCCAACCCAGAACTTACGCCTCCGATCATGTGAAGGTACGAACCGTGATTTCCTTACTGTCAGGGGAACCACAGATCTGGGCTCACCATCTACTACGCACCAACAATCCAGTCCTGAATTCCTGGGCCGAGTTCAGTCACGCTATGGACACTTTATTTGATGATCCTTTCCGCACTACCTCTGCTCATGCTGCCATCCGTGCCTTACGTCAAGGGAAGAGACCAGTGGAGGAATATGTGACCGAATTCCGAAGCTTGGCTATGGAAAGCAAGTGGAATGAACCAGCACTGTTAGATCAGTTCCGTCTGGGCCTGGCTGAGGGATTAAAGGATGAGCTGGCTCGTGTGGGCATTCCTGATTCCTTAGAAGATCTCATACATCTGGTCATCCAGCTTGACCGCAGGTTTCGGGAAAGACGCCTGGAACGCGCAGCCTCAGCCGTTCCTACCCCGAGACGCCACTTCCCTCCTACGGTTCATACTGCTCCTACGGTTCCTACCGGTCCTCCTCTCCAGTTTCCAGCAATCATGCCCCCGCCGGAGGAACCTATGCAGATCGGATTGGCACGTGGTCCACTATCAGAAACCGAGAAGGCCCGTCGCCGGAGGAATAATCTGTGTCTATACTGTGGTGAACCAGGACATCTGATATCTACCTGTCCGCGACGCCCTCCCAAGGGTAAGTCCACACATGATAAAGTTTGCCTAAGCTCCTTCCCCAAGGACGGTTCTCCTCACCTGTACATCTCCTTGTTCTTACAGTGGACCAATAATTCTACCACCGTTTCTGCTATCGTTGACTCTGGAGCCAGCAGTTGCTTCATGGATCAGGACTTTGCCAAGCAACTACATATACCAACTTTAATCAAGCCGGCTCCTATACACATACAAGTGGTCGACGGGTCTCCCCTGTCCACTGGACCCGTTACACACGAAACATCACCACTTCATGCTCTATTGGGGAATAACCACACGGAATACTTGAACTTTGACCTCATTCCGTCACCTATGTTTCCAGTAATTCTTGGCCTACCCTGGCTAAGACTACATAATCCTACAATTGATTGGTCCAAGGGGACCCTCTCCTTCCAATCCCTGTTTTGCCACCATCATTGCCTGACAGACCGTCCTACGCTTCTATTGCTTCCTGATTGTTCATCTCCTTCTCCTGATCCACGTATTCCTAAACAATATGCAGGGTTCAGTGATGTCTTTGACAAGAAGGGAGCTGACACACTCCCTCCACAAAGGACTTATGACTGTCCCATTGATCTCCTCCCTGGCGCTCCCATTCCATTCGGCAGGATATTTCCATTATCGGAACCTGAATTACAGCACCTTAAGAACTATATCCAAGAAAATATAGCTAAAGGGTTCATCCGACCTTCCACTTCTCCAGCAGGCGCAGGAATCTTTTTTGTAGAAAAGAAAGATGGGAGTCTGCGGCCATGTGTAGACTATCGGGAACTTAACAAGATCACCATTAAGAACAGATATCCATTACCTCTCATTCCTGAACTCCTGGATCGACTCAAAACTGCGCGGATCTTTTCCAAAATTGATCTCCGAGGGGCTTATAATTTGGTCCGCATACGTAAGGGAGACGAATGGAAGACCGCCTTCCGAAGTCGATATGGACATTTCGAATATCTGGTAATGCCCTTCGGGCTTTGTAATGCCCCGGCTACCTTTCAACACTTCCTAAATGACGTCTTTCGAGACTATCTGGATATCTTTATGGTGGTATATCTGGATGATATTCTCATATTTTCATCAAATCTGTCTGATCATCGTAACCAAGTCAAAATGGTTCTTGAACGTCTACGTGCACACCACCTTTACGCTAAGCTGGAGAAGTGCCAATTTGAAGCTGTTCAGGTAGAATTTCTGGGATTCATCATTACGCCTGGAAACCTGCAGATGGATCCTAAAAAGGTGTCAGCTATCGTGGAGTGGCCAGTACCTTCTGATAAAAAAGGGGTCCAACGTTTTATTGGTTTTGCGAACTACTATCGCAAATTTATCAGGAATTTCTCTCACGTTATTGCACCCATCACCAAGTTGACTCGTCAATACTCCCGTTTTGCCTGGACACCGGAGGCACAGAATGCGTTTGATGCTCTCAAGCAACACTTTACCACTGCTCCCATCCTTATTCAACCCATGGTGGCGGAACCGTTCCACTTGGAGGTGGATGCTTCGGATCTAGCGGTAGGAGCAGTCCTGTCCCAAAGACATGGGGAGAAACAAAATTTGCATCCTGTGGCCTATTACTCGCGTAAACTCACACCGGCCGAGATGAACTATAGTGTTGGGGACAGAGAACTACTGGCCATCAAACAAGCCTTGGACACCTGGCGTCACCTGCTGGAAGGGACTCAACATCCAGTAACGGTATATACCGACCACCGGAACCTGGAGTATCTTCGCTCCGCACGACGTCTATGCCCTAGGCAGGCTCGGTGGGCTCTCTTCTTCACGAGATTTAATCTACATATTACATATCGCCCTGGATCCCGCAATACCAAAGCAGACGCCCTATCTCGGTTACCTACAGTATCAAGTGGTCCCGAGACTCAACCGGATACTATTCTTCCTTCCAGTCTCTTCCTCACACACCGACCATCCCTCATGGACTTTATTCGCTCCTTATCCCGCAGAGCCGTAGTCCCGAGAACTAATCCTCCTATTCGTCGTACCCGAAATCTACTATATTACCGTGATAAGATATTTGTACCGACCCCAGCTCGTTTAAAGGTTCTACACACATGCCACGATTCTCTCCTCTCCGGACATGGGGGCATTAAGAAGACCACAGACCTCGTTCGACGCCAATTCTGGTGGCCTTCGCTAGACAAAGATGTGACCTCGTTTGTCCGTTCATGTACCACCTGCGCTCGTACCAAGACCCTACGTAAAAGACCAATGGGCCTTCTCCGCCCATTACCCACTCCTTCGGCTCCCTGGTCTGAAATTTCGATGGATTTTATTGTCGATCTACCACCCTCCAAGAAACACGACACAATCATGGTGGTGATCGATAGATTCACAAAAATGGCACACTTTATTCCCACCATTGGCATTCCCTCCGCTTCCACTACAGCCACCTTGTTCCTGGATACTGTGTTTCGGCTTCATGGATTACCACGAACAATTACTTCAGACCGTGGAGTACAATTCACATCTCGTTTCTGGAAGGTGTTCTGCCGCAAGCTTCACATTCGTCCCACTCTGTCCACGGCCTTTCATCCGCAAACCAACGGTCAGACCGAACGTCTAAATCAGATATTAGAACATTATTTGAGATGTTACACCACGCACCTTCAGAATGATTGGCTTCAATTCCTCCCTTCCGCAGAGTTCACCTACAATAATCAAAAACAGCGATCTATAAAGATGTCTCCATTCTTCGCAAACTATGCTTACCACCCTATCATGATCCCTGGTCTGCCTACGGAACCCACGATTTCCGGGATTTCGGATCGAGTCACTGTGCTAACCAGACAATTTCATGTCCTGAAGCAAAATTTAATCAAGGCTAGAAAGGCCTACAAATTATATGCAGATCGCCATCGTTCCAGTCCCCCTACTTACCACTGCGGCGACAAGGTTTGGCTGTCCACAAGTCATTTGCGCTTACAGATTCCTTCTAAGAAATTGGGACCTAAGTTCATTGGCCCATACAGCATCACGAAAATCATCAACCCAGTGACAGTGCAATTGAAACTTCCCTCTACCTGTCGGATTCATCCGGTCTTCCATGTGTCGCTGATCAAACCCTGGGTGGCCAACCCTTTTCCTGACCGAGTACCTCCGCCTCCTGCCCCAGTGGTCATCGACGGAGTTGAAGAATACGTGGTACAAAGAGTGGTAGATTCCAGGATCCATCGAGGGCATCTAGAATACCTTATTCAATGGAAGGGATATAGCCCAGAAGAAAGGACCTGGGAACCTGCAAGTCAAGTTCATGCTCCCTCATGTGTTCAAAGATTTCATAGATTGCATCCTCTCAAGCCAGGCCATCCTCGCCCCCGGAGGTCGCGTCTTGCGGGGGGATCCTGTAAGGCACTTACCTTAAGCTGCTCCGGACCGTCCTCTCCTCTTCCCCGGCAGAAACGCCGGCACCGCACACTCGCACTAGAAGCAGCCGCTCGCGCACGCGGCCGCTTCATGAATATTTATGAAGCGGACCGCCGGCTGGATTCTGCCGCGTCGCTATGGCGACGCAGGACGCGATCACGTCCCGGACGTCAGGGAACGCCCCCCCGGGCTATTTAAACCTCGAGCACAGTATCCACAGTGCTCAGTTATACTGGTCCTGTCCGTATATCCTGAGCTCTTCCGTGATTTATATACTTGTTATATTTGCTTCGTTCCTGTCCTCCCGGTATCGACCCTGGTCTGCTAAACGGCTTCCTGTGTTTCTCTGGTTTCCTGACTTTGGCTCTTCCCGCAACTACGTGTACTTCTGGCATCCTGACCCCGGCTATCCATATCGACTACGTGTACCTCTGGCATCCTGACCCCGGCTATCCATACCGACTACGTGTACCTCTGGCATCCCGACCCTGGTCTACTAAACGGCTTCCCTCTGACCACTCGTGCTTACAGCTACACTACCAAGTGCCCTGTAACCCTCACCAGGCCCCTTGCGTGTGTTCTGTTTCTGAGCAAGTGTGTTCCAGTCCTGCACATCGGATTCCTTCTGGTAAGACGAACCTCACAGTCTGTTTGCAACTTGCAAGCAAAGTCTACCTTTTGTATTTATAACTGTATACTCTACATGCATTTCACTATTTCAAAGTTAGTAATTTAGCTAAAATGCACACTTACATACATTTAATAATATAAAATATTTTCTATTTAAGTCAGATGACATTCCTGACCAACGCAAAACAATTCAGTGATGTTTTATTGTACTTTTATGAGTAAATTAGCTTTTATAGTGTTGAATCATGCATGGAGGTAGTTTATGCATTTTTAATGAAGAAGAAAAAAAAATCATATAGCTTTGTGTGAATTTAAAATGGATTTACAACATTTAAATTTCTAATTCAAATGACCTAGGGTGTCTGATGCATACTTTACTTTTCAGGGCAGACTTTGTCGATTAGATTTTAATTACCTGACCAATTAAATTTGTATTTTTAATTTCCTGCTCTATTTACTGTTGATACTTCGTTGTGAAGAATGTTTAAATTCAGGGAGTACCCAAACACTGAACTGTAATTTGATTAAAAAAAATAAATCGAACTGGACCACACAGCATGAAGAAGAGAAAAGGCAACTGTATTAATCCTAGGTATTAGCCAACATACTTTTACCCCATTAGTTTTTAAAGAATGTGTATAATTACAACTCTTACTTAAAATATAATTACTGGAAATTGTGTTTTTTTTCCAGATGTACCTCTGTAATTGACAAAGGAGTGTAGTACATAATTATAGCATAACTATGTTATTTGTTTTGGAACTAAAATCCCTGTCCCTCTTACCCTTTTCAGTGTGTATAAACATAACTATTTGCCATTACTTGTAAGACGGTAATAACTATATACTAGGTTACATAACCTATATTCAAACATGGATTTCAGCATCAATGCTTCAATGTCCATAATCCAGAGCAGAACATGAAACTGTCGGCTCTAGACTGTGACTTTGAGAATCTACCTCATTTGGGTTGTTATCCGCTTTTTCTAAACTAAGCTGGAATCTTACCAGCAGTACTCTTTGTTTACTTTTGAGATGTATTCATTGAGTAAATAGCTACAGTTGTTACGGTTTTTAACTACTGATTTGTCTTTACATTATTGTGTAATTACATATTGCATAATTCCCCCTTTTGCTGCCAAAACAGCCCTGGCCCGTTGAGGCATGGATTCCACTAGACCTCTGAGGGTGTGCTGTGGCATCTGGCACCAAGGCGTTAGCAGCAAATCCTGTAAGTCCTGTAAGTTACGAGATGGGGCCTCCATGGATGCATCTTGATGCCATGTCCTCCAGGCAAGCGACGCACCCGGCCATCCATGTGATGTAAGAGAAAATATCATTCATCAGACCAGCATTAATTTTTTCAGCAAATTGAGCTACAGTAGCTCGTCTGTTGGATTTAACCACATGGGTCAGCCTTTGCCCCCCACATGCATCATCTACAATAAATGTCCCAATAAGAAACCATAAAAATCCAGTTTCTTTTGCAGCCTTCACACGTTACCCATTTCACCTGTTCTGGCCTTCTACCAGGCATCTTTTTATAAAGGCCCAAACCTCTAATTATTATCTGCAAGTTAGGCTAGTGAGAAATCACCTAGGAACATATCAAGTCCTAGATAACTCCCTTCTAAAACTTTGCCCTTGATTGCATTTGATGTTTGTTTTGTCCTGATCACCTAACTAAAATCTACTTGGAAATAGCCCCACCTTTATGCAGGGCAAGCTTCCCCAAACCTGTGTCATTTCATTATCACATTCCTTCTTCCAATAAGGAAGGGGAAGCTCTGGGCAGACAGACTTATACACTCATGCACACATTCCCTCTCACACACTTACACATCCATTCTCACACAAGCATATTCATACTCACACACAAACACTTACACATACATACTCATACACACACATACAGATCCATGCTCACATAAACTTACACATACATATCCATGGTCACTCACCAACATTTACACATGCACGTTGATGCATACTTACAAATGCACACCTATGCTCAAAAAACTTACACATACACATTCTTGCTCACACACACTTAAACATCCATACTAACATACACATCAGTGCTCACACACATATCAATGTTCACACACACACATCCACATCCATGCATGTATGCATACTCTCTCACTCACCCCCTTACGTGAACAGCAGCTTTCCCTCCGGCTGCCCCGCATTTAACTGCAGTGTAATGTAACCTTGTATTATGTAACCCATTTACATACCTGCCTCCTTGGTTCGCAAACAGTATGCCTCTGTTCCTAGTGCACATTGGAGAAATGGGGGAGAGGCTGTCCTGTGGTTCTGTCTTTTGCATTAGGTTCATGGAGAAAGAGAGGTGTAGAAATGCTTCTCTTTTTTGCAAATCTATGTGGAAACAATATGTCTTGGGGCGGCAAATCGCTACCCTTGTTATAGTGCAGCCTGACCCAGGACCCTCATGGACCCACCGTGTAAGGGCCGACTCTTCCATTTTATATGTATTTCTTATAGAATATCTTTGCAGGGCCCAGGGCCTCTTTACTTTAAATTACATTTACTTACTGACACTCACCAGGTGGTCTGTACTTATAACTAATTCATATAAAAATAGTTGCAATAAATAAATAAATTATTAGATATGGCTAGCTAATAATACTTAAAAAAATAAGTAAGAATGTACATTATTATGAAATGGCAAAATGCATTGTAGACCAGCATTGTTCACTAAATACACTGTACACATTAGTATGCTAACTCATTTTCTCCTTTCTCCCTTGGGGCTCTCAGCTAGTAGTCAGTGACCCCAGAATAAGTTTTAAATATACTCTGACAGAATGTAGTTCTATTCTCAGCAGATTCTCAGTAAGACAGATATTAGACATCTGAGCTAGTACAGAAACAAATCAAATCTCATATTTAAAATGAGGATTTATGCAGCCAAGCACAAAAAAAAAATTATGACCACAACTAAAATAGAGCAAGTTGAATATCATCTCATTTATATGCTTTCGGATCAAATGCTGCATCTGACAATTTAATGCTCCAAGTCTACATTTAATTCTCTCGTTTACATATAATCCTACTGTGTTCAACATTTCTATGCAAAAAAATGGTTTCCTCCCAAAGTAATATAATCATGCCTCGGGTTTTCACACTTAGAAATAAAATTCATCGTTCTGTATTTAAACCACTTGCCTTGCCAATCCTTACTAACTTGTAATCTTAGTGCTCTATGTAAGCACATTCATCTCTTTTAAAGTATAAAATGTAATTGTAGTGGACTGCGGCCACTTGATAATCTGGATATAGAGTCATAAACCAGCAGAAGCAGAAATGTCGGTTTAGGCAGCAGTATGGTATAATAAAGAATCATAATCCATTGGTAAATTTAAGGGTCCATCTTGGAACGCGTCCTCCTAAAATGTGTTGGTATGTAAGCATTTGCAAATATTAAAAATAAAATAAATGAACAATAACAATTTTAAAACAATTTGTACAACCTCTGTACATGTGGGAGCACTGGGGCACACTTGGCAACTGTTATGGTTTTCTAGGGTAGTCATGTATTTTTACTAAATAGATGATAGATAGATAGATAGATAGATAGATAGATAGATAGATAGATAGATAATAAAATGCATCTGCTGTCATAAGGTTTTTCTACATAAGCGTGGTTGTCCTTCTATTGGATACTGGGTTCATGTACAATGGATACCTAATATGCTAGCCATAATTCCCAACCAAGCCTGCCAACAGTTTTGAATTTGTCTGGACAGTAATATACCCAAGGTTATGTTCTAGCTGGTGACCTTATTATCAGGACTGCCCGTAGCCAACTCAACATAATAAGTATGGTGTATGTTTAGACTGGGAAAAGCAATATTGGGAGCAACATGGGTGAACAAAATTGTATAATTGTATAGTTTCCCCTTCTGTTTTAATAGCATGATAGCTTTAGTGGCTTTCTAGCTTTTTACTTCTACTTAAATATAATAGACACCATACACTTTTTAAGTTATGTTGCCTTTTTAGATACAGTACTTATTTTAATTACTCTTATGTGGAATACAGTAAAATAGCATAAGCAAATCCTACTAAAATGAATACCTCTCCATTATTTGACCATACTTGTTTTACTAGTAAAGTCAAGGAGACAAAAGGAAACACAAAATCATGTTAAAACTGTGTTTTGCATAACTTAATGTTCCGAAAGCATAGCTAAAGGTCAGACCAGTAATAGTGCTCAGCACAAGCTCTGGTTATTTGGTTAAATGATTTGGGCATTTCCTTTTGGGCAGTGAGAAAAATAAAACTATTTTAAAAAAAACAAAACATAACAATGACAATAAAATTGAATACATAATTATATAGACTGCTACAAGTATAATCTTACATTCTATAAAGACAACAAAGGGATTTTCAGTTGATTAAAAGAAATGTAGAAAACATTAGATGCCCTAAAAACAACCGTTGGTCCCCACCTCTGTATTCCTTGTCTCTATTATATCGTATAAATTGTGATTGCTTTATAAAACATATATCTGGCTGTGGCTGGTGGGGAACCTGGCTGGCAATATTCAGACCAGGGGTAAATACAACAGCCCAGTAATAAAGAAACCCAACACATTTGGCAGACAATCCAATGATCAGTCATCATCTAACCTCATAACTTGCCAGGGAATGTATAAAACACCACCTAAAGGCCTTGTGTTACTCTTGGTATTCTGTTACATACATGTAGAATTACCAACCAGAAAAGTTTCCTGTAGTTACAGAAATAAATGCATGAGACCAACCTATGGGGCAAATAACCCCCTTCCAGCCATTCTATGCAGGGGAGTCTATTTTATACAACTTCCTAAAGGCATTGTGAATGTACCATCCCTCTGTACTGAATTAAAGGAGCAGGGACCTGCAATGCATAATACACGCAGATAACCTAGTTTTATGTACGGTAACTCTTTCACAATAGAAATAAAGACATATTTTTCAATGATGTAATATAATACACATCATTCCATCACATCATCAGTAGACCTCATTGTGTTTCTTCTATAGAGTACATTTTAACATCAATGTTTTCTTCCTGAGTCAAGTACATCATATCAAGAAGGACAGAAAAGGGGTTAACTGGTGCTACAGTTTTTTAACATTCTTTATGCCAAAGACAAAGTCAACGTTTACAAAACAACACAACAAAGGTTAAATGGTTTGCAAACTACAGAACAATAGATTTGAAAACCCCAAATGTTGAAAATATTGAGCGTTCATGAATAACAAAGCGACCTTGTTGCAAAATCAGATTATACTGTATGGCATTTGTACAATGTGAAGGTTTCTATCCTATCCTTCTCCTTGTATGTTTTTAATGCACTCAACTATTTTCTGTGCCCCTGTAACAAAAGCATACAATTGAATGCGGAGCTTCTGTTACATTAGACATTGTTGTGTGATAATAGGCTTCGGCGATGCTGTCATTTTTATTAATGTCTCAGAAATACATTGGAAAGTTACTTTCATAATAACTATTTTTTTTTTTTTGCGGTACATGAGAAAAATATAATGGTTGAATAAGTAAATTTAATTTTATTCTTGTGAATAAAGGTATGCGGTTGTTTTTACATGTCTGAAATTAATTGCATTTGTGTTGTTAACAATGTAAACTTCGACTTCTCTGACAAATGATTTAAGCCTTTTTAGATTTTCTTGTTGGATTTAGATAGCATTTGTATTTCCAAACAACATTTATCAGACATCTAAAACCCATAATTTTCGTAGCTGCATATATTATTGTCATGTCAGTGGCAATAAATCACAGCATAACTGATAGAATCTGTCCATGCTGCACTCAAGTAGTCTATCACTTGCACACTTGGGTGTAGATAAGGTAATAAAAAAACAACATACGTTCAATTTAAAATGCAATGGTATCCTCGTATTCACTTGAATTAGATAAGGGTCAATATTAGTGCGGAAGCAACAAATACATTAGAATTTAAAGACAAAGTCCTCCTATCCAGCAGAAGCTCTGCATATATATTTTATACATAAGTATTATTTTACTGAATACAACCCCACAGCCCCCTCTCCTTTCCACATACATGGAACTTAAATAAATGGCTTTGCTACATCTATGATTTATACCATTGCTGGTAGTTCAGTAATAGACCAACTTTGGTATTATCCCTGTAAAGGCAGAGGATGCTTAATAATTTCTCAGCGCTCTCATGTCTGACATCGTACTTTTGTTTTCCCTATATTTCAAACGTACAGCCCCTGCACTTTGGGGAACTCTTGACATTTAATTCAAAAGCATTGGACAATCCGAAGAAATCATGTCTCCTGACGCACCGTAGCATAATATTGAGTTAGGATGTCAACCAATAATTTTGCAGAACTTTGAGGGATTTGTCAAACTCTTCCATCACTGACTCAGCAAGTTGTCCTCCAGTCTTGTAGGGACTCTCAAAATGCATCTTCCGTGACCTCTGGAATTCTTATTTATTCCTGTAGTGTACTTTGTAGGTCATGTGTAAATCACTTCATAAAAATGCCTCTTATACTTGTGGGGGTTAACTCTTCTATAAATTGAGGTTGCCGTTTATGAGAAAATTTGAAATAGATCTTGAGTAGGCAATAGATGAGAAGAATGTCTGTAAAATATAAATAAATAAGAAAAATCAATAACTTTCAATGCCCAGGACAGACTCTGTGACAAGATTAATAAAGGCAGAGAACCTATTCTGAATGCAAGCATAGACATCAATTACATAGAAGAAAAAAATAGCAGCTACGAGGGATAAAGTCAATACATTGTATCACAGTGTATTGTATCATGAAGAAAAGGGTATATTTTTTAATAGAAATGCATTTAAGATTGAAGGCTTAAGCCACTATATGATTTCATTTTCTATAGACGGTTCAAGTTCAAGCTTGTTTTATTTGACAAAGTAATTTACAGATTTCCTGTATAACTAAAAGTATCCTTAACATTTATCTTTTACACCATGCATTATGCTGTGTGGGCATTGTAGTTTTTTTTCCATTTTATGTGTTTTATTTTTCCTTATGTTCATTTCCCACATAAAATGGCACTGCTCAGAATGCAGTGCCATAAACTATTGAAATAACTCTCTCTCCTATGATTATTTTTATTATTATAAAACATAATTAAAGAGAATAGTACACGTTATTAAATTACCCTGCTAATACGAATAATCCCATTATTAAATTCAGGGATAACAGGGACATATCCTGCATAACAAAGTATTTAAATGTCAGTAACACCTCTCCCATCTACCCAGTTTCCCCACAAAGACTACTCTCCATCAAAAAGGATGAGTAATTTCATTGAGGTTGTAGGAAACACCCAAATAAGTATTAAAGGTGACTGGTCTCACCATCATTAGATCTGATAATTTAACAAGTTTCACCCCTGGAAAAGATTGCATTCCGTTGGCTCCAGATTGTCTCCTGGTAGCGGACTAGTATGTGATTGTGCATATTCCTTGCCCTTCAACGTCAAACTGGGGCTATCACTACCCCTATATATGGCTTACTACTTCCCCTTATCACAGCTTCACCCATTCCCTGCCTCCAATAAGGACCAATAAATAGGAAGCTCCAGGATATGCAGGCTTTTCCTTGTATTACCCAAATTAACTGAAACTTAGGAACTTTTTCATTTGAAATGTATTTCTTCTCACATTATGAGTTACTGGAACGAGCATTAATTCCACTACACTTAATCTAACTTTGGCTACTTCCGCAGTTACAAGCCATTTTCTCTGGGGGTCTGGAATGGTTTCTTCCACCAGTAGTATATGTAGTTTTCTGTACTAGGTTACTATTTGGGAGCTTAGAAAAGAAATCTTCACTACAGGAGCAGAGAGGAAACGTTGCCCATTTAATGTCAGCTCACTGCCAGTCGGCTGCTGGACAGTAGCTATCAGTCTAGCAGCTACAGAAAACAACGGATGTTTTAGTAGAAACCTTCATAGTATCTTATATCAAGCCTGAATCAACTAACAGCAATCAGCGACTTAACAATAAACAAGAGCGTGGTATACCCAAGTTATGTTTTTAATATGTTTGTGCATGTGTTTGTGTATAAAAAAACTTGTTGTGGGTTGATGTAATGAAAAAGTGACAAATGCACTTTAATAAACACTCCCCCCCTCATCTTGCCAAAAAAGTAAAAAACCAACACTGACATTCTTAAAGAACTTTATTATTCTGATACCATAGGTTGATTGGGTGAATGAACAGCCTTGGAAGTGTCAACATGCTGTCAGGTCATGAAATTCAAGTTAATGGACAGCTAATATCATGATTGAATGGTAAAAACAGAGCCTGATCTCTTGGAGGATGAAAAATCAATAGTCTATTAGATTCGTCAGGAAGACAGCGAGCGGGAGAGACAGAATGAGAACGAGAGGGAGCAAAGAGAGAGCATGTGCTTTATTTGCTTGCGTTGTCACTCCTGTAATAATTAAGAGCCCAATTTTAAGATTGAGGGGAGTCTAGAGAATTGAGCTAGTAATAGGATTCAGGGTTGCAGTAAATGAAGCAACTGCACCAAAAGGCACAATGACAGACAATTAAACCCCTTCAACACAGCTCTTCTCAGAAATACAAACAATTTGTTGGGACAAAAGTAAGAAATGGACCAACAAAGGTTATATTTTCTCATATCTCTATGTGAGTTAAGTGATAAACCAACACGATTTCTAGATTTCTTTTTTTTTTTTTTTTAAAGAGAAGACTAGTTTATTATGTATGTAGTATTTGTCTAAAAATGTATACAGTTCCACAGTCTATATGTAATTCACATGCCTCTAAATAACACGTGTAGGTATTACTGAATATGTTATCATTCTGAGAAATAAAGAGTACTGTCTGCCAGTTCTCTGGTCGATTTCCTCGATCTATGACTAAAGGCTGTCGGTACCAGACATTTTCACTTGATGTTCTCAGCAGGAGACTGTTAATGACTGATGGCATAAGAAGGTGGTTGCATTTCTGAACTCTATTTAGTAGGGTGCACAAATCACACTGGCACAGTCAATATGCATGGCTGATGTTGTGTGTTTAAAATGTTACCATATTTTGCTTAGTGCTCAAGGTATCTGGAAAAAAAAATTTGTTTTAGAAACCAGTAATAATACATTCGCAATCCTTGGCTTTAGGTCAGATAGAAGAGCAGAATAGATAATAAGATGACATTTCAGGGTAATATTCCGCTTTCTCAAGGCTTCCTCTTATTTATGCATCCAGCTCTGCTGTTTGAATGAGTGGTATATTACCCCAAAATGTCAAATTTCTGCTGAATGTATAAAACTGTACAATCTAACATTGCACAAAATGATGGATAGGTAGCATATTTGTGATACGCAGAATTTTATATTCTTGCATAACTTTTTGAGTTCTTCTGGTGTGTTCTGTGTTTTATGACATTTAGCTTTTTCATATTTTACCAAACGCAATGTCTGTTTACATTGTGGAGGTGATTTGCAATGTCAACATGCCTGGGAACTGTACAGTTTTGATCTGGAGTGTCTGTGTAAAGCCCTGCTTCCTTGAGACTTGGGAGTTTCTCCTTTTTCCAGACAGGGCACTGACATGTACTAAACAATACTACTCTTTTTTGGGGTAGGACTGCATTATCAGTATCAAACAGATCACGTAAATTAAAGTTATGGGATGCTTAATAGGCTGTCTCTGGCTCTTGTGAACGACAATTCCCACCAACATTAGATTTTGGAGCACGAGGTGTGTTTTACTCCACAGTAAATGAAGCGGTAGACATTTTTGTATCATGTGGTTAAATATTTCTTATTAATTTCAAAAGGACCGGCGCTATTTTATAGACAGAACCAGAACAAAATTCTAGTTTTTAGTCTACCTACATGAATTATATATTGCTTTTGGTTGGAAATAAGAAGTGGAAGCGCCACTGCACCACTGCAAAAACAAACCAATTTATGTTTAGCAATGTCTCCTGAGTAGTTGTACCCCATATTCGTAGGGTTTTTGGGGTATTGGAGGGTCCCAACACAACCATACACACTACATTATTTTAATAATGAGCAGCAAATGTTGGTTTTTATATTTCTACATTGGTGGGTACAAGGTTTTTTAAAACATTTGTATAGTTATTTAACATTTTTATTCATATTTTTAGCAGTGCTTTTTATTTGAGAGCAGTACAACATGACTGGAGATACCATTAGTAGACTTGTGCATTTCAATGTCCAGTAGGAGGCCACAATGAAAGAAAGAAAAATGAAGCTGAAAGCTCTGAATTTTCATTTGGTCTCACACTCTCTTTCATACCCTCTCTCAATGTCTCCCTACGTCCTCTTTTTCACAGCTCTGCTTCTTGTTCTCTGCATCTTCATTCTCCTTTTTTTCTGGTGATCCGCTTTGGTGATCCCTGACCTCCTCGAGCACTTCCGCTGCAGGGTGGAGCCTCGGTACTCACCATGGGAACAAACTCTCCCCTGATTGGAGGAATGGGGAAGAGGTTGTCCCTGTGGCTCTGCTCTGATACGTTAGGTCTCCATCATACTTGAAAAATGCACAGATCACCAGTAGAAGTGGATTGCCGGAAAAAAATGAAGAAGTGGAGCTGCAGAGAAGGTAGGAGGACATTGAGAAAGAGAGAGAGAGAGGTGAAGACACCATGAGAAAGAGAGTGACAGAGAGTGAGTGAAGGTGAGTGATCATTTTTTTGGTTTTTGAATAAAATAAAGCCCTCCAAATTTCATGCACACCGAAAGGGCAGGAAACAAAATCTATTGTCTAAAAACGAAAGGTCAAGTTACATAGTTATATAGGCTGAAAAAAGACATGCGTCCATCAAGTTCAGCCTTTCCTATATCTGTTAATTTGTTGCTGTTGATCCAAAAGAAGGCAAACAACCCCAGTTTGTCTCTTTACAATTTTGCACTAACCAGGGAAAAAATTCCTTCTTGACCCCAAAATGGCAGTCTGATTTCTCCTTGGATCATTAAGCGGTTTTCCCATAATTAAAGATTATATCCCGAATATTATGTTTTTCCAAAGTCTTGCATTTGGTACTCATTTTACCCCAGTATTCATAGCATACTGGGAATGAAAACCTAATTATTAATATATAAAGGTCAGATGTACTGGATCTGTGTTGGTAACCAGAGTCTTGTATCTGTATAAAACAGAGCTAAACTTTTGTATGTCTGTTTAATTGGCAAGGTTACTGGCTGTGTCTTTCATTGACAACCACTAGATTAACTGATACAATCTTAGACATTTTCTATTTATGAACATGCTCGCCACTGATAAAACAATTTGAATAACGCAATGTCCCTGGTATGAAAAACCCTTCATAAACCGCCTGAGATAGATTAAAGTCTTGTTAACTGCCTGACATGCCTTGTATCATTTTCTGTATTTTTCTGTGATTATAAAGGTCATATCATATTCCCATTATCTAATTCAAACATTACCTGCATATCTGCCAATTAACCTAAGGTCTTGTCTGACTTTAGTAGGGTTTAGTTTTAACTCATTTTTTTTAACTCGCAAAAAATGAAAGCAATGGATACACAAGTAACAAGAATCATTAACAGGGCTGTCGTTAACGTGGGGCAAAAGGGGCAGCTGCACCAGGCCCTCTATTTCCTGGGGGCCCATAGAAGCTGCCACTTGGGCCCGCAGCAACCACTTCTGCAAGGGCCCACTGCCACAGGGAGGGTGTTTGGGGGCTAAGATTGCAAGCCACATGCCTCCAATCTCGGTGCTAGGCAGGTCCTTTGGATGTAATGTGGGTCCTGGGACAATTCCTATGTGTGTGCAATCTGGGGGCCAGAGCAGGTTTTTGTGGTTTGTGACCTGTGATCTATGTCTGCATTTTGGGATTTTCTTGCATTATTTATTTGATCTATAACTTCAGTGCTGAATTTGGTTGTGATTTTTCACTTGATCTATACCTGCAAGGCTGGGATGTGTGTTAAGTTGCTTTGTACCCGCAATGCAATGTTTCATGTACTATTTATTAATACCTGCAAATACAGGGTTTTTATGTTTTACTCAGTTGATCTATACCTATACAGCAATGCTGTGTTTCAATGTATTGTTTATTTGAGTCATGCATGGACTACATCAGGGAAGAAAAGTAAGGTGTGGGACAGTGAAGGAGAGGACAATGGGATTCTGAGGATGACGATGGAGGAGGGGGCACCACAGAAGCCTCCTCCTAATCTGTAGAGGCAGTGCAGCAAATCCTTTTTTTTGTGGGGTTTTCTTTGGTGGTTGGAGTGGAGAGCGTGATTGTATGCCAAGAAGTGGGGGGGGCGAGCAAATTCTTGCCCAGGGTCCAATAAATATTAAAGGCGGCCTAGAGCATTAAGCGTATGTTCTCACTAATTTCTTTAACTATATGTAATTATGATTATAGAGTTGTACTCTTATTTTAGGGACAAGTTTCTTTTTTTTTCTTTTTAAATTAGATTAGAGAATTTACTCGAAAGAATATAATGATGTTTCCCAGTGATGAAATAGTATACGATATTAAGCTCCAATTTCAGTACTTACATGTATTTGTTTTTCTAATGTTCATATGCAGGTTTATGCATCTGTGTGTTTATAATGAATTCCACTTAAAAATCCATATAGTATATATAAATCTATATCAATAAACAGAAAATTGTCTAGAAATCAGTACCTTCGCCATTTTACATGAAGTGCTGGTATATGGCATATCTTTGCAAAACCTTAGGGGGTAGGGGGTTCTAAGAAGAATAGACCCCATAGTGGGACCCCAAAAAATTTCCAGTCTGATATAGTATATATGTATATACACACTAATATAGAAGGGCTGTGATAATAATTGTAGTCAGATATTTTTGAGATGATGATGATTTAAATATTCTCTATGTTCACCTATAGATGTTTTTGGTAAAAAAAAAACTAAATAAACGAAAGGTTTGTGTCTACATGAATGATTCCCTTGTTATTTCAATTCTTTGTTTCATCCAGTTTGTACAAAGAATACATCTTTTGCATGGTAAATTACCCGAGGCTTGGGTTTTTTAATGTTTCCTTTGACCATGGGATGTTATTGAAAGCAGAGATAACTTGCAGCTAATTCTAACAGGTTTATTTTATGCTGTTTACAAAATAGAATTTGGAATCTTAGGTAACATTACTAGAAAAATCGTATATATATATATATATATATATATATATATATATATATATACTCCAATGAACATTTAAATAATGCTAGTTTACAAAATATACATTGTAAATATAAATTCATCCGTTATAAATATGATATTGTCCTTGAGAAAGAATTTTATTTAATCATTTTGAAAATAAAGATCAGACAAATATTATAGTGTTAACCCTCTGGATATAAAAGCTTTGTTTTGTAATGAGATGTCCACCTTATATAATGAAAAGACTATAGTTGCCAACTGTCCCATTTTTCACGGTATGAGATGTGTAACATTTAAAACATGGCAGCATGTGGAGGATTACTAGTTCTTGTGCAGTGTGTACCGAAGTGTGTTGTTTTTAGCTTCAGTTAATGGAACACATTCCCATTTCAAGGGCGAACTCAATTGGATAGGTGAATTTAGGTCATTTAGACCTTGAATGTTTTCCTTGAGGCAAGTAGGATTAGTCTCCAGATGCTAATAATTTTGTTTAAATAGTGTTTAAAAAGGATTAAAAATTCAAGATCTTAAGCTTGTTACAAACAAATGACATAGAAACGTGCATATAGATGGGTCCTGGGTGAATACCCTTGTGGCTTTGTCTGCAAACATTACCCAACAATGAATTTTAAAGCAGAGTTAAGTTAAATCCTCTGAATTCCAATCTTTTTTTTAATTGATCCATCACATGTGCTACTACATGCTTCCAAAATACGTCTTCGTTGGAGGAGATACCCCTTTTGTGCCCTTTACATGCATGTCTCCTACACTGTTGTCCATGTTCTTTTTGCATACCATTGTACATTAAAGCTTCACACCAATAAAAGCCTAAAGTGTGTCTGTAGGGCAGGAGATGTGTCTCATATTTTTTAAAAATTCAAGATACATCTTAAAATTGTCATTGTTCTTAGAATACAACACACTTAGAAGCCTCAAGTATTAATCCAGTATCCCAGCCTCATGCTGACGAGTCCCATTAAGGATGAAACAGCTGTCCATGAGTGGTGATCTGGCTACTGCAGACTTTTTTGAATCTTGGATATTTGTATAAATCGCCTAATAACATAAATATATTTAATAATAATATTGAAGGCAACTAAGTCCCATTAAAAAGCCTTTTGAAAACATTGCTCCCTATCAATAACTCCTACCACATCCCAAAAAAACAAAAGTGCCCTTGTCTCTATGATGAAAACATAACAAGGGAAGTGGATACTGAAGCTCACATAGAGATACTCTCTCTTGCCAGGTGTTATCTTTGAATATTTTTGGTTAATAGGACAAAACGGGACATTAGCAAATGTAAGGGCTTCTGTCCATAAGCATGCCCTCTGAAATATTCAAAACACATCTGAAAACAACTTCACAGATAATCTCATTTATATTATAAACCATTATATTTTTGACAATCTAGACTGAAATTCAAATAATTCGTTAGGAAAGGAAAATTATATTAAAACACCATTCTCATAGGGGACTAAAGTCATATCAATCACATGGTAGATTAGCAGTTTGTACGTGTGCCAGGCCATTACGCTGTGTATGATTTCTTTCATGCCAGTTGCACTAGCTTGTCTGAGCAACTGTGTTGCATAGATAATGAAGCATTGAAGAACAAAATGCGACACAGCAATTGGTAGCTCCTGCTGTTTATAGGTTTCCTAATTATGAGCAGACACGAGGCATGGATGATGGAAATCTAAAATTACCTTCACCAACATGATTGCATTATTTTATTGTATGTGTTTAACACAAAAACTGAAATGTAATGATATAGAAGAGACGGATAAAATATTTCTTTTTAAAAGTATCATATATTCTAGGCAAGGGTGTCGTGTAACCTAATATTTATGTAACAAGCTTTGGATGGGAAAAATTGCGTTAACTTTCATGTGTTTTTGCATGGAAAAAAAACCCAGTGTATTCCCATCTATTGGATTTTAATGTTAGAACATCTGAGAAGTTTACTGCTTATTATTCAGTTTTTAACTATGACACAGAATATAATTTTTTGTAACAAAAATGAATAGAAAAAAAATAGTAACAATTGAAGAACATTGCATTTGATTGTGGCTCCCAAATTTTTCTTTGTTCAATAGTTGATAACAAATATGCATTGAATCAGATTAAAGTAAAGTGGACCAGAGTGGAGCTTGTCCTAGGATTGCAATTGTGCAGGAAAAGAGCTCTAGTAAAATAGGTGAAAGGAAAGGTGGCTGTTTTCAAGATTCCAGAAAAAATTCAACATTTTTGATGCCATAGGACAATACAAGATGGGACAACATAACTTCTATTTTCTCATCACACACCCACCCTTACAATAGCTACTTGAGATACTTTTTATGTTAATTAACTGTTTCACAGGAGAACATTACTTTAAAAAAAGCCAAAAATATTTGGTAAACATCACATCAAAAGAAAAAAATGATTAAGCGTTTGCATGAAAAACAATGTTAACCAAAAGTTGACTTCATCAGACTAAAATAGTTGACTGTTGTAGCCTCGATTTTCCGGGCTAGGCTTAACTCCCCATTAACCCCAATAATGACACCACACACCATTGAATATGGATAAGAAAAAGCCACAGCCAATTTTATTTATTAGAGTCATTGTCACGCCAAAACCTGAAACCTGCGTTAACAAGAATAATGACTCAACACAAACATGTAAATATATACAATAAACACGATGAACACACCAAGCTTGCCAAGTAATCCAGGTACCATAACCAAATACCACTTAAGGAAGGGACATACCCGGATGCCCCCACCCTGACCTGAGGTTCCCAGCACTGACAACCAAGAACCTCCCACCAGATGTTACCAACCATTCACTTACCACCACATTAACCCCCTGGATACCTGGCAAGCTGCCGCCCCACAGACTGTGACAAAACAACACAAACCAACAAACAAATATATATATATACTGTATATACATATATACACACATTATAAGGACATAGGTATTGTAACACATATCTTAATTACTGAATTCAGGTGTTTCAATCATACCCATTGCTGCAGGTGTATAAAATCAAGCACAAAGTATTTCTGGATTTACAAACATTAGTGAAAACAAACGTTCTGAAGAGCTCAGTAAATTCAAGCCTATTACTGTGATAGGATGCCACCTATGCAATAAATCAGTTCAAGAAATGTCATCCTTGCTAGATATTTCACGGTCTACTGTAAGTAGTATCAGTGGAAAGTGGAACAGCAGCGGAAGACCAAATAAAGTCCCAGAGCAGGGTCACAGAGTGCTGAGGTGCATGGTGCATAAAAGTCATCAACAGATGCCAGGAAAACATTACCTGCCTGACAGCATTGTGCTAACTGCTACGTTTGTTGGAGGGGATAATGGTATGGGGCTGTTTTTCAGGGGTTGGGCCCCTTACTTCCAGTGAAGGCAAATCTTAATGCTTCAGCATACCGAGATATTTTGGACAATGCTATGTCTCCAACTTTGTGGAAACTATTTAGGGAAGACCCGTTTCTATTCCAGCATGACGGTGTCCTGGTGCACAAAGCAAGGTCCATAAAGAAATGCTTGAATGAGTTTGGTGTGAAAGAACTTGAGTGACCCACACAGAGCCCTGAGCTCAACCCCACTAAACACCTTTGGGATGAACTGGAACTGAGATTGCGAGCCAGGTCTTCTCGTCCAACTTTAGTGCCTGACCTCACAAATGCTCTACTGGATTTATGGGCAAAAATGAAGCCTTCCTAAATAAGTGGAATCTGTTAAATATACAAATGGGGGACCAGCTACATATTTATGTCTTTGTATTTAGAATGCGATGTCATAAAAGTTCCTGTTGGTGTAATGGTCCGGTGTCCCAATACTTTTGTCCGTATAGTGTATATATCAAACCTGTTTTCTTTTGCATTTCCATTGCAATCTTAATAGTATGCTTTTACCTAAATTGTCTTTGTGAAATGCACCTGTTATGATAATCACACGCGTCTTAAAGTACTTTTATCTAACTTACAGCAAAAGTACTGTAAATGTTTCTTTTCAAATATTTTTTTTTCTATTTTTGGGCAAAGATATAATTTTGTCCTTTTTGTTAGAGCACGGCCATTTTAGCATAGTATTTTTGACAGCAGTCATTCTATCTCAAATACTTTGAAAAACACTTCCCATACGATTGCTGATAAAGAATAATGCCAGATGATTACAGTTGCTAGTACACAGCTGACAATATCCTTGGACTGGAAACAGCATTTAAAATGTGCACACTTATATTCCTGTTAGTGTTATGTTCTATTTTCCAGAGCTAAGATCTCAATCTATCTTGTTCAGAATGTCTCCATTGATTCTCAAAAGCTCATCATTGCTATCTGTAGGCTGTCTTCATCATACCGCTCAACATTTTAAATGGTCAAAGAAGACACTATTGCCAGTATGGCTGGATGTTTGGATTGGGGCTTTACCAAGACGTTTTACATGCCACTTTGTGACTTGTTGGAAACTAATTGTGCAGTTGAGCAATGTGTCGCAGAAGAATATTCTTATTCAAACAAGCAATTTATATTCTAGACACTTTGCATGATGTTTAAATGCACATTACTGAGACACTAGAACCCATACTAAAAACATTCAGAGCTTAAGAAAAGGAAGGGGTTAAGTCCCAAGAGCCTGACACATGGGATGTTTTAAGGAAAAGTGTAAGTTTTGCAACATGATAATAAAGATAGTATATAATATTAGAATTGGTAAAACAAAACATTTCTTGAATGACTTTTGCTCAATTTGCAGACAAATGATTAAGTCAAGGAAGCATTTCAGAAAAGGAAAATACAAACAGTTTAATGGTGCTGTTCCTCTAAGGCAAACCATCAATTTCTTTACCGTGGTAAACAAATATTTAAGTAAATATTTTACTCTTAAATCTTAACATTTGAAAGAAACCCATCGCAGAGATTTTTCAGCTTCCACGGCAATAATTCATCGATTGTCAGATTGCCTGATTTTGGATCACCTGGCAAAGTAAGCATTCCCTGCAAAATTATGAGCAAATCAAACAGCTAAATCTATCTAAAATATATGCAATGTCATAATACAAAGTCTTTAGTTTGATAAGGAATATAATTACAGTTAAAAATATGGACTTGTTAAATGCAGATTTTTTTTTTAAATACTGATATTACAAATATTGAAGATAAAAAATCGATTACGAAACATTTCATGTAAGGAAAAATGAGTCACAACTCACAGCTTTTTAGACATCTCAACACAGGCACGCTTGTATACATCATGTGTATGTTGGAGTTATCCTGACAACTCTGCTATGTTTACACGAGAATAACTTAGAAATACCAAGTATTACCATCAGTGTATTCTATATGTCAGTTTTGTATTATTATCAACTGAACATTTTTTTAGTTAAAACTTCTAAACTCGATCTTATACTTTATTAGACTTATGCACATGGACCAAAACAATTTTGACAAATTTTTGGACCATTTGCTTTCAGACCACGAATTACTTTCCCTGCCCTTTCAGTTAGATTGCAATTTGCAGGGTTTTTTCTATTCAGAAATAAATTTGTTGTCACTCACCCAGTTTAATCTCTCTCACGTTCTCTCACACTCTCACTCTGTCTTTCTCAATGTAAACAATCACTCGCACTTGCTCACTCACACTATACAGTCTGGTTTTGTATTACTATGAAGTGTTTGGAGAACTACTAAGAAAGGTACAAAATCATGATGGATGTTGATGCTTATTTACCGAAAGTGGTCACTAAAAGCGTTAAATACAAATCATTTTTTAAAGTGCATCACATAGCACTACATGCAACATAAAAGCTGGTTACCTCAAAATGGCAAATATTTTAACCTGTATATTATAGAATTCTAAATCGGTTGTGTGCAGGAAAACATTTTATAAACTGCTAAAAGATGATGAATTTACAGACTAAATCTGATATTGCAGAGCTTTTCCAAGAAACATTAATAACCCTAAGAATTGAGACGGTTAAAAAAATTGTTTGACAGCAATCTTAATACAGCAGGTGGTATTTAATAAGTAAATAATGAATTTTAAAAGCTTTTACTGTCAAGGATGAGTGCTCATTCTTATTAGTACAAATTAAAAATAAATCTTTAAAATCATAAACATGTTTCAAAATTAACTTTCAGATTCACTGAACTAATCTGACCTTGTGCCTTTGGAATGCTCTAGGCAATCTCTTTTGAATGCTATATTAGTGCTGAAATCATTATCACAAGTCATTTTAACATCAAGTTATATTGTGATAATAGCAATTGAATAGTTGGACTTGGTCATATGGACAGTTGTGAGCCAATCACTTTCAATTTTATGGTCTGTCACAGTAAAACTGATTTTGTGTTTAATACTTTTCAAAGCCAGATATCGTCAAATCCATTTACAATAGATATCTAAAGAAAACAAAAATCATCAGATGCTTCCATGTAAAAAATTTAAAGTGACCTCTCGGCTAGCAAATGCATTAAAGTGCATGTTGGAGTGTCCCTTCAAATACTTGATTAGCTACAGGAATGAGAAAACTTAATGACACTTTCTTTCTATCTCCAGAGCGATGGGTTCTTGCAATTCCTGTGTGCCTTTCAAGAGTTTGAGAACCCAGTAAAACCTACCAGTTCCTCACTTAGCTGCCTGACACGGTTAATATATGGAGTATACCTCAGTCCTAGAATCTGTATTTGGGTCTGCATACTGAAACACTTGGGTCTCTAGCCCCCTTAGCCCTGAAGTGACACCCATGACTCCAGTCCTAGCTAATATAAAATGAATTTTAGAATCAATTTTGAATTGAATTGGAGTCTTTGTCTTCGGGGAAAAGTTTTTGTACTCCACGAATATTCGCCCGTTCCCATGTTAGTTTTGGGCGAATATTTGTATATGCTCTTCATATTTGTTTTTTTTTCCTTCTTTTTCTGCCAGTTTTCTATCTTAAGTATTCCACAGTATAGCAGGAGTTAATATGGGAAGAAAGGGAGAAGAAAGCTACTAGTGTGAAAAAAATAGATCGCTAGCACAAACGGACAATCATTTCACCGAGATGAGCCTCAGCTTCATCAGGGCGGGAATCTGTAAGTGGAAAACCCAGCTTTGGCGCCAGGAATTATTGGTCACCGGCAGGGGGCTCATTTGTCATCAACTAAAGAAGAGTCTGAGCAGCTGCCCTTTCCCATTCATTCTTTTGTGTGAAATTAATGCAGCTATGTCAATGTTGCTGCTTCCTTTTAAAGTGTTATATATTTGTTTGATTCATAGACCCCTTCTGGTGATTTATGTAAATGATTCAACACTCTCTCTCATTCATAAAACAAACCTATGAATGAAACAAATGTATAGCACTGTAACAGTTGAATTGACTTTACTGCATTTTACTGAATGGAAATCAGTGTAAGCATATTTACATAATTTTCTTGCTTCCTCTGGCCAAGGCTGATCTTAGTATCAGGTATCTATGGCAGCCTCCTGGAGCACCTTAATCGGGGTGGTGCCCACTGCCAGAGGAGCAGACCCACTTGGGGAGATCATGAATCTCACTCTTATTGGCCCAAAATGAAGGGAGCATGAGGAGCAAAACAGATGCCCAGACCCAGTAAGATAGTGTGAAAGAAGAGAGATGTGGAGAAAGGTGGGACTTTTCATGAGAAAGGTGAGAGATGGGGAGAAGAAAGAGAAAAATAAGAAGGTGAGAAGAGAAAATAAGAGAGATGGGGGAGACAAAGTGGAGATAAAGGGTGTGTGCTTTGAAAGAGTTTGTATGATAGGGTAATTGTGTTTATGGGCAAGTAATGAATATATGTGTGTTAGACTGTGGGGTGTCAATATATGTTGTTAGAATGAGCTTGTGTGGGGTTTTAGGTACACTGTGAAATTGTGTGGGGGTGTCAGTGTACAGTGTTAGACTAAGTATGTGTTGGTATACAGTGTGGTGTGTTGATGTTTATGTATGGAGGTGCCACTATATAGTGTTCTTGTAAATTGTTAGAGTGAATGTGTGTATTAGTATATACTATAGTATATGTATCTGTACATGCTAAAACCTGTGTCAAGAAGCCAATTAGGATGTACAGGTGCCTCTTCATGGGAGAGGCATTCAGTGGCACTAAAAACCCAACCCAGGATGCACTATGACCACTGCGGGAAATTTTTATGAGTGCTAAAATTAGTGCTGTATCCTCCCAAAAATCCTGGCATGGAAAGAGTTAAAATATTAGCATTTCAAATACTCATGGGGTGTCTAGTTTATACAAATGTATGGTTTGATGGGGTAAACTGAATTGGCCGGGTTCAAAGATGTCCCAAATATGACATGGGTGCAGACTGATCAAATGGTAAAATTCTAAATTGAAAAATGCACTCCTCGCAAATGTGGCCCAAATAACCCAACAAACCCATGCATGGGTGTTATCACTGTACTTGGAGGATGTTGCTAAACACATATTGGGGTGTTGTTTGACAGTGACATATACCGGGAGCTCTAAATTTATACCGGGAGTACAATTGGGTGAAACAAACCAAAAACATACCACTATTTGAAATACGCTGGGGTATCTAGTTTTCAAACATTACTGGCTTGATGGGATAAATTGAATCAGCTGGTTTAAAAATGTCCTAAATAGGACAGGATTTCCAGATTTGGAAAAATGGTATTGAAGTAGCAAAACGCCACTTTCCCTATTGCCCTATAACTTACAAAAAACATAAAAACACTGGGATTTCTACACTCAGGACAAATAGTAGAATGTATTTAGTTTTTTTCATTAGCTTTTGTAGATGAGTAAACTATTTTTAAAAATGTTCACAATATTTGATTATTTTTATAGGAAATTAGATGCTATGATATAAATGAAGAAAGCCCTTCTTGTTCTGAAAAAAAAATACAGCTGAACACATGCACTGCAAAAATTTTAAAACAGCCTCAGTCACGAAGGGTACAAAAAATAAAAAAAACAGCTTGGTCCTTAAGGAGATAAAAAAACCCCTATTTTTAGTGCTTAGACTGTCCCTTAACAATAAATCAATATTTGCTTAATAACACTTGCTTAATGATTTTATGTAACACAACTTTAGATTTAAACATTTTATTGTTGACCAGCTTTCTTTACAATTGCCATTTAAGTCTTTAGCCTTCAGATGAAGGTCTCTTGGTTACTGTGATATATTTATTCCTGCTTATACCATAGTTTAAAATGGATTGTTGTTCAGTATCGGAGACATGTTTTTATGAAGTGTCATTATTCTATTTGTCACTGGTTGAACCCATACTCTTCTGCAAAAGTTAAATCTCAGTATTATTTAAGATCTTACATAATGTCATCTCATGTTTCCTTATAGTGTATGAAATATAATATGTCATTCTGCATTTTTCCTATTTTCCATTTTTATATTCAGCGCACACAATCATTTGTTTAACCAATCTCTGCAAACAAAACATTGGGAAGTAAGACACTTACACTAAAGTGAATAATTGAGAAAAAAATTTTATATAGTTAAATGATGCACTTTCAAGTATATCCACCACAATGCACAGTGTCAACAAAAAGTAAATTAACCCTTTGGAAGTACCTGGTTTTCTGCATTAATTGTTCATAAAATGTGATCATACAGTGCATCTAAATCACAAGAATAGACAAACACAATGTGTTAGGCTAATAACACACAAACAATGATAACGTTTTGTGTCTTTATTGAACTCACCATTTAAACATTTACAATGCTGCTGGAAAAGGTAAGTGAGTCCTTGGATTTAATACCTGGCTGAACCTCCTTTTGGCACCAGTAACCCCAAAACAAGTACTCCCGATAGCTGCAGTTTACACTTGTACACCAACCAGGAGGAATTTTAGGCCATTCTTCCTTATGCAACTGCTTAAGCTCAGCCATATTCCTAGGATGTCTGTTGTGAATGGCTCTCTTGAGGTCATTCAACAGCATCTGTAATGGGTTAAGGTCTGGGCTTCGATGCAGGTGGGGGCGCTCGGCACCCCTCACTCTCCGTGACTCCGTCGCGGTGCCAGCGTTTCATGCTGACCACCGAAATACGATGACATATTCCGGCGCTCAGCTGTGAAGCATGCACCGCTGCAGAGCGGGAAGACGGATGCCTCCCGCCCCCACCGCAGGACTCAACAAGGTAAGTAACGATAATGAGAAGTAGTGGGGGCAGTGAGAAGGGGTAGGGAGAGGGGCAGAGGGGGGCAGTGAGAAGGGACGGGGGCAGTGAGGGGGCAGTGAGAAGCGGCAGGGGCGCAGTGAGAAGGGGCAGAGGTGGTAGATAGTGAGAAGGGGCAGAGGTGGTAGATAGTGATAAAGGGGAGTTTTGTGACAAGATTTTTTTTCCCTTTCTTTTTTGGGATGGGGGGCACCAGAGAAGTAGTCCGCACAGGGTGCCAGAACACCTAAGGCCGGCTCTGCGCTTCAGCCATCTTCACATTATCCTGTATGATACCTTGATAAACTTGAGAATTCATTGTCCCCTCAATGGTAACATGCTGTCGATGCCCCAAGGCAGCCCCAAATCATGATGCTCCCCCTACCATACTTCACTGTTGGGATAATGTTTTCATGTCGGTATGTGTTGCCCTTTTTTTGACTTTCAGCCACAGTAACAACTCTTTGCCACCCAGGCGCAAACTGAAAAACACACAATTACACTAGTGTGACTTAAGTGAATGGTGGAAGAGGTGCATTTATATCAAATGAGGTTGTCACTCTTGTAGTTAGTATTTTAAGGGTTCAGGGACGTAACTAGAAACCACAGGTTCCTGGTGCGAAAATTGCCCTGGGCCACCCAACTTCAACAGCTGGTCTGTGCCATTATTGCCCCTAAACAGCTTGTCTGTGCCTTCTTTGGAAAACATATGTAAACACACCTACACAAATTACACACACTCATACTCACTAACACACATCCATGCTCAGACACACACAATTACACATCCATGCTCAGGCACACACGCAAATACAATTTCATGCTCACATATATACATATATACAAACACATAAACATACATCCCACCTCCCTCCCGGCCGTGCTTACCACTCACCAATCCTGCAGCTTTCTCTCCAGCTGCTGACACACTGTGTGAGGAGCCTCGGTGTAAAAGTGGGGTCACAAAATGTAATGTGACCCCAATACGTTCCTGTCTCCCAGTGTTGGTTCAAAGTTGTTTAGAAAGGGCCCTTCCGACCTAGATCGTTGTGATCCAGGTCGGCACCAGTCCAGGTTGGCCCTTTCTAAACAATTTTGAACTGGTACGAGGAGACGGGAACAAGTTTAAGGGTTCGGGAACAGCTGTTGTATTGCCCCCAATTTCATCTAGTAACCATTACATAGATACAGCTGATGATTAAAGTATGGGCAACTGAAATTTTGTACTCCAGGATATAAGTTAATTACATGCATACAGAAATGTTCCACCTAAAGGTTACAGCAACTTCCTTTTCTATCTGTACTCCATCACTCATGATTCACATTATCCAGAACAATCACTGGCCATACCTAGGAGGTGGTTGGTTCCAGTCCCCCTCAGGGGAGTTGGCGTACCAAGAAAGTTTTTCCAGTACCCTAGTAGTATCCTTTAAAATGTTGATTGACCTGGACTGCCTTCTTACAAGGACTCCGTATGTTCTAAGATGCATGGATTACAGTTTAAATCAGTTTTTTGCCTTGCAACACTATGTTGTAACTATCTGGCTATAACACACACAACCCAAGTGTCTCTCTTTAGGAGGGACAGTCCCTCCTTGTTATCCTAATGTCACTGCCTCTCTTTTCTCTGCTGAGGTCTCTCTTTTAAAGAAGCTAAAAATGTTGGGTTGTGCACAAGTGTATTACAGTCTTCTAAGGCCTATAACCACAGTAAGGTATAAACAAACAACATAGACCTCTCTTGATTTTTAAGATCCCAAGAGGGATCAGAGGATCTCCTCAACTGACCCATGATGCCTGCAATAGTGGGAAAGTATGTCAGGTACCCAAAACAATGTCTTACAGCTGTGACTGTCCCACAAAAACTGGAACTGTTGCAATGTATGATAAAATGTCAGGAAAAATGGTAACATTTTTAAAATGTGTCCCTGCAAGCTTTAACAGTACTATTCATACAGTAATGTCCTAAGAGTTGTGTTCCTATAAATACCACAATTGAATCTTGTCATATTGGTATTTCTAAATTTTGGATTGGTCTGAGCACCGTGTCCCTTTCTGGCACCCACAAATCGATAACGTAAAACACTTCAAACATTAGAAGGATAATTAAGCTAAATCAAATTTACCCTTTGACAATCAGTGAAATTACCTACCAAAAAGGCTTATTAATGAGAATTCATTATCTAAGAATGGCAAACTCAGACACATTGATTACTTAATTCCAATAAAATGTCAAATTTTCTCTCTAAATTGTAATTTACATAAAACTATACTTTTTAAAGACTTGCTACTAAATGGATGTTGGCAGCTTCTTTATCATCATGTTAAGGCTAAGCAGAATTTATACATAAAATCACCTGAAAATATCACAATTGATCTAGCCAGTTTACAGAGACTTATTTACTTACGTTGTTTTGTTATGTAGACAATATGTACAGTAGATGTTCTTATGGTGAAAAAGCACTTTGGACACAGTAAATATAAATATGAAATATCACATCGAGGTTTTAATTTGAAAATAAATCATATCTGAGTATTTTTTTTTACCCTGTATGCTTATTCTTAGTATTAGGAAGAAAGATATTTAAAGATACAAAGCAGTTTTTCCCCTTAAAACTTTTTTTGATTAAAGTTTGTGTTTTTTAACTACAGCTCCTGCTGCCCAGAAACCACTATGCAAATGTAAAATGTCCAACATAATATTTTGTATCATGTACATCTCAAACACCCAGTTCTAAACAGTGCTGAGCTCACTGAGATTATATAGATTTGGTTATTTATGGTTTAACAAAAGCATGTTTAATCTAGGAGTATTATAATTATTACCTGTCTCATTGGGAAAACACCAGCATATTTCATAGCACCCTATAATATGCATATCCTTTATGAATTTTGTCCAGAATTGGAGGACTGCAAACTAAAATTGTTGGTTTGAGGGCTAGATTTTATTAAAGTTACATCCGTATGTTTTGCACATGGCATCCTTATAGCTGCCAACAGTCCTGAATTTGTCAGGAAGGTTTTGACAACTTGGCTGTCCCAGTACATGGCTT
Organism: Spea bombifrons; assembly: GCF_027358695.1. Classification (NCBI taxonomy): domain Eukaryota; kingdom Metazoa; phylum Chordata; class Amphibia; order Anura; family Pelobatidae; genus Spea; species Spea bombifrons. The sequence goes on along the minus strand of NC_071089.1, from coordinate 88,659,322 downwards.
TCCTGCTGGCTGTTTGGCATACACAGTGCCCAAATCAGGTGACATGTACTCTGAAAAAGTGTAGGAATAAGAGCATCCTATGGATGTGACACCTCCCACATATTGAAGCACATTGGTATTGGATGTGTTTTGTAAAAAAAAAAAAAAAAAAAAAAAGCCCATTAGCTGCACAGTAGTGACTTTAATTAATATTAGTAATCCCACTTTATGATTATGTATGAAATGCTATATATTATATTATATTTGCATGCTATATATTAGAATTTCAATTTTTTTATCTTCAACTAGGGATACTGTCGAAGCTGCACATTGTGATTAATCAATTGATGGTCAGTATTACTATTGTTAGGACTTAACACACACCCGTCCCACGCTCTGGTCCTGCTGTGCTCCAATGGGTACTGCAGTGGGACCCACTCTGAATACCTCCCCTGGGTGCAACAAGTCTTCAGAGGTAGTGGGCACTCGCACTAAACATACTACCTCTCAGCCTTGCTGACCATTCGACAGAACGCAGGCCTCTAAAGATGGAAGGGTGTGGTCGCATGATCACATCTACTCTTGCGCATATATGACCTGAAGTCACCTCACCCCCAATTATCTCCTTTTTACTCCAGACTGCGTAAATTAGCATAGGACCGTCATTCACAGGTGTTAGACTGTGCTTTTGCTCCTGCTTGATTTTGATGTGATTTATCCTGTTGTGACCTGGTTCATTCTGACTTAGCACCTGGATTCCAAATTGGCTTTGATATTGTCCTTCTGATTCTGACCCGGCCTTCCCAACCACGTCTCCTCTTCAGTGTTTTCGGAACTCCTGTCTCCAGCTTATTCCGGGTTAATAATCTCCAGTGGCCTTACCTACTTTGCTTTAAGGGGTAAACTCATATGGTATTAGTTACTAACAGTGGGGTCTTGACACGCCCCGATCCCCTCCCATTTCCCCCCTTTAAATGGGGGTGTTTCCCACAATGTCAGCGGGAACGCCCACTGACATCATCAGGAAAGCCCCTGATGTCAGTGGGAAAGCCCACTGATGTCAGCGAGACCGCCTACTGTCATCATGGGACCGCCCATCAATGTCAGCGGGCAGTCCTGGCCGCATCCCGCAAGGGAAGGCTCTGGGTAGCCGGAGCTCAGAAGTTCCCAGGTATGGAAATATTCTGGAAATTACTATTTATAAGAAAAGAAAATATCTACAATATTCTTCATTATACGGAAGCTTTTACATTAAATATGCTTTTCTAAATAATAACCCCTCCGCCACCGTGCTTGCCAGTTCATATGAGGTTTGTGCGGATATTCTGTGCTTAGTTTTTGCCAAACATGGTGCTGTGCATTATGGGCAAACATCTCTACTTTGGTCTTGTTTGTCCAATGGACATCTTGTGGTTTGTCCAGATGCAACTTTAAAAAGAACATGGCAGTAGGGCTTAGATTTGCAGAGAGAAGTGGCTTTCTCCTGGCAACCCTTCCAAACAAACCATACTTGTTCATTCTTTTTCTAATTGTACTGTCATGAACTTTAACATTTAACATACTAACCGAGACCTGTAGAGTCTGGGATGTAACTTAGGTCGTGTGTAATTTCTCGGAGAATTGCTCAGTCTGACCTTGGGTTGAATTTCGTGGGACATCCACTCCTGGGAAGGTTTACAACTGTCTTGAATGGTTTCCACTTTTGAATATTCTTTCTCACTGTATAATGATATACTTTAAATGGCCTTATAACCCTTCCCAGATTGATGGGTAGCATAGAAGATCATTGCTGAGGTATTTTGTCTTTGGCATTGTGTTAACATACATCTGAATGCTCCAGACCAACAAACTGCAAAAACTTTGGCTTTTATAGAGGTAGTCACATTTATTGATGATTAATTAATCAAGGGCATTTGATTAGCAGCATACTACTTAGCATCTTAATTCCTATGGAAACAGTAAGGGTGTACTTAATGGTTCATACATGGCTTCTCCATTTTTGCTTTATTTTTGTTGAATAAATCATGACACAGTATAATTTGTCATGTGTTTTCACCTGAGGTTGTATTTACCTAACATAGTCATGCTAAGGAACATATGATTATGTTATGTCCTGATATGTAAAACCATAGAATTTAAAGAGGATGTACTTTCTTTTTCACACGACCGTATATATCTCAAAATGTTCCCAAGCTAAAAAAATATAAAATGTGAAAAGAATCATTGTTTTATTGTTTTGTGTTACTTCACAAGGCAGATACAGATGAAGCAACATAAATATTACTAAAACTAATCTATGGTCAGCATTTAACAAATCTAGGTGGGCAGGGGAAGAATATATGAGAAAGATTGACATGTTATATCAAATTTTCCATTCTTATTTCAGCCTAATTCTTCTCTATATTCTGGCTTCTTCCAATAATACTAGTGGTTAAGAGAGCCCTCTAGTGAATAAAAATGTAGATATGTGAATGTGAAATTGTAATATATATATAGTATTTTAATTCAGATATTTCTGAAACATGATGTTTAAAACAGATACTTATCTTATAACTAGTTTTCACTATAAAAGTATCAAACATACAGCAAGAAGCTTGGTATTTATGTAATACTCAGATTATATTACATCTGATTATTTCAATTTGGAAAGCTGTTTGAAATAATTTGTAATTGAGTTTTTCATTGTATTTTCCTTATGCCAAAGATATAGGAATTAAGTTTTGTTTCAAATTGGCTATGAACTAACCAATAAAAAACAATTAACAGGTTAACTCATTGTGTTCAGTGTGTTCTAAATTGTTCAGTGTGGTGGAAGTGCAAAATTTTAAATGTATCCAATCAGGGAAGGGCTGGCATTTCTGGCCTGGAGGGGAAGGTAAAGCCAAGAGGCACACTGGCGCATATATTTACACACATTTGCACATATTCACTATCACACACTATAATACTTATGCACTCATGTTAACACTCAATTCCTCTTACATTCATTCTTACACAGACACAAATTCTTACGCATAACAGAAACTTACATGCAGTCTTACTCTAACATACATACATACTCACTCCCTCCCCCCATTCCCTATCTCACCCTCTTACCTCACCTGCATACACAGCTTTCTTTCTGGCGCAGCCTCACTTTACCACAGTGTAATGTAACATCTCATTCCACCACCTTGTTGCATTCCTGCCTCTTATTGCCGATCCAAAATTCTTCACCAAGGTATGGCTGGGCCTGGTGGGCAGTTGCCTCCCTGCTCCCCAGACCAGCCGCCCTTGTATCCTATAGATATTCAACACATAAATTAAATATGTGAGGTTAAAAAAAGGGAAACATGTTTGCATTATACAGACTAAACTGAAAATACTTATGATTCTGGAAAAAAGAATGAAATCGTTACACATGATTTAATGGTGACTGTGTTTTACAACTGACCAACCGTGCCCTAATCAATTGATTGATTACTTTAGGACAGATTGAGAAGTTCTTATTATAAAGCATCTTACTTATATACAGGGGAATTGTATGTTTTTAAAAATATTTTATATTAAATGTACTTTATCTGCTGGATGCGTGATCGTGTTTACTGTCCCATATAGCTTCACAAACAAAGTACTACAAATGTTACCCCTTTGTGACAATGGCTGATTTTATTTTTTGTACCCTTCATGGCAATGGCTGTTTTAATGTTTCTGCGGTGCAGTAACATTTCTGCGGTACAGTGTTGAGCTGTAAGTTTCTTCTTTCTAACTTACTGTACCCTTACTGACTTACTGTACCCTTTTACTCATCTACAAAAACTAATGAAATTTTTCATGTTTTTAGCATGTTATAGGGCCATAGCATATTGCTACTTCAAAACCATTTTTCTTAAATATGGTCATTCTGCCCCATACCCTATTAGTGAAGCCAGCCACTTGAATTTACCCCCAAACCACATGTTTGTCAACTTTGTGGTAGTAATTTTTTGAGTTTTTTTTTTCCACACACATTTTATGTAGTATGAATTTACAGCTCATGGTATATGTCACTGTAAAACAACACCCCAATATGTGTTCAGCAACATCTCCTGAGTACAGTGATGCCACCCATGCATGGGTTGTTTAGGTTGTTTGGGGGTAATAGGCCACATTTGGGACGTATGCAATTCAGTTTTTGGAATTTTGACATGTTGAAAATTCTGTACCATGTCCTATTTGGGACATCTTTGCAGCCGGCCAATTCAGTTTACCCCCATCAAACCATATATGTTTGAAAACTTGACACCCCAGGGTATTTCAAATAGTGCTATTTTAACCATTCCCAGGCACTAATTCTACTGCCAGCCGTTGCAAAATGCTGTGGAAATTCTTAATTTATTCTGGTTACTTCTGAGATATCAGAAATATTTGAGTCTTGAGCTTTCCAAATATTTATCATACAACATGTTCTGGAAATCTAGATTGATTGCCAGGCAAATCAGACTAGGTTTACAAAATATTGTGCAGATACAATAGAAATTAAAGCTAGAATATACCATATATTTTTTTTCAAGTCTAAAGACAGCAAAATGTTTAGTCAATCATTTCATGCTGAATCAGTATGATGACGAATCAGTATGCAATATCATTCAGCTATAATTGATATCATGTAAATATTTAATATCTTGAAAAAACTTTTATTATATATCTGCTTATTTGCAAATAATTTTAAGTATCTTTTCATAAACAGGAAGTGTCAATGTTACCTATCTTTGACAATTTTAGTTATTCATGCGCTTCTGGACTTAAAGTGACCATTCATACATTTAACCAAAAATATAAATATGTTCCCTATCGTCCTGTAAGCCTAAGTGCTGGCAACTTCACCTGCTCATAGTGCTGTTGCAAGACTTGAGATTGCTGTAAATATAGCCTCAGCAATCAATACAGCAACTAAGATGAAAGCCACCTTCTTACCAAGCTTCTGGAACAGAAGCTGATTTGTATGGTCTGTCTACCACACGCCACCACTTCACACAAGCCCTTCACATAGGGTTGCCATACCTAATATGTTTTTCAGGACACACATCATTTTCACAGGTTAGTTATTACCACCACCTGTAATGATACCCCTTTAAATATGTTGGATGTATAAACTAACTATTATTTAATTATTTAATCAAGTTTATACATCCCTCATAATGCAGGGAAGCATGGTATAGGTAGAAGTCAGCAGTAAAAGTGACCTGAAAAAACGGTTCCTATGGCAACTCCGTCTACACATGAAGTAAAATAGTCAATTTGCTTTTGACTATTTTTATCATTTGCCATTTGAATACTATTTTCAAGCAAATGGACATTTAACTGAAGTCATGCGGGTTCTACTTTAAACTTGTTTATTGACATTAGGGTTTACATAGCAGCCATTTAAAAGATGGTTGTGTTATAGACAGAACATAAACTGTTCCTCATAATCTAGAATTAATAGATTTTGCTTTATTTAGGTCCCACAGTGTACTAATTATTTACATAATTCACTTTTTTTTTAAACTGAATAATACATCTCTTATTTTTGTATTATATATAGTTTGATTGTATGCAATGTTTTTTCTAAACTACAACTTAGATTGAAGCATCCTGCGCTCTTTCAAACACATACATGATTGGTATGGGATTTTTGAACACACAGCAAATGAAAGTAATAGAGAGGCTTGGTCAAAGGGCAGTAAAGGGCAGAGGACAATAAAGATAGAATCATCAGTTATCTTGACACAAATAACTTGATTCCAATAGATGCCGCACTGAAAACCTAAACAATGCTATATACAAGCAGGTTTTAAAACACATTAGAGTGGAAAAAAATTATGAAGGGTAAATTTATATGAGCAGTGACAGATGATACAAATTGTCCTTCAAAACTGCAAACTGATTGACATTTTTTCTTTCTTATTGTGTAATAGCTTCAGCAGCATTTATGGAAGCACATAGGATATTCTACATCTTCATAACCAGGGCTATTTTATTCCCCAAAACATCAGCTTCTTTCTATTGGCACTATGTATTCAACCATAAAATGTTTCTCTTATTTTATATACTATCTTTTATTTCTATAGTACCAAAGATTTATGTAGCACTTCTTACAATATATACATTTAATTAGTATGACAAAACTAGAACCCTGCCCTTTAAATACCTGCTTATGGATAACAAGGACTATATTTCAGGCTGGTCCCCAGGGGGAAGGGCTCCAGAGTTTCCTGTTACCATCCTGCAATCGCTTAGCTATCCTGCCAAGTGACCTGTCCGTAAGCTTCCAGTCGGTTCTGCCCACAGTTCTGCATATTTCACGTAACTCCAGCCATTACTACCCAGTAAGGGCTGGGGTATCTTCCTATCTATAATATCCCTACGGAACAATATGTCCTGTAAACCATGCACCGGGCTGACTAGTTTTCAAACATATTTGGTATGATGGGGGTAAATTAAACTGACTGGCTTTAAAGATGTCCCAAATAGGACTTGTGGCCCGTATCAACAGATCTGAAAAAAATGGTTTTGAAATAGCAATATGCTTCTTGTACTTATTGCCCTATAACGTGCAAAAAAACAATAAAAACATTGGGTATTTCTAAACTCAGGATGATAGTAGAATCTATTAGCATTTTTATTAGCTTTAGTAGTAAAAGATTTCTTAACTAAAAGTCAGAAAAAGTCTTTTTTCTCTAAATTTAAAGTTAAATGATTTAATCAAAATAATGGCATCTAAAGAAAGGACTTCTTGTCCTGAAAAAAACAATAAATAACTTGTGTCGGTACAGTAAATGAGAAAGAAGAAAATTATAGCTAAACACGAGCTCCACAGAAATGTTAAATTAGCCATTTTCACGAAGGGTACAAATAATAAAATTAGCCATTGTTACGAAGGAGTTAAACATAATTTACTATAATATTTCCTAATAAATGGTAAAAAAATGGCAGGTATTTTTCTTAAATAGCAAATTATTTTGTTATAAATGAAAAGCGGGTATTTTTCCATTTTTTTTTGTATCTTTCAGTGCATTATAGAGGTGTCCTACAGAACTCAAACATACATTTACAAAAAAGCAAAGCTTATTTGCTCCTGCAATCTGTAGAGCCAGCCTGTGAAATTAATCTGCCTGATGAAAACATCTGTAGTTTTGCATTTATATTTATAATATGCATGCCTTTTCAGTAAGGATCTCCTGAGTTCTCCTATTCAGTTAAAATACCTGACATACATAAAACAGGCTTTTGAAATAGGATGCGAAATGCAAACCAGAACTAAAAAGCCTGTAAAGTGTATTGGATTCACTTAGTTTAAATGTGCATAAATAGTTTTATTTAATCTTTGCTGATGCTGTGCACAGAATAAGGAACTCCAGTGATCTTGCTTAGAAAGCATGGATCTCCTCCAGCATATCTCAGCAAACATTCATCTGGAAAATATTGAAAAGATAAATTCTGGTGTGTTCAAATTTCTCTGTACAAAAATACAATCACTGGAGACCATGTTTTATATTGTATTTTATTCCAAATTGTAATCCTCCTGTACATAGCATTGCTGTATCATCTAAACACATTTAATTTCATCTTTCAGTGTTGTAGCCGAAAAGGGCTTGAATAGATGAAAGCCAATAGTATAACTATAACAGCTTTACGTGAGGCAGACATTCTGTTTTCATAAGGTTCTAGTCTGGGTTGCCAGTCTGTGAGTGCACCAGGATGTGATCCCATACCATTCTCTAACTGGTGTAACAGAACCACACTCCCCGTCTATTTCAACTTTAAATTGCGATGTTTCACGCAATGTCAGCAGGAAGGCCCACTGACATTGGCGGGAATCCCTGCTATGTCAGTAGGACTGCCTAAGACTATTTTTCTGATTTTGGAGGAAATTCAGTGTCCTATAACGTGAGGCTGGATGTGTAGATCTGCCAGTGTCTACCCATTGACCCACTGCTATTGCTGCTTCCTTATCACCTTCCTTACTCTTAGTTGTCGATTCGTCAAAATGTTCCAATTTTGGGAGAAATTCAGTCACATAGCATGCTGCTGGTTGTGCGTATCAATTGGTGGTGTTGGTCATGCAGTGCAAAGTCGAGTTGGGATCTCTTCCTTAACCCTGAGGAGGTGCTGCTGTAAATAAAAGGTACATACAGAAGTGTCAGGGACCACCCCTTTGAAAACGCACCCTCACTTTAGTTTCCAAATCAAAAAAGACCACTGAAGTTTGTCTGAATCTATTTAGCTTTCTGTGCACAAGTAGTAAAAAAAATGCTTGTTGTTTGTTTTTTGTCCCCTAAACCACAGTTGTTATCACTTGTAAAGTAGAAAAGGTAAAAGTTGTCAAAAGCTTACTTTAAATGGTTAAATTGTTTAATTAACCTGGTTTAAGAAATACAAACTATATGTTTGGTATCCTTTAAAAGCTCACTCTTAAATCATTAGCTAGCACCAGTATTATTACTTATTATTTCTAAATTGAAAAAGTGCCTTGAATTCTGATATGGGAAAAACAAAAGACAAATAATTGCACACAGACAGAAAAAAAAATCATCTGTATAAATCATGTTCCTGCAAAATGATATTTATCTATTTATTGTAACTATGTATTAAGATACATTTGTATTATCAGTCAATCCTATATGTGCGTGTATGTAAATTTCAAAATGCCCACAAGCAACTCTCGTTGTAACAGGTACATTAATATGCTCTGTGCTATGAATTATATTAGCTTTTACGTGTATTTATGTTACATTTTCCAGCTTTGTGTAATTGAGTGGATGCCTCAAGCGACACGCACAATATTTTATTTTATGTCCCAAGGATAGAGGGAAATGAGCTGTATGATAGTTTACTAGTAGACCCTTCATTCCTGATACTTAAAATACACACACATATACATCTGACTTATCACACTTTGGAAGTACTAAAAGCTTTTTTGAAAGCTCTATTGTGGGACATGATCCGTACACTGTTAGTGTTAATGTTACTTCATGAACATGTTTTACAGTATCACCTCTGCATCCATTAATCCATTTATTTATTATTTGAGAATAGGTCTTCTTACATGAAGTAAATCCTGCTTTTCTTGATGGTTGAATTAGATATCCCCTGAGAATTATATTTAGATTTTTAAGCTTTAGATAACAACCATTGAAATCTACAAATATAAAAGGGGTTTCTTTAGAGAGCTTAGCCTAACATCAAATAATGTTAAGACATATCTTTATGAAAATAAAGTTGAGGTTAGATAGGTATTTTACATTTTAGATGTGTAAAAGTCTTGCACATGGTCCTTATTAAGAATAAAATAGAATTTCACATTGATTTAAGCAGTATCTTAGCAGCAAAACACACGTAGGTGTCACTGCTATGTGCTGATGTAAGAAATCACATATTAATTCCAATGATTTTACTTTTCAGTCCATGAACAAGAAAATAGTATGGAAATGTTGAAACATCTGATCTGTTTCTCTTTAGCACATATGGATAATTTACATGATATAATTATAACATTTTTGAAATACCATTAGCATACCTGAGAACTCTTTGTCTCAAAGGCCCCAGGGCAGCATTTGAACTCCAAATATTGTATTATATATCAATGTGGTCCCGAAAGTATTTGTTTACTGAATAAAATTAAGCAATATATACATAAAGTCATGTGAAAAAAGAAAGTACTCACTGTATCACTGTACTTGGGAAATGCTGCTGAACACATATTGGGACTACCACAAAGTTTGACAAAGGGTGGTAGTAGAATTAGTGCATGGAACGGGTTAAAATACCAGAATATGAAATACATCAGGGTGTCTAGTTCAAAAATATATGTCCCAAATAGCACATGGGGCAGAATGGCCAGATTTAAAAAAAAATGTTTTGAAATAGGAAAATGCTACTTGTACTTATTGCCATAAATGGAAAAAAAACCAAAAAAACTTTTGATATTTCTAAACTCAGGACAAATAGAATCTATTTAGCAGGTTTTTTTCATTAGCTGTTGTAGATGAGTAAAAGATTTACGAAGTGAGAAAAAAATGATTTTTCTTAAATTTTTCATCATTTATTATTATTTTTTATAGAAAAATCAAATGATATGATCAAAATGGTATATAAAGAAAGCCATTCTTGCCCTGAAAAAAATATATAACTTGTGTGGGTACACTAAATAGTAGAGGAGAAAATTACTGCTAAAACAGCCTTGGCCACGAAGGGTACAAAATATAAAAAACAGCCTGGTCCTTAAGGGGTTAAAACCATAGAATTCAAAGAGGGTGTACTATTTTTTTCAGACGACTGTATATATATATTGTTGTTAAGTTGATTGGTTCTGCCTCAGGTTACCACCAATCTCAGCTACCATGTGTTTCATAAATATCGTGAAAGACAATTGACAAACAAGAATCACAAGCTATAAGTTATTTAAATAAAATAAAAATGCATACTTTTCAATAACACTAATTGTAGAATGGTATTATGTGCAAAACTTCATTTTCATATAAAACACTATTTTTTTAAATATATACGCATTGAAATTTGTCCAACACGTCTTTTGGGATGCACTGTAAAAATATACTCTTGGGCTTATGATACACAAGTATTAAGGATTCAGAAAAATAGTTTGCTGTAGAACATAATAAAAAAAAGCTATAGGCAGGAAAACAAATGTAAAAACAAATTTGTTTTATCTAATTTATTCATATAACAATTCAAAATGAACAAGAAGACTGAAAGTTAATTTCTGAGATGATCAAATTATTACATAGAATATATATATGTTTATAAATATTCTTAACATTCCAGTGTGACTTTGCACATGTGCCTGCCTTTACCATGAACTATTGAAGCTAATATTTGGTGTTCATTTAAAGGGACAGACTAATCAAAGAAGAACATTAAATTACTTTAATATGCATTGTATAATAATATCACTTGCCTTAGGTTGAAGATACAGATCCATGATTCTTGACAATTAGTGGCTTGAATCACTGGCTTAAAAGTGTTCCCGTTACGATCAATTGGAATGCTTTCCATGCATGTACATGAGGTTTTGTCATAAAAAAAATCACATATAACCCTTTCTGTGCCAGACGATATCCACGTGAAACACTGTTAGGTAACGTAACTAGGTAGGCTTACCCCATTCTTGGCAGTGTCAGCTGTCAGCTTCTTAGCCATATAACGTCATAAAGAAACAATCAGATGAAGACAGAAAACATGGTAGCAGGAGACATAAATGTCCAAAAACATCACAAAAGACCCACAGCATACTGAAAGCCACAGTAACACAAGATTGATGGCACTTTAAACTACACAGAGCTCTTAATCATAGCATTTAAGGGTGAAAGCACACAAATTTAAAGGACCTCTCAGCCATAAAATTCTCAAGAAGGGAGTTATTCAGCTGTTGTGGAACTGTAACCTCAGCCTCCTATTAGGATGCAATGTATTCCTTGTGATTGCAGAGATGGTCCCAATGGTAAGACTTTGTAAAACTTACAATTTTACAACAGACGATTTGTTTTATTATAGGTAAAATAGTTTGGAAAACTCAAAAATAATTATCCAATTTAAAAGTCATCATCCATTAGCCTTTATTTTTGCCTGGTGCGTCTATATAAAAGCAGGAAAACTATATTTTATAGTGTGGCAATGTCATTATGATATATACAATAGGGTCCAAACATTCACTACAAGAATTTGCTTTTATTTCAGCATTTCTGAAAAACCGAATTTGACAATATAGTCTTTCTTAAACAAAATTACATAGTTTTCACTAATTACAGTAAAAAAAAAGTAAAACGCATTTGGGAGAAATATATATAAATAATTAAAATACATATTTTTTAAATTATGTTATCCATTTTGATGTTAGAACGTGATGTAATATGCTTGACTTAATGCTACTTTAACTATTATTTTATGATAAATCCATTTGATATTGAGGTTCCGGTAGCTAAAATATGGGGTTATTTAAGTATCTGTATCTGTATCTTTTGCGTTCTAAAGGACAGCATCCCTTAATAAATCAATAGCAGAGCAGCATTGTGTGAAACAGACGCATTAAATGATCTATTAATGTATCTTTTATCATATCATGAAGAAAAAATGTTTTCCCTAAATCAATTTATCATTTCCGTGTGCTTTTTCTGTGAACAAAACTGCAGGGTTGTAATGTTTTTAGGGGTATTGTTACAGGATGCATGAGGTAAATGCTACATACTTAATGATTTGTAGGGGCCAAGACAATTAATTAACCCATTGATTTTGTAAACACAATTAGTGTATATGTATTTAGTGCATTAATGACATTTTGACTTTCACAAGCTGTGACTAGTATAAGTTTATATATTACCCCTACCAATTTACACACGTTCAAATGAGTTTTAGAATATATTATTTTCTTTTTGAAAACTAATTTTTACATAATATAATAATAATGTTTTTACAACATTTTCTTAAATTATATTTGGACATTTGATGCTTTCAAACAGCCACATGTTGACCATTTGTATGTGTTCTAGCCCTGTTATTGTTAGCCTAATCTACTAGACAAACACCTTGACTACTTATCATACTGCCTTGTGGTGAACAATAGAATAGCTCAGTCTTAATCTCCCACAAAGTGACACGGACTAATGAAGGCCTATGGAGTAACATACTTTGTAAGATGAACAGAACGTCATTAGCACTGCCATAAAGAATCAGCTCAATGTAATGTTTGAGCCAAGAAAAAGTCACCCAAATTATAACTTGACTGCCTACAATGGTAGCCTCCAGGTCTGTAGGAAGCCTATTGGAACAACATGAAATAATGATTTTTGTCAATGCCGATTTACATTGCTGTATAGAGCATTTTTTAATGTTTGAAATAAATATTGGATAATCAATTTCAATTATTATCATTATTATGATTTTTCTACAAACAAAACACTGCATAGGACACAACATTTATTCATCAAATCATAGAAAATAACATCGGCACCCTTTTCCTTTGCATGGTTTGTCGGATCCTACGATCATTCTTGTCGATTATGTCTTGGGGGCTTGCCATCTGATGCTATCTTATATTATGCCTATGGATTGAGATGGCTCATTGCATAAACTAATGTTTGTTTGCAGCTGGTGTTCATCAGCAAGGAAATAAACTGGTCATACTGATATCAACATAAAATAAATTCTTGTGGGCTGATAATGGAATGACTTCGATGATGTACAATTATTTTGTCGTGTAGCTTCATGGCTCATAAGGTTCTACCTGCAACTGGACTTCAAGTCGCATGAGTCCTAGTTGCATACCTCATAACCATCCCATTTTCTGTGGGATGGTTATGATTTTTGGACACTCTCTAACTTTCCTGCCAAGCTGGCCCATTCGTCCCACCAAGCTGTACAATCGATTGCAGTATAGACCTTAATGACAGCTCATGGCCTCCTTGCAGCACACTGTAGCTGGGCACTAGGATATGACATTATATCCTGACATTCTGCCTCAATGCAACATGAGGAACTAAGAAAAATCCATTACCCCCATAAATTCTGAGCCAATTAATAAGGTAACAAAAACAAAGCAAAACAATTGAGAGTTTCAGCATGTGTGCACTAAATATTTGTGGCATCAATATAATCAGAATAACTGGATTCGGACTGATATATAGTTTTAACAGCCACCTTTGTGTTCTAAATGTAATTTATTATATATTATATATATATTATATTAGACGACAATGTAATAAGGTCTTTTTGGGGGATCATGGACATAAAATGGTGCGTAAGCGACATTTAAAATTTAAGATATGAGCTTGGAGAGTACTAGTAATGCTCATGTTTTTAAATGAATATTATGGTTAGGGATAGATCCGAGACCACCATTAAGTAGCTTGACAATACTCCTGGGGACTAGTTGGAGTTAATCAGTAATTTTTCACAGGCGACATCTAATCTATGAGTATAAATTACTTTGCAGTCTTATTATTCCTTAATTGAAGTGCACCAATGTGAAATTGCCATAGATGTAGCTGAAATGATTCTAGCCTCAATTAACTTGTGTGGAATTGAAGTTTTTTTTTTTCCCTTTTTCCTGTGAATGAACACTGTTGCTTAACAACCTCTATTTGTTTAAATGGTTGCTATGAAATTAGTGAGGACTGTAGGTGTTTAATATAATGTTGAGCAGAAAATGCATAGTCCACATTTTGCACAACCTTCTGTAATGAGGATTTTCTCGTCATCTGGAATAGTGGAGCGATTGATCTATTTTATCTTACTAGAGGTAAACCAACACAGACAGCTACTGCGAATCTCTGCTGAAAGTAATAATTTGCTTGCCTGTGAACAGTCTTCAATTGCTTGTGAAATTATTTTTAAAGTCTACTAATTACATGGTAAACTGTCTGTAAAACTATGCCTTCTAATATAGCGTCTGCGATTTTTTAACTAATGGAGTGTAGTATTTTATACTGAACAAAGTGACCTCTTTTGATTTAACCATGGACACAGCAGAAACTCTATATAAGAAATTAGGATTAATTATTTTTAGCACTTAGATTTCAAAATCAGACCATATATTCTGGCACTGATTTAATATTCTGTTTTTGAAATTCTGCTGCACAGCCTGGAAACATGAATAAATCACATTCACACATACCTCCCATATGTCTCCGTTTTGCAAGCAGATCCTTTTTTGAAGGAGTTAACAATGTTTAGTGGCAATGAATGTAACAGTATTCCCCAACTGTAATGGTAGAACGTTTCTGCACATGCATGTCCACAAAAATGGAGACCTCTTAGCTTTTATATGCATTAAAGTGCATATGATGGTTGGAGTGTGCCTTTAGATAGATACCATTATGCCAAAGAACCTTGGTAAAGAACTGCTGTCTAGCAACACCCACTTAAGTGGCAAAATATGCATATATTTGTACAAAAATTCACATATTATTTTACAAACCCACTTACGGTTGCCACCTTTTTCTGAGCTGATTCATGGTCACTCTATAAGATGGAAGAGACAAGATAGACAATGTTACAAGGAATGAAAAGAATAATCAGATAGAAACAAGAGGAGAGAAAAAAGACAAATCATAGGACTGAGAAAAGAAAGCATGAAAATCGACACAACAGAAAGAATAGAGAAAGGGGAAAATGAGAGAAGAGAAAAGGGAGAGGGGAGAGAAGAGAGGAAGGAGGGAAGAGAAGAAAAAAGAGAGGAAATAGTAGCAAAAGTGGAGGAAAAAACAGCTAAAGGAACAGAAGAGAGGAGAGTGCAAGAGAGAACTCATCCAGACAGTGTAAGTCACCATCTTCTTACCACAAAATTTGCACAGAACCAAAGATCATCTTCATAATCTACAAATGCCCAGCACATTTACACCTCAGTAAGGTAGCTTTATTTATTTCTGTACGTCTGCACAAGCATTCATGACACGTCAACTCTCTCCCCTGCCCACGCTTAAAAAAAAATCAATGTGTGTTCTGTGCACATTTCAGTGCTGTGCTAACTTGTCCAAAGGCTGCCCAGTGCCCCTTGCAGGACAAATACGGGGCCCAGGACACAGCCTACCCAATCCCAGTTGGCGCTGTTAATCCCTCAAGTGTTCCATGCTAAAAAAGAGCCCACCAATATTAAAGAGTTTTAGGTCATCCCATGGACCCCATGTTACAGGTCCCTAACCTTTAGGTCATCCCATGGACCCCATGTTACAGGTCCCTAACCTTTAGGTCATCCCATGGACCCCATGTTACAGGTCCCTAACCTTTAGGTCATCCCATGGACCCCATGTTACCGGTCCCTAACTTAACCCCTTAAGGACAATGGGCGGTCCCTAAACCCATTGAAAACAATGCATTTTGAGCCCGTACATGTATGGGCTTTGTCATTAAGGGGTTAAAAGCAATACAGTGGTATTCAAGGTTAAGGGCACCATGGTCCCTGCGGAGGTTGGGCCCCATACAAATGTAATGTCTGCTCTGTTATGACCTGCCAAAAGGTCATATTTCAAAACATGGTAACTATGCTAATTTAAATGACTTTCTTTGAAATCATCTGGCAGCTTTTTGTCTTCTGAGTTGTTTTTTCCCCCATCATATATGGAGGAAAGGAGGTGTTTTGCTCATAAGCCTTACAACAACTTGATATAATAAATAGGCATTTAGCATCTGCATTGTCAATGTACAGCTCATCCATTTGGAAGTTAAATAGATAATCCACTATGAATTAGAATACAATGCAATTTGCCCCTGTAGCTGTCGATACCATTAATCACTTGTATTAAAAGATTAGTACACTGTGAATGTCAAGAGAATTTTATTATTAGACTGTTACGGGATTCTTGAGAGATAGAAAAAACACTTTTTTTGTTTTACTATTTAAACATTAATAAGCAAATGATCTCACTTTAATCAGAGATTAATTTTGTCCATAGGGCTGGTTTGAATCTAGGAAATAGGAATACTTATTGCTCTAAAAAATAATCCAGTTCATAGCATGCCTATAATGCAAATGTACGTAACACTTTTAAGACAAACAGCCTGTCTGTACCATAGTTGCCCCAAACAGCTGGCCTGTGCCATTATTGCCTTCAAACAGCTTGTCTACGTAATCATTGTCCATTGCAACAGACAATCTGGCACACATATGTAAAAACACTTATAGAAATTTAAACATGCTTACACACATACACATACTTACACATCCACTTACAAATACTTACTAACACACATGCACACACTTATTCTAACATACACACTCCATCTTACTCCACTTTTATATACACATTAATGCTCACACACAAACACAACACTTACACGTTAACACACACATTTACACATAAGCACTAATACTAACACGCACTCCATCTCATTACACTTACACATCTATGCTAACACGCACCAATTAAATATTCATGCCCGTACATACAAATGCTTTCATATACAGATACGTACAGATTCATGCTCACACATGCTTTTACATAGATTCATGCTCACATACATTTATACATAGACATTTATGCTCACATACACTTATACATACATATTGATGCTCACGTACATACAAACATAATATACCCCTGTAGTTACGCCACTGGCTCTGACACTCACACAACTAACTCACAGGTTTCACAGACCTATACTCATGACAATTATATATATATATATATATATATATATATATATATATATATAAAGCACTTTCAAATAAATATATACATTATACATTATACATTATAACTGTCTCCAGTCAACTGAGTGTGTTACATACTATATATTTTTTTGTTTATATATATATATATATATATATATATATATATATATATATATATATATGTTGTTAAATGTTGTTAATGTGATATGTTTAATTTTATTAAAGGCAAACATAAATGTCTAACGGTAAGAGCGAATGCTGTAACATACATTCTATTAGATATTGGGTTGCCAGATTTACTGTCAGTTACTCATAGTGAACGCTGTGCTGATTGCTTTATTTCTGACCGCAGGACACAACCTGCTTGTGAGTGAGAATTAATACGGAATGGTTTGTCTTTACGATGATCTGTCTTTACGACCATAAAATGACAAGTATGCCTAATGAGTTCTTTTTGCTTTTTTTTTCCACAAGGACAGTGATTAATTGTTGATCTTTGTTATGCTTGAAAGATCAGAGCTCAGATAAAATTACTAGCAGCTGCTAACCCTGTTTATCAAATAAATAAAATCATTATGGTTAAAAATGATACCTTTATACAAGTATCACACTATAAGTTTGCATTAATTTTTCTATATTAATCATAGAACATGGGGCCTTTTCACCTTTGTGATAGTAGTCACTTAAAACTAAAGCCTTCAGCACCATCATCTTCAGACATTGATATATACTGTACAACCACGTGAGTGTATACTTTCTCACCCCAATGCCCAAATATGCAGTATGTGCTTTAGATAAATACACGAAAGGTAAGTATATTGTCCTTTAACTAATACACTTCCAATTGGAGGTATTTGGGCACAAACTAGCCATCTGCCATTCGTGGCAAGTGCCTATGGCACCTCTCATTATTGCCACAAGTGTGATTCTATCATTTAATATGCGGCAACATGTATTGGACAAGTGACAACATGCATTAATAGGCCGTTATTAGTCACGGGCCATAAAGTGCCACAGGAAAATTTGAATTCAATCTCCTTTCCTTGAGACTTTTACTTTTATTGGATTGCCATAGATTGAAGAACATGCCCTGTGTAGTAATATGTCCTTAGTATTCTATGCATACCTGGGCAAAAATAAACTTGCCTAACAATTTATCACTGGTGTGATATTTAATTGCATTTTTTTTTTAATTATATGTTGCGGTGTTTATATTACATAGCATGTTCCATAATTATTTTTATGTTCAAAACACATTTTCTAAAGCTGACTTTGAACACATTTTATCTTGTACAAACTGAATTAATGTATTTTTACACATTATATTTGTTTAATATTAATTTTGGTTTGCAAACTCCACAATGTATTATTAACCCAGTAACATCCCTATGGATGTACTAATTTGTCTACAAACAAGTGTAAAGATAACACCTTGAATGTGTTAATACATCCAGACCTTTTTGGAGCAGCAGGTAGATATCTTTGCAGGCTGACAGTTCCGGTGTAATGGCGCTCAGTGTGAGTGCTGGTACACATTCACTGTTTGAATACCCACTCTTGGAATTTGGCATTCCCCTCCTGCGCGTGTCACTGCTGATAGCTGCAGGAAGGTCTAAGGAGAAAGCCAGGTGGGTCTATCCATACCCTGTTGGGATCTCTGATAAACTACCTACTGGCTGATCGGACACAGTGCGATCAGTACAGAGAAGATCAGAGGGAGAAACAACAATAATACAAAAATGAAAATAACATTTAGAACAATAATTATGTCATGATTTGGTAGAAGACTACCCTTGTCCTCAAAGTATATATGCATAGTAAAATTTTGTGAAAGATATCTCACTGTCGTACCTCACAAGTGATCTGATTTACATTACACAGTACCAATGTTTGGGCTGCACTCTTCTGAGCCACAGGGACTGGTATACATAGGCAGGCTGTATTAGCAGGACAGGATGGAGATTCATTGAAAATTCAGAAACTGTGGGAAGAGGGGGTGGATGCTAGGGTAGGGGGAATGTCCGGCTTTGTGTGTCTGGAATGATGGGAGGTATATAAGTGGATGGTCATTTATAATGCACAGTGATTATGAGGATTTGAACATTAGGCCTCTTTTATGAATATAACCCATAGTGCTAAATGCGCGGTTTGGGTGGCAGAAGGCATTAAGCAGATTTGGCTGCCATAACATTTTAATTCTTTCTCTCAGTGGGTCAACATGAACGAACAGTCAGATCCGGTTTGTTCCAAATGTTGAATGAGGCCTTTTAAGGTCTCTTTTCCCCTAAGTACCCTGATGCCATCAAGCACTAAATCATAATTACTGCCAATGATCATTCTATATATCTTCTGGGAGCTTTATAATTATAGTGGTGTTGTGATTTCACACCGTCCAATATTGTTAAGAGAATTCTACAAAGACATGTTATAAACCTTTTTCCTAAGGACCTCTGTCATAATTTTTACTTGCTCTTTTTAATCTCATTACTGCTTTCTGCGATGACATTTCTTCTGATATTATTTTTGTATTGATATGTATGCCCATCTTTTCATAGACTGGGTAACTCTGCGTTTCTTCATACTCAAAAATTATTATTGAATTACATTTCTTTACTACTTTAGTTGTGTGTGTTAAATGAGATTGATAGTAGGGACAACCTTAGGTTGACTGTGCATGATCGGGTGTGATACACCCTGATAAGAAAACAAGTTCAATGACACACTGAGGAAATGTATTTAGTCATGTTTTATAGAGCCTTAAAGTGTTTAACTATTTTATAAAAATAAAACAGATAATTTACATAATGTTGATTTAGTTTAATTTTCCTTGTATTATCTTTTAGGTTTTCTGAGCACCGGCGATCAAGCTGCAAAGGGAAACTATGGCCTCCTTGACCTTATTCAAGCCTTACGTTGGACTAGTGAAAATATTGGTTTCTTTGGTGGCGACCCCTTAAGAATAACGGTTTTTGGATCTGGTGCTGGTGCATCTTGTGTCAATCTTTTAACTTTATCCCATTATTCAGAAGGTAACCGTTGGAGCAATTCAACCAAAGGTATTGTGCAGGTTGCAAATTTTGTCAATTTTGATGTCTGCATGCCAACACCATATTTTACTCTTTGCCGTTTTGTCTTAATTCATACATTTATGTGAAACATTTTATTTTAACATCTATTTGCATTCATAACATTTTGGGGATTAATGTGCTCATGTGTATTGTTGAAATCAAGTGCTTTCTGTCATCTCTTCAAAGCCAGTTTAGTTTCTTACCAAAAATATTGTAGCAAAATACAATTTTATTTTAATGGTTGATGGTTGGAAACATTATCTAGGTTAAAAGAGGAGTTTTAAAGATAAGAAATAGTCACTGAAAATTCATGAGTTGAATTTATTACTTTCTGTAAGAAAGAAAGAGCTTTAAATATTGTTCATGCATGATTCTGAATTGTCAAAGCTTTACGCTCAAACATATATTTTATTCCAACTTCAGTTATTCCTCCCTTTGTCCTCTTAGTTATCAGCCATTGTGCAAATGAACTGAAATAATATTTTAAAAGATTTATAATGTAGGGGAGGACTATTTGATTGTTATGGATACAAGTTCCATTCCGTGTGCAACATTTCTGTTTTAACGCAGGCTGCCAATGTAATATAAAACTGCTTTTCTATAGATTGCTGTCTACATCACAAGGTGTGTGGAAAATATTTCACTGATAATTCTTTTTAATTTGGTGTCAATAACAATGAATGTTTCCTGAATCTTTTTACAACTTTGATGCAGACAAACAATGAAAAGTCTCTGTGGCTCTGAAATATTCTTAGTGTGTCCATATGAAGAGATCCGGAACATAAAGATGTATTTTAACAACTAGTCTTTAATAGTCTTTTCAAAGAGTGATACAATATTCACTAAATGGGCAGAAGTATTTGGACACCTGACCATTGGACCAACAAGGATGATATCACATTCTAAATACATAGACATTAATATGTAGTTGGTGCCCCCTTTGCAGCTATAACAACTTCCACTCTTCTGGAAGGGCTTTGCACAAGATTTTGGAGGGTTTCTGTGGAATTTTTTGCCCATTCATCCAGTAGATCATTTGTGAGGTCAGGCACTGATGTTGAACGAGAAGGCCTGGCTCGCAATCTCCATTCTATTTCACCCCAAAGGCTGAGGTCAGGGTTGTAACCAGGCAGCTACTGCTAAGATCTGTAAAGGATTTGATCCACCATTCCATGTAGTTACCTATTCGGCAATTATAGCTAGTTTACAGCCCATAAGAAGCTAACCCTGTTGATTAACAAGTTTAACGCGCAAGGCATTTTTAAGCTTTTCATTCTTTCAGGTGCTATTAAAATATTTAATGCATTGAAGTAAATCCCGTAATTTCCCTGCACACTTTAGTCTCCAGTAGCCTAGAGTACCCGCACACCATTTATTTCCTCTCTCCTACCTCAAGCAAAAGAAAACAAAATGTATCCATGTGCCTAGAATTAATTAAGGATCCAGTTAGTCACGATAAAAAACAGCATGGATACAGCAAATATATGAAGAATATTGTGTTTGCATGTGTCTTTGTGTTTCTACACGAACAATATTAGCACTTGGTTGCCGAGACTAGTTTTCCACCCCTCTATTTGCCTTCATTCATTATACCTGTGTGTCTGCGTTCCTGCCATGTATGCCTGTTTCTTGGCAGCAAGCAAAGGACACAGGAAATGAGTTTGTATTTAGTTTTACTCTTGCAGTCAATGTGAAATGTTGGCTTCTGTGGCGCCAGAATATGGGCAGCTGCTCAAGTGTGCACGGCAGCTGCAGGAGATTTGGAAGAAGCCGAGAAAAAAACAGCCTAGATGAAATGATGTTACTTATCTCAAACCATGACTTCCATAATTCCTCCTTTTTTCCATCTTTTTTATAATGAACCTTTAGAAAATCTGGTTTGCTCTTGATACGTTAACCTTCAAACCTCAAAGCCTTATACATTAGACATTTATCTCAAATCTCACTTCTGTCACAGGTGCTTGACATTTTTTTTTGGGAGGCATAGTGATAAAATAAAAGGAAGTCATGGTTACCTCCAAGGTCTCTAGAAAATGCAATCATCATGTTCAGTTATTAAAAGTAACGCGTCGAAGAAAGTTATATATTTCATACATTGGTAAGGTATTTGACTGCCGGCATCCCCTCAAATTTACTTTTGGAGTACAATAAGCAAAGCAGATATATTAAGGAAAGCCCATTAGAAGGAAGGACAACTGCAAAAGATAGTGATTTTGTTTGTTATAAACAATAGGGAATATCTGTTTCTCATGTGTCTGATTTATCTAATCTTATGGAGATTTCCCGCAGATTCCAGCACAAGGGGAAAGTAAGTTTAAAAAAAACATGTGTTTCTTCCAGATTTTTTAAGGTGTGATTATTAAAGGCCCTAAATAAAAATATTTATGGTACATTTATTTTTAATAAAACTATTAAATTATACAAGTATATCCATATTAAAAATATGAATATTCGTAACTAATGAACACAGTTTTAATGACTGGCTTTAAAGGAAAACATATATTATGTAAGTTTATGAAGCCCCCTAGAAGCTAGGGAGATCGCATGCAGCTGCCTCATCTGCTTGACAGAATGTGGTAAATAGACTTATTTGTGAACATTCACTGTTGGTGCCTATTCTGCTTGGTGTATTCAAGGCCACAATTCTTAAGGCAATCAGGAGGCCCATGCAATTGGTTTCTAAGGAGTGATTTTGCTGATTGTTCCAAATTGTTTCAGGATTGCACCTTGTTTAGAAAATTTCAAAATAGCATCAAGTAACAACAGACAAAAATAAAACATACTTGAAACAGGTATTATACACATTTAAATGGTATTTCTCATATTTAAACAGCACATGCCTGTTTTGTTTGATACATTTCTTTATTTCAGATGACTTTGGGGCTGAGTATCACATAGAATTAGTCAGCCTGTGCTTGATATGCACACTAACACAATAAGTTGGCAAAACTACTACTAAAATATAATATTCAATACCCCAGGATACCCTGGCTCCAATTTTGCTTTATAGTTGGTTACAAATATTTATGTTGCTACACTAATAATATGTAACGCTTAGTGTGAGTGAGACCATGTTATAACGTATTGTCATTGGACCATTTACTATGCTCTCAGACTTTGTCTATTTTTGTAGCTGTCTATAATTTTTATTGTGTCGTTAGTTGTCCCCAAAAATAGTATCAGGTATACTCATGATCCCTTAATGTGACGAGCCCTTGATCAACAAAAGATTCTCAGTGAGTATGATTTCCAAAGGGTATGTTTTCTGATGTTCACTCGAGATTCACTGGAAACCACGTCAATCTAATGCATTTTAGTTTGTTACCATGCCGAAATATTTCTTCTTTGTGTCTTTACTTACTGTTTGTAAGAAAAATCCCATTTCCAGTGTATTTGACAAAAATACAAACACTGAATTTAGGATAAAATAGATGCATGTTACATGTTACTGTGTTTAGCTGAAGGATCTAAATTACATTCCTATTGTTAGGTAGTTAGATGTGTATTCATTTCTTCAGTTAGGTTCAGACCTAAACTGTCAGCAAGCTTGTCAGCTCATGTTGTCTTCTGAATTGTCTACAATACTCAAAAGCATATTTGAATATGCAGTAGTGACAAAATCATAACATATGAGTGGGTCCCTCATAAGCCCACCATTCTTGACTGGAAGTTTGTATTAATGTGTCATAAGGCTGGAGTGATACCTCATGGGCAGGTTACTCAGCTCCTGTTGTATCTGCCCCATATTTAAACTGTACAGCGTTCATCACCTTCCAGAAGAACTAGCTATTTGCATAATGCGTGTGGTATGTATCTCTGGTTTGTGCTGTCTGCAAAATTGTTGTCCTGGTACAGGTGAAATATTTTTTTTACTCCATATAACAATGATTAATAACATTCCTAGATATTGCATGGTGTATCTAGGTTGCTTGAATCACAAGTGAAGGTTTGTCTTGGTAAATGATTCACATGAATAGGATTGAAGTGCTGTTTGAATACTTTTGTCGCTCCAGAAAAAGTATGTACTAAAGATGAAAAATTTCAAAAAAAACCTAGACAGCAGGGAAAATGCCTACTCTACATATCTACATGCAATGCTAACACATTAAATTCTTAAAGTGATTTTTTATATATATTTAAACAAGGTTAACACAATTAAAATCATATATACTAAAGCTTAAAACATACTTTTATCACCATAACAACCAATAGTATAATCCAGTCAGCATCAACATTGTATACATACCCTCAACATTTCCAGTGTCCAAATGTTGGTGGTATGATAAGAGGCAGGGGGCAAAATGGAGTGCCATAAGGAACATGGGTGCTGCAATAAAGATCTGTATGGCAACAGCACACTTATATTGGTTTTACAGCTTTCTGGGCTGGTCAGGAGAGATCAGAGGATCCCCTAGCCCGTACATGATTACCACTTCCTACAAAAGAGGCACAATGGGACACTGGGAAGTTATTCCTGAAAGGCAGGTGCTAGAGACCCCCCCATTTAGCTACCGACTCAGTTAACATGCAAATGACTAAACCATACAAAATCTGTGAATGTGTTTTAGATTCAGGAATAAAACATTCTATATGAAACATGGTCCATTGCCAAAAGGAATAGCTTGATTCACAAAAAAAGCTCTTCAGTAATGTTTACTGAAAAATAAGGTCATATATACTTTTATTGTTAGTAACAACTCAGTTTGTCCTTTTGTTCCGACCAATATCCTTTCAACGTGATAAATTCATTTAATTTAACAGCAATATAGCCTGCTGCTAATTTATGTACTATAATAAAACACAGCTGAACACTTTCTGTATGTTTACATAGCTATAGAACCATACTGCTAATTATTCATTGCCCAAACAGGAGACTTTAATTCATATTCAGTGTTTTCATTTTGTGTGGATTCAAAATTAAGGTAGCTTTGAGGTTTACTATTTGTTTTTTTTTCACAGGTCTTTTTCAAAGAGCAATTGCACAAAGTGGAACTGCCCTCTCCAGTTGGGCAGTTAGCTTTCAACCTGCCAAATATGCCCGGATATTAGCTACAAAGGTAGGATGCAACATGTCAGACACGGTAGAACTGGTAGAATGTCTGCAGAAAAAGCCTTACAAAGAACTTGTGGATCAAGATATACAACCGGCTCGGTATCACATTGCTTTTGGTCCAGTTATCGATGGTGATGTCATTCCTGATGATCCACAGATATTGATGGAACAAGGGGAGTTCCTGAACTATGATATTATGTTAGGCGTAAATCAAGGAGAAGGACTTAAATTTGTGGAGAGCATCGTGGACCATGAAGATGGCATATCTGCGAGTGACTTTGACTTTGCTGTTTCAAACTTTGTGGATAATTTGTATGGATACACAGAAGGAAAAGATATCATGAGGGAAACAATAAAATTTATGTATACTGATTGGGCAGATCGTCATAATCCTGAAACAAGAAGAAAAACCTTGTTGGCTTTGTTCACTGACCACCAGTGGGTTGCTCCAGCAGTGGCAACTGCAGATCTGCACTCAAACTTTGGTTCTCCAACTTACTTTTATGCCTTTTATCATCATTGCCAAACAGATCAAGTGCCTGCATGGGCAGATGCGTCCCATGGGGATGAAGTTCCTTATGTCTTTGGGATTCCTATGATTGGTCCCACTGAGCTATTTCCTTGTAACTTCTCCAAAAATGATGTAATGCTAAGTGCCGTTGTGATGACATATTGGACCAACTTTGCTAAGACAGGGTAAGTTGTAGTATTCAATTTAAAACAGGTCAACCATTTAAAATGTCAAAAATTGCAACAATAATTAAATTCCCCCCGAAATAAAATTGAGTCCAGCCCAAAGTTTTTGTGCATTTAATAACCCTGTGTTAATGTATTAAGCCTTTTTATTCCTATTATAGACATATATTAGGTTAAGATTGAAGGGCCTCATTTATTTCAATATATAGAACAAGGGGCCAACGTGCATGTATTAATGCTATTCTACATAATTATTACAGTTCAAGAGATTCAAGGCTTGTTGGTTAAAAACATATGTTGCAATGTCCTAGTCATACAAATAAACATATTACCAGTGGATATTTCAGCTTCCAGTAAAACTGCCAATTTAGCAGGGGCTGATGATCTAGAGATGCAATGTGAAGAGTAAAATCTGGTACTTTTTATCTACTTTGTCATAACTTTGTGGTGCACCAGTCAATCTCGCATGGCAAGAAAGCATTTTCTAAAGCAGTTAAGTCACCTATATACAGTATTGTGCTAGTCATTCAGCATGGCATGTATACATTAATTACTATAAATTACGTATATGTTTAAGGTTAATATATGTAGATTGTCAGCATGCATGTGATTACGAGATATATAATGGACACTCAAACTTGACTGATCAAAAAAACTTCAGGTACGTAAATCTTTTACTATACTTGATACTTGAAGCAACCCCCCCTTTTTTTGTGGAAATAAATCTATAGACTATGCAGATGAAAATCTGTCCTTAATATGATTAGTAGGTATCTCAGAATTAAAATGATTAACAAATTCTCAAAATTCTCAGGAAAGACTAAGTGATCTCCATGTGTATAGCTTGGGGGGGGGAGATAGAGGGGAGATGTAATTGAAATGACTCAACTCCATATGTTTTTTTTTTTTTACACTAAGGAGTACCGTGTTTTTAGCACTTTTGCTGTCTTGTTTTCAAGCATAATTTGTCTTCCATTCAGTTTAACTTCATAAACATACATGGGAACTTCTTCACTCCGGCTACCTGGAGCATTCCCTTACGGGACACGGCCAGGACTCCCCACTGACATCGGTGGGCGTTCCCGCTGATGTCAGCGGGAAACACCCCAATTTAAAGGCCAAATGAGCAGGCGAGCAGCCGGGTAAAGACCCCGACTCGGAGGATTCGGGTATTGACCCGGAGAACCCGAGAAGCGGTGCTTCACCCGGAGAGTTCCCAGGTATGTCCATAAATGACAATTTGTTTTTTTCAAAACATGTAATTTTTTTATAGAATATAAGCCATCATTTGGTACAAAAAATATAATAAAGGGAACATTTTAGAAAAAAAACTAAAACAATTTTATATTGCTTAACTGGTTTGAAGGATAATTATTATCAGAAAAGACTAAGAGATCTTATTGCATATAGCTTAAAGAAAAGAGGAGAGAGGGCAGTGGTGATAGAAGCAATTAACTACTTTAAGGCATTTAGCCAAGTACAGGAGGCTTGTTTTTGAGAGGAGGAATGTTAGAACAAATCTGTGTTGCACCTCTATGGTAATTGCAAATCAATGTATGAATTCTGTTAAAAAATGAAATTTGCAAAACAACACCTAGTTGCATTGTACATTATTTTCATGGTAGAAAAAATCTGTTGGATATTAAACATCTTTGTTATAGAAAACATGGTGTAGGCCTATTGTAATTGCATTGTAAAATGTCTTTAATAATTGACATTGCTTCAAAACAAATAAAGATTGGAAAATAATAATATTTAATCAACAATAATGAACAATATTTACGGAATCAAATTTGCTTACCACCTTAAGATGCCATCAGTAAGTGGTGGTAGGGGATGTACAGAGAAAACAGACAGCATGGGTAAGGGGCTGCCAGGAAAGTCCAAGTCAAGGAAGAGCTCCAGAACTGCAATCTGTCACCAATCGCTGCATTGTGTGTGAGAGGCTGTGAAATCAATGTTACACGCATGTATTAGAAACACAGCTTGTATATAAATTTCATACCAACACTTGAGGTGGTTAGCAAATTTGATTACTTAAATTTAAACTTAACTTAAAATGAGTAACATGAAATATTTTCTTGCAAAACTACTTTCTATAGCTTGTCGTGCTGAGAATCTCATACATTGTTCTGTTGGCTGGTGTTTCTCATGGGAGATATTTGGCACAAGCAGAAAAGATGGACACTTGTAAATGAAGCAGGAAACTCTGTTGTATTGTACATTGTAGCCTTTGTTTGTGCCAGCAGTGAATACTGTAGAGACCTAGAGCAAATAATACAGAGGACATGCAGAAACAGAAATTTGACATCTTTCATGTCTCACTCTACTCTTAGCCTTTAGGGATATATTAGCAATTCTTATTGATGAAAAAACATGTGACCATTTTCAATAACCTCTTCATTGTCATATATAATTTCTTAATTAATCTATTTTCTGAATTTATCACACCCATGTCCTTTCTTCATCAGGATAAGCTGTAGAAAAATAAAATGTTGTGTATTGCATTATTGCTAGACCCTCTTTAAGATTAATATGTAATCAATTATCCATATTATTACAAATATTCACAATTAGCATTTTTTATATACTGTATCCAAACGTGTTCTCAAATAGTTAGGGTGCGATATTGTTTTCATCATACTGACATTTATGATATTTCTGTTTTGAAGAAAGTATGATAACTGGATTAATAGAGTATCAGAAATATTTTCAATAAATGCATAATAAAATAATATGATCGATAAATGTATCACAAAGACGTTCAATAATGATAAGATATTATTTTTCTTCATAGGGATCCAAATCAACCAGTGCCCCAGGATACAAAATTCATCCACACAAAACCAAATCGATTTGAAGAGGTTGCATGGACTAGATATTCTCAAAAGGACCAGCTGTATTTACACATTGGCTTGAAACCTAGGGTTAAAGAGCACTATAGGGCTAATAAAGTGAACCTGTGGTTAGAACTTGTACCCCATCTTCATGTTATCAATGACCTTACCACAACTAAAGGGCCATCCACAGATATAACTTCTAGGCCAACAAGAAAAATCATTGTTCCTGTAACTTCAGCTTTTCCAACTATAAATGAAGATAATTTTAAACAGCAACCAAGTCCATTTTCTTTAGAGAGAGACTATTCAACAGAGCTAAGTGTTACGATAGCAGTCGGGGCATCTTTGCTCTTTCTTAATATTTTGGCTTTTGCGGCTTTATACTATAAAAAAGATAAGAGGAGGCATGACGTGCACAGAAGATGTAGTCCCCAACGCAACACTGCAAATGATATAGCTCATGCGCAGGAAGAAGAAATAATGTCTCTGCAAATGAAGCACACTGACTTGGACCATGAATGTGAATCTATCCATCCTCATGAGGTTGTCCTCAGAAATGCCTGTCCTCCAGACTACACCCTAGCAATGAGAAGATCTCCAGATGACATTCCTCTAATGACCCCTAATACCATAACAATGATTCCTAACACTATACAAGGGATTCAACCCATACACGCCTTCAATACCTTTACTGCGGGACAGAACAACACACTTCCACATCCTCATCCACACCCACATCCGCATTCACATTCTACAACTAGAGTATAGCCAGAGTAGATAAATCACAGACTTTATTTTTTGATGTATTACAGTAGATGACATTAATTGGAATTCCTTGGCTTTTCAACTTGCGGGACTGTTGCTATTTAAATATGGAGGAGTACAATGTGTATAATGCATATACATATATAAAAAAAAGAAACTTTGGAAATTTTAGAAAAAAAATCATTGTAAATATTGAAATGGACAAAAAAAAACAAATATGGCAATTGAAACAATTGTTGCAAATGATAGTTTTTTTCATTCATATTCAAATGTTAATTTTTTAAGATTTATGTTACAAAATTGGCATCAGGCATGATCTACACAAAAAAGAGACACAAAGACTTAAAAAATGTATTTATATGCACAAGGGACTCACTCATGGAATGTCTGATAATTTTCACCAGTATTTTATTTGGAACTGACATATATATATATATATATATATATATATATATATATATATATATATATATATATATATGTATATATATATATACACACACATACATAAATATATATATATAAATATACACACACAAAGAACCAATGCTGTTAAAGCCTTTATGGGTCCCCATTGTATAAACTGCCAATAGAACAAAAAGATTTATGCTCGGGCAGGTATAACATTATCACATAAGTGCTGTCACTAGAAATTGTGGGGTGAAAGAAAATGGATCTGGATATTTTTAGCACGATGTGCATGATTGTATGCTTGGTGGCTATGTTGCTGTTTAAGCCACAATTAAAATTGTTCTCAACCAATTTTTTTTAATAAAATCTTATTACCAATTGGCAAAATTTTAGGTGATTCTAGAGGGGTTAAAATAAATTACAATCATTTTTGCAGTATTTTACTGAGCTAGACATTTAAGTAAATGTATTGTTTTTCTGAAACAATCCCAAAGGACTTTGTGTTTAAAATTTGTATTAGATTTTTTTTTTAAGCTGAAATATTTTATTTTAGAAATGAAAATGGTGATGGGATTGTAATTATTATTTGTATTACTATGATGCAAGTGCTGATAGCAGTAAGTTATGTTATATCCAAAGAATAATTGCATAACCCGATTATGCCATTTAGGTTTTCAAACTTTTTGTTCCCCATGTTGCATGCCCAAATTGTTTAAAAAATGCTAACTCACATAATGTGATTTTTTCTATCAATGTAAATTTATTTTGTACTGATGTTACCTCACAGCAATTTACTATTAAGATACACGCATATGTAGATACAAAGGATACACAATTATGAAATGTGCCAACCGCTGAAAATTGATAAACTCAAGTATTTGTCATCTGTAATTTTATACAAATGTTATATAATCATGGAAGAAAAAAACAAAAAGGAGAAACACATTCATTCCCCTTTTGTTTATTATCAATAAGGGTATTTATCACAGTCTTTTCAAGGTGTTTGTATATGTATCAGGTGTACATTTATATGGAAAGAAATAGAGGTGGACTAATGAGCACATCACTAAGAAATACTTTCTCTCTTATCTGTATATTTCTATTAGACAACAATTTATGTGTTTTTTTTTCTTTTTCTTTTTTTTTACATTTTTCAGAAGATTAGTAATTTTGATAGTTTGTAAGATAATGCATATACATTTCTCTGACAAACTAATTGCAGTAACAGAAACCTTTCCTTTCAGTTACTCTTTTTCAAGAATGGAAGCTTATTACACACATAAATTGTATATTCATGGAAATTACTTTGTACTTTTTGACTAGAGTACTGGTCACTGAGTGAAATAAAGATAATCTCGAGAAACAAATTTATTCCAATGCTTAAAGAAATGATTTTGCTCATTAAAGAGCTGATGTGTTGACTACTGTTTTGTAATTTTCATTTCCTCTCTTAAAAATAAACAATGGTACCCCCTTTATTAGAAAACAATGTTTTCACCAATGATTGTTGATCAATTGTCATCTGCGTTTAGAAAATGGTTGACTAGGAAATGGAAATGTTAAAATACGACATGAAATTCTGAAATTGAGATCATTATTTCATCATTCACAAAGAAACCATGTAAAAAAATCAAATACATCTTTCTTTTTATGCCAACTAAGGTTATCAATTAGATTGGTACATTATAACGTACACAATTTTACACAACGCTTTTGGTGGAACTCAGTGTAAACTAGTAATAATGCTTGGTATGGTCCTAAAATATCTACAAAAGGGCAATGATACAGGTCTATTATTAAAAGTTTAAAAATAATTTGAAGAATTTGTATGATTTCTAATGAAACTATTCTCCTAAGGAAGCAGTGATGACATCAATAAACTACACCAATGTAATTATGTGTTATGCAGGGCCAGCCCGGCCCATATAGACACTTGATATGATTAGCTCATCATAATGGTTCACATGCCCTATATATTTCTCTACCATTTCTGTACCATAGGGTTTGGCTATACATTGATTTTATTTATTATACAATGGAACAAGGGTACATTAAGTTATAAATGATTTACCCCACTTATATTAGGAACCCAAAAAGCCAGCAACTGTAAGGTAGTGGATTTTCCATAAAATACAGTCGACGTTGAACCAATTTGCAGGTACATGGCTGGTCCTAGTAAGTGAAATGTTTTATAGTACCTATTTCATTTTATTTCCTATAGTTAGCATTGTTCTTGTTAGAAATTAAAGGATGCTCTACCCAACTTGCCTTCTGGGTGTATATGTATTGGATACTAGTTGGTTGTAGAAAGTTCAGGGTAGATTTGATGCAATATGCTTCAGATTAAGGAAAAAATATGTATCATTCGCTGAGTGTCACAAGATAACACATTGAGATTGTGCTCTTGAGTGATCCTCTCCTACAGTGAGATC
Source organism: Spea bombifrons (assembly GCF_027358695.1). Taxonomy (NCBI): domain Eukaryota; kingdom Metazoa; phylum Chordata; class Amphibia; order Anura; family Pelobatidae; genus Spea; species Spea bombifrons. The sequence goes on along the minus strand of NC_071089.1, from coordinate 88,626,953 downwards.
TGTCTTTAATGAGCTTCCTTTGGAACACCTGTAGCTTGATATGTACATCACATTTCAAACTTGTTTCTGTTCCCAAGACAACAGGCTTATTCTCAGCACAATTCTTTATATTTGTTGAGTAACAGATTTACATTTTTTTTATCTGTGTATATTGTTATAACATTTGCATCATGATCAAATTAATAATACATATTTATATGTGCACTTGTCATACCCTACCTAACTATACATACTGCAATATAATAATGACTGTGTTTTGATCATTACATTAATGTAATATAATTTTTATATTTAATAGTTTGCTGTTTATTATTTATTATTAAAACCTTCCTTTTTGTCTAGGTTGTGAATTGCTAAAGTTACATGGTGGGGATGTTGATGGTGCCATAAAGATGACACTATAAATAATCACATGCATTGTACTCTAAGATATAATTAAAATTCTCACGATTCTTTGCCATACTAGCACAATGCTATCTATTAATGGAAACGCGGATAACACCTTGTGTATACTAAATTTTTTTTTACAATAATTAGACCATAAGGTCTATGGGGTAGAGCCTTCCTTTCCTAATGTTTATAACAATTGTACCTTGGTCAAAATGTGTGACTACTTTATTATACTAGAAAGCATTAAGTATATTTGTTATTGCTAATTGTTATTTGTTATATTTTATAGTATTTGTTATATAAATACTATAACATACAAATAACTTGTGAATAACTTGTTAACACAAATAGCTAATCAGCAGACAGCAACTCAAGGCATTTAAGCTTGTAGACATGGTCAAGACAACTTGCTGAAGTTCAAACCGAGCATCAGAATAGGGAAGAAAGGGGATTTAAGTGATGCTGAACGTTGCTTGGTTGTTGATGCCAGACGTATCTACTGGGATTTTTTTAATACACAACCAGCTCTATGGTTTACAGAGAATGGTCCGGAAAAAAAAAGAGAAAATATCCAGCGAGTGGAAGTTGTGTGGATGAAAATGCCTTGTTGACGTCAGAGGAGAATGGGAAGATTGTTTTGAGATGACAGAAAGACAACAGTAACTTAAATAACCACTTGTTACAACCAATGTATGCAGAATACCATCACTGAACGCACAACACGTCGAACCTAGAAGCAGATGGACTACAGAAGCAGAAGACCACACAGAGTGCCACTCCTGTCAGCTATGAATGGGAAACAGAGGCTACAATTCGCACAGGCTCACTAAAATTAGACAATGGAAGATTGGAAGAACATTGCCTGGTCTGATGAGTCTTGATTCCAGCTAAGACATTAAGATGGCAGGGTCAGACTTTGGCATAAACAACATGAAAGCATGGATCCATCCCGCCTTGTATCAACAGATCAGGCTGGTGGTGGTGGTGTAATGGTACATAAATGTACATTTTCTTGGCACACTTTGGGCCCCTTAGTACCAATTGAGCATCTTTTAAACAATACAGCCTGCCTGAGTATTGATGCTGACCATGTCCATCCCTTTATGACCACAGTGTACCCATAATCTGATGGCTACTTCCAGCAGGGTAATGTACCATGTCACAAAGCTCACATCATCTCAAACTGGTTTCTTGAACATGACAATGAGTTCACTGTACTCCAATGGCCTCCACAGTCACCAGATCTCATTTCAATAGAGCACCTGTGAGATGTGGTGGAACGGGAGTTTTGCATCATGGATGTGCAGCCGACAAATCTGCAGTAACTGCATGATGCCATCTGAGGAATGTTTCCAGCACCTTGAAGAATTAATGCCACGAAGAATGAAGGCAAAAGGGGGTTCAACCCGGTACTAGCAAGGTATATATATATAATTTTCTCAGCAGGAGCATCAGCATTTTCTCTAACAATTTATTTTTGCTAAAGTAGGATGCTGAACTGAGGGCCAATTAAAAATGGATCTCATATGGCCCAGCAGACATGTGTCTATTATCTTTACCTTCATTTTTTCTATACTTTTAATAAAACAGAATTTTATATAATGCATAGATATAGCCCATTAAAAGCATAGGGTAGACTGGGCTTTTAATGTTTTTGTATTCTGTGATTGTCCTTTCTAATTCTCTGAATGCTTTTGTTCAAAAGTACCCCATGAAACCACATTTGTTGTGATTTATTGTTTCATGTATCTGATTACAATGGTAATTAAAAACAGCACTTCTCATTGCCAGCATTGGTAGAAATGATGAACTGTGTCAGGCTGCAGGTTACTGCAATTATCTTGTTTACAAATCAGTTCAGGGCAGTGTTGTAGGTTCTGCAATTTGAGATGGTTTTCCTAGATACAACAGTTTAATTTCATTAGTTAATAAGTGTTGTTACACTTTAAATGACACTGTTTTATCCCTTAGATGGCACTTGGATGAGCACAGTTTATTGAACATGTGACTATAACACAATATCTTAATATGTCACAGTTTATCCTACTATATATAAATAGTTTAACAAATGTAAGCTTTAGTGCAAAGACAAAGTAAGTGTATATATATATATATATATATATATATATATATATATATATATATATAGCACAATACATGTCCGCTCTACTTATTTGTTTAATAAAAATATATTATATATATTCAGTCACTATATGTCACCCAAAAGACAAAACTAGTAAGTTAGATAATTTAGATTAATTTAACTTTGCTTTCTGTATTTTTGTACATGTATATATACTGCAGAGGATCACTGTACATTAGTTGTTCAGCAACTTGTGATACATCATTAAAACAAAGGCCCAATATGGCAACCATAACTCCAAATGAAATACTCACACTATTAGAACTGAATTCCCAGTAAGTTAAGTGCCAACATTATTTTTAAATTATAGAAATATAATACAACATTGAATACAGAGAGTACCTGCTTTATATTACTTACAGCTGGATGGATGCCCATCTTAGTGTTCTCCAATACCGAGAATACTGTTTGTTTATTGTGGCTTAAAATCTGTAGATATTTTTTATGGGCTTGTTTACAGAAATATTTGATATACTGTATATGCCTTTGCTCTGCCAAAAATTTAAGTACATTACCTATATACTCCCAACTTGTCAGCGCAGCATTGATACCTTCCATTATGCCTCTTGGTAGCTTAGAGTGAATAATAGAGCTTGATAGTCAGGAGAGAGAGACCCTGGAGATCGAGAAACCCTTACCTTCCTGGGTGAAAACCGTCGATGCCATGACGTAATTTTAAGTAAAACAGACTATGTGGCAGCTGCAGGTTATCAACAAATAATGTTTCCTTTATACTTACCTGTTCCTTATCTCTATCTTATTAGCTCTACCACTATATATATATATTTATATAGAGGAAGAGGTTAAATTAAAGGTCTAGTCCCTTTTATTATAAATTGTAATCCATATTGGAGTCTATTTTATATGCAAATCCATCATGCGTCTTATGCATGTATATTTTGTGATAGTCAGAAAATAATTTCCTTTATGTTCGCATGTCTTTATTAAGGTATTCTTCCTGTACATGTGCTGTAGTGCTCCAATTGAACTTGATGGGGGTACAGTTAACCAACTGCATGTACACTAGCTTGATAGGTAGGTACAAATATGTATAATAGATTTGCAATATATGCAAATTAGACTCTATTATGCATTATACTTAAACATATGAGTTGAGTATACCTAGAAATAAAACAAGTGTAAGCATAAACCCTTTAACTAATCATTTAATTAATCCAGAGAGTAGTAGACGATTTAGACCTCCAATGTGTGGTTATACATACATACATACATACATACATACATACTAGGGTAACCTCATAGTCTTGACAAATATAATGTATCAAATATTGCTGGCTAGCACAAGTGAAGAGCTGCCCTGCCAGTGTGCATGCTACTCACCAAGCTACTCACTGAGTAACTTCTTCTGCACTAATAACAGTCCTAAGATATCCCCAACCAATGCTTATTATCTTGTGGGTAGGGTAACAAATCATTGCCCCGTTGGCTCCTTCTGCCCCCCCATAACTCATACGCACTGGCACACATATTTACACAAACTCTCACACATACACGCTAACACACAGACACACACTTACACTAAAACACACATACTAACAATACTCTAACAAAGACTCACACTTTGATGTTAATATATATATACTCCTTTTTACACAAACTTACACATACAGTGCCTTTCACTAATATTTGTACCCTTGGTAGATATGAGCAAAGGCTTTGAAAATGTGTTTTTATTGTCTAACCTTTTAGATCTTTTCTTCAAAAAATACCAAATAGTTGCGAACACAACACAGGTTTATCCCAAACCTGGTGGACTCGGTACTGCTTGCCCAAGAGGTGCCAATATTAGTGGAGGGCACTGTATACATTCATGCTCACACACACATATTAATACTTACACATATACACATTCATGCTCATACTTACACATACACATTCATGCTAACACACACTCCCTCACACATACGTTCACATAAATAATTATGCAAACTCCCACACATACTTATATATACACTCCTATTCTAACATATTTTCATACATACATACATAGCTACTCACCTCCCTCACCCACAGCTTTCTTTCTGTCTGTTTGCACAGTAACTGTTTTCAATTCTTAATTCCTGGGCTGTTCTTAGCTAAGCAAATGTTTGCCTTCCAGAATTTCTTACATACCTGGCTGTATATTCAGGGTTAAATGAATATTTTGGTAAATGTAATTGCATATTGTATGTTTTTTTCTACAACACTGCCAAAAAAATAGAGTGAGTCTAGAGAACACAAATATGTGTTCTTAATTAAACACACAACCATAAAAGAAATGTCCAGACTAATTTGCCTTTTGCAAATATAATAGACTGCGAGCTGCTGATGAGTTTAAAAAATATGTTGTGTTTTTTTTGTTAAAGCACAGATTAGGTTCTTAGGCGCAGCAAGTGGTACATCATGTAAAAATAGATTTTTCTCTGTGTATTATTGGTTGCAAGCAGGATGGTAAAGACATATTGACATTTTCTCATATTTGATTTAACAGTCTGCAAAGTGTGTTAATATAAAGCTTATCCAAGAGGCTGGAACTGAAATCCTAACCCAGAATGATATATCTAAAATGTGATAGTTTTTGGAAGTATAAAAATATATCGGACAGTTATCATTTATCAATTTAGATTCTTTAAAGCCAAGTATAACATCTGGGTAAATAACAAATTATAAATGAATATGATGATTAAATCTAGGCTGAAGCTAATACAATTATATAAAAAGAACTACAAGTATCACATATATCTACTAGAAGGCAATAACACAACTATACAATTACTCCAGTAGCTGAAATTATAAGTACATATCTATACGAGCCACAATTAGAAATTCACTACAATAAAATCTGATTTTAAATAGTGTATCACCATAGCAACCAATGGAATGATCCAATCAGTAAGAACATTTGATTGGAGCTTTTGTGATAAATAAACTTTTTATTTTATAATCCCTGTTTTGTCCAGAACTAATCTTTCTTTTAATAAATATTATTTGTATATTTCTTATTGATTTGCCTTGGCTATTTATGTGAATATATGAGGCTCCATGAAAAACGGATACAGCTTTCCAGTGCGAAAGCAGGAATATTATTGGGGAAATGTTTAGTAATCAGGTATTGTCAGCTGAAGGAAAAGCAAACAGGTGGAGTCAGAGGTTGGAGTTTGCCGTTCCCCTATGGACAGGTATGAATGCAAATGTATGTAAATATAAACTTGTGAATGCATAATCATATGGTGCTTCATTGGGTATGTTCACAGTATAACATTAATGACATTTATACTACTTACCAACAGCCCATCATAATTAAATTATATTTTCCATTAATACATATTTGAGCAAAAGTATGACATTGGATACAATAGTTATTTTTGTCCTAGGGAGCATTTACAATTGCAGATGTTATTGATGTACAACAAGGTATATATGAACATCATACAATGTAAGTATAAGGGAGAAGAAGAGTCGGATTAAGAAGAGATTAATAACCAGTTTACCAGCAATGCATGGGTGTGGTTCTACAGTATATGGACTGTGTGTGAGATGATTAAAGTTGAAGTTCACAATAAGTTACTCATATTTTTTATCTCTACTAAATATTAATTTAAAAATGACCTCTTTTGAGCTATATACGAGAGACATCATTTTGATGCCACTTAACATTTTAATTCTTCATACTAAAGATTTCTTCTTCAAACTTCCAGGATTTATTAAGAAATCATGGCAATGCAGGAGCAGGCAATGTAACATTTCCTTACATTGCATTTGGTAGATGTTACAACTTAAGGACAATGGGCAGCCCCTAAACCCATTGAAAACAATGAATTTTGTCAGGCTTTGTCATTAAGGGGTTAAAACAGAGCATTAAATAAAAGTGCAAGTGATGGAAGAGTTTCAGTGATGAATTCAGTGATGGATTTTGTGAAGTCATAGTTTTTTAGCAACTACTTTTATAGGCTATAGCACAAAGAATGGTCTCTTAAGACATATGTCTCCTTTGCCTGATTGTTAACTAACTCTTTGAGATTATAATTTATTTTAGTAATTTAGCTGCATTTAGTAATGTCTGCTGCATGTCTTGCACTTCAGTGGTTTCATTTCCTACACTTAGTACATCATTCACATCAATGAAGAGGTTTATTTGCATTTACCATGAATCTTTTATTTATGAGCTGTAGAAAATAACGTCCATTTTTGAAGAATTACATTTCCTCATGTAGTAATGTAGCGCTGGAGATTTAATTAAAATTATTGCAACTCATTTGAGATTTTGCAGTTTGGCCAATAAAATAGTATTATTAAAATTGATGATCGTGAAATTTTATAATGTGAAAGGAATTCCCACTTAACTCTTAAAGCAAAGAAAGCCAACAAGAAATGTTCACATATTTAGACATACTGGATAGAGTAGCTAAATAATTCAGGATTATTGATACAATCTTTCATTTTTATTTGTAGTTATTTGTCCCCGGCTACTTGGATTTAAAGGTTCCTTTAACTTGAGCTTGTTTGAAGAGGCTGCTCCCCTTGGACACCCACAAAGCATGTTTTTGTGTCACTTAATAATTAAATGTTTCTCACAAAAATTTAATGAACAAAAAAAAAATAATATGAAATTATTTCTTGAAAATTATTTGAGCAGTACCAGTAATTATTGTTTCTAGGGCTGAATTTAAAAAATATATATTATATTTTGCAGAGCAAGTGGAGTAGCACCTTTTAACAGGGTTAACAACTCTCTTGAATACTCTCCTTTTCTGTGAATAGACTCCATTATGTGTACATAGTCAAAAATCTAACTAATGTATATTAGGGCCAACTTCTTAAGTTAAACCCAAATGTCTTCTGCCACTTTGTAATACTGAGGTGGGGGTGGGATAAGTCTTTCAACCATATGTTGTATATATAAATCAATTTGGAATATACTAAGAAGTAGTAGGATCCTACAAACTGATATTTAAGGACAAAAAATATAATTTAATTCACAAAGATGCATCAAAGGTAATAAAAAATGCCTTTGTGTAAATTGAAATACCTAATATATTCATTACAAAATTAAAAGATTACATTACCTTTCATGGACACAAATGAACACTGTTAAACTACAAATTAATTTGTAACTGTCAAATTGCTTTTTCATTAAAATGCAATTTACAGAATGACAATCAGAGAGTGTTTGTTGTGCAAGTTATTTAGATCAATGCATCAGGGAAAATACAAGTTTTACAGAGTTTATTGTCTTTTTGACATTGCTCATGATATCTAATTTGTTTTTTGTTCTCCCACACAGTTCAGTTGCTTTATGGTTTGCATTCAACATTAAATAGCCTATAATCAACTTGCAATTAAACGAAAAACAATTAAAAAAAAGATGCTTAGTTCTGGTAGCACCAAACAGCTGCAGAAGAATTTGTACCAGGATATCCAATTCATAAATGTCATGATTGGACTAGAAGAAGTAAAATGTTCTCTGTGAGATAAATCTACATACTAAGCTAAAATAAATAGATCTATGAATGCTATATACGATAGACAAGTGAAACATATTAAACAGGGAACCCTCTGTCCAATTAGTGTAATCTCCTCAAGTCCCCACTCTTTTACGGTATGTTGGTAGCAGATAGTTTCTTCCTCTTTATTGCATGTAAATACTGGCCTAAAACTGGTGCACCAGTTCTCAATTGACATGTTACAAAAGAGATCTGTGATCCCCTAGCTGTCCCATTTAAACTATAGAGGTCTGCGCCTAGCCAGCACAGTATCTGTCGTAACCAGGGCCGGCATGACCTACTTGAATACCGAGAAATATCCTGGTAGGTCGCCTCCCCTGGGGCTTGAGCTAGCTATCTAATTACAATGTAGCTGCAGTAGCAAAATAGGTCGCAGCTACGCATATAATTAAACCCACTGTGCGTATGCTGGCCAGCACCTCAACGGATATGATGTCATATCCAGTACAAAGCTGACTGGCAGACGCACAAATTACGAACAGACTGGTAGACAACTGCATGTGAGGTAAGGGGGTGCAAGAGGGAGTATGCATTTCAATTTAATTAAGTTATATCATTCTAGTATTTTGTTTTCAGATATATTTTTAAGCACACCTCAAAAGGTGTGCCATGCAGGGAACACCAACAGCAGTGGAAAGAGCTATAATATTAATCTCCAACATCAACAAAAGACAATTTACCACTGGCAATAGACTCTAGATTTTTTTGTGTTGCTTAAGCCAGTACAGTAAATTGTTACTTTAAAACCTGGAAATCTAAACATTAGATCATTGGTATGATGCTGATCTAGCCTTGTCAATAACTCATTGATATCTAAAACAAGGTTCCATTTTTACCACTGGCAGTCCATTTTCTCTAAACACAGCCAGTCTGGACTTGGCTGGCATGATGTGATAAGTGAGTGCCTTGGGAGAAGTGAGAAGTGAGTGTGTATATAAATCTAGCTTGCACTGGCGGTTAAGCTCATATGTGCCAGCCCTTCTCTGCATTTTGTTATTAATCAGTTTAATTGCATTCTTTAATAGAGATTACATTTGGCTTCTCTCACAACCCAAAACAGAGAAAAAAAAACAAAACACATCAAGAAAACCCAAAACCTCATGGACAAGTAACTGGTCAGAGTTGAATATAAATATATTATAAATATTTATTGATTTATATAGCACCATTATATTCCGCAACAATGAGTAAGCAGGACAAAACAAGCAGTGCATCACATAACAATTTCAATTTACAGAATCAAAGGGTGAGGGGGGGGTATTGTATTAAAACAGCAAATGCTTGTACAATAGTATCTGATTCATATCAGTAACAGGTAGATTGCTATAGCATTCTCCTGTAACTGTGATGCAAGACATTATAAATTATATGTACTATTCTTCACATTTTTACTGTTTTTAGTAAGTGTTTTTATTAAAAGTAAGATAAATGTTATAGTCATGCTTTTGCATTTTACCAGCAAGAAATATAATTAAAAATGGCTGTTCTCCTTGAACTAAAATACATATTTCTTATTAAGGAGTAATATACTGTTGGAAAAAAAAAATATTGTATACACATTATGTTTGAATAAAGGTCAGGGAGCAATGAATTGCTCTCTACGGAGTGATGATGCTGATCTTAGAACAGCTAATTTTAGCTACTGTAACAGAAAATTACATAAGTGTCCGAGTCATCTTCTCTTTGTAACGAGACTTGCTGTCTGTAATAGAAATCTACACATCTACATCCTCCTTGCTTATCTTTTTATTTCATTGGGTTTAATGGCACATGATATCATTACAGAAATTTGCTCTGGTGACCAGAAACATCACAGGCAAAACTATTCAAAACAAAATAGCCCCAATGAAGATTATTAAGAGTACAATTTCCATTTGACTAGGTTTGAACAGAGAATTATGATAAAACCATTGCTGACTGCAAGCATCTTCATGTTGACTAAGAGGCATGTAGGAGATTACGTATTAAACATGATTCTGGTGCAAAGTTTGAAAAGTGGTCTTGTCATTATAGCAACACATTAAATAGTTCAAGTTGAAGACGACTTTAAAAATGGTGTCCCTTTTTTACAAACCCACTTAGTCTTTTAAACAATCACTGATGCACTGTTAAAGTGGAAGAAATAGCTGAAACATTTTGCTTGGTTGTTATGTTCAAATTTGCTCCAGAGTTGCACATATCATATACCTCTTACCTATTTCCCCAATGATGCAGGTTTTAAGCACAGCTGTCCTTAGTCGAAATGATTAATTCAATTAATGGTGTATGTAGGATCAGCATATACACTTGTGTAGAGTATTTGCAGCAGTGGGCAAGGCATGAGTGGGTAGGGCTGTCTCCCAAAGTGAGCCTTAACCCCTTAACGACAATCCCCGTACATGTACGGGGTTGCCGTGCAACGGGTTAACGACAATGCCCGTACATGTACGGGCTGCCGTTAAATAGCTGCATTGCCGCGATCGCGGCGTTTTCGCCGCGATCGGCGGCTTTGCAGCATCCACGGAAGCCTCACAAGTGAGGCTGACCGTGGATCCGGGGAGGGCAGCCCTCGGCAGCCCTCCCCGGAAGAAAAATGGCCGCCGCCGCACCGATCATCAAAGATCGCGGCGGCGCCCGGCTAAAACTGCTTAGGAAGCGATCGGAATCGCTTCCTAAGCATAAACTGTGTTGCTGACATGCCTCAGTATCGAGGCATGTCAGCAACACTAGCCCCCGACCCCCGATCACCTTGTGATTGCTCCGAGGAGCAACCACAAGTGCCATCCTGTGAATGACGTTGCCGTCATTCACAGGATGGCATTAACGATAGATCTTAGTTCACAGAGGGTCTATCCAGACCCTCTTGAGAACTCTCGAGCTCCTCCTGCAGGTTGAATGCAGGTACTGCATCCAACCATGCAAGGTCAATGGAGCCCAGCTCACTATTGAGAGTGATTAGTAATAAAAAAAAAAAAAAAAAAAAAATTGGTCAAAAATGTTTAAAAAAAAATTAAAAAAAATATGGTAACATGTAAAAATCCCCACTGTCACCAAAAAAAAAAAAAAAAAAAAAAAAAGTTTTTAATAAGCAAGTCCTAAAATTCTTTATCTTTACAAAAATTCCAGCATGGAAAGAGTTAAAATATTGGCATTACAAATGCCCATAGGGTGTCTAGTATTAAAAAATATATGATTTGATGGGGTAAATTGAATTGGCCGGGTTCAAAGATGTCCCAAATATGGGACATGGGGCAGATGTCTAAATGGCAAAAAATACACACCTCACAAAGGCGGCATTTTACTTCCCAAATAACCCTACAAACCCATGCATGGGGGGTATCGCTGCGCTCAGGAGATGTTACTGAACACATATTGGGGTGTTGTTTGACACGGACATACACCAGGAGCGATAGATTTATACCTGAAGTCCAACACGTGTGAAAAAAATACAAAAAAAAATTACTACCATAAAGTTTCACTAAGGGTGGTGGTAAAATTAGTGCATGCAAAGGGTTAAATTACCAGCATTTCAGATGCCTTGGGGTGTCTAGTTTTTAAAAATATATGACTTGATGGGGTAAATTGCATTATCCGGCTTCAAAGATACCCGAAATGGCACATGGGGGGAAGAATTACCAGATTTGGAAAAAATGGTTTTGAAATGGCAAAACGCTACCTGTACTTATTGCCCCATAACGTGCAGAAAAAAGCAAAAAAACATAAAAACATTGGGTATTTCTAAACTCAGGACAAATAGTAGAATCTATTTAGCAGGTTTTTTCATTCGTTTTTGCAGATAAGTAAAAGTTTTCTGTTTAAAAAGTGAGAAAAAGTAATTTTTTAACAAAAAATCCCCATATTTTATCATTTTTTTTATACTAAATTAGATGATATGATAAAATGAATGGTATCTAAAGAAAGCCCTGTTTGTCCTGGAAAAAACAATATATAATATGTGTGGGAGCACGAAATGAGAAAGAAGAAAATCACAGCTAAACAGTAACACTGAAAAACGTTAAAAGAGCCATTGTCCCGCAATATACTACGAGTAAAAACCCCTATTGTCCTTAAGGGGTTAATAAATGCTGATCAGGACACATATCTAGTAGGTCATACCCGTAATGTGATTCTATTTACAATCCCAAACTCCCACTGTTGTTGAGACTTCAGAGATCAATCCTGAGAGGGCATGATGAGGAGAAGACTTATGGGAAATACATTTTGCAGGCCATGTGTTATTTCTACTTCATTTAGTACTTTGAGAGAAGAGCTTTGTTGGATAAGACACAGAATGGCATTTGAACTGGAAAGAGTTCTTCAAAACTCAAAATCCACGTTTTTCTACTACAATTGTTTCCTGAGTAAAGGAGCTACTGTGTTAATTACCGTATTTGCTCGATTATAAGACGACCCTGATTATAAGACGACCCCCCAAAATCTGAATATTAACTTAGGAAAAAAAGAAAAAGCCTGAATATAAGACGACCCTAAAGGAAAAAAGTTTTACCAGTAAATGTTAATTCATGTAAACTATTTTTTTTAATAAAAGCTATGATTGAGAAAAATATTTTTTTTTTGTTTTTATTTCTTTTATATTTTCTATTGTATTTTCCAACCTGTCCCCCAGTTACGCACATCTGCCCCCAGGCTTGCCACACCAATATGGCACTGTGGCCCATGATATGCCTTTTAACCCTCTATATGCCACTGTGCCCCATGGTATGCCTTTTGACCCCCTATGTGCCACTCTGCCTCCAGAAATGCCTTATACCCCTATATCCCATTCTGGCATTTAGGGGGTTAAAATGCATATTATGGGGCAGAGTGGCATATAGGGAGGTATAAGGCATTCCAGGAGGCAGAGTGGCATTAAGGGAGTTAAAAGGCATTATATAGAGCACTCTGCCTCCAGAAATGCCTTATACCCCTATATGCCACTCTGGCATTTAGGGGGTTAAAAGGCATATTATGGGGCAGAGTGGCATATAGGGAGGTATAAGGCATTTCAGGAGGCAGAGTGCACTATTAAATGCCCCCTTAACGCCACTCTGCCTCCTGAAATGCCTTATACCTCCCTATATGCCACTCTGCCCCATAATATGCCTTTTAACCCCCTAAGTGCCAGAGTGGCATATAGGGGTGTAAGGCATTCCAGAAATGCCCTACACACACACACACACACACACACACACACACACACACACACACACACACACTTACTTACCGGTGCTTCCAATTTCCTGGTGTATTGCCGGGGCAGCGGGTTGACGTCTCATTCCGCGGCAGCCGGAAGGAGGTGGAGTTGGCAGCGGGGGTTTGTATGCGTCCGTCGCAAATACCTTCCCCGGCTGTCAGAGATCAGGAACTCTGGAACAATGATCTCTGACAGTCGGGGAAGGTATTTGCGACGGACGCATACAAACCCCCGCTGCCAACTTCACCTCCGGAAGCACCGGTAAGTGTGTGTGTGTGGGGGGGGCGACGACAGGAGGATCCAGGTCCCCTGCAGCGGTGCGGGGGATCTGGATCTTAGTCTCCTAATCAGACCTCTATTTGAGGTCTGATTAGAAGACGACCCCGATTATAAGACGAGGGGTATTTTTCAGAGCATTTGCTCTGAAAAAAACCTCGTCTTATAATCGAGCAAATACGGTATATCACTTCCTTAAAATGAAGTTGCTGATGTGTGAAAACTAACATAGAGGTATTGGGCGTTATATATACTGGGTTTAATGTGTAACTATCACATACTTTTACTCATTCCTTCTGCCATATATGTCTCAAGACAACATTCTGACAGATTTCCAGTTTTCTAGAGTTTTACCAAATGGAAAATATTCTTGGATGTATTCTCTGCCATTGTTTCACACCTGTGGTACCTTAATTGGTTATCAATACAGCAGAGTAAAATGTATTCATATGTTGCAATTAAAGAATAAGCTTTCTACTTAATACCATGTCTAACTCTAATGGTATGGTAACCAATAGTTGAAATATATACACTTTAACCTATAAGTACAACCTTAATAATGAATAAAAAACTTTATTGTGTATTACTCTGGGCTAGCAATGCACATTAAAGATTCTTAAATGCTCCTCCCCAGGGACCCATACTTATAATTTGTAAAAACTCAACAAAACACCTTCCTAGGGGCTGTACATATCACAATACATATGGTGAATCCTAGAATGCAATGCATTTAACTGAGTGCATTAGACTCTAGAACCAGGGATGTATGCAAAAGAATGTTGGTTCTTTTGTATGTAAAAATAGGAACCTAAATAATCTACATAAAGGGTTTTACAGAATATGTTGGAAATGTTAATTACTTCTACTGACATCACTAGCATTATTTCAAATTATAGTGATATAGCCAATCAAGAGAAAAATGGCCATTTGAAACAAAAAGAAGAAAAAAAATAAAGGATTTATACAGAGTAGGGATTTTAAAAATGACATTTCTTATAATAGGCTTGCAAAGTAAAACATTTACAAGGTTAAATATTTTTTTTACAGAAAATTAAATATCTTCTGAATTGATGCACAGTATAAAGGAAAAAAAGTGAATATCCAACAAAGAGAAATTAAGCACTGTAGTTACAATAGAAAAGCCGAAGAACCCTTATTCAAAGGAACTCTAGCAGAGTTATTTTGTTGGTATCGTAGGTCTGGAAAAAAAAAGAAATAACATTATACATAGCAGAGCTGAAACAAAAAAGCAAAACAAAATGCAGTCACAGTATTGCAAGAGATCATTTACAGATAAAATGAGTATTCTTTTTAATTTACCAAACTGATTAATTTATGGGGGAAACAAAAATAGTTATAGTTCATCCGCTTCTCTGTGGACAAACTGAACATGGCCTCCTGGTGCACTTACGCAAAACGGCAGAGCTTCTGGACGCACCCTCTGCCTCTATTGGTGGAACGAAGGGAGGCTATCCCCGTGCCTCTGACCAGAATAATACAGATGCAGTTGTGTGAAAAAGAAAGTACACCGTATAATCTGTCTTCATTTTTATGGTCTCCTGGTGAACTTCAGCAAAAGTTTGGAGCCTCCAGGCACACCCTCTCCCCATTTCCTCCAGTCAGGGGAGAGGGTGTGTCTGGAGGCTCCGCCCTTTTGCAGAGGTTCTGTCTACTGCATTAGGTGATCTTTAACCGTTATAATATTCCCATTCATTTTTTATATGATGTAAACTACTGCCAGTGGAGATGTTTGGTTCTACCATGCGCTGTGTGGCGAACCCGTGCAGTCTGGGCTTGATACACTTAGTGTGCTCGCTGGGTATGCGTTGAATTTTTGTTTTGTTTATTTTGAGTGAGGCTCTTATCAATTTGGCCATTCAGAGTAATGACGTAACAACCCATCATCAACTGCACTTACTGTTGAGAATGTTATAATATGTCTAGTGATTTTTATATCCAGTGAATCATGGTATTCTATTAGTATGTACAGTATATCAGTCCCGAACCGCACTGCATCATCACAAAGTGTATCGCCGCACCAAACAACTCCAGTGGCAATGGTTTAAAATGCATAATATAATTAATGAGAGCATTATAGTAATAACCCTTAAAGATCACACAATACACAATCCCTAATAAAGTTTACCCCTTTAGTGCAATAGACTCTTGAGTTACAAGTGGCACTAAAACATCTGGGGTCCCTATGCAATTCCAGAAAGATTTGCTTTAGCGAGCACATGAAACCCCGTTGGCAGGGCATCTTGGAGTGCATAAAACAAAATTTAGGCTGGCTCACAACTTTTATTGGCCTGGCATGGGCACTGCTGTAGCAAACTTCTGTCAGTCCTGTCAGAGAGTGGGGAAGGCTGGAGATGTTGTCCTTGTCCTTCTAGTGCCATCACCTATCATAGCTGGGCCATTTGAGTCGGTGGCAATGGACCTGGTGGGACCCTCAGCTATACCTAGCTCAGGGAAACAGTTTATCCACACCGTAGTGGATTTTGCTACTCGTATCCTGAAGCTATTGCCTTATGCTCCATTTGAACAGATAAAGTTGCTGATGCACTCATATGTATATTTTGCAGGGTAGGAGTCCGAAGGAAATGCTTACAGACCAAGGTCTACAGTTTATGTCCAAGAATGTGGCAATTTGGCACACAAAATGTTTTTTAAGGACAGAAATGGGATAACCAATACAAAGTGGAAGACAAGCAAAAAGGGACTTGTTGAGGAAAGGAAACCACTGGGATGACAAAAGATCAGTGAGACAGTTAATAGATGATTGGGGTTTTGTAGGGTGTATATCATACAACATGCTAGCCATGCTACTAATGTGCCTACCCAACCGTGCCTCTACGCTATACCATCCACTACTAGATAAGCAACTGAAGCTACTGAATGATGGTAGTCTGTCAGAGCCAGGGACTTTTAACTTGCTTCTCAATTCTTACTTAAGGAAACAATACACAATGATTATTGAAGATCTTCTTATATAGAAAAATAGATAGAAAAACTCAAAATAAATTATACATATGTTTATTACAATTAAGCATTTTAAAGGAAAACTTTAAGAGTTTGTGATGTTTTGTGTTATTTCCTCATTTTAATGTGTTTACCTCGACTCATAACTATTTTCTCACACACCCCCTCACATTTAACACAAACTCCCACATGCCATATGAGCTTTCTTTTAAACGTATAAAAAATAATGAGAGCTATTTAAGTTTTGTATTTTTGTATTTTAGTTTTTACTTTCTAATGCTAATTATATGGATGAAAACTGATTTTAATTCTTCAGGATGAGTTACATAGACATTATAGAATCTGAAATTTATTTACAAAAAGGTGGTGAAAGGAAATACATGCAAAAAGGTTGGGGAAGAAGGACTGGAGACCATAGTACCAACTCCTACAAGGAGTGAGATTTAGAAGCTTCTGAAGCCACTTTAACTAGTCTAAGATTGAGAAGGAGAAATTGTATAGAGCTATCTGGCAATAGCATATGTGTCAGAATAAGGATATGGTATTTTAAGTTAACACCTGCCATAAAGAAACAATTCTAGTCAATACAAAGTAAATACAGGAAAGAAAAAGATTTGGGCTAAGAGAAGGAACAATTGTAGTTACAAATGCAAACTTAACACAAAGACAGCAGTAATATGGAAGCTGTTTACAAGGGCATGTGACTTCAGGAGAGTTCAATGAGAACTTGCATGTCTTCACTTGAATCTCACAAAAAATAATTTCCATTTAATATCAAAGACCTCATATTACATTACATTTATTTAACAGTGCCAGCAGATTCTGTAACACTTTTTCAGTAGAGGAAAGTGAACATATATTTGACAATTTAAACAACATTAATACACATTAAAACATGTTTGGTACAAAAGGAGAAGAAGGCCTTGCTCTTGCAAGTTCACAGTGTATTTGGTGGTTAAGGGGGAAGTGAGACAGTACAAGAGGACTCCTTGAGTGAGAATGAGTAGATCGTAGTGATGGCAGTATGGCAAAATGGTGTTGATCTTGCAGGTGGGCAAGGCAGATGGCTTCTTTAGAATGTTGGTTTAGGGTATTAGGGGGGAAAGTTGAATGCTTCTCAGAATAGGTGGGTTTTTAGTAGTTGTTTAGAATTAAAATAAGAGGGAGACTGTCTGACAGAACAGGGTAGGCCATTTTCCAGAAGTTGTACAACATATGTGAAATCTTGAATACACATGTGGGAAGAGAGGGTGGCTTACTGGAATATTTGGATATGAGAACAGAGTTATAGTGAGGTGGGAAGCTGTTAAAGGGCCTTTCATATCAATATTTAATGGTTACTTAATGTTAAACCCTTAAGTGAAATATTTGTATTGTGACTAGATTGTGATAAAAACATAGAATTTGCATAATCCAAGGTGGGATATCAGATTTTGATATTTTATACAAATAATAATAATAAAAAAATAATGTGTTCTTGTGATGATCATGGTGATTAAAAACAATAAAAATACATATATTCTTATTTCAAAAGAACCTACAAATCAAGTTTAAAGGTGAAATACTTAATTTTTATTTAAGTGAAATATTTTTTATCATAACTAAATTATAAAATAAACATATACTCTGCAAAATCCTTGACTATGGCGAAGTATCAGATTAAATATCTTAAACACACACAACAAAAAGAAAAAGCCCTCTATTATTCCTCTTTTATTCCCTCAGCTCATCTCAATTAAGTTACTTTTTTATCTTTCAACCAAGAATCAGCTTTTTTAATTGAATTTATCACTTCTTGGTGGCCGTCTGTTATTACTCTGATGGCTGTATGGAAATGGTGAAAATAAAAATAAGTTTAAAAAAAAAATAAATAGTGCCCCAATATCCCTTAGCCGCACTACTAGTTTAAACTGCTACAGAGCCAATCAGGAGTGGGCTGATGATAATCAGATCACTCCTGACCAATAGGAATGATCTGATCATTAAGCAACTTGATGTCCCCCTCCTATAAGTGGCAGCTGTCACAGGTAGAGGGGTCATCCAAGGTAAAGAAAAAAACACACACATTATGAATAAAAAAAAAACATTGTATTTTAAAATACCACATTTGCTTGTGTATAAGACAAGGGTTTTTTTCGAGCAAATGCGCTGCAGGGGATCTGGATCCTCTTTTCCAGTGAACGTCTGCGCAACCGCCGCTGCTGCCTGGCACTTCCACTGGGGCTTCTATGGCAGAGCACCGCCGTGACATGACCTTCTGGTGCTCCATCATAGAGGAAGTGCCAGGCAGCAGCAGAGGTTGTCTGTGCGCATCGCGCAGACGTCCACTGGCTGTCCCCACTAGAAACCAGGGAGTCTGGAGCATAGGGGGCAAGTCTGGGGATGAATTGGTAAATCTGGGGGGGTGGAGTGGCATATAGGGGTTATAAGGCATATCTGGGGGGGAGAGTGGCAAGCCTGGGGGCAGCTGTCTATAACTGGGGGCAGATGTGCAGAATTGGGGTGCAGGTTGCCAAATAAAAAAAATGATTAATTATGAAAAAAATGTTTACATGTGAATTAATATTGACTAGTAAAAGTTTTTTTCTGATAGGATAGTCTTATATTCAGAATATTTTTCTTCTTTCCTAATTTAATATTCAAATTTGGGGGGGTCATCTTATAATCAGGGTCATCTTATAATCGAGCAAATACGGTACATAATTATTGCATTAAGATCAATTATTAGTGACACATTAGGTCACTGATTATTGATAGGTCTCATTGATCAAAGTCATTGCTTAAACCTGTCACTTACATGTGATTTACATGTTTTATTTATTTATTTATTTTTACAATTTTATCATACACTCTGCATATTAATAATACCGCACATTGTTTTTAATTCCGGGTAAATTGGGCCCTATTTCATCTCAAAGAAAAATGTATGTGGCCCACTGCAGAAAGAAACTGCCATATGTAAATTTGGAGTCGCCAACTTGAATATTCCAAACCACATGTCATGAAAGAAACATTTATTTCAACGTACATTCCCAAGAGATATCATACCTATTAGCACGTGGAATAAAATATTTGACTTGCTGACTTGTTCATTGTATTGTTTTGAAGGCGGAAAAGCTTCAATTTGCTGAAAAAGCGTTTTGACCTCAAATGTGAAAATAACCAATACTAATTAGAATACATGGCTGAATGGTAGAAAATGAATCCGTATAGAGAAATCCACATACGAACAAAGAAATCAATGAGATAAATTTAATCTCTAATTATACCTGCATCAAGGCATTAGACGAGTCAGTGCAGATTACATAGCAAGAATTATTCTGATTGTGGAAGGATGTATTCACATAGGTGTAAAATAGGAAAATAGGAGGTGCTGATATTTCCATTGGCTACAACCTTCAACAAATAAAGTTACAGAACAGAGGCAAAAAGCTAAACACAATTTTTTTATATATATCTCAATTATTATTTTTTTTTATAAATGTTTAGGAATGGCTGGTATCTGTAAATAAAAACTCCACTTTTAAAAGCAATATAATAAATCCCTATAGTTTTCATGACTAAGATAAAAAGAACAGATTCAGCCATAAAGCTATTGGGCTCAGTTCAGTGAAAAGCAACTATGGCTTTTGTAATACTTATCAACTAAACACATCGAGCACTGAAATACTGCCAATTAAATTTCATGAAAGTCAGCTATTGCCCTTACAAAAATTTAAAAGAAATAATAATGCTATTCAGAATTTGATCTAATCCACAAATAAGTAAATGATGTATCAAACATGTAAAGCTGTTTTTTTGTTGCAACTATGCTGTGTATCTCAATGTATTTATGTTGTTAAATATACAGAATCGTTTCCTACAGTATGTTGTATCTAATCAGTTTCCTATGCTTAGGTTCTTTTCTTTCTTCTCATTCACCCTTAAAAAACTGACATTCAGCAACAAAATAATAGGGGAGAGATCACATAATGTTTAAGGATAATCATGCAGATACTGAGAACAGGAAATTAAGATTGCAGTTCCGTGGCATACACATAAGTTGAATTTCCAATACGCATAAAGTGCTCATTTAGTTAGTGTATAACATTGTGAAATGTAGTATTTGGGAAGATTGGCAGATCCACTTTAACAATAGGCATTATTACATTTACTCATTGTCCTACTCATGGAGAATAAGATGGAATATGTGATAATGTGCAATGCCCAAAATATGTAGCCTGTACAAACTAACCCCATACAAACTAACCTCTAACCTTCCAGTAAATAACTTTGTATAATTGGGTTTGCTATATGTTTCTTGCTCTCCTTATATTTTACTAGGCAAATTTACTAGTGAACAGTTACCAGCTGGCATATAAGATAGCACTACAGTTCTTCTGGATGTCTTGGTAGTATTCATCAAGTCATTGCATTCATTATTGTCTCTAGCTCTAATTTTCAACAAAAAAAATGTATGGAAGTTACAACAGTGATAAACAGAAAAAAGGTAAATGTTTGCTATTAAATTAAAAAAAAACCTTAGGGTTAGAATACAATATGACTGTTGCATTTTGTAATCACATTTTGTTTAATTTAAACATTTCAATTAATTGATTAACTTGATGTTACAAGTAATCCAGCCACAAGTCTAAATGCACGACAGATGATTTTGCTTCTAAAAAGATTTACTGGTGTTCAGTATCACATACAGAACACATTTAGTTTGGCAAATTAAGTCAATTATAATATAATTTTTTTCCTTTTTTCCAAGCAAAGCTAGAAGGTATGTATCAAGAGTGAAGGCCACAGAGAAACTTTTCTAGAGCAGGTGTAGAATCCTCTGTGGTTGGACTAGACTGGCACCAGATACGGTTGGCCTGTAAACTGTGCAGGTTAGTTATATGAGACAGGTGGTACCTGGCACAGACAATGTCTTGGCAGGTACTCTTTTACCTGATTTAACCACAGGGACTTTGATAGGAGTTCAACAGACATAGGGCAGGAATGATGTCATGTCAAGGTTGGAAGTAGGAATTCCACAGAGGTACAATGGCTACTTGAGGGCACATGAGTTAGTGCAAGGAACTACACATCGCAAGACTTAGACTTTAGTAACTAGACAAGGCTATATAGTGAGGTAGCTGATAAGGTACAGGCAGCACAATCCTCAGATGCCACCAAGGTGATGTCCAGTGGCATAATTTGGCAGTTAGGCTCCCGGGGAATCACTGCTCAGTAGGCTACCTAGAGATCATGGATTTTGTAACATTTATACTACAGAGGACAGTGGCAACTAGGCACATGAGTGCTGGGATATGATATTATGTCCTGGTGCTTAACACAGTGGATGTGCAGCATGAGGAAGAGATCCAACTGGAGGTCTCTCTCTTTCACCTTAGTCCTTAGCTTTTACTGGAAATATAAATGTACATCATTATCATGACAACATTGGTATGCATTACTGGAAATGCAGACCTGCGTGAACATTTGGGCCCCTCAAATGCAATTGGTAATCTGCATGAAATAGATTTTTTCACTGTTTTAAAATATAAATGCAGAAGGTACACTTCTCCATGGAGAAACGAATGCTATGAGATCTAATTTAAATGAGAAATACAACGTACACCTGGTTTCAATTGAATTATGGACAGGATTGGACAATGGGCGGGATGGAGGGAGGTATATAGGTTAGGATAGCACAGTCTTTGTATTACTGTGAGCCAATAAAGAAGTAGATAATTGATGATAAATAATAATTGTTTTTATGCCTTTGTTTTGGTACTGATCCAGGACGTTAAAAACCTTTGTGTAAAACAATTTAAAAATCTGTGTGGTTGATGGTTGGCACCCTTTGACGGCTTGTAAGACTTTAATCTGTGAGAAACATCAATGGCTTCTGGTAAAGTGACTGTGTACCAGTAACATACATACTCTATAAGCTGCTTTTGCACTTGAGCTGAATCTCAAAGCAATGGTATTTATGAGCACATTTGTAATAAATTCTTTATTTATGGATGTATATCATACACTGCTGTGCTAATGTTCTGTCTTCCTGCTCTCCTATATATTTTTCCTAATTCCTGTCGAAGTCCTTGGAGCAGCAGCTTGCAATCTGTTGTTACATATACTGTATCCCTCTGGGATTCTGAGAAGTATGTTTTTTTTATTGCATTTTATTTTATTCTACTTTATAAGACTGATTTATAGTATACAATCCTATACTAGACATATTTTATTACTACTTACTGAGTACAGTAGACAACCTCATGATGCAGCCCATATATTGTCAGGCCCTCTGGTGTAATGAACAATGATATTTGTAAATATATTAATTGTGACAGCCCCAATCTGTTTTTGTCTATGTTACGTCCAGAAACCTGCAGAGTTGGCTGGTCCTCCCCTGCTCTACTTTGCCCTGGACGGTGAGGCAGGGTTTCTCAGCCCTGTTCCTGTTTGTGTGGATCTTACCCCATCCCTATGTTTTATATATTCAGCCAAAGGAGTATATTCACTGACTTTCTCAAGGGTTATGGGTTCCTAGACCCTGCTTTCCCCTTGTATTAGCGGAACTCCCCTTCCTCCCTGCCTTGTGCCTGACAGTGACATAGCTGCGAATACATTGAACTGTGCAGCGACTAGGAACTGCAATGATGCCTGACTGAGTCACTATGAACGTCCATTGTCCTTCCATGTCACTCTTTTGGGGTTATGTTGTAATGGGGAGGGTCACAATTGGAGGTGGTAACGGAGAGGGAGCTCATTTGGAAAACCTGGTTTTACTCTCCATCTTTAGAACCGACTCCCCATTCACAGCTGTGGAACTCAGGCCTGGCTACTTTACAGACTATTACTGGGGAGATTTCCAGCGTTGACACTCAGGATCCTGACTAAGGATCAAGTCACTCTTTGCAATATTACATCCTTGGACCATGAGCTTTTCATTGGTACCCTGGGATTGCTGCGGCTTCTTCGGGATCACCCCAAAATAATGACTTGATTTCTTAGGACCACTCGTGTTTCTGAACCTAGCATGCTCTCTGTCGCTCTCTTAAACTTAAACTTGGATTAGCGAATACAATGTGCTATTGAAAGACAGGAGTAATGGTTATGAAAAAGGGCCTCAGTATGTCCCTTTCCAGCTACAGTAGGTATTTTAAACATTAATAACTCTATTTCTGATCAATTTGATGTTATTTTAATGGACAAAATTTGCTTTTCTTTCAAAAATAAGGACATTTCTGAATAACCCCAAACATTTGAACAGTAGTGTATATCTTAAAGCCTTGTAACTGTGGGAACTGCCAGTCACATTGGATGGGTCTTAAATCAAAGTCCACTATGATTAGTCCTTCTTTGCCCACTATGGACACTTCGCTGGACAGGGAGGAAAAGGGGCTGGCAGACCATGTTCTGTGATGGGATGAGAGGGGATGCTGGTATCATGTGTGCAGGGACTTAAGGGGTTGCCAAATAGTGTTTCTGTGGCAGTAGGAAAAATCAAACAATAGAGAGAATGAGAGAAGGAAAAAGAAAATGAGAAAGAACAAAGAGAGAGAGAGAGAGAGAGAGAGAGAAGAAAGGGGGATACAAGCAAGAGTATATGAGAGACAAGAAAAAGAGAAAACGTGTACATAATTTTAATGGTATAATCCACAAAAAACATGTAAATAGTATCATACCATTAAATTCTGAACTATACTGTAAAGTAAGTCTAATCATAATTTTATAGGTTGCCCTAGACTGATGGTAGAAAGCCTTAGTAAATCATGTAGTAAAAAAGGCCAAAATAATTGCATTATATGGCTATTTATGTATACTACTGCTATCAAAATACATTTGTTGTTTTATAGGGTATGTTGCAGTAACTTTTGTGCCAAGTACAAATAAAATGCTTATTAGTAATCTTCTGTCAATTTAGCTTACAGAACAAAGCGTTCTTAACTCCAAGCCATTTTATTTGCTACACAATGTTCAATATACTTTTTTTTTTACAGTTTTATTTCAATGCCAGTAATAAAATGCATCACAAAGAGAAATTTAATGTGAATGTAGTCATATAAATTGTTAGAAACCTGCCAGTAGAATAAACTTGACAAATGTGGTCCATGAGGTTGTGCAAACTCATAGAAAAGTGTTAATAAAAACCAAATAACTTTATTCACAAAAATGACATCAAAATGGGGAATCATTGTCATAAGTTGCAACACAACCTAACAGGAGATGGTAGAGCAATGGTAAAGAAGCACATGGCCCGGAGGAAATATTGTTAGGAGTGAAATCTAAAGTCAAGTATTGTGCTGGTGATATAACTCCCACCAAATCTCAAACTTGACAAACGCTAGTGACCCTTCCCATTAACATGAGATTAATCTTGTTTTTATATTCATTTTTTTGCACAAATATCAAAAAGGTGATTCTCTGAAGAGGTCATCTACATATAAAACTAAACAAAAAAACTCAAGGCTTTTTCATGATTCAATACAGATACAATGCATTTCCTGCGAGTAACACCTAGAGAGTTGAAGCATAGACATTTGCAAAAATGTTAGGAATTATTTCGTTTCTTTATAACATTTATAATATTGATGATGAATTTGCAACAACATAAAAGTTGAAACTGACAAGCACTACAGGTGGATAAAACAATAAAAATGATGCTTGTGATAAAAATGTGATGAACATTTTTTTTTTCCTGTGAGAGTTTCCCCAATGGCAGAAACTGTTTCTTTATGCCCATTTTTTTTTCTTTAATAAGGAACATGAGTACTGATACTTGCCTTTTAGTAGTCTTTACAGCCTTAAATGTATGAATTGAATTTTTTAGAACTTTGCAGATCCTTTGAAAGACATCTTGAAAATCAGATTTATTTTGATAATTGATCAGAATAAACGGGATAATGCCCAGAATATCATTAAACTAATAGTTTACTTTAATTGGAGACGATACCCCAAGGCTTTATTATTATTTTTTAAATAAATGTTCATTTAATTAAACTACATTTGTTTTGGTTTTTTAAAAACCAAAGCAAATTTCAGTGGCATTTTGTACAAGAACCAACATAATCACTTCTCCTCAGTCATCCTCAGTCAAGCTGTTCCTCATGGTGTACATTACATATATATATATATATATATTTACATTTATAGGTTTGTTATAACGTCTTGCTGTAAATTGTAAGATATGTCAATGGGTCTCTTTATAGACACAACCAGATGTATCCAAATTTACAAGAATGCAGATCATTTTGAATGAGTTCAGTAGCAAAGTCATTATGTTTACCAAATAACGTTGTATGATGTTTGAATTCAGGCACACAATGCCAAGCTGTCCCTTTGAAATGAATAATTACATTATTTCAGAGTTACCTGCTGAAGGCATATATTTGTCCTAGCCTAACCTGGCATGCCAAGACATGAGATTGAATTCACACTCTTGAATGATCAGTTGATAGAAAAAGTTATTTTATGTCCCAGGGCATAATAAAAGCAAAGGCTAGTTTTATGTAACTCGTTTGTAAAGAATACATAAATGTACAAGCTCTATTAGGCCTAACTTTTCAGAAAAAAAAAACAACCCACTAGTAAATCCCATTATAAAACCTGGTAGAATTGAAAACCAAAGAAAAATAACTTAAATATTTAAACATAGAAATCATTCTTGGGATCCCAAATGACGGACAAAAGCATTTAATAGTTTTATCTTAATGGCGAGGTAGTGATTTTTTACAACAATAAACAGCTTTCCACAAACGTTATCCCAATGGGAATAGTCCCAAATAGGAAGCCAAGATACACGAGAGATAGAACCATTCCATTAGTATTCTTTATATGTGAATTTTGGAGAAAAGTATAGTTAAAATGATACCATTTATTGGCTAACTGAGAGTTGAATTGCAAGCTTTCGAGACCAAGTTGTTAGGTCCCTTCCTCAGGCATTAATGGTCAAACACTTTTATGAATGCCAATTCAAATGAAGCTGCTTTATATACATAGTTCTCATACTTACTTTGAATATTCCAGAAAATAGGATGTAAAATTAGTTTTGTTTTATAATGTAGGTTAAGCAGATTATGCTTTCGATCTCAATTTTGATAACTGTTCTTTAAAAGAAAGGACTATGTATGCAATACAATGTTTAATAACCTTTATCAACTTAAACTTAACAATACACCATTAACTGAAGCATCCTGCACGACATAAGATGGTTAAATATGGTAGAACTGGATACCGTAAATGTAGTGGCGTGAGATCATTTCAATAGAAGATAAATAAGAGTTATTAGAGCTTTGATTGTAAGCGTAAGCGTAATATTGAGTTGATTCCACACAGAGATAGTCTCTTTTGAAGTAGGCTATTTTAAGTAGGAGTTAACAAGAGTTTAAAAGAGAAAAGGGGATTAGACAAGGTACTTATATATATATATATATAATTTTAGACAACAAACTAGGCAACAATGTCAGTCTGCGGTTGCTAAGGCCAGTTAGGTATTGTCATGTATAAAAAGGGGCATGAATTTGCAGGATAAAAATATAATTTTGCCTCTTTATAAATCATTGGTAAGACCACACCTTGAATATGCTGTGCAGTTTTGGGCACCTATTCTAAAGAAGGATTTTAAAGGAAGGAATGGAACAGTTTAGTTATGTTGAAAAGTTAACAAATGTAAATCTTTTTAGTTTAGAAAAACGGTGCCTCAGAGGGGATATTATAGCATTATATATGATAAATATATCCAAGGCCAATACACACCATTGCATAGGACACGTGCTCGCGCATTTAGAATGGAAGAAAGGAGATTTAGTCAAAGGCAAAGGCAAGTTTTTTATTGGATCAGCAGCAATAAACAGATGTGGGAAAGGCTGAACTTGATGGACGCATGTCTTTTTTTCAGCCTGTGTAACTATGTAACTATGTAAGATCTAAGACCAAAGAATGATTTAAATGTGAATCTTGTAAGCTGTATCTATTGAAAATGAGTTCTACTTGAATAGTATGTGGTTAACCTGGCTTGTGAGCTTTTCCACAATAATTTATTTCACTTGTTTTCCATAGAATCTTTCATATGGAGTCAACAGTTAAAAATTGGTCATTTTCAATATCATTTAGCATTGTTAGATAGAAACTCAAACTGGTGGTTTTCTAGTTGTTATTGCAGAAACAAAGGAATACCTGGCCTGTGTGGTTTTGTGCTTTTATTCAACACACTACTATAAACTGGCTTTCTAATTCATCACCAAAAAAATCCAACCTCAGCAAAATTACAGCCCAATTTAATATTGCCTCATCCAAGGTCATGCTTAATGGCTATTACCAGTCATGAAGTAGTGAAGACTCCCTTGTTTTCAATGATGAACCAAGATTATAAAAGGAAACGAAACACCCAAGGTCAATTAAGGAAAACATAGGAAAACATACGATATGATATAAAATCATGATCTTCTTTTATTCCTTTAAATTAGACAAAGTGTTTTTTTGTTGGATAGATTAAACAACAGCTTTTAAAATCTCACACTAAAGCACATTTCTCAATTATGCAAATATAGTGAGCAAGAAAGACACATTTTTAATAGATTTATTTTAGTCATCCTAATATTATAAGACATTTTTTGGTTTACTTATTTAAGAGATTAAGCATTTTTGGGGGTTATTTTATAAGCTTAGTTTTATTAAGGTTGACTCTGATGGGTTACTATTCATTATGTACTTCACTATTTTGCAATACAATGTGTATATCTCTTTATGTGTGTTATCATTTAGTTTATTTGTGGGATTACATTGAGTTTATTGATGTATACTTGGCTACTACTGTTTGGCTCCAACCTACTACCTTGAGTGTGGAGTAGGTCATTCTTCTATATGTTTTGCAACTCACTGAGATTACCTGCTGGAATATCCATTACTCTCAAAGGGTTTAGGAGGTAAGGGTTAACACCTACTATTTCATTTCCACTTAAGGACATTTGTTATTTCTTTCTATACCATGTTTCCCCCATTGTGACTTACCACTAAAGTATTTTTATGTCTCTAGCGCATTAGAAAGTCTGCTAATGGCCAAACTACTGGTGTTCACATACTTGAATGCCCAAAGCTGAACCAAATGTTCACCTATTTTACTATTGACAATAATCAAATGGTCACCTATTTTACAGCTAAAGTGCCCATTAGTAGTTTAGTAAATAGATCAATTTAGTTATTATTAGTACACACGAATGGCTAAGTGCCATTGCAATGAGGTTTTGTATGAGTTCTGGGGCCGAGTACACATTTTCTCAGTAGGAGACAGGGACAATTTGCATAATAGAGTGTGGAACATAATAATTTGTTAGGGGTTCAGAAAAAATGCAAGGATGGAGGGAGTCCAAAACAACTTACATGTCTTCCCCTAAACTCCCTCACAGCCCTTTAACCACATCCTCAAACACGTTTTTGTCAAATTGCATGTCTTTCAATTTTCTGTTTTTTTTTTTTTTGAGAAAATCAAATCATATATTTATTTTCATGACACATTAAGCTATTAAAATATGCTTAATTTAACCCTCTCAGTCAGGGCCAGCCCAAGACATAATGCCTCCTGGGGCGAAGTTTAAAACTTTTCTGTAGTGTACTGGAGACTGTCAGTTGGCTCTCGAGGGGTCCAGAGGAAATCTTGCACATTTAACTGGTTTTGTAAGACTATACTGTTTAACATGCTAACTTCATCCATCCACACTATATATCCCCTCCCCAAATGAAAATATTGTTGGGGAATGTTGGCTGTTTTATCTGTTGCTGGACAATGGACTAGCAATGTTAGCACTTTTTCAAGCACTGCACCCTATCAAAAATTGTTCACCATTCTGTGAGTTCTTACTTCCCATTTTTTCTACATCCAAAAGAGTGTGGAAACTAGTAGCTCGGGGAGATGGTATAGTGTCTACTCTGAATCCAATGAACCAAGGTTTGGCGACTTATTTGAACACTCTTTATACATACTAAAAAGTCTAACAGGTCGGCTATCCTAAATGTTTCTCCAAAATATGCTCCACTTTTCCTTTGTGAAAATAAACATTTTTGTATCTTAAAATGCTATCCACCAACTATATAAGTGTGCTAAAGTAGTGGCCAAAATCATTTGACAACTGATTTGTAGACAAGGGTATCTTTTGCACTGTGCACATCTATCATGTGTACAGATCCTTTCCACAACACCTGTCAGAAACAGGGTACATTGCCAATGACTATAGAAGGTGAACTGCAATGTGGAGATGCTAATATTAAAAATGAATATCTAAAAAACATGTTGTTCTGGGGGAAGTAAGGCAGGGGAGGTACAGCCAGAGTTCTACAGAGGTGAATCTTGATGAATCAGAATCGTGATTATATCTATTGTAAGCCCGAGCGGGTAGCAAAGAGCACTGTGATAGAAAGTAAAGATTACAGATAATTCAGCCATGTGCAAAAGGTCTGCCGCACAGCATTCTTGAGAAACTGGAGATATCAGAGAGGTTGGCAAATGTACGTATTGGCAATCCATATTTAGATATAACGTTAATTCCAGTTTTGCATATGTGCCGCATTGACTAAAACTTTGGAGGTGATTTGTGTATTGGGTAAAACTCATTCCAGCTTTAATTTCAGCTTCACACTTTAGCAAACAGAAACCAGGTGCACGCTGATGAGTCCCGAGGTGACAAATGTTCACCCATGAGTTGTTTGACTCTAACCAGGTTCTGCCTCAATGATATGGGAGACTGGTATAATGCAACTGTTCATTTACATGTAACTACTTCTACAAAAAAAGCATTTTTGAACTAATGTTCATGCATTTATTCATGTAACTTCAAGTGTCTTCTTTCCATAAAGACAGGATAAAAGAAAAATGTATGCATTTTTAGACTCACCTAAATTACTAAAGACATGAGAATTTTCCGTTGTTAACCATTGAGTTTAAAACACTATCAAATTCTGACTATATATAAAACATATTGTACAATCATAAAGTAGTATAGTGTTTCTACAGTATGCAAGGAGCTGCCCAAACAATTCCTTGCCTTGCTATCAAATCTAATTGCATGATGCAATGAAAAAATGGAGCAGTCATGCAGATTAAACAGAGGTTAGTTTAGTTTTCATAGGGTTAACACTTTTTAAATTACTAGGATATGAGATTGAAAGTGAAGGGCGTGCTCCTTGTCGGAGAAAAGTGTAAGAAAGTGGCCCTAATGCAGAATCTCATTAAAGCAACTGTCAGGATTTCTCTATTTTACCATCACCACCTTATTCTGCAAGAGGCAATTGTCGTTTTGAGTGAGTGTGCTGCCAAAGAGGCATTTACAAATAAATGAAAAATGTCACAATTGATTTGGTTCCTTTTGGAGAACAGGGTGTCAGTTTTGTCACAAACTGTCTGTGTTATTCTGTGTTTCATGTTGCAATTTTGGATATTGAAATTAGCTTTGATGATCCATGACCTCCAGTGAACTGAGTATAACCTACTGGCTTTGATCTTTCAGTACTCTGTCAATAACATTTACTGTTTGTCGGTCAACTGGAGAGATTCTGTGTCGGAAAAGCGGTGCCACGTAACACGGAAATCTCCCAAATGGTAGAACCCATTTACCTTCATTCATCATACTTATTGAATGAAAAAGGATTAACACAGCATGTGATCTTTTGTAGGACTGCACACCATAGAAACATAATAAGCAGCCACTCAGTCTCCCATCATCCATGTTTCCTTTACCACTTGCACAGCATACAGCTTGACATAGCTTGACATGGGTGAATAAGGAGATGCGCCTGGCTGTCTAGGCAGAAGAGTGTGATGGGCCAATCTTCTTCATTTATGATAAACCTATACCAGTCTCCTACGGATCAGTTTGCAAAGGCAAACACCAGAAGGCTTCTGGCAATCTGCATATTCTACAATGCACTTTTGATACCAAGCTTCCTTAGGAGCATCCATTGTGTGCCTGCCTTGGAACAATTTATAAAACACTGAATTCAACTAGATGAACAAGAGTCATTTAGATCTCTTCCCAATGTCCAGAATGACACAATAAAAATAATAAAAAAAAAGTTTCTGTTCCTATGAATTCCACTGAGAAAAACTAAGTTTTACCAAGCCATGCAGATAATAAAATTCAAAGAGAATAAAGACCCAGGGAAGGAATGGCGCAAACATGCAAAAAAGTGACTTACACAGTCACAGCAGCAAAAACAATATTACTACTGCAAGTAGTGACTTCAGGAATGTGCTGATCATTTTAACACCTCACAATATTATAATATTAAATATAGTCAAAAATACATTTAAGTGGAGGTTTAACCAACCAAAGAAAAAAAAAAGCACATATTCAAACAGGTGACACATAGCACTAGACAAGCCAATCAATGAGCGGGAGAATGTGAACCTAAACCAACTACCATACACCATACATAACCAGCTAAACATGCCACACATTTAGGATGTCATTTATAACCATTTAATGTAGTGAAGCATAAAAATAGTAACAACAGATCTGGCTGCATCCTTAGTTCTAAATACTCATGTGTGACTTTATGTGTAGTTATTGAAGACCTTGCATACATTATAACATTCTACTAAATATTAACATTTTAATTAATCTGCACTGCATGTTTATATGCTGCATTAGCTTTCCACACAATTCCCTTTCCGCAGTTATTAATGTTTCCCATTTTTGCCACCCCCTCATGAATAATTTACATGATTCTATTTCTAGCCATCCTCATGGGACTTTTTGTTTTATTCTATCAAGGCCTTAGGATTGATTAATAGAAAGTGTTAGTAACAATGCTAGTTAGATGCTCTTTAATGAAAGAAAATAATGTATTATTCACATGAGCTTACAACCTTGTAGGAATAAGTAGGGATTTACAGAAATTACAATTTGTTTTAAATTATATAAACGCCTGTTAAAAAAAGAAGACTGGAATAATTGTGTTTATTTTAACGAGAAACATGCCTGTGAGGGATATAATTAATGAAAGTTTTACTGATATGGCTCTACAATGATACTACTTATATTCTACTTAACAGAAGCATGAAGCTTCTTAGAGAGGGTTGAGTGCCATTTTCAACAAAGGACTTGGAACTTCTGCAAAGGTTACTAGGGGCATGGGGAGACATCAATTAACATAGATAAAATGCATGAAATGAAAGAAAATATTAGCGTGACTTCTGTACATATTAATCAAATTAGCAATAAAAACTGCTCACAAAAACTGAGCATTGTGACTCCTATCAAAGAATGTGATTAAGTAATATCCATGGATATTGTAAGGTTTTAATTTATTAATACATTATGTTTAATACCATTTAACAAAGTTGTATAAAGAAACATTTATGCAAAAGAAAAAAAAATTAAAAGGACTGTTCCATTACATATATTTTAAATTACATGTCAAACACTTTATGGTTTGAGATATACTACAAAATGCCTAGGAATATTGATGTAGCAAAAAAAGTGAAAAAAAAATCTTAAAACATTTAATATTTGTCATAAAAATAATGTTAGAATTGAACTATAAAAAGACATTATAAAGTGAAAGTGCATATTCGCAGACTTGCAAAAAAATTAATTATGCAGTATCATACTAGCATTGTTCACAACAAACACTCAATATTATCAGATATACTACATTTATTGGATTTATTTAAGTTAGTTTTCTAATGTATTTGTACTGGTTCTGGTCCAATATACATTTGAAAAATAATTTATTTGCTTCATATGAAAGCACTTTGATTAGTCCTGCCAATAACTTTTTTAAATTTGTATTGTTCAATTAGTTTTCTATTGCAATTAAGCGTTTTTTTATGTCTTTACATTTTAATTTCTGTTGCCATCTGGAGACAGTAACATTTAATTACTTGTTTATGTGTAACCCACAGGTTCACTAGCAATATTTCTCCTGAATTAATCTTTAATCCCAATTTTTAATACTGGGTAGAGTTTGATTATATCTATATCTTGATTATATCTTGTAACTAAATATTTACAGTGTCTACCAATGAAAATCTGTTTTTGGTATGTATTTTTTGTCCAAAGCTGCATGTGCCAAAAACAGTAAGTATAAACAGGAAGTATACTTAAGTACATATACTGCATATACCCTATGGCACTGAAGTCAATCCCAATAAAGAAGTAACATCAGCCAACAGGATGTAGCAGTAGGCGGCAATGAAAGAAAACGGAAGTGATTTTTTCTAATTCCAATAACTGTAGAATGCCTGCATCGATTTACATGCATTAAAATGCTTTACAGTCCAGTAGAGTCCTGTATGTATCTAGGGCTGTTCAACATACATCCACTATAGGCATTGTATAAGAAGTACAACCAACCACTAAAATGATTTTGGGTAAGAAAAGGCCGCAGCCAATTTATTGTTAAAGTCATTGTTAGTAAAAAAAAACCTGATGGGTGCGTTCACAAAGACAATGACTCCAAAAACACAAACATAAATATATACAACAAAACCCACCAAGCTTGCTATATCCAGGTTCCCCCACCTGGACCTGAGGTTCCAAGCATGAACCAATAAGAAACCTCCCACTGGTTGTTACCACCACTAATCTCACCACCGCATTAAACCACTGGATACCTGGCAATCTGCCGCCAAGAGCCCATCCGTTGACACGTTAAGCTGGATGCCCCCCCCCACACTCTGGCAAAACAAGGCCCTTTCAACACTTTCAGCAATAGCCAAAAAAAGAAATCAAGCCCCAATTCAGAGAGATGCTCCCATCCATAATAAACAAGTTGGAACAAAACCTTTCTAAAGCAACTTGCCTAAAAACTACTCCAAGCTATTTGCTGATGAAGCTTGTTGACCTTACCCCGGCTATGCTCCATAGCTGCCCTATCCCTAGCATGGAGTCAATGAATCCTCAGAATAATTTCCGACCACACTAACTTTACCTCGGGGACCAGTTCTAACAAATATACTTCACATCTCACCTCATCCTCCACATTAACTCTCACTGGGAGTAACCCCAATGTCGTTCCCCTTAGGGTGAACAACTATAATACACAAACCCCCAACCTAAAAAACTTCACAATCCCCAACAAAACTCATTCCCACCTCATTCAGCCTTCACCCCCCAAGTTAACTCACCAACAGCTGTGGCCTGATATATCTGCAAAAACAGACAGACTCCAACCGTCCAATGATCTGGATGACCCCTTCAGCAAGCCCAGGTACTGCCCCGTCCATAGCCACCTTTATGCCGAACGAATGTGTAAAAAACTCAGACGACTCAGCCCCAGCTTCCCAAGCCCCAGCTGCGTGATCCGCAAGAACTGGAACCGCAACACTGGTAACAAATCTCAATAAGCCAAAAAGCACATCCCACCCTACAGCCAAACACGCCACCCAGCAAAGTGTACAACCAAATCTCCCAGCATTGCAACTCTAAAAACAATAAGAAGGAAGAAACCCCCACCAAAGCCAAATGTGTTGAATACCCCATTAAAACATGCTTAGCTTGAAATAACACATTCCACTCCGTACATTACAAAACAAACCACAGAAGAATCTTTTATTTACTTTGAACAGATGAGGCTGACAACATATTAACTGAATGAACAACAGCCAAATTATCACAGAAAAATACCCCCAGCCCCACAACGTCAGAGCCACCACCAAATAATTCCAGAAAAGCCAGGTTATTAATGAGATGGCTCATTCTGCCCACTCCCCGTGAGCTTCATGTCTTTATTAAGTAAGCAGTGCATTCAAGTAGATTTTTGTTGTTTATCTTTGATAGGTGTTAAAAAAATATTATGTATTCAGTTTTAACAATTAAATTAAAAAACTGAGATTCCATTTCTGAATGGAAAGTGCTATTCACACAATGTCTGTGAAAAAAGCAAACACCTCTTCCAGTTAATGCGGTAGCTGATAAGTCTGGAAGGATATTTCCACATTGTTGAGTTTTGTTTTCCTAATAAGTGTTATTACACATGTTTCTCTACAAAGAAGGAATTAAAACACAATATGATTTTTTTTTATTATTCTTTTTTACAATTTAGTTTTATAGTTTCTTTGAATATATGTGCTTTTCCAAGCGGGACTGGACCTAGACCAACCCCCAGGCAAGAATACATTGCCCCCTCCCAATTTTCTACCCTTAGTAAAATTTACCAGAGGCTGCAACCATTTGTGAACTAGAAATAATATGACACTGCCTGATTCCCCCCCCTGATTCAGGCGACCCATGCAGCCACTTGTTATGCCTGTTACTTAGACTAGCCCTGATCATTCCAACTGAAGAAATTTCAGAAATTACCTGATCTGGCAGTGTGAATGCAAATTAAAAGTATAAGAATGCTTCACCCTTACCGCCTGTACCCACTAATTGAAGTATAGCAGTGAAGAGTCCACAGAGCAGTCCAATTCCAGGGAATATTCATGTATGTTCTTTGTGTTCATTTTTTTCTTCCTTTTTTAGCAGGGGTAAATACGGGGTTAATGCGGTAACAATACACAGCCGCTTAAGAGCGACTCTACTGGTTGCCAGCTGGGAGCTCCTCCGCCATCAACCGATGAAGGGCAGCTGCTCTTCATTGGTTGATCCGAGACAAGCCCCCTGCCAGTGACCAATAGAGTCACTCTTTAACTCATGACACCGAAGCCATTACTCTCCCTTGGCCAAGTTGCTCTGAGGTGTACTTTGCCCTGCGCTTTGCCAAATTGCAAAAGGCAGGGCAAGGTACAACACAAAGCAACTTTGCCTGGGGAGACCATTGGTCCATATAATCAACTCAATTGGTGGCTGGCAGGGACCTCCTCTACCCTTCATTGGGAGCTCAGTGCCGGGAACCAATAAAGTCATTCGTATGGACCTTTAACTCCTAGTGATGAAACTTGGACTGGGAAGGCTCCAGTAGTTAATGGTCCGTACGAGCGACTCTATTGGTCGCTGACAGGGGCCTCCTCTGGAATGAACTAATGAAGGGCCACTAAAACCCAACAGGCTCAACCCAAAGGAAGAATTGGTTGGAGATGGTGGTATTTTCTGAGACCAACAGGCTTTCTCCAGTGCCATAGAATACCAGAGTTGTTAAATATGCAGCACCAAGAATTACAAATTTGTTTAGTTTTTTAGTTACTTGAGTGGAGCATTAGAAGAGAAGGGTGGGCCAGCTCAGGATTATTCCTGGGTGCTGGCTTCACTCACATGTTGTATTAATGTATTAATGAATGAGCTGAGTGCAAAAGGGGCTGATTAAAGGCCTTCCTTTTGGACCAGCAAGCTAGATAGACTTTGTTGAAACTGTTTTGGAAAGGAATTTGACTGTTTTGTTTATTTTATATTGGGGAAATGGTGTACCTGTCCTTATTGTAGTCAAGACTGCAAAATTCAACAGAGCTAGGATTCTTTTTTATGATTTATGTTCTGTTTAACCTGTGTGTGTGCTTCAAAATAAAACTCACAAATCCTTCTATGTGGTATCTGTTTAAACCCCTAAGAAACTGTGGTAAATGATCACCCAGGACAAAAGTTAGTGCTTTGGACACAATATTTATATATAGCATTTTTAAGGTGATGAAGGAGGAGGTTGGTAAGGAGACACTAACCTAGAGCTTTTCTTTGCATCTTAGATTAAAAATTGTGAGATGAATTTGATTATCTGATTGCCTGTAAGCATTATATTATCATATTTAGCCAAGAGTTATATACTGGTGGAACATGCAATAAAGTGTTTGCAGCTGGACTGCCAATAGCAAAGCATTTATTATGTTTGGAAAACAAGCTGCAATAACTCAAATAAGAAGGTCAGTCTGAAGGAGATATACATTTTTCTGACCTTGGTGTAGATTATTTTATCAAGGAAATTGATATATGTGTGAAAGTTGTTACACTAAATGTAATGGTTGGTTGAAAGTTATTGAAACCGTAATGGAATTAGATGACATCCTATTAGGTGGTAGGTAACACCTTTAGGATATATTTTCTCTAGAATTCAGCAACACATTTTAATACTATATTTTCTACTTTTTGAATTGAAAATCATCATATAATATTTAATATGAGTTTTATGAGCAGAAATACACTATTAGTGCATGATGGGATCTCAATCTAAATTCAACTCGGGACTGTGCAAATAAAGAAAAGTAACAAAGGGGGGGGGGTGATCCAAATCTTTATTCCAAAAGGTTCTAAAAAAACACCGAAATACATTACAAAAAACATTTGCTACCCTCTAGAATCCGTAAAAAAGAAGTATAAACAACACATGTAAACAGTATTTGTATAGATGTATAGATCAACTGAATAAGACATGCAAACCCTATATTTGGAGGTATGCATACAGTAAATAATGTATAAAAACATAGCATAGTATGTATAGATCAACAGAATAACACACAAACAAAGATTTGCGTGTATAGATCATTTGAAATTCACATGTCAACTCAGCATTGAAAGTATGGAACCAAATCAGAATCAGACATATAAATCCTGTTTTTGTAGGTATACAATAATAATGTATGGAAAACGTAGCATTACAGGTATAGATCAACATAACATACAAACCCAACATTGCAGGCAAATGTAAACTCAGCACTGAAGGTATAGATCAAATAAACAACACATAGAAACAGCGCAGTAGGTATTGATGCCACTTAAAAGACAAATCCTGTTTTTGCGGGTATACATAAATAATTTATGGAAACATAGTATAGCAGATATAGAGCAACAGAATAACACATAAACCCAGTTTTGCACTTATCGATCAACTGTAATTCACATAAAAAAAACTCAGCATTAAAGGGATAGATTAAAAACGTTCTAAATTACAGGCATAGATCACAGGTTGCACACCCCGAAAACAGCCCAGCCTGAGTCAACTTTGTCCCCAAACAGCCTAGTGTGAGCCACCTTTGTCCCCAAGCAGCCCAGTGTGAGCCACCTTTGTCCCCAAGCAGCCCGTCCTGTGCCTGTGGTCACTGCTTCACTGCTGAGCACAGGTACATAATGTCATATTTTGGCACTCAGCATGAAGTGCCAGCACTGCAGAGAGCGACGGCGGAGATGGTGCAGCCCTGAACAAGCAGTACCTGACTCAGGCCTGGCCCCTGCTGGTCACCATACACCGAGCCATCAACAGAGTAGTTTTACACTTCATCTGGGGCTCCAAAATTGACAGAGTAATGCGCGCAGTGATGTACAAGGAACCTCGCAAGGGAGGCAAAGGCGTGCCTGACATCCCTACCATGCTGAGGGCTTCTCTGTGTGCAACTTCATGCGCAGGCCTCTCAGAGATGTAGTGAAAGGCTCAACTGGAAACTCCATGTCTTGCTTCTTCCTACTGCCCCTTACAATTGGACTAAGCCCTGGTTCTACTCAGATGTGGGAAAATTTGTAAAGGAGCACCAGCTGGAGGGAGTTAAGCCAGACCTGTGGTCACCTTATGTGATCCACAAGCTCATCAGAGCCAAAGACTCTATTGAGAACATCCCAGAGCTCCCTGATGCCACAGTCAAGACAGTTTGGGCTAATGTAGCATCGAGCAGGCTGACCAACAGGCATAAAGACATTGCATGGATGACTATTCAGGAAGGCATATATACATGCCAGGGGGCTGTGCAGATGCATTGTAGAGGAGGAAACTGCCCTTCACTTGTTCTGGCAGCGCCCGTTTGCACAGGCTTTGTTCAGAGCCCTGGAGCTGGAACTCATGGACTCTATCAAGAGAAAGTACCTGTCCTACCACTCTGTACTTTACAGACTTTTTCCAATGATAATGCTTGGCGTCTCATGTGCTGTGTAAACGACGCTCTATGGTTTGCCAGGAACTGCCTAGTGTTGAGGAGGGAGCAGGTCATAGTCCGTAACTGCCGCAGGAGTGCTTAGAGACTACTCTCTTATGGACAGTCTAGAGGTTGAGGACTAGCCCCATCTCCCTCAACCACTTCCACTCTTCCCCTCACCCAACCGAACTTTCCACTTCCCCATTTCCCCAGGCTTGTTTCCAATTATGTGCTAACCATATGTGCCATGTCTGGAATTGTAATTGTACACTGCTTTTAGTGTTTTATTGAGCTTTCCCTTAACTGAAGTTGTACTGTAACATGTATTGCCTTGCGCTGCGTCGCAGTGCTACTTATCGTCTTTCTGATTTATGCACTCTTGTAAAAACAGGCACCAAACTGTTTTGTCTTATTCTGTTTGCATTAAATAAGCTTAAATACAAAACAAATAGCAAATGCAAGCTCCCCAGGAAACAATGAAGGGCAAGGTGCAAGAGGTTACATACAACATAAGGAGTTTGCTGGGAAGTTCCACATATCTACCACCTCTCAATAAAGTAACTCTTTCTTACATTAATTAAAACTTTTTTTTACATTAAATAAAAGTGCATATCTTAGTTCTTGGACCTTCACCTACTTTTACTGTACGGATGTTGCACTTATCCACCACTCTCACAGTAAAGTAAATCTAACGTAAGTAAAACTTTCTTACATTAAAAAAAAAAATACAAATGTAAAAGTAAGAAAAGCACATTAGCATAAACAAATTCATTTTAGGTAATTTTTATAATAGGATAATTAATATGCAAATGACAATTAACCATTTGAATGCCTGTAAGGAAAACTGTACATTAATTTACATCTACAGACAAGCAAGGATTATATTGTAATTTAGGACAACTTCTATTGCAGGCCCTGTGTACACTACATGGTCCCTACCTTGCTGTTTATTTTGCAGCAGCACACTCTCTCACATACTGACCCCTCTTCTCCCCTCTCATGCTAACTCCTCCACACAGTATGGTCTCTGCAGCTGCACAGAGAGATCAGAAGAGACTAGACAACGGCTGAAGAAGGTAAATGAGCAGGTGGGGAATTAACTTATTTTGTGGAATAAACCACAAGCTAAACGGACAGGAAATTAAATTTGTTGTCCAAAAACGAATGAGCAAAAAAAGAAAAAAAAATCTGTCTGAAATTATTTTGGACCACAAGTCTATCCATTGTACTCGGAACAAGAGGTTAATTATAGTCCCACTGATAAATTCACTTTCAATATTATCCTTTAACAAAAGAGAAAAGAGAACATGTTTTGTGAATGTCTTTTGTCAAGTATTCTGCTGTGTTTTTATATACTCATAGCTTTAAGCATGTGACATTTTCACATCTCTCACCACTCAGGATCAGTCATCAAATCAAAAAGAGCAAGCATTGTGTCAGCAAAGTCAAATACCATTCTACATCTGAGATGGTGTGAGGAGTCAGTGAGGAGTAACCTCTGGTCAAATACCATTAACCAAAAACACTTCTACTACTGTAACGAAAACAAATAAGTGCCCAGTTAAAATGTGACAACAGCTAGGGGGATAAAGATTTGGAAGTACTTTGTATGCACCAAACCCAAATAAAACAAAGAAGCAGATAAACATGTTTATAAATTATAGTGATGACTAATGGATTGCCTTAGAAATGTCTCCTCCCCACTTATCCCTCCAATCTTTCATACTTTGCCAGGAGAGCATATAGTCTTCACTATGGCTGATCACTAGTTTTGACAAATGTTTAAATGCATGATTATACTACTTCTACTGCAACTAATAATAATGTAAGGCTATCTATTAACATATTTATAGGCTAATATTACTTGGCATTGCAATATGTAAAATTATTGTGGAGATGATCATAAGGTATTACAGGGACCGCTCGAATTTCATGCCATACCACAGTGGTTTTAGTCAGTGTTTTACTAATGTAGAAATGAGTCTGAGAAGAATTGATCGGACATTGAGAATTATCAACACATAAGCAATTAGGATTTAGGTTGTGGAGAGAAACTTAGAAAGTTATCATACTTGGGTTTTCCTGCTGTATAGCAATGCTTCTCTAACAAATGATCATAAATGTACAGCTCATTTTTGTATTGAGTGGCTCAATCAGAAATGTCTTTTCTATTTTTTAAATACATAAGAGAATGCACCCTTTGGATGTGGTTCATATAGAGCAAAGTAAAGGTTAATTGACTATATTTTTTATCCTTTTATTCTAGACTATATCTGTTTCTGTGTTAGCCTTGTGACTTTCATCTTTTGACTGTCAATGTCAGATGATGCAAATTCTTTAAATAAAGGCTAGTGAGGTGGTATATGTCTAGGTCCTCCAATCCCATTCCCTTTAAATGTAAATCTTTAGCTAAGGTTCAGAGACCTTTCTGACATGTTGTGAAGGATGTGTGCAATAAATAACAACAATATTTGTTCAGTTTCACATCCATTATCATAATGAAAGCCCTAATAGCTTTGTTTGATATCAAATTACTGCATTCATCTAATCTAGAATGTTAAATACCAGTAAATATTTCTTTTGTAATTAATGAATTTAGCCATGTTATATATCTGTGAAAGTCATCTAAGTTTCTTAGTAACTATCGAGGAATGGTTGTTTCATAGGAATTGAAATTAAAGGAAGATGCCAAAGAGAAAATGTTTAAATATTTACTAAATGTTGAAAAGCACACTATAATATTAACACAAATGGGAAAAACTAATTATGCAAGTAATTCATTTGTTACAGAATTTAAAACCTTTCTGACCCTTGAAATGAATGTTGCCTTTTATGATAAATTAAACTTCTGCAAACATAGTTATTTAATGCAAAATTTATTTTTTCATTATTCCTCAGCTATAAGTGATAATCATGAACGCAGTTTGACGTTGCAAGATAATTCCTTTGAATCCTTTTTTGATAGGATGCATAATTATGAGGGTAGCCATTGTCTTAATTCACTAATGCATTTAGGAAACGTGCATACAATGTAATGTCTCTATTAAAATAACTTAGAACATGTGCTTAAAATAGGACTTTAAGGAGATCTAATATATTCGATGAAAATTAACACAATATTTGAATATTGCAATATTGCAATGTAAAACACAAATTTATTTAATAAAATTGTCCTCTCTGTAGAGGAAATATTCAATAGCTAATTTCCCCAATACAGGCTTTACAATTTAACATTGTATTCATGAATTCTTGTGTTACTTTACTAACTTTCTATTTGAATTGTTTGTTATCGTTTGTTTTCTAAACAATAACTCATTATAAACTTTGAGATAAACGTGGTTGTAAGCATGTGTTAATTAGTATTTTAAAGTTGTGCACAACATGGGCGCTGCCAATACACAAAATGGTTGAAACTATTCATTCTAATGCCAATGCCAGTAACAAAAATTCCTGCCACACATGGGCAAATGGTCCTATGCAGATGTGACCCACATGTTATCCAATATGGGGTGCATCCAGCATGCTGTATTTTCCCCATATTCTTGCATTAAAGTTTTACAGGATTTATGTTATTAGTGTTTAAGGGATTTCTTTTTTTCACTACAGTTGCCCTTTAAAGTACTTTGCAAGCACTTTAATATATATTCTTCAAACCTAGTAAAATAGTAGGAACTGAAACTCCAGAGCTGAACACCGCTTCTGAGTCCCAGTGTTTAGGCTCACTGATTGGCCTCTTGAAGTAGTCAACTAGTAGCTAGAAAGCCCTCTCATTGAAATCAATGGGAACATTTTCTGTGCCTGTGCACAGGGTTATCTTTTGACGCCCACTCCAGAGCAAGCATTTGACATATTCAATGGTGCTCAGCTGAACACATTTTCTGCATGCAACATATGTAGTGGGCAAGATAGGCAAATGCATATGAAGGCAACACTCAGCTATCATATGAATTAAAGTGCATAGGATGCCAGTGACCCTTAATGTAAGTTTTCTGAAAAGGTTTAAATAGGTTTACCCACCATTATCCCTTTAACAATATAAATATAAATTATATATTTTTTATGGCAATTTTGGACATGACAAGGTAATCCCTAAATTTGGATCCAAAAGGTTCCAGATTATAATGCTGGTCCATTAATTCTATCCAATAGCTATAGAGTAATGCACCATTGAACCAGTATGCTTTAGAAGATAAGCTCTATGAGACCTGGGTATTTTTAAAAACAACCAAAATAAAAATGATGGACTTGTCACTGTTTATTATGGTACTTCTCCAGCACACTCATGGTAATGTCACTCATCCTTTTTATAAGCTTCTGAAATCTGTACACTTGAGTTTGGATGGATTTTCAACATAAATTGAGGTCAGCAGGCAGATTCTTCTGCTAGTTTATATCAAAATCTCTTTATACATCTACCGTGCATATTTATACTGTATAATTTATGGTCCATTAAACATTTCTATTCTGTCGCAGTAAACAGCAGACTCCTTTGCAAAGGAAGTTATCTATACTATCTGAACATAATAATGTCCTTAGTTTTACAATCCAATCCAATCAACACTGG
The DNA here is from genome assembly GCF_027358695.1 of Spea bombifrons. Taxonomy (NCBI): domain Eukaryota; kingdom Metazoa; phylum Chordata; class Amphibia; order Anura; family Pelobatidae; genus Spea; species Spea bombifrons. Next base: position 88,583,183 of record NC_071089.1, on the reverse strand, counting down.
GGTTAATTTTGATGTGTGAAAATAGATAGAAGAAACAAAATTTTAGCATCCTCTGTTTACGTTTGGAAGGTGTGATCATAACTACAAAAGTATGAACAATTTAAAATTAGTACAAATTTGTCTATTCTAGTATCTTAAAATTCTAGTTATATTGTGATTCATTTACATTCATCAGGAGCAATAATTACCACATTGTTCCCTAGAGGCATTAGAAGCGGAAAAAGAGGGGGCAATGCCGCTTTATAGAGCTTTTGTAAGACCTCTGCTTTTCAGAATTGTGTACAGTTCTGGAGACCCCACATTCAGAAGGATTTTTACATTCTGGGGAAAAAAAGTTATCAAAGAACAGGAAGGAAATGTTAGAATAAGAGGGTATATAGCCTGAAACTAGATGGTCCATGGAATGTAATGCAGGGACGTTTTACTTTACCGATAGGGTCTTAGATAAATGAAACAACCTCCTTGCAGAAGAGCCAGACTGGGGATGACTAGGTGGCCCTGGTATTAGTCCGCGTTACCAGATATGGATATGGGACACTATCAGCCAGAGGCCCATCGCACATTTGCCCAGTTTGCCAGGTGGCCAGCCTGGACCTGAGCAGAAGTGGTAGAGGTTAACATAAGGGAATTTAAACATGTCTGGGATGGGTATATGACTATTTTGAATCCAAGATGAAACAAAGGACTCATTAAGTTTTGAGACTTTACATCAGGAAAAACAAGTAGCCTAGATTAGCTGAATGTTTCTTCTGTTTCACACATGTAGAGTGACTTTCTCTCCCGCTGACTTAACAAAAAACAGCACGTTTTGTTAAAGTCTGTCAGGATCATTTACGACCTTGTACTTTGTTGTGTGCTTCTTTAAAATATATACACTTTTAAATGAGAACAGTTGGTTTTGTCAGGCAAAAAGGCAAAATCATCATTACATTGAGACAAAGGGATTGTACGCCTTTGATAAACCACTTGTGCGTCTAGAGGTAGCCATTAATCCTATATTATTTATATTAATTAGCAGCCACACATACAATTAAACTATATCAAAGGTGACAATTTACAGATTTAGTAAGACTGAGAATGTCAACAATTCTGCCATGAAATTGAACAAGATAAATGAGCTTGAATCTATGAAAATAGTAAATGTAGCTGTGCATTATTCTGAACTATGTGCAGAGTTTTTAAATAGATAACTGTCCAGGAATATTATATGCAGTATATGGAATTGATGCCAACAGTTACTGTCATATAAATAGCAGCAGATAAAGTGTTCCTACCATAAACACAAGTCGTTATCTAACCACTGAAACCTTGTATCTATTATGAAAAAGTGTAGATAAAAGTATAGCGGTTTTCAGATAAAAATGCTACCTCTCTATATTCCTTTATAACTTTATCTAATGCTAATATATAACTTAAGTTAGCATGCATGGTAATGCAAATAATTAAATATTTAATTATTTGTTTGCTAATCAAAGTATAAATATGCTTATGAAACCACAATCCATAATTCCCTAGTATAATTATAGTATACACTTCGTATAATACCTATGATTATCATTTGCTTTAATAAAGATAGTAAAAACTCAAGAACTTAGCTACATATATACTATATTCACATCTAGTTTCCAATGTAAGAATACCTGCGGGAGTTTAGTCTTTTGGAATTAGGTCTGAAAGCTTAACGGCTTTGCTGCCATGTCTCTCAAGAGAACTTGTTATATATAATATATCTATGGTAGGGTTTAAGTGATAGTTTGGTCTATATCTCAAGCAAAGGGAAAAAGGTAATTATGTTAGCAGTTCATCTCTGTGCTATGTCATTATGGCAAATTCAAGTTGATACTGCAAAATAGTGTGAGCAATTTTATTTATCTGAAATGATTGTCACATGTAAACAGTTCAACACATAATTCTTAATAAAGTACATGATAAAGGATACAACCAATAATATATTTTTGCATGTGAAATTTATGTAATGCAGATACATCCAAATAGCCAGAATTTTTATGAATTATCTGATGCAGGCATCAAAAATCACTGCATATTTATAAAAAAGGATTGTGGCAAATACGACTGAAAAGCACTGAGATTTAATTAACATATAATTATTAATCTAGTTATATAAAAAATGTTATATATTAATATCAATGTCAGACTATGTTTCCTGAGTACTTATAAGTAGTACCATGTAAAAGTTTTAGGCAGGTGTGAAAAAATTCTATAAAGTAAGAATGCTTTAAATAGACATGTTAATATTTTATTTTTATCATTTAACAAAATGCAAAGTGAGTGAACAGTATAAGAAAATCTAAATAAAATCAATATTTGGTGCGGACTACCCTTTGGCTTTGAAACAGCATCAATCCTTCTAGGGGTGCTCATGTCACGCTGCTAGAGGCGGGGAAATTAAAAAATCCAGAACTTGTCAGCACAGATACCTTCTTGTGGTCCTGCTATTGCGTTTGCTAAATTGGAGATCATGTTTTGCTATGATTGAGCCATTGCTTACCTGGCTACTCTTTAAGCGAGAGGCACTCATTTATGGGAATAAAAAAAATATACAAATATTGTCAGGAACTGGGTCCATACAGACGACTGTAATGACCCAGAGTGTCCAAAGATGGTGTTCAGGAGATGACTCCGCAGTAGTGGAGTTGGACAGGGCCTGGTGCAGGGCGACTGCACTCCCCCGAGTGTTGAGCACCTAGGGTAGTACAGCCACATACCAGGGACCTGACATAGCAGCGGATGTTGTCCAGAACAAAACAAAGCGATATCCTGCAGGCACCCTGGAGCAGGCATGAGACATAGCTCGAATGTGCAGGATGCTGCAGGCTGGGAGTAGGGAAGCCAAGCAGAGTAACAGCAGAAATAGAGCGAGCAAGAGGGACAGAGCGAGCAAGGAACAGGGAGACAGAGCAAGGAACAGGGAGACAGAGCAAGGAACATAGCCAGACAAGACATACATGGTACAGGTCAAAGTGAAAGACAAGGAGTCAGATGACCAGTCAGTAGAAGGATTGTGTTGTCTTAGTCATGAGATCTTTTTTTTACTTTCTTTTTCCCATTTATTGCATCTAAAAATATGTTATCTCACTTTTTTACTGACTAGGAGATTTGCTCTGCTGGCAGCTCTTATGACATCTGGTCATCCTGCATCTATGTCCTATTTGGGACATCTTAGAAGCTTAACCATATATTTTTTAAAACAAGACACCCCAGGTATTTCAAATCCTACTATATAAATTATGTCCATGCACTAGTTCCACCATCAACTTTGTTTGGTAGTATTTTTTTGTGTGTTTTGTTTTCACACCTACTACTTTAGGTAGCCTTTGGTATAAAACACAGCAAGAACTCCACAATATGCATTCAGGAACATCTCCTGAGTACAGTGATCTCTGATGAAACTAAAGAAAAGAGCAAAACCGCCCTCATTTTTAAAAATGTGCTCATTCGTTTGCCTTCTATAGAAGAGTTATCTCTCCCTCACACATATTTTCTCGGGCAGTTGCCAGTAATTACAAAATGTTGCTTTATCTGGGGTCATATGGGCTTAAACAAGCTATGATTAGCTTTTTTGGCAGCATTCCCAGAAAATGTGGTTAAGGTTCAAAGTGGGTACATGTGTTAAGCATTCAGAGTCAAATAAACCGAACAAGTGCTGCTTTTAAGTATTAGCAAGCAAACTCCACTGGAAACAATCAAGGATTGGGTGCAAAAAAAGGTATAGTTCACCATTACAATGCCAGAGATATCTGTACTGGAAAAAATCCCTTCTAGATCACTCTAAAAAATAAACTTTTAGTAATATCTTTAAAAAAACACCAGATTATATTAGAAAGGTGTAAAAAAGAGGAAAACACAAATAAAGATCTCAGGGGTTCTGTGAACCTGACGTTACTTCGCATATCCACCACCCCCATAGTAAAGGAAATCTTCTATACACTAAGTAAGACTTTATTACATCAAATAAAAACAAAAATCTCAGGCATCCTATTGACCTAAATGTTCTTCTGCTGGGAGGCTGTTCCACATATCCATCACCCTTTCATTAAAGTAATTACAACACTACATACCACTCTCCTTCTTCTGTGGGTTTTTCTCCTCTCCACTCCCTGTCAGCATGGTGCCTGCATCTGCCAAGAAATGAGCCTGGAGAAGGTAAGTGAACAAGTGTGGGGGGGCACAGATACAATGCAGGGAGAGGGTGCAGGGGCACAGAGTTTCTGGCGGCCGAGTTTCATTTCAGAATTAAAATAAGCCCCCAAACTTCGTCCAAAACCAAAGTGGAGGAAATGAAATTTGTTGCCCAAAAAGGAATTAGAAAAAAATAATTTGACCGAGGTTTAAAAGTAATATAAATAAGTTTTACTTTACTTAGAGGAAGGTAAATAAATGGAAGAAATTCCCATCAAAAGTATAGTGAGTTAATTTAAACATGCATAGCATTAAGCTTCAGTTTCAGTGTTTTTAGAAAACTAGAGGGTTCACGGAGCTTTTTGCCTACAGCAACTACATCTCATTGAAAGAAAGCATACTTTTTTTGAAATATATAAATATAAATACACACATACCTAAAGAGTATTTTATACAATGGTGGGTATATAGCACTATAGTATGGTGGGAAATGCAATGTTTATGATGACATAAGTATGAACACAGATACTTTAGAAAAATCATAGCTTTAGGGGTTGAGCTGAGTGAATTTCAATAACATAATATATGTTTGCCTTACCCAAGGCAATATCATGGAGTCTTATGCAGTGCTTTATTTTACCTTTGCTTTATCTGCTGTAGCATGACAAATAATTCTGCTCAGCTTGTCACTGGTGACAGCTGAGCCTTTTTGCTTACATGCCTTGACAGTGCTTGTATTAAACAGCTAGGAGTCGTGCGCTCCATTAAGTTTTTGTAAAATTAACTGTCTGCTACTTGCTGTTTCACTGATAGTGGCAGCAGTTGTGAGATAATCCTCTGTGGTTGCCGCATTGTTTGAGTGAGTGACTTTACTCATCTGGCAGGTACCTGCTACTTGAGTAACTTTAGAAGTGATTCATAGCTTTGCCTGGCTTCGAATCCCAATGCATTTTTTTCAAACTGCACTGTTGGGTTATCCATATAAAACTTATATATACTTTGCTATTGGTTGGATAGAGAAGCCCAAACAATCAAACAATGGAAACATGATATAACATATTTTGTAGTTATTTTGCATACAATTGGTTAAATAGCTCAAAATATTGTAAAACTCTGTAACAGGTGAATCTATTGATATAAAGTCATAAACACATCTTTTTTTTTGTAAGGTAGAGAGGCTTCTATTGGCACCTGTTAACACAACTGTCACTGTTCACCAGCTGCTACAATCATCAGAATAATACAAGGTGCACAAATAATGACGGTGCCAATTAGAACATCTTTGCGTATGCTTCTCTGTTGTGATGTGACATGTCAATTGCATGCTCTTAAGTAGTATTTAAACAGGTCACTTGCCAATTGAAATGATTATAGGCATGCCATCTTTGACACTTTTATTGGATGACATTACAAATAATACTGTCTGTTTGTTTTCTGCATAAAATTACTTAGTTTAGCTACATCATTGTATATCTCATTTTACAAAATTCAATTGCCTTATATGGTTTCTAATACCTGCAACATCCCAATATGGATTCATGTTTATCTGTAGAATTTTGATTTGTTAGTAACTTTTCAATTTGGTTGAACAGTGTGAGGCCATAACTAGTGGTATAACTACAGGGGTGACCCCTGCAACCACTTGTTCTTGCTTCCTCGTACTTGCCTCCTCGTACAACCGACGTACTTGCCGCCTTGCCGACCTGGATCATACTGGTAGGGCTCTTTCTAAATAATTATGAACAGGCATGGGGAGACGGGAAAGTATTAGGGGTTATGTTACACCACGTGACCCTACAGTGAAACAGCGTTTTTGTGTGCGAGCAGCCGGAGACAAAGCTGCAGGAAAGGGGAGAGGTAAGCGGGGATGGGCATGTATGTATGTTTGTATAGATCTATGTATATATGTATGTATGTGAGCATAAATGTCTATGTTATTGTGTGTGTGAGCATGGATGTGTAATTGTGTGTGAGTATGGATGTGTAATTGTGTGTATGAGCATGGATGTATAGTTGTGTCTGTGAGCATGGATGTGTAATTGTGTGAGCATGGATGTGGAATTGTGTGTGTGTGAGCATGGATGTAGAATTGTGTGTGAGAAAGCATGTGCACTTATACCCTCTCTAGAGATGCAGTGACTTCCCACTGACTGTGCTTGCTTCCTCAACACCTCATCACACCAGAAAGCATTAACCTCTTGTGGTTGTATTCTCCAGTCATCATTCTGCCCTTTTATGTATGCATCTTCAGGACTGCCTTTACTTGTGCCCTGAAGATTTAAGCCAGTACCCACTGACCTAGGCTCCCTTATATCGATTTTAAGATTAACTATTATATATGTATACATATACACAAACTTTTGTTTCCCTGTAGGAAAGGCATCTAAATGATGGTCTTTTGGCCACTACCAGCAATGAATAAATCTACATGTTTGCTTCTGTATACCAGTTGCATTTTTTTTTTCTTTGTCAAAAGGAGTGCTTCATGCTACAGCATCCTTTTCAATGACTGCATTTTCAATGACCCCAGTAACTCAAAAAGCACAAAGTTGGCTTGATTTTATCCTCTGAGATTTAAATGGTAATGTGCAAAAATCCATTTGGAATAAAAGCATTTTCCCTTCCATCATACAAGGTTTATGACTGAGCTACATATGAATCCTAGGAATGTGGATTAGCAGACACAATTATGTCTGAGTGTTCTTAAACCAGTAAATTTAAATGTAGGACCATTTTCCAATAAGCTTTGTTTACTAACGCCGTTATATAATAAGTGTAGTGCTAAGTGTCGGAATTTTGAAAATACTCATTTATTATAAAGCTTTTCTATCAAGGCCATATGGTAAAGAGCTCTAAGTCTAGAACCCACTCTTCTTTACAACGTTGCTTCAGTTCATTGAGGTTTGCAGACATTTTTTTATGCACATAAATACCAACATTTCAATTGGGTTGAGGTCTGGACTTTTACTGGGCCATTACAACACCTTGATTCTCTCTCTTGATTGTTTGTTGGTGTATTTTGGATCATTGTCCTATTGCATGACCCAAGCTTTAGCTGTTCAACAGATGGCCTCACATTAGACTCTAGAATACTTTGTTATATAGAGGAGTTTATGGTCAACTCAATCACTGTAAGGTTCCTAGGTCTTGTGGCTGGGAAACAAGTCCAAATCATGACCCCTCAACCACTGTGCCTGACAGTTGGTATAAGGTGTTTGTGCTGATATGCTTTGTTTGGTTTTCACCAAATGTGGAGCTGTGCATTATGGCAAAACACCTCCACTTTGGTCTCATCTGGCCAAAGGACATTGTTCCAGAAGTCTTGTGGTTTGTTCAGAAGCAACTTTGCAAACCCAAGCCGTGCTGTCATATTCTTTTTAGGCAGAAGAAGCATTCTCCTGTTCCAAACAAACTATACTTGTTCAGTCTTTTTCTAATTATACTGTTGTGAACTTAAATATGCTAACTGAAGCCTGTAAAGTCTGACCTTGACCTGATTGTTATTATGTCCTGATTTGTAAAATCATAGAATTCAAAGAGGGTGTACCGTATTTGCTCGATTATAAGACGACCCTGATTATAAGACGACCCCCCAAAATCTGAATATTAACTTAGGAAAAAAAGAAAAAGCCTGAATATAAGACGACCCCAAAGGAAAAAAGTTTTACCAGTAAATGTTAATTCATGTAAACTATTTTTTTTAATAAAAGCTATGATTGAGAAAAAGATTTTTTTTGTTTTTATTTCTTGTATTTTCCAACCTGTCGCCCAGTTACACACATCTGCCCCCAGGCTTGCCACTCCAATATGGCACTGTGGCCCATGATATGCCTTTTAACCCTCTATATGCCACTGTGCCCCATGGTATGCCTTTTGACCCCCTATGTGCCACTCTGCCTCCAGAAATGCCTTATACCCCTATATCCCATTCTGGCATTTAGGGGGTTAAAATGCATATTATGGGGCAGAGTGGCATATAGGGAGGTATAAGGCATTTCAGGAGGCAGAGTGGCATTAAGGGAGTTAAAAGGCATTGTATAGAGCACTCTGCCTCCAGAAATGCCTTATACCCCTATATGCCACTCTGCCATTTAGGGGGTTAAAAGGCATATTATGGGGCAGAGTGGCATATAGGGAGGTATAAGGCATTTCAGGAGGCAGAGTGCTCTATTAAATGCCCCCTTAACGCCACTCCAGAAATGACCTATGCCCCCATTTAACACACACACACACACCCCCTATACCCCATTTAACTAACTAACTAACACACACACACACACACACACACACACACACACACACACACACCCTATACCCCCATTTAACTAACACACACTCTCTCTCTCTCTCTCACCCCCCCTCTCTCACCCCCTTCCCCCGCTCTCTTACCCCCCCTCTCTTACCCCCCCTCTCTCACCCCCCTTCCCCCGCTCTCCCCCCCTCTCCCCCCCTCTCTCCCCCTCTCTCCCCCTCTCTTACCGGTGCTTCCAGCCGGGGCAGCGGGTTGACGTCGCCTTCTGCTGCAGCCGGAAGGAGGTGTGGCTAGCAGCGGGGGTTTGTATGCGTCCGTCGCGTATACTTTCCCCGGCTGTCAGAGATCTGAGTTCCCCGCACCGGAGCGGGGAACTCTGATCTCTGACAGTCGGGGAAGGTCTATGCAACGGACGCAGACAACCCCCGCTGCTAGCCACACCTCCTTCCGGCTGCAGCGGACGTTGTCTGCGCGTATCGCGTAGACGTCAACCCGCTGCCCCGGCAACACTGCAGGAAGCACCGGTAAGTGTGTGTATGATGGGGGGGGGGGTCGGGTGAGACAGGAGGATCCAGGTCCCCTGCAGCGGTGCGGGGGATCTGGATCTTAGTCTCCTAATCAGACCTCTATTTGAGGTCTGATTAGAAGACGACCCCGATTAGAAGACGAGGGGTATTTTTCAGAGCATTTGCTCTGAAAAAACCTCGTCTTATAATCGAGCAAATACGGTACTTTCTTTCTCACACAACTGTAACTAGGTGACTAACAACCCAAAATTCGTAATAGAAATATTGTGCAGACCAAAAGTCAATGGAAGGTTTAGACACAAAGGGATTTATTTACTAAATAAATTTACGAAAGTTTCCAGGAGAGTTTTGGTTTTAATTCATGACATTAACCACATGGATTTTCTGCTACAAGAAAAGGTTTGCTTACCCTATATAATGCATATTTAGGTCAAACTGTCCCCACACATTGAATTATTCAAAATGAATAGTTAAGATAAGTAAAAAAACATAACTTTCCTTGCTAACTTAATCTTTGTTGCAGAAGAAGCTCCCAGAGACATAATTAAGTGGACCATGATGTCACAATGATATCACCAGGGATACCCTCTAGTAGAGCCCTCCACGGGACTGCTTTTTTTAATCCCGCTCCCGCTAATTTTTTGCCCAATCCCACCCGCTCCTGCGATGTGGGTGTTCCACTCCCGCCCGCTGCCACCACTCCCGCCCGCTGTCAATCTCGCCCCTTCCAGCCACCTGAACTGCAGATTTCCCGCACAGTCTCGCAAGGCTGCCCTCGAGTTGCTCCCTCACAGCGTCTCTTCTCTTGCTCCACCCAGGAACAAGGCGGAGTCATGGGAAGTGACTTCACATCATGTGACCCGCCTCCCAATGCAGTCCTCTACCCTCTAGTTCCAAAAGAGATACCTTGGATCTTCAAAAACCTTATGGGTATCTTTTATCATGTTGTACTGCTCTCTGATATAAAAAATTGTTAGAAAAGATGAAAAATATAAACATTTAAAAGTTTCCAAATGTTTTAACCTCTTTCCGTAGAGATATGAAATTAACAAAAAAACTTTCAAAAAACAATGCATTAGGGCAGTTACAGTACTGATGTTGCTGAATATAAATTTGCAGTGACATCTACCACTTGGAAGCGATACTAAGGAAAACTGCAAACAGTTGAGTTTTAAAAAATATTTATTTCCTAATTTTGGTATAGGTATGAGTAGGCTTTAAGCAAAAACTCTGGAAGCCCTGGAAGGGATATATATTAGTTTCGCTACACTATATAAGAAAGTGGGTAATTATATGATTAGGGAAAGACAGCAAAATATATAAAAATATTGTAATCCAAATGCGTGGTTCTTCCAGGTTTAAATTGGTTAAATAAAGTAAGCATAATCAATGGTAAATACAACATTCAATGCTGTTTTATTATTCTTTACTTTTCTGTTAAACCTAACATTTCCTCATTTTCACAAACGTAACTAACAGAATATAAATAAATACTTTGTAAATAATTAATGCTTTCTCAATATTCAAATTTCTCTTTCTAAAAGATACATGGCTAACAAACAACACTGCTTAAAAAAACATTTCTGACAAATTCCTTTTGATTAATAATTAAAAATAGTTTGACGACTTTTTACAGTTCTATTAGTTTTAACAAATATGGCATGAAAAATACTACTTCTCTTAGACATAGCAATATCAATATATATCAGTATATTTTACATGGGATAATATGTATATTAAACAGCATGGGAAAGCTTTATACTATAATAATAATAATAATCTCTTCATTGAGCCATAGAGACTAAGTAAAGCTTGTCGCTGAAGTGATCTGCTGCAGCCCTCCGACAAGCTTTGCTTACTCTCTGCGGCTCAGTGAAGCTGTATTTGAAATGTACAGGCCTTCCAGAGTGCTCCCTCAAAGGGGTGTTGAGTCTGCATGCACAGTCTCTTCTGCCCCTTTTGAGAAAGTGCCCTCTGAGGCCTTCGTCAGTGGAGCTGGTACCAGGGAGAAGAGGACAAAAGCAACAGAGGAAAGCTGCAGGAAAGGAGACATGGAAGCAGTCGGCAGAGAAGGTAGACATACATTGAGAGAGTGAAAGCATATGAGAGTGTGTAAGAGACTGAATGAAGTGTGAGACAGCATGAATGAGGGTGTGTGAGTGAGAGAGCATGAGAGTGAGTGAGAGAACATGAGAGCGTGAGAGAGCATGGGTGAGAGTGTTAGAGAGCATGAGTGAGAGAGCATGAAAGAGAGTGTGAGTAAGAGAGCATGAATAAGAGTGAGTGCGTGAGAACGTAAGTGAGTGTGAGAGCGTTTGAGTGAGAGACTGAAAGAGCAGGAAAGAGTGAGAAAGTGAGAGTATAAGACATGAATGAGAGAGCAATCTGTGCCATAATAACTAGGCGGAGCTAAATTATTCTAATTACCATATTTGCTCGATTATAAGACGACTCTAATTTTAAGACGACCCCCCCAAAATCTTAATATTAATTTAGGAAAAAAAAATAAAAAGCCAGAATATAAGACGACCCTATAGGAAAAATGTTTTACTAGTAAATGTTAATTCATGTAAACTATGTAAACAATTTTTTTTATAAAAGCTATGATTGAGAAAAATATATTTTTTGTTTTCCAACCTGCCCCCCAGTTATGCACATCTGCCCCAGACTTGCCTCTTAGCCCCATGATATGCAGCGCTGCGGGGAACTGTCCTCTCTGACAGCCGGGGAAGGTCTGCGTGATGGACGCAGATAAGCCCCGCTGCTGCACCTCCTTCCGGCTGCGGCGGAAGTTGCCTACACGAATCGCGTAGATGTCTATCTGCTGCCACAACTACATACCAGGGAGTCAGAAGCACCAGCAGTGGAGGTTACCAGACTGGAGGATCCAGGTCCCCTGCAGGTCAGAGCATTTGCTCTGAAAAAAACCTTGTCTTATAATCGAGCAAATACGGTATGTTGTTTCGGAAGAGTGAACAGAGCTTTATGGCAGTGGTGTGGTAAAGTAGACTTGGGCGTCAACCAATTCTTCGTGTTCATCTTCGTGTTCGTTGGGGAAAAAGACTTCGTATTCCACGACTATTCGCCCGTTCCTGTGTTCGGTTCAGGCGAATATTCGTGTACATTCTTTGTGTGCGTTATGCACTACGCAGCAGCTTTGGCGCAAGGATTTTAAATGTCCGTATGAGCAACTCTATTGGTCGCCTGCAGGGCATCTTAAAATACTGATGCCACAACTTAAATCCAAGAGTTGCTCGTACGGACCTTTAACTCTTGGAACGGGGAGACCATGGTCTCTCTAGGCCAAGTTGCTCCGTCAGGAGTTAAAGGGCCATGCAAGTGAGCCTATTGGTCTCCTGCAGGGGCCTCCTCTGGCTACAACCAATTGGTTGACGCCAGAGGAGGCCCCTGCAGGCGACCAATAGAGTCGCTTGAACAGCCCTTTAACTCCTGACGGGGAACTTGGCCTGTCTCCTCGCTCCAAGTTTAACTCCTGACGGCGAACCTACGGATTTCCGCTCCCGTTATGTACACAGCATCGCATCGAAAATCCATAGGTTTGCCGTCAGGAGTTAAAGGGCCATGCAAGTGAGTCTATTGGTTGCCTGGGGCCTCCTCTGGCATCAACCAACGCAGGCGACCAATAGAGTCCTTAACTCCTGATGGCAGACCTACGGATTTCCGCTTCCATTAACCCCTGCAATTCTGCGTAGATAAGGTAAGCTAGATGGGGAAGGGACCAGAGAGATTAGTAGACAAAGACGAACACAAAGATTCTTTGTGTTGTGTGTCTTCCTATACATTTTGCCGCCGCCATTTTCATGTTTGTTTTCATGTTCGCCCGAATACGAATGCATAAGTCTACTGCAAAGTGTCCTTTTTGTTGTTTATAAGTAGTATATTGACTTATATTATTTTCTTGTTCTTCAATCATACGCCTTTCCTATAATCAGGCCAGACTGACCATAAAGCATACTGGGCAAATATCCGGTGTGCCAGAGGCCTTTGTACCAAGTTCTACTTATGCCACTGATCAGATACTCCAGTGTGTGGTCAAGTGTATCCAGTGGGTGGCCGCACTCATGTGATTATTCTGTCCCTAGCCTTGAAGTGCTAGTTTGTGACTATAATAGCACAGTGTTTTCAATAAATTGTAGCAGCAGGCCACAGCACAGCAGGCCACTTTTAAGTATGTGCTAATTCTGTAACATTTTTAGAGTGATAGCGCTTATTATGAAATTTCATGAATGTATAGGATATTCTACCATCATTTTATTTTGTAAAACAGGCATTCTGTGTTTTTACCCCCTCCCACACACACACTGAATAAAATCATATCTTTGTCACAGCATGATCAGTTTTGCTTCAGTGTTCTATTCAAGGGATATTGATTATATCTGGTTACTGCTGAGATTTTGTACACGTTTGCATAGAAGATTTTACAGTTGAAAACAAGACAACGTTAACAAAGGGTTTTGTGTATTCGGAGGAGACAGCTGAGCATGGCAAATGTTTTAAACAATATTTGTATACATACATTGAAAACATACAAGACAACATGCGTGTGAACACTAAAAGAACAAGCATACTGAATTTTGACTTATTTTTCAATCCATAAACACAAAATCTAAATTTTATTTATTTACATTAATTATGTTGCAAGATATTGTTTTTGGATTGTTGGATGCTCAACTTTTGACCATCACCCACCCCTTTATCTTACTGTCGCTGGTCAAAGACAATTTAAACCCAAGGATTGCAATACAGTCAAGAGATGGACCTGACATTTTTGCCTGGACTTTTGGATGGCTAAATAGGAGAATACAAACTTATACTTTGCCTATTATACAGCACTGTATATTAGAGTGATTAAAGCAGAAACATTCGTCAATATTTGTCTAGAAAGATACTAACTTTGAAAAAAATAATATGTGTACTGGGTTTGTTCTTAAAAAGGGCTAAGACAGAAATAATTAAATGAAAGAGCCTCCAAGCAGAAGTTGTAGATTCTAATACAGTGTAGGACTTTCAACATGCATTGGATAGGCATATGGCCTAAATAAAATAAAATAATAATAATAAGCCCCTGGAACAGATGGGGATTCCATGAAACAATCCCATACCAGACAACAGTCCCATATTTGCCAGGGGAGTTACAACAACATGGCCTATGTCCCTGGTGTAGGCTTTGATGGCAAGTGTCCTGTTATGCAGGACTTTCAGAAGCTTAGCATATCAGTGTCCATGGATGTCCCACATCAGGATATTTTAAACTTGGTAATAGATTCAAAATATGTGAGCTGCATGTATATTTCATTTTATCTTGCCAACTTTGTGAAAGATGAATACTTCTAATGGGAAGGTAGACCATAAGTATGTGAGTATCATAGTTCTGGACCTCATTCCAGAATGTTGAAGACATAAAAAAATGCAAAGGATCCATAAATAATCTTAAACCTAATATTTGTAATATGAGACTCACATGAAACTTTCTGTGGAAACATGTTTTTCTACAGTTATGTTGTGCACCCTCCTTTATCTAAATTAGATTAAAATGGATTTTTTGATTAAATTTGCAATTTATTTTTTCCTTTTGCGCTTGGGGGTTCACTTGCGCATGTGTTCCTATGGAGGAGCCTCCACTGAAAGTAAAAATAGCTAAAACAATTTTATTTAAATCAGCAAGTGCTAAATCTGTAAATCAGAAAGTGTTTCCCATAAGCATTATTCTTTTGAGCAATCTATTCCATTAAGGTACCAGCTCCGTAATCATAATATTTTACACTCAAGTAGTACTTATTATAAGAGACCTCAATTAGAAGCTTCACAGCTATTTTCCATTTGTTGCTTACAGAAAAACACATCTGTCTTTCCTACCAAACATTCCACAGTAACCTCTGTTTGATCACTGAACATTTAAGTGATTCACTTGGCTCCGTTATGGGTATAAATGATACACTATGTCCTTCAGAACATTTAGCATCACTTGGGAAACATGCTTGAAGTACAAATTATAAGGAATATGGTGAAATATTAGTATGTACAAAGAAAACGGCATTAAACAGCAAATTATTTGGCACTTTTTATTAGCCTTTAGTCAGCACATAATCCAAAATAGGAAATCATTCAAAATAAATTTGTACGTTTCCTTGATTATTACATGATGCAGTTCTATTGTGGGTATTAACTTCCTTGTCCACAAGAAGAATAATATTGTGCAAAACAAGCAGTGCGGGGAAATCTTGTTAGCAAATCATTTTTTTGTTTTTCTTAGTTAATTTGTTCTCAGCACTAAATTAACTAAGGAAGCACAGATCGATCCCAATCCTATAGGCAATTCTATCTACATGAAAGTTATAGGCAGTCACAATATACAGATGACAGGTGTGTTATATACTTTGTGGTCTGATTATCAGACAATATTTTCTCAAA
This sequence comes from Spea bombifrons, assembly GCF_027358695.1. Taxonomy (NCBI): domain Eukaryota; kingdom Metazoa; phylum Chordata; class Amphibia; order Anura; family Pelobatidae; genus Spea; species Spea bombifrons. Next base: position 88,567,832 of record NC_071089.1, on the reverse strand, counting down.
CTCTAATTGAAGTGAAGGGTAATAATAATATTCTACAATAAAAGTATTTTCTGTGGAAATTAGCTGTTATGTTTGTATTAGTAATAGTTTCTAAATAGTTTGAACACCAGCCCTACTGGAATAGATAAATGTATACAGCATGGATTACTAGTTACTGTGTGGCTCATTACCTCTACCTGCATTATAATGCAGGCATTAACTTCACATGCCTGCAATGAAAGAGTTGTTATTTGTCAGGCTCCATCCAGGCTGCGGAGCTGCATGTCTTTTGTTTCCCTAGTCCTTGCTACAGTTTCCCTAGTCCTTGCTATAGTTCTCCCTTTGCAGTAATCCATTCCTGGATTTCCCTATGCTCTGCCCTATACCTCTGATTCCTTGATTCCAGTCTTGCTCTTTGCGTTAGCTCTGTTTCCTTTATAAGTTGTGCCCCACCTGTGTGTTCTGTTTGTCTCAGTCTGCAGTCTACAGGTATGTTCTTCTCGGTTTTGTGTATAAATTCAATGTTCAATTTATTAGAGATTCAGTAAGCAGGGTTTAGTGTTAGGACCCACCGTCATTGGAGTACTTTGGCGTAGTGGTGGGCTAAGCATACTATGGCCATAAGATGTGACGGAATCTCCAATAGTTATCATACAGTCCTAGGCTAGTTTCTGTATTTATGTGTGTCAGTCTGTGATGTAACCTGTATCCCTAGTAGAGGGGTGTCCTGTATCCCCGGTAGAGGGGTGTCCTGTCCTGTTCATGTTAGATCTTGAGTATTCCTTGTCTTGTTCCCTGTGGTACCCTGTATTATGTATATCTTGTCTGGTTATGTTTCCTGCTTGGTCTCCCTGTCCCTTGCTCCTTGCTTTGTCCCCCTTGCTTGCTATGTTTCTCCTGTACTCTGCTTAGCTTTCCATACTCCCAGCCTGCAGCATCCTGCACATGAATCTACTGCTATGTCTCATGCCTGCTCCAGCGTGCCTGCAGGATATCTCCAAGTTCTGGTTAACATCAGCTGCTATGTCAGGGTGCTGGTATGTGGCTGCACAACCCTAGTTGCTCACCCGGGAGAGTACAGTCACTCTGCATCAGGCCCTGTCCTACTCAGCTACTGTGCAATAACTCCTGCACTCCATCTTTGGGCGCTCTGGGTCATTACAGTCGTCCGTATGGACCCAGTTCCTGACATTATTTTAAGGGACTGAAGACAAAAGGTGCACAAAAGGAAAGAGTTAGATGGTTTGGCAGTGCATTTTTCTATTAGATGAACACATATATACTAAAAAGACAAAAGTGTTGGGACACACCACTTAATTATTGAATTCAGCTGTTTCAAGCAGACCCATTGCCACAGCTGTATAAAATCAAGCCATGTAGTATGCAGTTACAAATGGGTCGTTCTGAAGAGCTCAGTGAATTCATGCATGGTTCTGTGATAGGACGCCACCTGTACAATAAGTCACTTGGTGAAGTCTCATTCCTGCTAGATATCTCTCAGTCAGCTGTGAGTGCTATTATTGGAAAGTAGAAGTCTTTAGGAACAGAACCAACTCAGTGGAAGACCACGTAAAGTCACAGAGCAGGGTCACCAAATGCTGAGGCGCAAACGTCTCCAATCCTCTGCTGATTCCATAGATGAAGAGTTCCAAACTTCCGCTGGCATTAATATCAGCACATAAACTGTGCAGCGGGAACTTCATGGAATGGGTTTTCATGGCTAAGCAGCTGCATGCAAGCCTTGCATCACCAAGTACAATGCCAAGCGTCATATCCAGTGGTGTAAAGCAGGAGGCCACTGGGCTCTGCAGCAGTGGGAGCGTGTTCTGTGGGGTGATGAATCATGCTTCTCTGTGTTATGGGCAAAGTTTGGGAGATGCAAGGATAATGTTACCTGCCTGGGCTAGGCCCCTTACTTCCAGTGAAGGGAAAACTTAATGCTTCAGCACAACAAGACATTTTGGACAATGCTATGCTTCTAACTTCGTGGGAACTTTTCGGTTCCAGCATGATTGTGCCCCACTGCAAAAAGCAAGGTCCATAAGGACATGGTTTGATGAGTTGTGGAAAAACCTGACTGGCCTGCAGGGGGGGGGACTACCTTTACCAGTGGGAAAAATTAACTTTCCAAGCTAAGAGATGGGTACCCCAATTTGGGCAGATTGAATTTAAGAAAGGCAATCTGCTCCATCAGATGAGGTACAATGTGTGAGCGCTGTGGACTCGATATTTCCAGTCATAGAAAAGACGCTCACTTTAAACAGTGGTTGAGGGACATGCGCAACCCATGAGAGTGCAGGCCACACACTCTTCTTTTCATCCCTGTAGCTAAAAGGGTCAACATTAGGCACAGAAGGAACTACTCTCCTTTCTGCTGCTAGCTCTGTCTGTCAGTGGGTCCAACTATACTCCCAAGTGCCTCTTCCCAAAATGCAACTACTCCAATCAGCTGTGTTGTGCTGCTTGTGGCACTGCTGCTACAAGAGGGTGCCCGCCTCTGCTCCCACCTAAAGGGAAAACATTTTCCTTATTTCATGTTGAATATTTTCGGAAGTGTGCTTTTCATCCATCACTTCTGCACGTAGAAGGAATGATCGGTAACATGCTTTAGCAGCTTCCTTAGAAACACCGGGCTGCCACCAGTGTGCTGTCAAGCAAAGAAAGGCATGCTGGGCGCTAGGTGCACTCCACAAATCTGTTGTGAAATGTACAAACTGACCAGCAGCCTTGGAAAGCTCCGCTTTCACTGCTGAAACACAGGACCGATACAATGAGGGGACAATATTCCTACTGAAAGTGGAAAGTGGAACGTGAGGGAACTGCTTTTGTGGAGCCACAGCTGCCATCAATTGTTTGAAAGGCTCCCCTTCAATCACGGAGATGGAGGCACCTCCAACAGCAATGAGCTGTCCAATAAGTCAGGTTATTTTATGGGCCTGCTGTTTGGACATTGACCTCCTGGAGTGCAATGCCCCAAATACTTATAGGGTGGGCCGGACATGTTGCAGTGCTCCAACCTGCCTTGGTCTTTGGCTGCCAGCACTAGCTGTAGCTGCTATTGGCTCTGAAGCAGCTCTTGGGGTTTTTCCATTCTCTCTGGAGATGGTACTAGTTGTTGTAGTAGTACCACAGCCACCAGCTATGCTGCCTGCCCTACGTTTTTTTCTGCCTCTTTCCTCAATAACATAGCATTATGTTGAGTGCTGAGAAGATACTTCATCGCCGCACTGGTTTCACGTGCTCTGCACGTTGCATACTGCTTGTGGAAGAGGAAGATGCTGCTGAGGGCAAAAGGCACTTCTTTTTACTCACTGGGCTAATAGTAGTACTGGTTGTGCGTCCCTTTAACTTTGATGGTGGTACTTGTGCTTTCGGCTTTCTGTAAAAAAAACATAGAGCTGGTGAGCCTAGCAGCACTACTACTACTGCCTGCTATTGGTGCCTTTCCTTTACTGGATGCCATAGATCCTTCAAGCAACGATTCCTCAAATAACAACCGAGACCTTGGCCGACTTTTTAGCCTCACTGCTTGCTTAACAAAAAAGCATGCAACGCTTATGTGGCTGGACTCACTAGCCTAACTGGTTCACTTCACTGATGGATTGAGGTGAGCAAAACAAATTAAATTTAATAATTATTAATTAATATTAAGAAGAAAAATTGACTTTGTCTCTTGCTGTGCTAACACAAAGCACAAACTAAAGCACTGCAGCACCAGTACTAGTACGATTAGCTTATCTTTAAAATTAAAAATGATTAACTAAATTATTAGTTAGTACTTAGTAATAATAATTATTAGGGATTTCTTGTGTTAATGTTAATTAAAAAGGGTAGTAGTGAACTGATTAATCTTTACGTGGGATAAATTATTATTTATTATTATTATATTTTATTTATATAGCACCAACAGTCATAACTAGAAGCCTCAGGGCCCCGGTGCGAGACTCTGTTAAGGGTCCCCCCACCCCAGCCCCAAAAAACATGATTTTTTTCTTACACTATCTACCCCCTCTCCCCTCTTCTCACACTATCTACCCCCCTTCTCAGGCTATCTACCCCTCTCCCCCTTCTCAGGTTATCCTCCCTCTCCCTAACCCCCATCTCACTATCTACCCTCCCTTCTCACTATCTACCCTCTCTCTACCCCTCCCTTCTCACCATCTACCCTCTCCTTACCCCCTCACTACCCCTCCCTTTTCACTATCTACCCTCTCCCTACCCCACCTTCTCACTATCTACCCGAGACAGACACCTCACGCTCCCACCACTGCAGCCGGGACAGCGCTGAGGCAAGTGGTGGCAGGGAGCAGACGAGATAGAAGGACGCAGAGCGGTTGCTGAAAATGACCTCTTCGCACACCTTGGGCCCCCCCTGACTGGCAGAACTCCAGGGCCCAGTCGCAGTAGCGACCCCCTGCGACCCTGGATGTTCCGCCTCTGCCAACAGTTTACACAGCGCTTAATACGTATTAAATTAACTTTACCTTCTTCTACCTGGCTTTAACTTCTACCTGGCAGAATGGCTTAAGCCCACTGAGCTAATATAATACAGCTAATTTAGCTAAAATTAATTATAATAGTATTAATTATAATTACTAACACACTAGTAGTCATCTACACTAGTATACTATGATTGATATTTAATATTATATATTATATTACTATTAAATTATATTAACAGTTCAGCTTAAATAACTTACTTATTGACTGACTGACTGTCCTGAACTGAAATTACAAAATCAAGTTTTAAAAAACTATGGGAAGCAGTAGGCAGTAGGCACTGTAAGTCAGGGCCAGGGCGCTGAAATCCTACTTCAGTAAAGTACACTGTGAGAAATGGCAGGCTGAGGCTATTACCAGTCTCGGACAGAACGATCTCTCCTCTCTCTGTAATGCTCTGATGCAGAACAGCAGTGTTGCAAAAGCAGTCACAGCGAAACTGAATAGATCTCATACAAGCTCTGCTCTTATAAAGGCTGTTTCCTATTTAAAAAAAAAGCTGCACAGACATTGGGCGAGCCCTTAGCATGATATCACAAGAGTGAGCTGATTGAACAAACGAAGATCAGCTCACTAAATGAATGTCCACCTCTTCTTTGAAAAATTGGCGGGCGCGCCGCGAAGATGAACATGAAGAAACGAAGAATCTTTGTTTTGTGCGTCTTCCTGTATGTTTTGCCGCCGCCATGTTAATTTCTTTGGTATTCGGTTTCAACAACAAAAACGCACCGAATACGAATGCACAAGTCTAGTCATTATTATTCTGGCAGCAACCCAAGAATCTGAATGTGTATGCTTTTTATGCTTGTTGAGGTTGTGTGCGCCTTTTCAATGTCAGGTCTGCCAACACCGAACAAGAACTCACCGCAAAAGTCCTTTTGCCCTGAATTACCTAGAAAAGAGGTCAGGGTCTTAGATCATCCCAACAATGAAGAGGCTCAGGCTTAGGGAGATATAGTTTGGTACAGAGTGTAATAGGCAAAGCAAGCCGGAGTCACAGATGGATGACACAGGATGCCAGGGATTAATGCAGAATTGATGATCAGACATCCGAAGGACCTATTGGCCAGGAGCTTGTTCAACAACTCCTGGGCTGCGAGAAGTGTTATATTGATTGCATCATATCACACATCAATAAGTCTTGTTATACAGAATTTTTACAGCAAATTGTATTAGGGTATAATTGTCTAATATTGTACAAGGTGGCAGCAGTTCCAGAATAGCTCCTATTTTAGATCTTCTCTTCTGTTGTGATATTTTTTTTTTCTGGTTTTTGCTTGTACTTCAACATGATCTATCTACACATTAATAATACAACCATACATTTTATGTCATTGAAACTAGTGATAAACATAAACTACTTAGCTGAAACAAATTGGTTCTGTTGTGATGGCATTAAATTTAGGGTTTTTTTACTTTAGCTTTCTGACCCAGTAAAGTTAGTACATTTGGTCTATTATAATATGCAATATACTTGGTGGTTTTCAGTTTTTTGTGTTTAATGGTATCAAAACTTCAGAAATGAAGATTACATGTGTAATAGAGGAACTGCAAATATTTATTTCACAGATTAATGTGTCAATTCAAATTTATGGAGTGCATTTGTCATTTGCATTTGTTTTAACGCACACCCTTTATCAACATACACATAAGATGCTTGTTCATATTATATGTATGTATTAAATAAACAGGTGCCCACCCGTTTTGTTGAAGGGTAAATTGATTACTGCCCATTATATACTGTATTATATTGTATCCTGTAATAGTAAAAAAAAAAGTTGATTAACAGAAAAAAACTGCTACGTGACTATTTCTGCTCATATCTATAACCAGTGTTTAGGAGTTAAATGTTATCATTGCATTCTTCTATAGCATCTTCATATTTTATCATCCATTTTATCAAGTGAAGCATTGATGTTGTTCATGGATATCAGAACAGTGGCTGTTCAGTTCTGTTTTGGTGGATTGTCTGTAGGAGATACTAAGTAGTGTTATGTATAGAGAAGAAATTTTAGCTAAACTGTGAATTTTTATGGCACTCACCGATCAGTGATCTCCTTGAGATGAAGACAAAGTTTTTTTCAGGTTATTCCTTGAGGAGAAACTGCATAAAATATTAGCATGAGTGATGAAACCATCAGATTGATTTATGGTTGCATTCTCTGACATTAAATAAAATGTAGGTTACAGCAAACGACAGAAAATGACTCAGTCTTTGATTAATGGAAGTTTTTTCTGAGTTTCTATTATTGCGCCATCAATACATTACTCTATAATGATAGGTAAGATTATATCATGTAAAAAAAACAAATCATAAAAATAAGTAAAAGCAATAGATGTATACTTTGGCTTTGGGTAGATTACTATGTCTTTCTGATAAAGAACCGAAACATTTGGCAGTTTTCTGACAGAACAAGAAGATGCATTAGAGGAAGTGGTCGGCAGAGAAGGTAACACTTAAAGAGCATGAGAGAGTGAATGAGAGTGTGAAAGAGTGAGTGTGTGAGAGTGAATGTGGGCACAAGGCAACAAATTTCCTTACCAAACTGTGTCTGAACCATATGGGCAAGGAACAAGATTCTGTTGGAAAGTTTACTTCAGCCTGGAGAATTTTGTTTGTACTTTGTGAATTACTTTGTGAGCACTTTGTGTTGAGGCCTTTTTATACTATTGAAGAATGTCTGCATATCCCCTCCTCGGGGGAGATGGAAAGCTGATACTTCTCACTCACTCTCTTTTCTCCTTTTCTCTTCTTAGGCTTCCTTTCACTTACCTTGTAGGAATGCCATCATCGCTGCACATCCTGTACGTCAAGGTCCATGGGATCACCTCCCCAAAAAAGCAAGGAACTCTCCTAAAACACCTTAAAAGATGAAATCATATACTTAACTCATTCAGTAGACCCATTTTGCAACAAAGCCTCAACTGGAAAGTCATGCCTTCCTGACTTGTTTTACTGCCTCTGTACATAAAGAAGCTTGGAGATGCAATCATGATCAGAAAGAACTGCCAGTTTGTCCCTCATATTCCCATAGCAGACACTGTATGCAGATAAATCTTTCTCTCAGGTTCTATTAGTGTAAGGACTTACCTCCGGTCCCGCTCTGTGGCTGCTCCCACAACGCGTCCTTCTCAGGTGGCTTCCCGGGCAGCGGGTGTACTCGGCATCTTCACCGCAAGGTATCACAGTGGTCAAAAACAGATATTGCGCGTTCCACCTGTAACGCACTCTTATAACCTCGGGTGACCTCTATATTCAGGAAATGCCTCCATCTCTACCTATTAAAACCTGGGATTTCCACTTCTGGGTTCGCCCTTGGTTGGTGTATTCTCCTAGTTTGCCTTTTTACTGTGACTGATTTCTTCGTTTTGACCCGGCTTGTTGACTTCACTCCTGTTTTGCTGATTTGGCTCCTGTTATCTGAACGTCTGGTATTGACTTGGCTAGTTGACTACGCTTCTGGATACTGATTCAGCATTATAAATTGCTTTATTTTATTATTAAGCACAACTCCCATCTGAAAAAAAAATCAGCTCTCACCCAACTACAACCACAATTTGTATCACTGGAAAGAGCAAGCTGCTAGAGGGAACTAGTAGTTGCAGACCCACCTTTACTTTGCAAAAATCCTGGTGAAATTAACCTACCCGAATCAGGTCAGCTTCCTGCCACAAAGGCAAGCATTGGATAACACAAGGAGCTGTGTCTGCCTCCTCTTTTTAGCCTCTTACACCTTGACGCCTTCTTTGTTTGTCTCCCCTGATGCAGAAAAGGCCTTTGATAGGTCTTTCCTCAGGCTGACGTTGGAATGCATGATTTTTCTCCTACCTTCTAGAACTGCCTTGCAGTAATCTGTCAAGAACCATCATCATATGTTTACATTCCTGGAGCTGTTTCTCTGGAACTCCAAATACACAAACTGCTCCTCCAACAAATCTGGCTTAATAAGAATATTTTAAGAATCCAGGTCTCATCGGTCCAGTACGGCCAAGTAGCTGCATTTTAAAAGATGTACTGCTGTCCCTGACAAGCCATAAACCTCACTCACTAACCTATCACAAGAGTTACAACATTTCCAAGAGTTGTCAGGATACAAGATTAATATGGACAAGCCCAAGGCATTACTGGTCTGCCTCCCTTAACAAACTATTAAAGTTTTTCGTTTGACTTGCAAATCTCCAACAAGCCCTACCTGGACCTCAAGTTGTCTGAACACTATGAAGCTCTCTATGCTTTGAACTACTCCACTTACCAAACTTAAACTTGACCTTCAGCGACGGCATTGAACATCTCCTGGCTGCAACGTCTATGTTCGGTCAAAATTACCTTAACCCAGTCTCCCACATATTTCCACTGAGAGGGAAATACTGCAGGAACGCCAGTAACATACAACATAAGGCGTCCTGTTGTGCACAGCAAGGTGGACTTCCCGATGACTACTGTTATCCTCTGTACAGATGTTCACATACTGTACAGCCACTGTGATGCATAAATGCTTTTACTTGACATCCAAAAAAATAAAAAGTATAATAAGAAATAATAAAAAAAGAAAGTGTGAACATTTTTAAACTGGCTGGGAAACAAAACCTTAGCAGGCTTTTTCTCTCAACAATCCAAAGACATAATGTGTTTTATTTTTTTGGCTTTATTACATCATACATAACCTTTCACTAAAGTGTCTAAAGCCATAAATAATTACATGTTTCTGCTCTGTCAACCTGCAAATCTTTCGATGTCTAGAACTCTACAACTGTTCAATGAACCTTGTAACATAATTGCTTCTATTTATGTATTTTAGTCTCTTCAATGTTGTGAAAATCCCCACTTACTTCTTATGAAAGTATATTCGTTTTTCCATGGGATAAAGTACCTTAACCAAATAATTTTAGTCCCCTTAAATTATATATGCTGTACAGAATATAATTTCTAGGGCAAAGTATACTTTATGTGGACAAACGTATTGGGACACCTGACAATTACACCAACAGGGACTTTGATGACATTGAATCCTAAATACATAAACATTTATATGTGGTTGGTCCACCTTTGCAGCCATAGCAGCTCCCACTCTTCTGGGAAAGCTTTCTACAAGATTTTGGAGTGTTTCTGTTGGAATCTTTGTCCATTCATCCAGTAGATCATTTGTGAGGTTAGACACTGATGTTGGACTAGAAGGCCTGGCTCACAACCTCTACTCCATTTCATCCCAAAGGTCTATGTTGGCATAATGGTGTCCCAATACTTTTCTCCAAATAGTGTACATAGGATACTAATAAATAATTTGTACAAACTATAAATAACAATCACAATTAGCCATTGACGGAGCTTATCACTTCCTTCCTCACTCTCTCTACTTTCTTCTCATTCTTGCTCATGCGATTTCTGTTTAGAGATGAGTCCTGAGCTTTGACTTGAGCATTGTTTTGGGCTTTTTGTTGTGATGGAAATTGTGATAAAAGTCATCATGCTAATTTTTATGCAGCAATATATCTCTAAGTATATTGTTCCTGTTTGCAATTTATACCACTATTTATTGTTTCTTGTACCAAAAGTTTGAAAAAAATGATTTAGAAAAAAAGAAAATGTTTTATTTGTAATAATTATTTTATCAATATCTATAGTTCAATAGTTCTTTCTTGATTAACCTTGTGTTTAAAATCTGTTTAATAAAATAAAAACATATTTATGCAGTAAAGTGAATAATCCATGCATGCGTGTACAAGCTTATACTTTCAAAGCTGTAAAAATATTTCCTTTAAATATTCTGCATGAAATAGGAAACATGTTTCCATTACATATCACCTGATAAAGTGAATAATCCATGCATGTGTGTACAAGCTTATGCTTTCAAAATGGTATTTGTTGTCCCCAGAATTTTGAAACCAAGGCAAGGTACAAATGGATAGGACAAAATTGTAAACTAAGCCCAGCCAAAAATTCTGAGCAGGCTGAACACAACTGTAAGTCAAGAGGTAAGTTGGGGTCTGGCACACAAAAATACTGATAAAAAGCATACCTGTAACAGCCTCTTTTCCCCAGAGGTTAAGCCCCTGGGTACTCTATGGCTGAATAAGAAATCTAAAGGGAAGGTACTCATGGATACTCTTCGGCTATCAGGAGCTGAAACTAAGGCAAGATACCAACAGATAAGGTGAACACATAAACTAAGACAAATTCAAAGTTTAGTTAGACAGGGTCAAGAACTAAAGTTGACCGACTCAGAACATGGAAAGAGTAACTGGAAACACAGGAATATATAAGTTCTGACTAGTTTTTAGAACATGCGTTCTTAACATCAGTACATCAATAATGTGTGCTATTTACTTAATGCCATAGCAACATATACTACAGACAACCTTATGGTAGACTGCAAATCAATACATGGCTATACCCTGAATCTTGGGCAGTAAGGTCTTGACACACAAACGTTTTCATAAAGTAATGGTGGAATAATTAGGAATTTATACATTAATTAAACAAACAAGTTTGATGAGGTATGATGTCATTGTTAGTGAAATTGAATTAGCAAACTTTTTGCATTAAGATTTTGTTAAAATTATTGGCCCTCCATCTCTCCGAACATATTTTATTGCATTCTTTTCATTATTAATTTCCCATAACCCTAAGCTTCTACACATTTAACAACATTCTACAAAATCAACATGTATAACTTTTCCCCCCATGGAAGTAATAATATGATTCCCTGACCACCTCCTTACCACAAGCTGCCCTCCACTGCTTCAGTCCAGTCACCCCTATTGAGGTTTCTGAGGCCCTCTCATCCTCGAACCTCGCCACCTGTGCCCTTGACAAATTCCAGACATATTACTGTTAACAAATGCACCATCCAACCCAGTTACCAAGTTGGCCACATTGGTGACACACTTGACCCTGCTGTCTCCTTCATCTGTCACATCTAGTCCCTCACCAAATTCTGCCGACTTCACCTGAAAAACATCTCCCAAATTCAGCCATTCCTCACACAAGAAACAACCAAAATATGAATTCACTCTCTTGTGATATCTGGTCTGGATTATTGCAATTTCCTACTAGCTCTCCAACGTTTCACCGCTCCAATCCATCTTCAACACTGCATTTCTTTTGACCACTTAAATTTCTAATCTTTTAAGAAGAGATGTTGCTCAATGCAATTATTTTAGGAGAAATACATATGATTTTACAAAACATACTCCATTGCTGAGGATGACTGCATTCCATGATGATGCCCAGAGATGAAGCCAAAAATAGCAAAATCCAACCTTGTTACCATCATGGTGAACATATCAGAAATAACAAATAAAATGCTGGTAGTAGTTCATATACACAATGATTGCAATTGCCATAGTAAAATAAATGAATACATCTTATTTTTCTCAATACGGTAATGTTGGAACTTATTAATTTTGGGAATCAATTCACAATTTACATGATGCTTTACCTAAATGGTAGTATTTAATATTGTAAAAACATAATTTAAGGTGCTTTAGTGATATTATGAAGTATTTTATTTCCGTGTACAAATGATACAATTATGCAATCCTACTAGAACACTTGAAGGGATGGCCTCATTTACATGTTCATGGAAATGCAATTATGTCTTCTAATTGGGGTAGTAGAAATTATAAAACTATATAATTGATGCTTGTTGTTGCTCATGTAAAGATTATTACCGTTGAGAGTTTTTTGTGACACTTATAAAATGGATCATCATAGTGTCTGTATGACATTTAATTTTATGCATCTGTAATTTGTAACTAGAAAGTATTTGAAACAGACAACTATTCAGCATTAGATCCATATGGAACAAGTTTTACCTAGCAGTTTTTAGTGTAAACAGATTTTTTTAATTAACACATGCAATATGGCTGGAGCCATATAGTGCTGAACATAATGTCTATTTTGACAAAAAGTATTTTTGAAAGCACATGAATTTACTAATGCATTCAAGTAAATGACCACTTTACTAATTATTCTGAGTGTTTAAAGCAGTCTAAATTCATATAAGTTGTATAAGCACTTCCATTTTGGCGGAACTTTGCACCAGGTTAGAAGATGACAGAGAGAAGATAAAAGATGAAGAAAAAGAAGAGCATAAAGACATAAAGAGCATGAGAGAGTGAATGAGAATGAGAGTGAATGTGGGCACTGGGCAACAAATGTTGTTCCAAATTAACAATGCCCCCCTCTGATTTTTGTCTGAACCGAATGGGCAGGGTACATATATCTAAAAAGGCCAAAAAGAACCAAAAAAATGTGTACGATTTGGTTTTGATTGGGCAACCATTAAAGAAGGGGAAAAGAGAGGAAAATAATTTATATGTGGCAGAACCCTAGGACCTATCAGTGCACCTATTTAGAGAAGTCCAATACTTTTGATTAAGATTAAATTCAATTAATTCACCCTTTGAACCCACTACATCACTGAGGGTGCTCAGGGTGTGCCCCAATATACCGTATTGGCTCGGATATAGGCCGCCCCGTGGATAGGCCACACCCTAAAAGTTTGGTGCTTTTTTTAAAGAATTTTTTTTTTTAATAGACATGCTGCCACTCTGTCCCCCCCCCGAGATATGCTGCCACTCCCCCCCCGAGATATGCTGCCACTCTGTCCCCCCGAGATATGCTGCTACTGCCCCCCCGAGATATGCTGCCACTGTCCTCCCCCCGAGATATGCTGCCACTGTCCGCCCCCCGAGATATGCTGCCACTGTCCTCCTCCTCCTCCCCCCGAGATATGCTGCCACTATCCTCCTCCTCCCCCCCGAGATATGCTGCCACTCTGCCCCCCCAGACTTACCAGAGCAGACTCCCGGGTGTCTTGCGGGGCCGGCGGGGGACATCTACGCAATACGCATATACAACTCCCGGTGCCGGGACTCAGCGGATGTGCCGGCACCGGAAGTTGTATACGCGTATTGCGTAGGTGTCCTCCGCCGGCCCCGCAAGACACCCGGGAGTCTGCTCTGGTAAGTCTTGGGAGGTAAAACGCATCGTGCGGACGTTCACCGCTGCCGGTGAACGTCTGCACAATGCGCTTAGACAACCTCCCGTGCCGGCACCCCCCCCGTGGGAAGTGCTGGCAGGGGAGGCTGTCTGAGCGTATCAGAGAGTAGGATACAGGTCCCCTGCACCGCTGCGGGGGATCTGTATCCTAACCCTGCTGCCTGCCCGGCGCCCGGAACTGCATGTCCTGGGCGTCGGGCGCTAGACCCCGAATATAGGCCGCACCCCCACTTTAAAGGGGACAAAAGTGCGGCCTATATTCGAGCCAATACGCTATATATATATATATATATATATATATATATATTTATTGACCAATGATTATATTGTGCAGCACTACAACTACAGCAATACAATGGGTATACTGGGCATAACTAGTAGTGCATCACATAACGTTTTGGACTTACATATACAAAAGGTGATATGTAATGGAAACATGTTTCCTATTTCATGCAGAATATTTAACGGAATTATTTTTACAGCTTTGAAAGTATAATCTTGTACACGCATGCATGGATTATTCACTTTACTGCATAAAAATAATTTTTATTTTATTAAACAGATTTTAAACACAAGGTTAATCAAGAAAGAACTATTGAACTATAGATATTGATAAAATAATTATTACAAATAAAACATTTTCTTTTTTTCTAAATCATGTTTTTCAAACGTTTGGTACATGAAACAAGAGACAAGAAATAGTGGTGTAAATTGCAGAGAGGAACAATATAGTTAGAGACAAAACAAGATGCAATTGTCAAGAAAATGTGATTGTGTGATTATTTATATAATTATGGTAGGGCATGTTTTGAAATGAGAAGTGGGCAAACTACTGATCAAAATTGATTTGTAACATATTTTAATAAAAATGACTGAATGCGTTCCATTTTAATAAGACAATTACATTCAACCTTCAAAGAAGTAAATATATTTCTTTAGTAAATAACACAAAGGAGGCAAAACTTAGTAAAATGAGCTGAATCATTTAACCAAAATCTGGTTTTCTGACAATATGTGTTACCCTGTTCTTCTTTCATGAAGTGGATACTTAAACCTCAAATGGTAAACGATATAGAGACTGAGTTCCTGACACATACAATGAATAAAAAAATATGAAAACAAAATAGTTGTCTCCATGAATTATGTGATAAATATACGTTGCTGAATAATATAAAGAAGAATAAAAATTGGATCTCCACCACTCGTAAGTGTTCTTCTGGGATTTCTTCAGAAACTGACTTGCAGCAAATTACCAGTTTTAATGGTGTCTGGTCATTACTCACATTTATTGCATTTCTATCTCTAGCTGTGGAATGTAAAAATATATGAATTTATAGTGTAACAAACATAGAAATCAAAAGAGTAGTTTGGGGGGTACAGTCACCAATACATTTCTCTAAGGAAAAACTTAGGAGCAGTGGCGTCGGCAGGGGGGGGCCAGAGGGGGCCATGGCCCCCCCTACATCATGCTGTGCCCCCCCGGTGTGCCCCCCCAATTGAAACGCCGTCTTTTTTTTTTAATAGATCCGGAGGAGAGAGAGAAGTTCACTTTTTTTAATAGATCCGGAGGAGAGAGAGAAGTTCACTTACCTTGGGCTTGTAGAAGTCCAGCGGCGGGATCGCGAGGTCTCTGTCTTCCTGGTTCTGCCGCAGTGTGCGCAGCTTCATTGCTGAGCGCTGGATATGACATCATATACCGGCGCTCGGCTTGAAATGCCGGCACTGCGACCAAGGCAGAGGCCTCGCGGTCGTGGAGAAGAGTGAGAGGCGCCGAACGGTCGCTGAGGAATAAGTTCTCAGTGACCGTTTGGCGCCTCTCACTCTTCTCCGCGACCGGAAGACAGAGACCTCGCGATCCCGCCGCTGGACTTCTACAAGCCCAAGGTAAGTGAACTTCAAAGGTGGGGGTAGAAAGTTAGGAGGGGGTTAGAGAGTGAAAAGAGGTAGATAGGAAGTGAGAAGAGGTAGATAGGGATAGATTGGGAGGGAGAGAGGGGGTAGATAGGATAGATTGGGAGGGAGAGGGGGTAGTTAGGATAGATTGGGAGGGAGAGGGGGTAGTTAGGATAGATTGGGAGGGAGAGGGGGTAGATAGGATAGATTGGGAGGGAGAGGGGATAGATAGGATAGATTGGGAGGGAGAGGGGGTAGATAGGATAGATTGGGAGGGAGAGGGGGTAGATAGGATAGATTGGGAGGGAGAGGGGATAGATTGGGAGAGAGAGGGGGTAGATTGGGAGGGAGAGGGGATAGATAGGGAGTGAGATGGAGATATTAACATATATCCGCAGCAGGGGTTAATATTAATATATATCAGAAGCAGGGTGTAATATTTCTATATATCGGCAGCAGGGTCTAATATTTATATATATTGTCAGCAGGGGCTAATATTAAAGAATGAGAAATAACTGCCTAACGTGTGTGTGTATATATATATATATATATATATATATATATATATATAGTGTATATGTACCGTTTTATAATTGGCCCCCCTACTTTGGTCCCTGGCCCCCCATGTGCCCCCCCTAAATATGAAAGCTGGAGACGCCACTGCTTAGGAGGAGCCCCTGTAATATTTATAGAAGGCAGGCCCTACCATAAAGGTAAAATTGGCAGCTGATTTGGGTGCCTAGATGGTAGGGGAAGCTGCCAAAAGGTCTCTCATTTGATAGCAAGCAAGTGCATGCAGGAAGTGACACCAAAGACATTATATATATATATATGTATATTTAGTCTTATAGTGCCTCTTTAAGTTTCAGTTAACACATAAGAAAAAATAGCATTCACATATGGTTACACTATGGTAAAACATAAATATGAAGCCATGGCATTCCCAAAGTACCAAAGAATTTAAGCTAAAATGGCCCATGTCGAGGGATCAGCCACATAACGGGACCAATAAAACCATATTCTCCCAATGTCTTTCCTCGTGACCCGTAGCTCTGGCCACCAACTCCTCAAGAACCCGCACGTTCTCGACCCTCACGACCCATTCAGGGTGTAATAAATATAAGT
The DNA here is from genome assembly GCF_027358695.1 of Spea bombifrons. NCBI lineage: Eukaryota > Metazoa > Chordata > Amphibia > Anura > Pelobatidae > Spea > Spea bombifrons. Next base: position 88,551,331 of record NC_071089.1, on the reverse strand, counting down.
CAACTATTAATCTCCATGGACAACAGCTGGCTCCCAACACAATGGGATTCCTCTTGAGTAAACCAGTTTCAAGGAATTACACTAGTGGCGAAACCCAAATGTCCAGGAACTCACAATACATCAAAGAGCTATCTCTCTACCAGGTGGGAACAATAAACAGGAGATACAATCTACAATCTCCTACAACAAAAGGACTGCAGGAGATAGTATCTGGGCTGGAGACAAGCATGTGTTTGTCCTACAACAAAAGGAGACAATATCAACATTCCAGAGACCCACCCTGAATTTGCCCTGAGGACCATCAACTTCACTGTGGGGGCAATCTAACTTCATGGACAAGAGCGGCCTCTACAGGCAGCTGGTGCAGGTACAAGATTGTGCCTTCCTAAGGATGAATGGACACAAACTAAGAAGATGATTGGCTGGGACTGTTTGGGCATAGTGGCTATAAAGGTGTTGTGTGAGCAACAAAGACAAGGAGAGAACCAGAAAGAAAGAAGGAAGGATAACATCAAGGTGACAGGCCCATCCTTACATGCACACATAGAGTCATTAGCATAGTGTAGTTAGAGTCATAGAGCCTTGTATTTCAGACGCTTCTCTATATACTCATATATATGTATTTGTTATGTTAATAAACCCATTGTTTTAAGCCACTGGTGTAAGTGGAGTTTCATACGACGAGGAATCTATAGTAGTTAAAGGAAAGCCAGATGGGTGAAGGTTATATATCCCGGGATTAAAAGGTGCTTTTCTACACAGGGGGATTAGAGCCTTGGCCTTATTTAATAAATGCCTGTCCACCGATCTTTTATAAACGGCCACCGATAAGGAGGTATTGTAAATTGTATCATTACAATCTTTATGAATCCTCTCCAAACCTCCTATCTGTGCATATAAATCTCTCAGCTTCTGAGCATGAGCCCTCTTTCTTTTAGGGCTGCAACTAACGATTATTTGCATAATCGATTAGCTGGCCGATAAATTTTTCATTTATTTAAAATAATTTCATAAACAAACAGGATGTTAAAAACAAACAGCAGAATAAAAAACTTTGATAAAATGCATTTCTTGTTTTTATTTCCCAACCTGCCCCCCCCCCGTTTTGCACATTTGAGCCCAGGCTTGCCACACTGCCTCCCAGAAATGCCACATACCCTCAGAAATGCCACATACCCCCAGATATGCCACATGCCTCCCAGATATGCCACTCAGCACTCCACACATATGCCTTATATACCCTATATACCCCCTGATATGCCACTGTGCCCCCTGATATGCCTTATACCCCAGATATGCCACTCCATCCTCCCTAGAAATGCCTTGTATACCCTATATGCCTTATACCCCCAGATAGTGCCCTCATAGACTCACAGACTTGTGTACAGACTTGTTCACAGACTTGTTCACAGCACACTGACACAATACTTTTATAAATAACTACAGAATTAATCCTCACTGCCCCCAGGATTTAGATTCCTATTTAGTTTGCACCCCTTTACCTCTAACTGCACCTTAAGTTAACCTTATTAAATTAATTAAATTAACTCTCAGACCTCAGTATTTAATTAACCCTAAAGACCCCATTAACATAACTGCCCTTAAATTAACCGTAAAGACCCCATCAACAACTGTCCCTAAATTAACCCTAAAGACCCCATCAACCATAACTGCCCCTAAATTAACCCTAAAGACCACATTGACCATAACTGCGCCTAAATTAACCCTAATGACCCCATTAACCATAACTGCCCTTAAATTAACCCTAAACACCCCATCAACCATAACTGCCCCTAAATTAACCCCCACCTCCCCTAACGTTCAGCAGCCCAGATATTCATTTTACATTTACTGTTAGATGAGTTGCTCAGCAGTGTGGACGCTATAAGGAAAGGGGCGGGGTCAATAATCAGTGTGACTGCAGGGTGGGACTGGGAAGCAGAAAAGAGTGGGGCAATCATCAGTGTGACTGCAGGGAGGGACTGGAAAGCAGTAACAGCTGTGACATTGAATGAACCAAAGAATCGGATCCGTACTTCATCGCACAGACACCCCCCACCGGCTGTTAGAGAGGAGGATCTGGGTCCCCTGCAGCACTGCAGTGTTATTATCCGACCTCTATTTGAGGTCAGATTGCAAAACGAGGGGTATTTTTCCAGAGCATTTGTTCTGAAAAAACCCTCATCTTATAATCGATAAAATCGATTCAACTAATTGATAATGAAATTCCTTGGCAACAATTTTCATTATCGACTATTAGCTATTTTATTGATTAGTTGTTGCAGCCCTACTTCCTTTCCGATCCTAACTTGACCAGCTGCCCTCTAACCACACACTTATGTGTCTCCCAAACCGTGGTAAGGGGTATCACCGGTGTCAAGTTAGTGGAAAAGTAGTCTCGGAGGGATGCACCCGTGGACTCCAGAACCAAAGCATCATGAAGTAACAATTCATTCAATCACCATGTAATCTGTGTAGGCCTATTCAGCGGGGACCGAAAGGACAACTTCAGGGGAGCATGGTCAGACCCAGTAATGGAACCATAATTAGCACTCGTCAAGGATCACAAATGATAATGTGCAAGAAGCAAACAATCAATACTAGAGTACAGCCTGTGAGGAACAGGAAAAAAAACTAAAATCGCTATCCGTGGGGTGTACAGCCACAATCCACCAATTGCACCTCTGTCAACAAGGTGTGTATTTTTTTGCAACACCTCCCACAAATCTACCATCCTCTTCCTCACCCCCAGCAGACCCTGCCTCCCCCCCACCCCACCAGACAAAGTAAAAGCAGATAAGGCCCTCTTCCCAACAAGCTTCCCAGCGAGTCGGTGTAGCCCACGAGTAGAGTGTAACCCTATGAGCACACTCTTGAGGTATAGAAAGTAAGTCATAGTGATCTAGTATGAAGAAATAATGAAAAAACTCACCCCACACAACCCCCCCAACATAAACCCCCCAAAAGAATAGATATATGTCAATTTGCCAAAGCTTCAGAGAATGTCCGCAAGACAGTCCACTTAGATCTCAATATTGCCAAAAGTAAAGGCCTGCGAACTCTGCAATCTTACAGCAGAACCAGAGGAAGCTGGGGTAAGTAAGTAGGGCTCCCCACACTCACAGTGCTAGCCCGCAAACGGGGACCATTAGGTACCATATAGAACATGGCGCGTGTAGGTCTGGGGCCAAGCCAGGGACCTCAACATCTCCGGGCCAAGAGGGCCCTCCAGTGCTTATCAACTCACAGGAAGGCCAAGGCATCCATCAGGCCCATGTGAAATCACTCCTCGGCCGCGACGACTGCGGCTACTGAAGAGGACTCGCGAAACTCCACTCGGCATTGGGAGGGCCGGATGGGTGGTCCACCGTCTTGCCTTGGTGTCCTCTGCCCACGGGGAACAGCCCCACGACCCTGACGCAAGTCAGCCAAGCTCCAATCCTCGATTAGAATATCAGGAGTGCGTTGATCCCGGAGGAAAACAGACAGCTCATGGTGATATCTAAGTGTGCTGGTAGTTCCTCCAGATCTCACATTTAAGCTAAAGGGGTATCCCCAAAATTATTGTAATTCCTGTCTCCGTGGCTCCAACAGGTGTAGCGCTCTGCACACTTGGAGGGTAAGATCTGACATGTCCTGGAAGAGGTTGATGACATGACCTTCAAAAGTCCAGGATCCCACCTCTCTCACCCGATGCATGATCCTCTCCTTGACCTGGTAGTCTGTCATGCAGCAAATCATATCCCGGGGGGAGACATCGGTGGACCTATAGGCCTCAGAGCCATGTGGGTCCTGTCCAGATGGAGCACGGCATCCAGCAGCCACCCCAGAAGGTCATTAAAGAGCCTCACCACCAGGCTCTTCTGATGTCTGAGTGTCCGCTTCTGGAAGGCCCCGTATACGTATATTATGCCAGCGTCCCCTGTTGTCGAGATCTCCTAGCCGGCGGCGGTATTCCTCTAGGTAATGCGTGTGCTGTGTGGAGATCTTGGCAACATTGGTGGTCTTTTGCACTTGTTGTGCAGCCTCCGCCTCCTGTTTGGTAACCCTCCACTCTAACGAGGTCAGACTTGAGGCTTGCAATGGCATCAGCCATCATTTGCTTCAGCTTGATAAGTAAAGTACTGAAGTCCTCCCTCCACGGAGCCGCAGAAAAATCGAAGCACCTCCGCCAAGCAGGTAGGTATTTCAGAGGCTTCAGGCGGGTGATCAGGGCCCTGATCGTCAGAACCACGCAAGCTTGATGGAGAGGAAGCCTTGTGGTCCTCAGATGCTTGCGAGACCAGCACCGCTGGGGTGCGGAAATACTCCCGAAGAGACGGTGCCGAGGAGGCAGTACCGTCCCCAGACATCGACTGGGTCGAGGATTTTCGTTTTGTGAGTCCCATATCGGGAAATAAACGCAAATAATCGCAAAATAAGCTACGTTGCCAGTGGAGCTTTAGCCTGAAGCGTCCATTTCTTTCAACGGCTAGCCACGTCCCCCGTGCGTCTTATTTTAATCCAATCCTGGAATTCTACCTTAGATTTAATATTTTACTTTACTAAAGAGGGTGATAATATAGTGGAATAATGGATAATTATAGTGGATAATATAGTGGAATAGCTTCTAAGTAGAAGTGGTAGAGCCTATTATAGTCATGAGAAATGCAAAATGTTATCCTGAATCTAAGGCTAGACCAAGGACTGTTTGAGGTCTGAGTCTTTACTTAAAGTAAAAATAGTCAGACCAGATGGACCCAATGGTTCTTATCTGGCATCAATTTTTTTTTTCTATGTTTGCCTCCAGCTGGATATGTGAATGCTAGTTACCATCTTCATAGATCACTTATGTTACATGGTGTCCATAGTGTTTTCTGTGGTGAGTGGTTGTTGACCCTTGATACAAGGCTATTTAAATTTCTAGCTTTGAATCACTCAGTTGCTGGTTCTCTGTGCACTGTATATTGACCTGCTCTCCTTCAATCCTACTTTTAACAGTCTAGTTCCTGTTGGTACTACAGCCATTCATCCAGTTATATTTATTAATCCTTAAGCTAGCCTACTTCTCCCCTGTACCACTCCCTCCCTCATTTCTTTGCTCTGTTACTTTGCTATTGGGTACCCTGTCTTTTGTGAATTAAGACTTGTTGTAAATGAAATGTAAAGCATATAAACAAACAAATATCTGTCCTATACTTTCTGGTCCTAATTTATTATTATTATTTATAAATTATTTCCCATCCAACAACTACCTACCTGCTATCCTTATGCCAAGCCCTTCTTCGATACAATAAACTAGATAAAAACTTCAAAGCAACTTCTACTGATATCATGATCAATCTTTAGTTCTCACATAACAATGTCTCACCCATATTTTGTGCATATGAGATAATATGATAATATGATCACTGCAATCTGATCAGCTAATCTCTAAAACAGTCTGTCATTCTTTTTTATTTTAATATTTCATATTCAGGATTGATTAAATAATACATAAAATAGCTTTACTTACTTTGCACGGTATGATGAGATTTATTGAACCAAAATATCTGATTTTCAAGGTGTTCTGATGCGTGTGCCTTCGAGGCATTTACAGAGGTGAACCTTGAATTGTTTTTAAGTTTTTGAACACAAACATTTTGTAAGACTGATATGTTTGTCCTTCAGATGTATAAACAATAAACAAGGTTGTACCTCTTGATATTATAGCATAATGATAACATGAATATACTGTATGTTTTCAATAAGAAAACCATATGGAAACAAAAAATGTGCATAGTTACTTGGTAGGTCATTAATTGTGTTATAATAAAAATGCAATGTTGATAGAATATACGCAAAACATATTCTTTGTATTCATAAATAAGGAAATTGGTAAGTTTGTGTGGACTATGCAGTTTTTTGTTTCCATATTGTAGTGTTTTTGAAAATATATTCACATACGTCACAGAACTTCATAAGATGAATTTTTTTGTGCTCGTTGTTATCACTCTTTGTGCTATGACAATTTAAAAACTTGTTTAACAGTGTGTCCAGGGAATACCTTTTTGTTTATCTTATGGGTTTTTTTTAGCATTTAATAGTTTTACTCCCCCGGAGGGGTAGGGGGCAGGGGGGGGTTCTAATTCCAGTCAAAGGCATGAGAGTTGTAGGCCAATTCCCATATAATTACAAATGTGTGAGTTTATCAATTAATATGTGAGTAGTTTAGCCAGTTATAGAATGCAACTTTTTTCTAATTTTCATCATATTCAAATCTATCATGTATTTCATATTTTTGCATTGGAAATTAAAGGATCAATCAGTAATCAGCTTAATGTTAGTAGTTACGTATAACTGATACGAACTAAGTACAGTGCGGAAGCAGACATAATCTGCAGTGAATGTAGGGAGAGGTGTGTAAGAGAGAAAGTGAATGTGGACCACACTGTGAGCAAATGTAGATGAGAGTGTAAGAGAGTGGGAGTGAAAGAGCCTGCATATGTTTTCTTTGTTTTTTGGGGGGATATGGCCTCCTTTTTGGAGATTTGTAGGAATTGACAAAATCTGCAAATTTTATTAAATTGCAATTCGTACAAATCAAAATTCAAAGTTCAAATATAGATATATAGATGTCTTTTAATGCGTGGCCTGCACTCATTTTTCATTAAGAGAAAATATGACCTCTTAGCTGTGAAATGCATGTTAATATAGGGTTAATTTGGCAATAATACAAAATGCAGGTAACAAACTCACAGTAATTGGAGGATCGGAAGAGGACGTCACTGCAAGCGACGCCATATTTCCCTGAGTTCAAATTAGGGCAAAATGATGGCGCTTTCGGTGATGTCACCGCAAGTGCCGCCATTTTTGAAGAAATTACCCCGGGTTATGTTGGCAGAGATGTAGAAGAAGATAGAAGATGGAAGAGGAAAGTGAAGACATGGGAGAAGATAACATATTAAAGAGGAAGAAAAAGCGGGAGAAGACGTAGTCCATAGAAGCGGAAGTGGTCTGGAGAAAAGGTAGGGAAACATTTAGAGAGCGCGAGAGAGCTAGTGAACAATAAACAGAGTGTGTGGAATTGAGTGAGAGAGTGTGAGAGAGTGAATGTGGGCATGGGGCAACACATTTCTTTCCCGAATTTAAAATGTCCCTGAAATTTTGGCTGAACCAAATGGGCAGGGAACGTGATTCACATGTGTAATATGCAGTATGAATGTATCACAGAATGTGTGTATCACAGAACCCCACAGTAGTAAAATTCACAACTATACGCAGTATGATTGTATTACAAAGCCCCATGTAATCTGCAGTGTGTGACTGCATCTGTTAGGACGCGGGCAAGCAGGTCAGGCAGGAGCCCAGTTGCAGGTGATACCTGGAGCTGTTTCTGTAACCCGCAATGCACACACAGGGCTGGATTTCAATAATAGGATACAGACTTTAGGTAAATACACAGGTTGGAAAGTATCTGGACAGGACATCACAGCTGGATAGCCCACATAGACAGGGCGCTGTGGCTGGATAGCCCTCACATACAGGTTGCTGTGGCTGTATAGCCCACATAGACAAGGCGCTGTGGCTGGATAGCCCACACATACAGGGCGCTGTGGCTGGATAGCCCACACAGACAACACGCTGTGGCTGGATAGCCACACAGACAGGATGCACCAGATGAAGTGATAAGTGAAACGCGTATTGCATGTTGACGACATTGGGAGGAGTTAGAATTACGGAAGTGGATCAGATGACTAAGACAGCGTCTCTTCGTGGCAGCGCTGCTACGAAATTTGAAGCCTGGGCTCTGCACATCCGAAACGAAGGACAACAAGTTTGCCTTTCTTTTATACATTAAATATAATACATAAAATTATCGTTTTTATCTACTCCCCTACTCTGTCTACCGTCTTTACAAGTACCGGTGTGGGATGAAGAAACTCCTAAGGAGATCATCATACTCTATATATGAGCATATTTATGCCCATTAAATTGTAAGGGTCTGGTTTGTTTAATAGCATTTTTGAGACCTACTTTGATATACTACACCATAATTTGTTTTCATTTCTTTTATATGTAACACTTGTGTTATATGAGCTATGTAATACTTGTGTTTTTCTACCAGCTATAAAGTTGATACACCCTTCCTCCTATTTTTTCAATTGACAGGTCTCTAGTGGACTGAATAATTAAATTAAATACTCACATCAGTTCACACTTGTCTTGGGTGGGTGGTGTACTTCCATACCCAGACAAACACACATATTTACAGACTAAAAACAAACAATAACATACCCATACAAACACAAGCATACCCAGACAAACAAACATACCTAGACAAAGGCACATATTCACACACTGACTTATATCCAGACATACACATACTAACATATCCTGAATCATGCACACTGACACACCCAGACACACAGACATGCACTAAAATTCCCAGTCATACATTAACATACCCAGCCAGACAGAGATACAGACACACACTAACATACCTACACAAAATGAATACATATATACATAGACACACATGCACATACATAGACATACTACCTCGTGAAGTCTCAGCACGTCTTTGATGCAGTTGGAACTCAATTGGGGTCATACAATGCTATTCCACATCCTCCTGGAAATTAAGGATATAAAGAGGTAAGTCCTGCTGCCAGGACACCTCTTTATTGTCAGTCCTGGGACATGCCTCTATCCTGATATACCAATGGTTAGTGGTCCTGCTACCTCTGCATGTCTCATGTGGGCCACACCCCTACGTTGCATTTGGCCTGCGGGCTTCATGTTAGGCACCCTGTCCTATACAATGAGACAATGAATTAAACCAATGAAGCCTCCATTTATAGATATGTAAATCTTTGCTGTATGAGCTGAACTTTAGTGCATGCAAATCAAGGTCAGATTTCAAGTTAAAAACTAAATGGGAAAGAAAACTTCCCTTGACTTCATTGCCATTCATATCCATTCACAACGTCTGGCATGAGAACTTGATGGGAGTAATTAATTCAAGATATTTACTCTGGATTGTGGTTTATAGAAGTCTGCTTTATAGTGCATTGTGTTTACTAACATATGGACATGATGCAGGCCCTATCTAAAAGATCTATTCTCTTTTTAATAGCTTAAATTTGATGGTGATGCATAATTTCCCTAGCTTTTTATGACTTGAAATTCCTTCCTATAAAGTTCCTTTGACAAATAAATGCAGACACTTCAATGATGACCATAAATAATTATATTAATCAATGTAAATTATGTTGAAGCTAAACAAATAAGATTGTTTTTTTCTAAAGGGAACATGAAATTGTGTTATTCACAGAATAATAAGTTGAATATAATTCAATGCATTAATGGGAAATCAGAAGTTGATAGTTTTGCTTGCAATTCCTTAGTTAGGGGGAGTATTTTAGCAGAAACAGTACCTCTTTCTGACCCAAATGTTCATGGACAGATTAGAAGTATGTGCCCCCCCCTAATGCTGGGACCTGGAGCAGTTGTTCTGTGTGGTCCAACTCACCAGGATAAGTATGATTCTTCCAATGTAGAAGTCATTGAGGGGCAACATTAATATTATTATCTTTCATTTATTTTGCGCCAATGATTTATGTAGTGCTTCTTATAGGACACGCATTCAAAGTGTATGAAAAAACTTGAAGACCCTGTTCAAAAGTGGGCCCCCCTCACAAGCTTACAACACATCACAAACTCCTTTACTCCTTTAGGGTCAATCCAGCAGTAGACTTATGTCAATCTGTATCAATATTCTACCATTATTGCCACTAAAGATGTTCAATCCCTCTATTTTCCACAAAGATGGATTAGCCGCATGTCAGAAATACCTACAACAATATAACCAACAAGATACTAAGTGAAGCCATTCTAACTCTCATGGAGTTCATACTCACACACAACTACTTTATTTGGACAGGATTTTTACTTACAGATTGGGCACAGCTATGGAAAAACAGCTATGGCACCACAATATTTCAACCTATTCATGCCAAAACTGGAGGAAGAATTCTTGGCTACCTTTGATCCCAAACCCCTAATCTATCTTCCCTATATTGACAATATTCTAATCATCTGGACAACTGGCAAAGAAGAATTCATACAGTTCTACAAATACTTTCACTCTTCAATAGAACTGCAATTCAGCTTTCTGTACCCACATCAACTTCCTAGACATAACAATCAATGTGTGAAACAACAGCATTCAAATCTCTTTAAACAACGACCCAACAGCAAAAGCTTCCACCAGGAACACACACGAAATCTCTAATCTACAGACAGGCCATAATAGATAATCACATTTCTTTTGGCCGCAGAGATAGAGATGAATTAAAAGATCACAAGACAAGAACCGTTGAAATCGAAAGAGCCAGAGAGGAATGATTGGGTCATCTACAACCCACAACTTTAGGTACCTTGCAAGATGGCAAAATACCACTCCTTCCTTTGCTCCTTTGCAACCACCAAACCTAAAACAACCGGCAGTGAGGAGTGCCCTAAATAAACCAACAATAACTGGCACTTCCCTGTCTCTTAAAAAGATGTGAAACTTGTGCATACATATATACCACAGACACATTACCAATAGCACATAAAGGCCTACACCATAAAATCTGTGTGATAGCTACCGCATTCTGGACTATACTTAGGTGAAACAGGCCAGACTGTAAGAAGGCAGATGAATTCACATATATATAACATGAATAGAAAAAGGACAGACACACCTGTAGAAGACCAGTTCTGCCTAAATGGGAACAGTATGTAAAGGGAGATATGAGAATACAAACTAATGATAAAATTTGACACTCTGATATCTAAGTCATAATAAAGAATTTATGCCACACTATCCACACAATCAATCTTATAAATGGACGCAACATCTGTGGCATTCTATAACACCAAAAGAGACTACTCTGTAGGAACAATTTCTGCTTCAAATGTATAATATGCCTGAAGAACACACCCAGATAGTCTTGAATGCTTGAAATCCATTAAACTTTAGTTAACCAAAAAAGGTACCACCTTTATAAATTGTACCCTCTCTCTTTCTACGACTGACATGGTACAACTCTAAACCTATATCAATATTGCTGATACAACTGTACATCTTTACACTTTTTACCTACAATTAACCATTGTTACAAAGCAAAATCTTTTTTTGTAATTTAACAATAGTAACAATAGTTAGCTGAGTGCATTTGACCTTATCTTGATAAGCATATAAAGAAAGGGCATGGGGGTAAGAAATATTGGACAGAAGACCTACATGACTGAGGTGAATAGGCCCTGAACTATACCTGGTGTTTTCCTGCTTATGGATGTGATCAGCTGTTTGAAGTTGTTGGGGAGGTATGTGCTAAAATTAGAATTAGGTGATACAATGCCCTGTTAGCACTTTATTAAGGTCTTTATTCCTGACAGAAAAGTATAAGTAAAGTGAAAGAACTAGTGTTCTGTGGCTGATGAATATAATTTATGGTATGGTATGGGTTAATTATATATTTTTGGCAGGTACGGTAAATGAGCTAACCATCTTGTGGTATGGTGGCTTGTGGTGCACAAGCCTGAAGGCTTAAGCACAAGACACTTCCTGGGCTTAGGCCTTTAGTGAATCCAATGCTTCATTGGGCTGCTGGGCGTGGAACACCAGGGCCACAACAGGGATATTTATGGCTGTGCCAGCCAAATTCGTTGTATATGGTTATTATACAACATATTATGCTGGTATCTTTGGTTGAATTATTAAAAGAATATTATTCAGTTAATTTTGAAAAGGTTAAATTTGTTCTGTATTTAAATGATATTATTTACTTGTATAAAATGTATTCATACATGATAATGTTAGTGTTGCAGCATACAAAGTATGCTCTGGTAAAGTAAAGAATGTATCAAATAAAATGGTGGGATGTGTATTTATTTGGTTTTAAAGGGGCCTTAACTTGGTCAAGTGATACTGTGCTTCTACATGTGTCTTTTCTTACAATGCCTTAATGTAAATGTCATTTTTTCTCTTAACTCCCACAATTACGGTAGCTATGCAGAGCTGCTGAAAAGAACCTGGCTTCTCCATAAAACATTCTAAGATCCATGTATGAAGTATCAACACAGATATTTTTTACAAGGCTTCTGCCTGAACGGGGAACAAAGGGAACATTTCAATGAGCAATGTTGTTTTTATTATTTTGCAGTTGTGTTTATTAACATTGTGAGAGACATTGACAAGAAGTTAGAAAGCCTGTTATGGTGTGCACATATACACAAACTCTGCCCTAATGCTAGCATGCGGACACTCACACATTGTCCGGATAGGAGTATTGGAGTTCTTGCATTTACTGGAAGTATGTTTTCCATTAATATTTATTTTCCACCATGAATTGTGGTTGTAGTAGTGAACATACATTGCAAGTTGTGTGGACAATGTTTTGTGAAATGTGTAAATTAAAAGATACTTCACTGGTTACCAAACTATCATGATGCTATGCAACAAGCTGGATTTGTATTAAGACATCAATGACCTATTTAAAAAAAAAAGAGTGTAGGGAGAATTATAACAGATGTTGCAAATGATGTACACACACAACCAGTACAGTTTATAACCACTGATTTTCAAAAGAAAAACTCAAGAGCAGCTTGGCAGCAGATCAGAGATATACTAGGAATACAGCTGGCAGTCTTTGTTGATGTACATGTTGTACTGAGTTGGAATGAGATTTAAAAAGAACAAACTTTGCCGTTATCTCAATAGTAAGAGCCTTAAAACCCATATTCCTTTCTGTCCTGAAAGAGATGTTTTAATATACCTGCCACTCAGTAGCGTACCTAGCGGTGGGTATGGTGGGGCCCCAGGTGCCACTTATAAGGGGGTGCCACCACACTGGCACCCCTACAGAGACGGACAGTAACGTCCAATGCAGGAGGAGCAGGCTCGGTTGGGTAGATCCAGGATCTCCCTCTAACCCACTTAAAAACAATCAAGGGAGCGGGAGGTCTGTTAATGCAGTGCTCCGATCCTGCTCCCTTGTGATGTGCGCCACAACTGCTGCTGTGCATCAGGATTTGATGTCATATCCCGGTGCACAACACTGAAGCCGCGCCCACCGCCTTCCAAGCTCATTGCATTGGAAGGAGACAGAAGAAGAAGAGCCAAGAGGGAGAACGAAGAGGAGAAGGAAAAGGAGCTGTAGCGATAAAAGTGACAGCGACAGAGGAAAGGTAGGAAAACATTCAGTGAGAGTGGATTAGTAAGTGGGTGAGAGTGATGGGTGTTATGCTGTAGTTTATGCTGAATGTTTGTGAATTAATGTTTGTGAATAGCATGTGTGATAGCATGGATGTGTAAGTGTGTGGGGGGATAGTATGGATGTGTAAGTGTGGGGGGGGTAGCATGGCATGGCTGTTAGCAATATATATATATAATATTGTTGTTGATATTTTTTTTTGGTGTGTTAACCACACTTTCATTAAAGGTAAGTAACACACCAAAAATGTAAATAACAATATTAATATATATATATATATATATATATATATATATATATATATATATATATATATATATATATATATATAATTTCTAATAGCAATCACACTCCTGTAATGCTTTTTTTTTAAGGTGGGGGTCATTTTTGGTTTTGGTCCAGAATTTTCATTTCGGTGCATCCCTATATACTAAGCCAGACACTGAAGTGGTAGGCCTACATCACATCAATGTTTGGCTTCTTATATAGTGATAGGGGTTATGCTGCATTATTGTCAATGTCTAGCTCAATGTATAGTGATAGGGATTACGTTGCACCACTGTCAATGTGTGCCTCGGTATATAGTGATAGGTGTTATGCTGTACCACCATCAATGTGTGCCTCAGTATATAGTGATAACATTTATGTTCTACCTCCGTCAATGTTTGCCTCAGTATATAGTGATAACATTTATGCTGTACCCCCGTCAATGTTTGCCTCAGTATATAGTGATAGGTGTTATGCTGTACCACAGTCAGTGCGTGCCTCAGTATATAATGATAACAGTTATGCTGTACCACTGTCAATATCTGCCTCAGTATATAATGACCAAAGAAAAGGAATCCCAGCACTCCAAACAGCTTTCAATCTTTAGCATACTTTATAAATAAAGAATGCTAAAGATTGGAAGCTGTTTGGAGTGCTGGGATTCCTTTTCTTTGTTCGTTTGCTTCAAGAGGGTTTATGCTGTCCTTTTCTTTCCTGCTAGCACCCAGCTTCCTGGAAGTTGAGTGCAGAACCATTCCCCCCCCCCCAGTATATAATGATAACAGTTATGTTGTTCCCATGTCAATGTTTGCCTCAGTATATAATGATAACAGTTATGTTGTATCCCCGTCAATGTCTGCCTTAGTATATAATGATAACTCAATAATGTCAATGTTTGCCTAAAGATAGAAGCTATGCAGTTCTAAAGTGTGTGTGTGGGGGGGCCACATACAGTATCCGTCCCAGGTGCCAAATACTCTAGGTACGCCCCTGCTGCCACTTGCATAAAGGGTATATGAACACTTTATTTTCAAAGAAAACTCTGATGTAATATGTGTAATGGAAATGTTCAAGAAGAAGATGTAATATATATACGAAATAAGTATTTAACAGCAATTCTATAACAGTGTTCTCACAAGATCAAGAGAGGTCACAAATGATAATTAATTTTGGTAATAAAATGGGGATAACAGTATATGATACTGTATTATAATGATATTTATCCAGAATGAAATCCTAAAATGTTTCAAAGACTAGCCTTTGACATTAGGGGAGGAGCTGGTTGGCATACATGCATATTTAAATTATTGATAAATGCTCCATTTAAAGAATTCATGCCCTAAGTAAAACACTGATAATCTGATAATGATTCATATTCGCTTCTTCCTGAAAGAGATTGTAAAGTAATTGCTATAAGCATGTTTAATTTCTTCTGATAAACATTTCGGCAAATTGATGTAATTTAACTTGCAAATATTTAAATGTTTTAATCCTATGAAATCATATTAAAGCAGGGGAAATCCACTAACCTCCAAAATACAAATAAAAATGTAGGCAAATAAAAGCACATACTTTTCTGTTTAAGTAATATTAGTGGGCTTGAGACCAGTGATCATCATCATTGGCTACCATTGTGGCATAGGCTTGATTGACTTATGAGAGGAGGGGACAAGCACTTGAGGAAGTTCTGTGATAGGGCAAAGAGTTGTGTGCGCCGAAGATATTAGGTCCAGCTGGAAGTGTATCCTCGCTGATTGTGGTGCACAATGGACATCTGCTTTTAATGCGAACACTTGTGTCTTATTTCATTGACTTATGATATGTATGACCCAATCTTTAAATTTGCTAAAACAAATTGTAATCCAATATATTCTATTATTATTGTCTGTGATTATCTACCTCACCTCATTGGTGTCTCTTACTACAGACAGTGCTGTATTTTTTGGTACAGGATGGCACTTTACAGAAGGCAGCATAAAAGGCTACCCCAAGCTGCCCACTCGGATGCTCCCAGCTGCCCAGCTTGAAGCAGATTTTCCCCATTACAATAATTTTCATGGGCAGCGCCAGCATGTCTGGAGTTCCCCTGTTCCCGTCACATGGAAGCCTGGAAGGAACAAGCCAAGGCATAGTCAGAGCCGCAGCCAGGTAAGCAGGCAAGCGGGGGACAGAGTTGTCAGAGACACATAAGCTGTATTGAGTTTAAACTACATATTTTTTCATACGCAGTCTAAAGGGAACAAAATTGAGTGCAGACACCTGTTATCTGTGACAGGGAAGATGCAACTCAATCTTGAGGGGGAATGTAATGTAACTATGACACTTTTTGTCTCTGCCGCTGTGGACTGATCATGACCAATGACTATGGCCGGTATTTTTGCGACAAAAAGGTGGCGACCCTAATGGCTAACTTTGACACTCCAGCTGCTGTGCACTCCATTATGCTTAGCAAACCAGTATAAAAGACTGGATGTGCTGGTTTGTACAGTAACAGTGGTTGGTTGATCTTACTGCGCGGTTGATCATGACCACGTGCTAATTCAAGCTATATGTGTGTCTGTGATTCTTCTAGCATAGTTTACATGGATGATTGATGTTGGTGAATATGGTTGAGGTGGAGCTCAATAAGAAAAGGCAGCACCTTAAGTGGAAGAGGGTGTCCAAAAGAGAAAGGGATGGATATAAAACCAGAAGTGCTGATTTGTATAGTAACAGTGGTTGATCTTACGGCTCGCATCATGACCACGTGCTAATTCATTTGTCGCATTGATTGAAAAACAATGTGATTAAATTAGTGAAAGAAAAAAAAGCATATTTTCACACTGATTCAAAACATTTACTGATTGTGTTTTACCATTGTTGTGACTGCTTTATAATAAGTACAAATTATTTTATCTATCCCCTACAGTTAGGGAACATGGACGCTTATAGTGCTATTTCTCTCATTTTGCTACTTATAAATAAACAAAAAAAAAAGAACAGAACACCATATTATGAAGAAAGTTGCTAAGAATAATGAATGATGACAAATGAATGTAAGTAATTCTAAATATTTGTATTGTCTCATTTACATGCACAGATGTTTTAATCCCTTAATCACAAGGGCCCGCAACTCCTTGAAGACAATTGTCTGATAAGTTACAGTATGTTCTCTTACTTTTTTTGTCTGTAAAAGTAGAATGACATTCTTGGCAAACAGGGTTTGATTGATTTAGTTACAGCAACATTTTGCTGTAATAATAGAATCTAATACAAACATATGTTTTAATATGACTTTTTAGCTACTTACATATTTGGCATTTAAATTAAACCATGGACAATAAAAGAACTGGATGGCAAAGACTAAAGAGATGTATGAGTCAACTCTGCTTAATTAATTAAATTATGTATTAAAAAAAAGTGCTCAAATAGTGAATGCAAAATTAATTCCAATGCCTCACATAAACTCAATATAAATCACTGAACATTTGAAAAAAATCCAACATTGGCTTTTATTCGTGATTAATTTTACCTGTAACTGCTGTTAAAAAACACAAAGATTTTCTGCCCATATGTGGGTTTTTGGTACCTTATTGACCATATGTGGGTTTAATTAAGATTCCCCTTTTCAGTGTTTGATGTACCCACACAAATTATACATACTTTTTTGAGAACAAATAGGGCTTTCATTTGTAACCATAGAAACATACAGAGTAATAATTCCAAAATTACAAATGCTGAAATGTAAAAAAAATATATATATATTTTGCAATTTTCTTAGAATTTAGTTTACACTAGGTGCCACTGTTGAACAACGACCAAACTTATGTTCAGCAACATCCCCTGGGTGATTTACCCCACATACATATTTTTTATGTTCTGGAGGGTCACATCCATCCCTTGCATAGTACCCTACAGAGTAGTAATTTTAATAATTATGGCTTAAAGGGTTTGTGGGTAGTTAATTGGGGAAGGGGTTATTATTTTTACCTGTAGAGTTAGGACAATGTAGTTTAATGATACTTTTTATTATTATGTTTTTATTATTTTTTTATTGAGTTTTTGATTTGTGCACTGTTATTTGTGTATTAACACCAGAAGCCAGTGATAGAAAGCATGAGAGAGTGAATAAGGGTGAATAACAACATATTTGTATCTGAATGTAAAAAGCTCCATGATTTCCATCTTAAACAAATGAGCAGGTAACGGAATCTGTTGTACAAAAACGAATGGACCAAAAACTCTCTTGCGCTCTTGGAGGAATTTTGGTAGGCCAACCATCCTGGGAAGGTTCACCACTGTTCCAGATTGTCTTCATTTATAGATAATGGTTCTCACCATGGTTCGTTTGAGTCCCATACCATTAGAAATGGCTTTGTAATCCTTTTGCAGACTGATAGATGTCAATGGGATCTGTTCTTGAATTTCTTTAGATAGTGGCATCATGTGCTGCTTTTTAAGACTTTTTAGGCTACTTTACTTTGCAAGACAGGTTCTAATTAAATTGCCCTGTGGAAACCTCTGTGGGAAAACTCATGTTTTTTTCCAGAGCTTCCAGGGCAAGTTCCATGATGTGCAGCATGATGTAGTTGTATATGTTATTAATTTAACAAGCAGATCTGTGGAAGATATGTCAAAAGGGGGCACACTTGTGTGATATTCACAGTAAATCCCACAAGAACTATCTACTTTTTTGCTCTTGTCTATCCACAGGGTGACATGTATTCATTTTAAGCTTGAAAATATTGCATAACATCTGTATTATATCACATACCCTGCTTAATTATGATGACCATAGAAGCTCTGGGGGTCATTTATTTATAGGTGAAAAGTAATTATAGATTAATAATTGTGGGAGGAGTGGTATACATTTGAATAGAGCAGAACATGTGACAAAAGGATGAGCTGAGCACAAGCCCAATACCCAGCTCATTGTTTGCAACACCATTCAATTGGATGATTCTGCTACTTGCTACTCACATTTCTCCAGTTTTGTCTTTGACAATAACAATGCAGCAGCAGCCCTGATTTAGCAGAGTGTCTATATAACTGTTGTAAACTACTACACACACTGTCTACTTTATTAGGTACACTTTGCTAGTACCGGGTTGGACCCCTTTTGCCTTCAGAACGGCCTTCATTCTTCATGACATACTTTCTACAAGGTGGTGGAAACACTCCTCAGAGATTTTGGTCAATATGGACACAAGTTGCTGCAGATTTGTCAGCTGCACATCTATGATGCAAATCTCCAGTTCCACCACATCCAAAGGCACTCTATTGGATTGAGATCTGGTGACTGCGGAGGCCATTGGAGTACAGTGAACTCATTGTCATGTTCAATAAACCAGTTTGAGATGATTTGAGCTTTTCAACTGCACTTAAGAGTTCTTAAGTATGACCATTTTAATGCACATTACATTTTAAGATGTGTTTTGTTCTGCATACAGAAAGCCTGTGCTGTCATTCTCCAGGGATAATCACTTAAAAGGGTTGGAGTAGATCTCAATAAAACTGAGTGTTGCATACAATTTGCAATTTCATTGCAAAATAACATTGAAGACTAATGAAGTATCACTGATACCATTCATTGAGGATGTTTACATGAAAAAACATTACTTTAGTCAGAACAGTATCAATTTGTTAACATCTGGAGATTGGCTTCAGATACATATAGATTAAATACTCAATAGAGCAGATTTTAATTAGCCTTTCAGATAACTTGCAGTATGTTACTAAAGTTTCAAGACACTTTTTGGCTTTGTGTCTAAAACTAATAGATCTTGTGCATACCAAATTAATGGTTACCTTTTAGTGGTAAACATTATTAAGTTGAGCATTGATCTATTTTTTTGCAATTAGCCACATTGCTTTCTGGTAAATAAGGCAGGCAAGTGAGGTAAGGTAAAGAAAAAGGTGATTATATCTATCATATTTTAATGTTTCCTTATCATTTTAACATATGGTGGAGTGGTTTTGTCACTTTTTTTGCCCACCATAAACATACTAATTCTCTATATTAAAAGCCCTTGCTTTGTGGGGCAGATGCTCAGGGTGTAAGTTGATTGCTCATCCAGCATGTGTATTGCTATGACTTTTGCTCCTTCACAATAAATTTCAGGTCAGTAACCAGTTATTAAGAAAAAGTATAGGTTACCACAACAGAAACATTAATTGGCACAGATTTGCTTTAATAAAACCAAACAAGTTATTGATCTAAAGTGGTTTCAATTACATTTTATTAAATTGATATCTGAGTATGTGAACTGATACATTCAACTTTCTTAACTGGTTTTATTCATCTTCAATAGCATTTAAAATTACAGTAAAGTTCTGTTGCATCCAAATGATTTGATTTATCAATTTATTTATTTTTCCTCAAATTTCATGATATATTATCTAGTACTTCACATCAAAATCCCATGCAAAGTCATTTTCATTCTTATAGACCAAACTACTTTTCCTTCTAAAAATGTTGAAGATAATGGCAACTTATCTGGAAGAAACAAACTGTAACATTTTAACAAGATACTCAACTCTATTGCTTTGACTTAGTTGACTGGTAACTTTTTTTAATTCCACCAATTCCCACTGAGACTTATTACTGAACATAGATTGAAGGAGGTAATTAATTTAGGATGGCTCGTATTGGTTTTGTTGCGCTAGAGAATTTCTTTTTTGCCTGCTGGAGTGTGAAAATAATGTTACGAAGAGTAAGTAGTGTAGAGAAAAAATGACAAGATGACTTTGTATAAATATCACTGTGTACAAGCAAAGAAAAACCCTGTGTATTTGTTTGAAACACTATTCTAATTAATAGGATCTTGAAAAACAAAATACAAGCAATCTAAAACAAAAAGATAAATCTGTGGCTTGGTCAAGAGATTCAACAAAGGACACAAATTTTATTTCTGACAGAAAAAAGGATGGCTAGACAAAGAGGGCATTGGTTGTGTGAAAAAAGAGCGAAGCTAGGAAGAACATATATATATATATATATATATATATATATATATATATATATATATATATATATCTTATTCATATTGTGATCCTGCACCCACACAGGGCACCAAACAGCACAGCCCTCTAGGGCATTAAAGCCACAGTCTCGGTGAGGTAATCAACCACAATTTATTTGTAATCCTCGTATGCAGGTTTTAACAGGATTATACAGAACATAAATTCCCTATAAACAAAAGCCTAGCTCTGGGGCGTACCTAGAGTATTTGGCACCCGGGGCGGATCCTGTAAGTGGAACCCCCCCTCCCCAAAATGTAAAGACATCTACAAAATTATGTTGGCAAGAATATTTATTGAACCAATTTGTTAACTGTAAACACCAAGAAATCTGAATTTTTTTTTTATAACTTATAAGTAAAATAAACACGTTTAAATAACATTTACTGAACATATAATAGTGCTTTCTTTAATAACCCTCCAAAAAAAACGGCGTCCACATTGCCCACATAGAACCTGACCAGCACCCAAATTACACACACATAGGACGTGCCATATTTGCCCCCAAACAGCCCAGTGTACGTCAGCATTGTTCCCAAACAGCTGAGTGTACGCCATCTTTGTCTCATAAACACGCTACCTGTGCCACATTTGTCCCATAAACACCCTGCTTACACCATCTTTGCCTTTTTGACAAATCAACTATACACCTATGATTAACACAAACACTTTTACAGTCACTCACTAATTCACACAATCATTTATTCTTTCACACAAATTATTTACACATATTCATTGATGCATTCTCACAAATTCATTAATTCTCTCGCTCATTCACACAATTCATCCACACATTTATCCATTCATTTTCGCTCTCATTCTGACTCTTTATTTCAATATTCTTGCTACCCTCCTTTCTCCCTATCTACACATTCTCACCCCCTTCTGCCCTAGCTAGCCCTTCTCACTCCCTTCTCCCTATCTACCCCCTATCCCCCCCGTCTCACTCCCTTCTCCCTATCTACCCCCCCCTAACTATCTACCCTCTCCCCCCTTTGAAGTTCACTTACCTTTCAGGAGTCCTGGGGTGGGGATGCAAGGCCTCTGTCTCCCAGCTCTGCCACTGTATGGAACAGCATGGTAAGTGTGGATTGGTAAGTGTGGATTGGTAAATGTGTGAGAGTGATGGGAGTTATGATGTACTTTAGAGCATAATTATATAATGAAAAAGACATTGGAAATGGTACAGCATAACACCCATCACTCTCACACATTTACCAATCCACACTTACCATTCCAGATGCCACACATACCAATCCACACATACCAATCCACAGATTCCACACATACCAATCCACACTTACCAATCCACACATTCCACACATACCAATCCACACATACCAATCCACACTTACCAATCCACACATACCAATCCACAGATTCCACACATACCAATCCACAGATTCCACACATACCAATCCACACTGACAACAAACCCCGGCACCCCCCTGATGAGTGGCACCCGGTGCGGACCGCCCCCCCAGGCCCCCCGCTAGGTACGCTACTGGCCTAGCTCGACTGAGCACTTACTAACATAGAAGTCCCTCACTAATCAGGGTCTAAACTAAACAGAACGTAATCTCACCAACCATTTTGATGGTTTCTTGTGTACATAGCAAGTCCTGCTGCTTCCAAACAAAACTCACTCCCCTCTGTCCAACAGGTCAGTGCAGCTAATTACTTGCAGCTGACCAGTGCATTGGAGTGAGCCTAAACTCTTGGCCTGGATCCTGTGTCAGTCCAGGTGTATGTAAGCTGCAGGGTGGAGCACCAGCCCGCCCTACTCTCCCTATGCTCCACCCCAGGGGTCCATATAGAAACATATTATAATCTGGCGCAACACACACTCCCCCTAGGGCTATATATCATACAAAACCCTACAAAATTGAGGGGGAATGTAGACGCCATCCACAACACCCTGCACCTTGTTACAATGTATACATATACACAACCTACATGATGCATGGACACACATATATGAGAAATTGGCCCATATCAAGTGTTTTAGTATTATTATTATTATCTTTTATTTATATAGAGCCAACAATTTACGCAGACACAAACCCAGAGGACCAATATAAAAGCAATTTATTTTAAATGAAATATATAGTGAGGGTAATTTATATATTTTAATACCCACAATGCCATCCTTATGAATATTAATTGTATTGTATTGAAGTACATCAATATTGGGGCGCATGTACATGTGGGAAAAAATAAAAGCCACAATGGTATAATAAAGTAAAATATCCATGATATTATGTGAATGAATCGCACTCACAGACTAAACCGTTATAAGGAGCTCATCAGGAGTTAAAATGGTGAAGTTTCTTTATATGTCCAAATGGTGCCATATCTTCATTTGTCCCTTTAGTATAAAAACAGAATGCACTTACAGTAGTGGTGGCATAACCAAGAACTTGGTTATGCCACCACTACTATGCCAGTAACCAGACAAAGAGGTTTCATATGTTACCATTCAGCTTTTGTATTACATTGTAAGAAAATTCTGTATAAAAAGTCTTTGATTTTTTTAGATCTGTGCCCCTTCCAGAGACAACTTGGAGACAGGTAGGAGTGGCCCCAAAGCGCTATGTCAAAGATATTATCCAATAAACGTTGATTTTGTTTTGAAGATTAGCAGAATTGTGAGTGATTTCTTTGCTTCCTTAACATCTCTTACAGCTTTACTTTTCCTGGAGCCTTGTTTCTAGCTGCTCGCACACATACTGTTACTGTGGGGTAAGGTAATATTGCTTTACATGATCCCATTGCTTTCCTGCCTCTGCAAGTGGACCAATCAAAGTCGAACTGGCCTTTTTTGAAGAATTCAGAATCAGCCTTGGGCAACTGCCCCCCTGCTGCCCGTGCCAGTCTGCCCTTGGTCTGATAAAATATACTGTATATATATAACACAGAAAGGGTTATTATTACTTGCAATTTTTTTCCCTGCTGTCAGTGCTGGTAACATTGACTAATGGTCAACTGACATTGACTAATGGCCAATTAATTAAGGCAAAATAATCAGCTATAAATTTGTTTTAGTTTTACAATGTTTTTACAATGTTGTACAAAATTGTGCAGTGATTAAGGCAGTGATTTTAATATTTGTCTTAAGGACATGAGTCAATGAAATAAGGAAAGTTTTTATTTCAACAGTGCATTCAGAGATGAATGTGACAAGCCTATTTTTAGCTAAGCTTTAGACTTGCCATATGCCACTTTTCCCCAAATTCAAGGAAATAAAGCAAGGATTGATATTTGGGTTTATTCACTGAAGGGAGAATTGCCAGGGGAGATTCAACTTGCTCGCTCCGCTATCCATTGTGAAGGAACAGCACTATCAAGTTTCTCTAGCAAGATTTGGCCCTGCATAATGCATGCAATGGGTGAGGAGACTGAAGAAATCTCATTAATTTACCTAATAACCAAGCTCTGCTTATAACAGAATCTCACTGGGGCTAGATCTTCATAATGTAAACTGAAGTCAAGGAGTTGAAACCACAAATTCCTTGCAAACTCTCCTCACAACTCTCCCTTTAGTGAATAGATTCCACTGTATCTGTATTCTTTTCCAATAAATAATTAGAGCTGAAAGTTTATTCTTTCTGATATTTCCCATTTTACAAGTGTAAGGGAATATGTTTGATTATAATATTGTAATAAATCTATTTTAATATTGGTTGTGTAAATAGAAAAAATGATATTCCTTGTGCTACCACAGCTCAACAGCTCTATTTTGTCTTGTTTCTAGTACCAATAGGTCTTACCCAAATTCCTCTACTTATTTGAATTTTTATACATAGATCATAGACATACCCCTAAATCTGTTGGTAACAATATGAGCTATTATCCTTTGGTTATCCTAACACCACCCAATAATCTGTCACCCCAGTCTGCGGAATGCTAAATGTTAGCATTACATTTGATGCCTTTCGGCGCCTGCATCCAGTACCAGAAAAAAAATCACTGTCTTACTGCCAAAGTAAAGTCAAAATCCTATGAAAACCCCGTGAAGCATAGGATTACTCCAGCTGCAGCATAAACCCCATAAATTTGATGTTTCAATGGATTCATTAACCTATGGCATTAATAGAGCTACATAAGGCTGATTTATGCTTTATAGCACTCTGGCACCACTAGGATTAACCCCTTAAGGACAATGGGCGGTCCCTAAACCCATTGAAAACAATGCATTTTGAGCCCGTACATATACGGGCTTTGTCATTAAGGGGTTAAATACACTGTATCTACTCTTCAGACATAGATGGGATAAGTCTATGTACCAGCCATGAAAAAGAGGCTTATTGGTACCTCATATTTAACTGCCCAAAGCCCCGGAAACATTACATACATATTACAGGAAAACTGGAAACTAACCAACCAAACCAGAAAAGCATTTTAAGGCACTTAAATCTATCTAAACTTGTGCCACATACATATGAGTATGCAATAATGTTAACACATCTAGGTATGTAAATTGTTATCCTATATTGATGTTCTTTTAACATCTACAGTGCTTTACACAGTATGTCTATAACCTGAACTGTTTAAAGATAATGTTTTAAATGTACTGAACTCATTGCCACATCATTTTCTATGGTAACACTAATTCTACATTTTAGTAAAGAACATTTGAACACAGGGGTGCTTGGCTCCAATACTCAAGAGTTATAATATAGTAGGTTTTCAGAATTATACTGTAAACAACAAATGTGTCATTGATACACAGTGTTTACCGTTTAATTACATAGTTGATTAGAGAAATCTTACAACTCTTGCAGGATCGTGGCTCTGGAGAACTAAGTTGGATATTTATGTGATCGGTTTGTGTGTTATTGTGTATAATTTGGCTAGGAAATACCGATGGCATTTGAAGCAATATTTCTACCGTAAAATGTTTGTTGAAGATACTTACAATGTTAACCCTTGAAGAGTAGAAAAGTTATATGTGTCTGAGAATATAAAACTAGTAATTTACGACAAGGCACATTTCCAGCATCTGACAATGTTTCTTTAAATGCAAAGATCTGTTATATTCACTGCTATTGGAAGCATGTTCACTATATATTCACAGTGTGGTATACTTAGTAGATACTTGTGCATTGGAATTTTTCAGTCTTTAGCTAATATGTTAAATGGTAATGCTATTGGTCAGTTACTAAGGGTTCATTTGGCTGACCAGTCTCCAGTTGCTTACAAAGACGTGTGAACTTGCATGCCCTTGCCTGAAACACAAAATACCTTCCGATACATTAAATTAAAAAGAATAAAAAAAAAATGATGCTCCCCAGGCTCTTTATACCAATGGGAGGCTATGATTGCCCCGTCTTGCCCATTCTATGCATAGTTATATTACCCAACTATATTACCCAACTATATTACCCAACATATTCTACTTCCCCTGATCAGGGGATGAGTGACATGCCAATCCATGCCTCAATGACAGGCCATGACTCTGTTTCCAGTAATGCCAGCACTGATGCCACTGGAAAGGGAATTCATGAACATACACAGGAATTTAGGCAATGCTGGAGTGCAAGCATACCAAATCTGTCTGTCCACCGCTAGTGTTTTGTGCTGGCAAAAGAGTTCAGACTGTCCTCAGAAAAGTGTAGCATATACTTTTATATCCTTATTTGTTTTGGCGAGTTCTTAAAATGTGTAATAGTATGTTCTGCAGTACGAATGGGTTAACTTGATTATGTGCAGGTTATCCTAAAATAGTTTTATCTTTGCTAGTAGCCACCACTTTGAGTAATAAAAAATTGTACTGCCACCATTCCTTGGGTAGTTGTTGCTAGTTAAGACAGTATATTGTAACACATACTACTGTTGTTATCACAACATACAGTAAATCCCACAAATTAAGGGTAGGCTTCATTGTGAAAAAACATTTAAAATTTGATCATCAATTGTATGAGACAGACCCAGGGCTGAACCTTTCAGACTGGGGGGACCCTTTTTTCAATGTCTAAATTAGAATTCCACGGCATTAAGACATTGTGTCCAATTTTAGGATTAAACAGAAAAAAAATACATCTGGAATGAACTGATAATCAAGGGCAAATTCAGGACAAACTATATATAATTTGTGCTGAAAGTATGTGGAATTCATATGGAGTCTAAATTAGGTTCAGAGATAAAAAAAAATATATAATATTAATCCCTTTTTGTTATTAGGGCCCCTGAGTTATGTACATACTGACATAAAGTGCTAAATCAGCACTCACCACATTTTAAATAAACACTCACCATTAAAGTCAAGTTAATTTGGTAGAAAATTACCCCACCTTTGGTCCATTAGGACCACAAATATATAAATTCAAAGGGTTGACGCAATCTTGATCTTCATTTGTAACGGATGTATAGCAGTATGTTCCAATAAACACGTATGTTGTATCAAACCTGGGTCCAGTCTCCAGTTTTATCTACATGTGGATTGAAGTTCTATAAATTGTGACAACCCTCTGGATTTACATATTCACAATATACTTTAATAGTTTATCTCACCAACTTTCACTTGCATGTGGATTGGCTCTTCACAATCCATAGTGAAATCATTCCGTTTACTGAATGTTCCCAGTTTAGCAAATATAAAAAAAATGTTGTAACATTTATTTTACTATTTAATAGTTGTAGCAACTAAATCTGCACACCATTGACCTATGTAGTAACCAAGCTTTTCTTTTAAAGTTGTGTGAATTATACCTCTGCATTGGAAGAAAATCAAGAGGTGACTAAAATACATTTGTACATCTGACATAATTTTCTCTGGTCTGTATTGAAACTAGCAGCAAGAACAGCTGCAGACAAAATATTTAATGACTTTACTATGAATGTAGATTTTCTACCGAAACACACTATGACATGAGGGGGTAAATTGAGAACAAATGGGTTTCTGTTTTGGGCCACAGGCCAATGTCAGAGTCACCGTGATATACTTTATAATTCACAAGAAAAAAAAAGGGAAAATCATCTATTTGTTGAATGAATTTCTAAAAAACAAAATAATAATTTTAAAGTTTCTTTGCCAAAATCACAACATGGGTATAATTACATTGAAACATGAAGTATTGTATACCTAAAACTTGAGAGAGACAGCTTCTTGGCAGTTAAATTCATAGGTTAATATAAAAATATGGGATATGCATAGAGTGCATTCAAAATATGGGACAAATTAATGCAAGGATAGTAAAACATCATCCTAAAAAAACAATGAATATTAATAATTTCTGTAGTGTTGTATGACAAATTGAGGAAAGTATAGACATACCATTTTATGAGATAAATGTTACCAATGCCTGCTTATGGGATTGAGTTTGTGACATAAAGCATCACATGATTGACTTGTTATGATGAGTCCAAGTAACAAAGCCAGAACAATATGTGAGGTCCTGAGTCTCTGGAGGGCAAATTGCTTCACCTTGTGTGTAGGCTTGGCAGGCAGAGCCTGATTTGGAACGCTTTGTTATGTAATATGCAAGCCCATCTATAATTCCAACAATTGAAGGATGTTATTCAAGACATGGGTACTCAATGAGATTTTAAATAATACACAGAGCAAGTTAAACCAAAAGCCATAAGAAACAATCCATTAAAAAATGTAATTAAGGAGAATTTGTGGAAGACAGAGGTGTATATTTTTAAAAACACACCAAAAACCAATAATGCTATAACAACAAATTGAGAGAATTAGAGGCAGAAAAAAGGCTAGCTGAGTTCATTGAATACTTATGATTATTCTAGAGTTAATGCTATTTTTTTAAACAGAAGAAACAGAGCTTTAGATAGCCTACCCTATGCTTTGATGTCCCCAAGTAGGAGTTTACAACACAGGCTTTCTACCTGGGCTGAAGGTTACTAGATGTCCACAGACTATATTTCTACAGTAACAACATTTTCTGCCATCTTTAAAATTATAGTGATTTGAATGTTTAGCTTTTGTTCAAAATACATAACTTATATTATTGATCAGCAAAACTTTTTTATATTTTTTTTTAACAGAACCCATAGCTAGACAGATTGCAACAAACATTTAATAGGGAAAATTGTTTTCTGCAGTGATTTACACAAGAGACTTACATTTCCACAGCCTTTTCGTAATACCTTTTAAAGTTCAGAGGCATGCAAAGGGAATTCAGATTGTCGGATTTTGTTTCGCACAAAGATATTTACAATATGCTTGACAGTAATTCCCTTGCTCATTTCGGTGAACAACCACTTTTTATATAAACTCTGATATTTATTGGTGGTATACAAAAACATTTCAGTCTAGATTAACCCATATGATAATGGTGAAAATACTTGATACAGAGTTTAGGTTTGCATCAATAATTATTAAGCCTATTTTAAATATAAGGTTAAAAAAAGAAAAGAAAGAAAGTGGATTTTTCATTTATGTATAAATTATGCTATGTAGCATTATTATTATTGGTCCAAACATCATACAAATTGGAAAGTATAATTCTACCATAAAAACATAAAAAAATGAGTTGCAACACCAGACAGGACTAGAAAATTAGCAAATGAATTATAATAGATATATATTTGCTTTTATGTGCATTTGACAAGAAAGTTGCCTGCAAGCCATATAATAATCTTTTACTTGAGGCCCTGGAGCACTGTGCATGTGCAGTCAATGAAGTGTCAATTTGTTGAATCACCAGACAGGACTGTTGGCAAGTGGCACAAAAAAAGATGAGCACTCAAGCGCCTCTAAACTGATCTAGAGTTGCTATCAGCCATGGCACTTGAAGACACTTTCTTATTGTCTGGGAGTTGTTGTCCACTCACCAGCAGAGTACAAGCTCTTGCAGGTATTTAAGCCCACGTAACATGGATAGAAAGCAAAGGGAGCGGAGTGAAGCAAAAGGGTGGCTAAACAGCCAATAAGAACACACCCAGTGACCTAAAGCCATCCCAATCTCCAGCCTGTGTGTAAATGGACACTGGAAGAGAAGAGTTGGCTTTGATTAATTGAGTTATATTACTACCTGCGGTAAAGCTGGCTCCTCTCCCTGCTATTGTCTTATATTGCATTAACCCAGAGCTCATAAGCAGCTCAGTTTATGACAGCAGCGGCAAAAGCTCTCAGGTAGATCAAGAAAGATTTCAGCCATAACTGCCAAAATAATTGTTTGGGATACAAAGAAAAACCAACAGGTAACCTCAGAAGAAATACTGGAAATAGACGGTGTAGTTGTTTCAAGGCGCACAATATGATAATACTTGAACAAAAATTAGCTGCATGGTCGAGTTGCCGGAAAGAGGCCTTTACTGCACCAATGCCACAAAAAAATTACAGTTACAATACATCTTGGCATGCCTCACAGCTTCTGGCACACTGTAGCTTGGAGTGACGAGCTCAAAATAGAGCTTTATGGTCACAACCATAAGCGCTATGTTTGTAGAGCGGTCAACGAGGCCGATAGCGAAAATAATACATCCTCACTGTAAATCATGGTTGTGGCTCACTGGTGTTTTGGGAGGGGGGTGAGCTCTAAAGGCACAGGGAATCTTGTGAAAATTGATGGCAAGATGAATGGAGCATTCTTCCGCATGAAAGCTGTTCATGGGACGCTCTTGGACTTTCCAGCAGGGCAATGACCCTAAGCACAAGGTCAAGTAGAACATGTAGAACATGGTGAAGGTTCTGGAGTGGCCATCACAGTCCCTTAATATCATGCAATATGACCAAAGACTTTGCATGACCTGGAGGCATTTTGCCATGATGAGAGGGCAGCTATACCACCTGCAAGAATTTGGGGCCTCGTTGACAAATAATTACAAACGACTGCACACTGTCATTGATGCTAAAGGGGGCAATACACGGGGTATGCAGACTTTTGAACAGGGGTCATTTCATTTTTTTCTTTGTTGCCATGTTTTGTTTTATGATTGTGCTATTCTTTTATAACCTATAGTTGAATATGAATCCCATAGGAAATAAAAGAAATTTATTTTGCCTGCTCACTTTTTTAAAATGGTACATATACTGTATTACCAATTCTCCAATGGTATGCAAACATTTGAGCACAACTATATTTAGCTTTTGTTATCTTCTTTCAGGCTTCACACAAAGGATGTTCTTTCTGGTGTTTTGTAATGGCTAAGCAGCCATGGCACTTTAAGGACAGCGGCCTCTAAGTATGCATCTCTATCAGCTGCCTGCCTACTTGGCATTTGCATGGTGTACCAGCTAGACAGTGCAGGCTTGGTACTGTATTTGGTACTGTATTTGACAGGGACTTCTCCAAAACATTCCAGGGGCAAGTGGCTTTACGTCATGATGTTATCTCTAGGTAGCTTCCGTTCTATGACGCAGGCTGGCCCTCTATCTTATGGTGCCAGCCAGGCACTTTAAACAGAGGTTCCTCACCATGTTGTTCTTATTTGCTAAGCTGGTTCCTTATCTATCCAGCACAGTGATCTGTACATGTTGATGCCTAAGTTACAAGTTATAGAACTATCCTTAACTAATTAACCCTGTCGTGACCAGTCCCAGGAGTCATATAATTAAAATTCCTTACATTTACTCAGACCTAAACTTTTTCCTCTTTTTGGTACTGATATAATGTAACAACACCCTAGACTTAGGATGTCAAAATGATGAACTGCTGATTAGTTAATTTCCCCTTTTTAAGTAGTGATTTTACATTTTAGACTACAGTGCTACATTATCATAAGCTCAGCCTGATAACCACTTATTAGCAGACTTGTGCATTCATATTCTTACAAATTTCATTTTTAACGAAATTTGCCAATTTTGTTAAATCGTTTTCAAATGAAGCTCGTTTTTTGTGCACTCATGACTGAAGTACCCTCAATCTCCGAGCCAGGCCCCCACCCAATTTAACTAAACCTAATAATGACAGACACATGAAACTTGGGTTGAAAAGGCCACAGCCAATTATATTTATTAACCAAGTTATTGCCACGCAACCTTAGGCCCGACAAATCGTTGCAAAACAGGGCAAAGACTACCAAACTGAACTCATAAATATAATGAATAACAGAAAATTAGGAACCACCATACATAGATGGACATACCAAGATGCCCAAACCCAAACCTGAGGTTACCAGCACCACCTACCAGGAACCTCCCATCAAATGCTCTCCCCCAGAGCATTCACATTCTCTAGATGCCTGGTAAGCTACCCACCTGGCTGTGACAGCATAAATGCCCCAACATAACACAATAAACAGGGAGGGAGGGCAGGACGAACAATACAAGGTAAAGTGACTACAAAATGTATCTTAACCTCGTGTCACAACCCCTTAAATAACTACTCCCTAAACTCTACCCCCAACCTACCCAAACTGATGCCAAAGCCTGGCCCAACTCGGGAACCCAGTCAGGGCCCACTCTGGCCATGCTAGCCCCCATGGGCATCATGTTCTGTCAGCCTCTGTCATGCTCTCTGAAATTGTTTGTCACACTGTCTCTCAATATCTCCAGACCTTTTCCACAGCTCTCTGCTTCTCCTTCTTCATGTTCTTTTTGTCTTCATTTGTCTTCTCTGGCGATCTGCTGTGTTACCCGGCCTCCTTGAGCACTTCCGCATAAGGGCAGAGCCTTTTCACACACTACGGTAACAACCTCTCCTGCCATGTAGCGATGCAAGCCCAGGTACACTGTTGCAAAAGAAGTGCTGACATCCACTGGAATGTCATTGAAGGACAAGAGAAACCCACCAGATCTCTGATGACTGTCTCCTGCTTGCTGATCACAGTGTTATCAGCACAACAGAGATCAGAAAAAGTAGAGGGAGAACAACATTTTATCAGTTGCATCAAGATCTCCACATTGTTTCTCTCCGCTTAAGGTCAATGTATTTTATATTGATTGATGCCTTGAACTTTTTGTAATATATGAAAATATAGTTATAAAAAAATCCTTAGCAAAGTGATGTATAATTTGTGTGTTTACATCAAATATGGAAAAGGGGAATTATGGTTTTTCAAACATATGATAAAAATCATACCAATAGTAGAGACAGGTAAAACTTAAACTGTTCTTACAAACTCCCACAATTCACTAATCTCAAAAATTAGTTTATAATAGGCTTGAACGAGGCAAACAAAATCGAATTGGAGGATATTTTTGTTTTGTGTTTCCATGGTTCATTTTTTGGCAATTAATTGTTCTATTTGTTTTGGGGGGAAATGTTGAGGCCTTTTTTAGTTCAGAAATGCCATTGGACTCACCTTTTACCTACAGCAGCATCACCTCAAGGTTTATTAAGTGATCCAGGCTTTATTTCGCACTGCACTACAATGAAAAAAGTAAGGAGAAAAATCTACAGCTTGTTGGACCTATCAATCCCAGGCATAACCATCAATAATACTCCCCCAAATTTTTAGCTACTTCTACTATCAGCCATTTATTTGGACCCACTACACATAGTCCCTTCCCTCTTTACCTCATCAAAGAGCACCACAAAGGCTTTTAATGGTGGCAAAACATGGCAAATTAACAAACACATCTCAATGAAATTTAGGAGGTCTAGACATGAATTTCCTTTGTCTGACTGGTGACCATTCTCACTAATGGAAATTTGTACAAGCGCACGAAATTGGCAAGTTTTGGTAAAAATAAAGTTTGTACAAAGTCTACTTTATAATGGGAGATGTTTTGTCTCTTTATATTCAAGAAACCTCCACTAACTATGGTAGTTTACATAATTCCTTTAAACTATAAAATACATCTTATTAAACTATAAAAACAACGTATTTGCAATTAAGCCATCCTGTACAAGAGTAAAGAGCAACATTTGTAAATTAAAGGTCAGGGATTAAATTCATGTTGTTAAGTATGGCATTGGGGTTAGAATAATTGTCACCTCAGCTTTATAAATAACTGGCTTTATCTTCTATACTCATTTTATACTTGATATGTGAAATTATGGCTCTAAAAAACATACATGAATAGTTCCATGTAAGATGCCTATGTTAACTTGTTTTTATTACTTTTTCATACGAAAAGTATAAGTATCATACGAATAGTACTGTGTTTTATATTCTCCATTTATTAATAGTAATTAATATAAATATACTTTGTCCCTAGAATTTTTTTGTGGTAATATATGTATATGTATTTATTTTAATAGTTAGCAGAATTTCCATGAAATCTCCTTGGAGGGATTTCCAGTGGATTTTCTTTTAGTTTTCCCTCCCAGCATGCTTTAGTAGCTATAATTTTCCAGATTGTTGAGCCAAGTGGTATATTGCTTTTTCTTTTGTTATTAAAAATGGGAAGTCTATGTCATGCCATTCACAGCGAATGCATAGCCTCTATTTTGGCTTAATATACAGAATGCGTCATTTAATCTCCCACAGTTGTACTACATTATCACAACAATGACAAGCAGCAACTTTGAGTGACACTGAGGGATCTGTAAAGACCTTTTTGGCAGACAAAATTGAGATAAACTTTCATGACACAACATGGTAACAGGGAAAAGCATCTGCGAAAAATACTATAAAAATATCTCAATCAACCTTCACATTTTTTTCTTCAGACACAACTCTCTCGGAGTAGCACTACTGGTTCTGTTTTAAAGAACAATGGCACACATCCAGGGCTGGATTGGTGATGATAATTCAGCCCTGCACTTTAAGATTGGCTCTGTAGCTGGCTTAAAGAATTCTAAGTCAAGCCACAGCAATTGTCTTCTTTAAATGTAATTCTTAAAACATAATTTGCCCCTCCAAAACATTCATGTAAAATATTACCGTATTTGCCCGAATATAGGCCGCAATTTCCCCGGGGTTTAGCGCAGGAATGCGCAATACGTATCGCCCGACGCCCGGGACATGCAGTTCCGGGCAGGCAGCAAGGTTAGTATACAGATCCCCTGCAGCGCTGCAGGGCACCTGCATCCTACTCTCCAATACGCTGAGACAGTGCCGGCACGGAAGATTGTCTAAGCGCATCGCACAGACGTAAACAACCTCCGCTGCCGGCACGTCTGCTGGATGTGCATTAACAATCTCCCTTGCCGGGACTTCCCACAGTGGCAGCAAATCTGGGGGAGCAGAGTGGCAGCATATCTATTGCACTAAGTTGTTTTTTTAAGAATCTCAATTTTTCTGTAATAAAAAAGCACCTAACTTTTAGGGTGCGGCCTATAATCGGGTGCGGCCTATAATCGAGCCAATACGGTATCTTTGCTATTCCAAGAAAAAAGTAACTATTATCCAGTGAATAAATGTCAGTGCATTTCAGGATTTCATAATCAGCAACAATACTGAATTAAAATAAAGGCTTGGTGGCAAAGATTAGAGTAACTGACAGAAATGTGAAGCAAAGATTTATTATTTTAACCAGGACAGAATGTATATCTCCCAAGTGTCCCTTTGGGTAGAAAAGTCCCTCTTTGGGACCCAGATTTGTATTAGAAGTGTGCATGTCGAGCAAATTGGATTATAACAATTTTTTTGTTTCATTTAGATCCATTTATTTTGGTGCCATATTTTAAATTGGGGAAGACCGCGCCACTTTCTGGACTCACAGTTCAAAAGATTTACTTCAAGCAGCAGCATCTGCTCAGGAAGCGATTCAGACTCGGCTTTGTAGGACTACAAGCAACTGCAGCACTACACCAATAGATAGATGCTATGGGACTCAATTTCACCAAAAATGACACCAATTATTGACATGGATCCCTCAGAGTTAGGAAAGTGACATTGACAACAACAGCAGCAGTAGGACAACTGGCAGGCACTGGCAGACAGACACGTCCAGCCACATGGTATGGATCTGAATTTTCTCAAGAATTGGACCATTTTTACGAATTGATCCCTCAGAGTAGGGAAGGTGATAGAGTAGCAGCACTAGAGCAACAGGCATGCAGATGGTACAAAAATCACACCTACCACAGTTGGAATATTGAGTGCTAGGTAACCGAATTCAGGCAGATTTTCAAAGAAGCTATCTGCTTCACCAGATAGAGGGAGAGTTATGTTCTCTGAGGATGTTACCCATCACAGAGAAAGCCTCCTTGGCTTGGATGCTGGTGGGTAGGAATAAAAGCAGCTTCTAGGCCACTAAGGAGAGGCCTGGCTGGATAGGTGGTCAGCACTTGAAAGCAGTAGCCGTTCTGCAAGGTAGACTTTGACCATTTTCAGAGGCACTAGTATTACGTTGCTGAGCTTGGGTTGTAACCACCCAAGGCCTTTGCCCAAATGGCTGATGTGCATGTATGCAAGGGATTAAGAATGACATATAGGTTATCCTGCTGCTCCTGCAGGGAGTTTCCATTTCCAACGTCTGCATCTCTCGTATCACTGAGCATGTCCTTTTTGTGACAAACATGACCATCCACGTTTTTAAATTATTATTTTTAAAGGCCAAATTACCCTTTACTCTTGAGTCACAGACGGTGGCTAGCATGTATTCTGGAGTGTCCATGATGGCTTGCATGCCACCTGTGAGTTCCTTTATTAGACTCCTGATCAGTGTTTTAACCTCCAGATATAATCTGTTACCCCAGTAATACATGATTGTATTCTAGGAAGTTATTCATTTTCTGTATCAGGTGGGTTAATAATAGACATGCAAATGGGCATAAATCAATTCAGACTAATATTTCTATTCATTTTTGTCTATTTGTTCACGGGCAATGAATTATGTTCCCTGGTATGTTATGGTAATGTCCTCTCTCCCGGTCCTCCAATCGGGTGGAGGACGTCATCAAAAGCACCGTCATTTTCACAAAAGTTAACCTTAGGGTAAAATTGCGGCACTTTTGGTGACATCCTCAAACCCCGATGTCTGTCCTGCTACTTCACCAGGATACACATAAATGGTACAGTGAGGGCATCATGTTCCCACTGACGGTGTCCGGCAAGGGAAGCAGTAGTGGGGAGCAAGTATCTCTAGCAGCTGCCTGAAAGGTTCCCCTTCAATAGTGTAGAAGGCAGCCCCTTGCACATCAATAAGCTGTAAAAGCAGCCATGTATTTTGCTGCTGCTTCAACATGTCCCTTGAATTAAAAGCCCCAATGTGTTTAAGAGTAGGCTGGTGCTGTGGATGTCCTTGCCCCATCTGTCCACTGGTCACAGAAAAGTCTGAGGCTTCACCACACCCTTTGCTATTGCAGCTACTTACTGGTAGTAGTTGTTAGGGGTTTGCTTCTGGTGCCAGTGTTGCCAGTTTACCCTGAAACAAAGCTGCACTGTTGTGTGTACTTAGATGTTGGTTCATACCAGAATTGGAGAGATATCCTACCATATAACTCTGGCTAGCTTACTTATAACACGAATTGCACCCACACACTCAAAATGATCTCATGGATATTCAGATGTTTCTTGTCCATACACAATCTAAGTAAACCCCTTTCCTAGGACACCACGCAAGTCAGAGCACAAGAACTATCTTTGGTTATTGGAAACCTCAAACATTATGTATCCTTCAGAGTTAAAACAAACTAAAACCACCACCCATCATAGGCAGATGAGTCTGGTGTTTATGATCTTATCACCATAGAAACCAATAAAATATTCCTGTTGAGTGGATCACCCGTTTGGTTGCTATGAAAAGATTAATCTTCAAAATTTGCACCAAGATCACAATTTATTCATACTTTAATTGTCTCTGCAAAAATTAATGTACAACAGCTTGGTATTTCTCATTATGTTAATGTTTTTACTGAACATGTCATCTCTGTGACAGAATGGCAGAATGATCCACAGCAACATTTGGGCACAACTTGTGTAGGAGGGCACAAATATCAGATGCTACAAATTATATTTTTAATGTTTTATTGCTTAGCACTAACATGATGCATGTTCTATCTTTAAATGTGGAACTGTACAGTAATCTTTAGAATATTTTAATATAACTAGTAGGGGTCTCCACATAGTATGCCCAAAATAACTCCAGTCCTACCCCCCCTTGAGTTCTCCATTGTTGTTAAACAAAGTACAAGTATTTTGTGGTATGCATAAGACATACAGTATATTAGTTAGATTGTATTCCAACTATCTTAAAACCATCACAAGTTTTAATTCAACATCTATCCATCCATATGCCCCCACATAAGTAGTAAAATTGAAAGAAGGGACACCAGCTTGTAGCAAAAAAGTGCTTTATTTAACTCAAACCTCAAAACCAAATCATAAAAAGAAACACCTAGCTCCCAATTGGAGCCCTCTCTAACTGTATGATGCTGGCCCAGACTGACCAGCCTAATCACCCACTAAATTGACCTCCCAGCCAGACCCAGCTAAGCCAGGCTCTGGAAAACCTCCCCCAGACAGCACACACAGGTCCAGGCAGGTATTGCCTCACTTGGCTCAGGGACGGTCTTCTTCAGGGCCTCTCCTTGCCCTAGGAGCTCAGGGAATCTTCCTCTTCCCCAACAGTCTCTCTGAGTATCAAGCTCCATGGGTTTTTAATGCCCAGCACCTGTGCCTGATGCCAGCCCCATAGGAATCCCGGACCGGATCCTGCAGACTTCTTGCCACTTGGAAAAGCCGGTATGGATTTTCCACAGATTGGGGGAACGGAGCATTGTCCCACCCTGCTCTCCAATTGCTCCACCCCAAGGACCCATATGTATGATCTGTATAGCAGCTGTACCCAGATGCCATGACAATCAATTGCCTGGGGTTCACAGTCTCACACTATATAACATTTTTTCAACACAAAATAAGCAAAATCAGTAAATTTGTGTAACATTATATATATATATATATATATATATATATATATATATATAAAACCAAAGTAAAAATTCCCATCTGTAATTAGTTGTTAAAACATGAATACACCATATTGTTATGTCATTATTTAGGAATTAAGGTTGACAAACAAGACATATTTCCATCAGGTTCAAAATATCACGTATCCCTGTAGCTGCATTCGATCTGAAGAAAGAAAATCTATTTTTTAGAGGTATCTTACTAAAAATCACATTGTTTAAGGCTGCATATTTGCTATGCTGCGTTTGCTATATACCGTATTTGCTCGATTATAAGACGAGGTTTTTTTCAGAGCAAATGCTCTGAAAAATACCCCTCGTCTTATAATCGGGGTCGTCTTCTAATCAGACCTCAAATAGAGGTCTGATTAGGAGACTAAGATCCAGATCCCCCGCACCGCTGCAGGGGACCTGGATCCTCCTGTCGTCGCCCCCCCCCCCACACACACACACACTTACCGGTGCTTCCGGAGGTGAAGTTGGCAGCGGGGGTTTGTATGCGTCCGTCGCAAATACCTTCCCCGACTGTCAGAGTTCCAGAGTTCCTGATCTC
Organism: Spea bombifrons; assembly: GCF_027358695.1. NCBI lineage: Eukaryota > Metazoa > Chordata > Amphibia > Anura > Pelobatidae > Spea > Spea bombifrons. Next base: position 88,512,581 of record NC_071089.1, on the reverse strand, counting down.
TGACAGCCGGGGAAGGTATTTGCGACGGACGCATACAAACCCCCGCTGCCAACTCCACCTCCTTCCGGCTGCCGCGGAATGAGACGTCAACCCGCTGCCCCGGCAATACAGCAGGAAATTGGAAGCACCGGTAAGTAAGTAAGTGTGTGTGTGTGTGTGTGTGTGTAGGGCATTTCTGGAATGCCTTACACCCCTATATGCCACTCTGGCACTTAGGGGGTTAAAAGGCATATTATGGGGCAGAGTGGCATATAGGGAGGTATAAGGCATTTCAGGAGGCAGAGTGGCGTTAAGGGGGCATTTAATAGTGCACTCTGCCTCCTGAAATGCCTTATACCTCCCTATATGCCACTCTGCCCCATAATATGCCTTTTAACCCCCTAAATGCCAGAGTGGCATATAGGGGTATAAGGCATTTCTGGAGGCAGAGTGCTCTATATAATGCCTTTTAACTCCCTTAATGCCACTCTGCCTCCTGGAATGCCTTATACCTCCCTATATGCCACTCTGCCCCATAATATGCATTTTAACCCCCTAAATGCCAGAATGGGATATAGGGGTATAAGGCATTTCTGGAGGCAGAGTGGCACATAGGGGGTCAAAAGGCATACCATGGGGCACAGTGGCATATAGAGGGTTAAAAGGCATATCATGGGCCACAGTGCCATATTGGTGTGGCAAGCCTGGGGGCAGATGTGTGTAACTGGGGGACAGGTTGGAAAATATAAAGAAATAAAAACAAAAACAAAATATTTTTCTCAATCATAGCTTTTATTAAAAAAAATAGTTTACATGAATTAACATTTACTAGTAAAACTTTTTTCCTTTAGGGTCGTCTTATATTCAGGCTTTTTCTTTTTTTCCTAAGTTAATAATCAGATTTTGGGGGGTCGTCTTATAATCAGGGTCGTCTTATAATCGAGCAAATACGGTAAATAGGATCGTGTGACACTTCATGTTACAGTAACTTGAATTCATTACTTTCTCTATTTAATATATCATTGGCAAAATCAGGGTTTGAAATATATGCTCCCCAGATCAGAAATGTATTAGTCTGCATGTGTGGTTTTGTGTTGGGATTTTAAGTATGGATACGCTTATCTTGGTAAACTAAGTTATCTGTCACGACATGATGTATCACTTCCCTCTGTCACTACAGAAATATTTGTCTGATGGAAATGAAGTCACATAGAGTCAATGTACATTGTAATCGGTATTAATGTAATTGAAATAATTACTTATGGTCATATATAAACTGCTGAATGTTTATTCTAAAACTACAGTATTTTGAAAGCTGGTATCTTATCTTTCTTGATTAAATTAGTGTAAACCATTAAACCAATTAAAGCACTCTATGATGAGGACTTGATTCAAGAGTCCATTTCCACGTTTGTTAAACTATCGTACATCCCCCCTTGAGCACAGGCGAGTTAACTAGACTCAGTAATTTTGGTTGAGCCTTCTATGCTCAAGTAGGTATACACTAGCCCTCAAAGTTTTTTCTCATTCATGGGTTTATATATCTGGTCCATTAATGTTATTCCAGTGGCTTCTTTGACGCAGACTGCCCTTTCTGCTAGGTTGCTTAGATTGACTATGTGTTTATCTCCTATTACTCCCATTGGCTGCTAGTTTGCCTCTTGATTTGGTTTTGTTTATATCAGGTTACTGTAGTCTTATTATTCCTATACTACTACCCAGAGGGAGGAAAACATTATATCTATAGTTAAGACTTAATAGTGGATTCATCCTCTGCATTTCCCCTCCCTGGTTTATCATAGTTCCTTTATTGTTTTACTTGGGCAATATAACATTGTCATTTTTTATTTGATTTGTATGGATTGTAGTGTCAGCAAATGAATACCTCAGAAAAACTCCTCAAACATTGTCAATGTTACTTTATAGCACAGGGCCCAAAGTGGGCATATAATCAACTTTCTTTGTCCATTTATTCCAAATACTAAATAGTTTAGATGAATTAAGAAAGGACCAGCTCAAGTCCTTCGCCATTCTAATTTGTACAGAGATCTGGTTCAAGTGCCACAAACCAGTGGGTAATCAAACAGAGTTCGTCCTGAGTTAGTACTACTTCAGGAGTCTTATCTAATTTAACGCCCAATATATTTTCAATAAATTCAAACATTTGAAAATGGATTCTTTAATTTCTTTACTTCTCCATCAAATATACAAATAGCTTCCCCTTTTAATACCACATCTCCAACAGAGAGGGGTGTTGGAAGGGAACATATCATTCAATCCAGAGGGGACTAAGCACCATCTATTGATTACTTTGAAATTATTTTCTGTCAGATTTAAACAGTGGACCTGTCCAAGCGCCTTGTGCCAGGCCCTATTTCAATCCTCCAAATCTATAAGACGTCCCAGCTCCCTTTCCTACATTTTTAATTGAGAATGTTTATCCTGGACTTCTCCACAGCATATTAAATCCCTTGCCTTAGATATAAAATTTACCGTATTTGCTCGATTATAAGACGACCCTGATTATAAGACGACCCCCCATAATCTGAATATTAACTTAGGAAAAAAAGAAAAAGCCTGAATATAAGACGACCCTAAAGGAAAAAAGTTTTACCAGTAAATGTTAATTCATGTAAACTATTTTTTTTAATAAAAGCTATGATTGAGAAAAATATTTTTTTTTTGTTTTTATTTCTTGTATTTTCCAACCTGTCCCCCAGTTACGCACATCTGCCCCCAGGCTTGCCACACCAATATGGCACTGTGGCCCATGATATACCTTTTAACCCTCTATATGCCACTGTGCCCCATGGTATGCCTTTTGACCCCCTATGTGCCACTCTGCCTCCAGAAATGCCTTATACCCCTATATCCCATTCTGGCATTTAGGGGGTTAAAATGCATATTATGGGGCAGAGTGGCATATAGGGAGGTATAAGGCATTCCAGGAGGCAGAGTGGCATTAAGGGAGTTAAAAGGCATTATATAGAGCACTCTGCCTCCAGAAATGCCTTATACCCCTATATGCCACTCTGGCATTTAGGGGGTTAAAAGGCATATTATGGGGCAGAGTGGCATATAGGGAGGTATAAGGCATTTCAGGAGGCAGAGTGCACTATTAAATGCCCCCTTAACGCCACTCTGCCTCCTGAAATGCCTTATACCTCCCTATATGCCACTCTGCCCCATAATATGCCTTTTAACCCCCTAAGTGCCAGAGTGACATATAGGGGTGTAAGGCATTCCAGAAATGCCCTACACACACACACACACACACACACACACACTTACTTACTTACTTGTGCTTCCAATTTCCTGCTGTATTGCCGGGGCAGCGGGTTGACGTCTCATTCCGCGGCAGCCGGAAGGAGGTGGAGTTGGCAGCGGGGGTTTGTATGCGTCCGTCGCAAATACCTTCCCCGGCTGTCAGAGATCAGGAACTCTGGAACTCTGATCTCTGACAGTCGGGGAAGGTATTTGCGACGGACGCAGACAAACCCCCGCTGCCAACTTCACCTCCGGAAGCACCGGTAAGTGTGTGTGTGGGGGGGCGACGACAGGAGGATCCAGGTCCCCTGCAGCGGTGCGGGGGATCTGGATCTTAGTCTCCTAATCAGACCTCTATTTGAGGTCTGATTAGAAGACGACCCCGATTATAAGACGAGGGGTATTTTTCAGAGCATTTGCTCTGAAAAAAACCTTGTCTTATAATCGAGCAAATACGGTAGTACTTTCATATGGTTAAACATTTTTGCCATTTTATGCCATATCTTAATATCACCTCTACACAAGGATTCCTGTAAAAAATGTTTAACTCTAAGATACTGAAATAGATATTGCTTTTTAAAGAAAATGCAGTTTTACATATTAGCAATATGCATATTTTTAATTTGATATCCTAGTGTGATATACTATAAACATTCTGAAAATAACCCAACACTAAAGTAATGTTGTTGAGCATGCCCTTTATGACTAAAAAAACTGATTATGAACAAAAACAAATAAATGAAATAGGGACAAGTATTAAAATTCACATTGCATTGCTCCATGTGACTATGCATCTGGAAACATAATCAATATTATTGATAACAGAACACAATAGTGTGGAGTGTGCACTAAGCTATTTCAGTTTGGTATTTTCATCCAATACCATTCAGGATCCTTTGAAAATGCAGCTAAATGTTTCTGATGGCTTTATAGATCTTGATCCCAATGTGAGTTTTTGTGCTAAGCCTTGCTAGATGCCTATGCTATCCATTTCAAATTGGTTCTTCATTATCAACCAACTACTGTGTTTTCAGTGGATTACAGCATGGTTACTCTCAGTTAATATTGATTTTTTTTCTAATGTAATGCATATTACCCCATGAGTCATTGTGTAATAGTAGAGGGATTATATTCTTATCAGTGTTTTCTTCATGCTAACTTCAAGTAAGCGTATTAAAACAAAACAAAGGCAGTGAGATTTAGCCAGTGACAAACTGTGGTTTATTATTCAGTTATTCCTTGATGTAAAATGTTTTATTTTTAAAAAAAATGTCTTCAAGTTGTGAGAAAACATTTTAAAAGACAAATTTGAATGATACCATGTATCTTCCCTTTATTGAAAAACAATTTCTGGAAAAAAATAGGTAAAATGGAAGCTGTGAATCCAAACTCAATGGTATAAATGGGATGCACTGTGCAACCCTTATTTATAATAAAAAATATTCTTTTATACCTCAAACTTTAATGATAAACCATTTAAACTGCACCTACATAGCCCCTGTATTTTTATACTGGCGCCTTGTTCTGCAAAACATCTATTCCCTATGGGTTAAAAATAAATTACATTTTTTGAGGATAAGAATGTCAAGTTAGCTCATCACTTTTGAAAACATCAAAGCTATATTACTATCTAGTTCAGAAAATCTCCTGTGTATAAGTACCTGATTCTGGTATTTGATGTAGTATATTTTATATTTATCTGAAATGACAAATGATCTTACAGTGTTTATACTGAAAATATTATAATCTGTCCTCACAAATGCCAAAACCATGACCTAATATTATTCAGCACAAATTTTAGTTGATAAAAATCACACAGGATAAAAAACTTCATATATACCGTATTTGCTCGAATATAAGACAAGTTTTTTTTTCAGAGCAAGTGCTCTGAAAATACCACTCGTCTTATAATCGAGGTCGTCTTCTAATCAGACATCAAATAGAGGTCTGACTACAAAATTAAGATCCAGATCCCCCGCAGCGCTGCAGGGGACCTGGATCCTCCTGTCTGGTAACCTCAGCTGCTGCTGGCGCTTCCACCGTGTCTTCTATCACCGAGCGCTGGTGAAAACGCAGGCAGCAGCGGAGGTTGTCAACACGCATCGCGCATACCTTCCCCGGCTGCCAGAGAGGAGAATTCCCCACAGCGCTGCAGGGAATTCTCTTCTCTGGCAGCTGGCGAACATCCGCTCGATGGACGCAGACAACCCCTGCTACTGCTGGGACTTCCGCCTAGGCTTCTATGACGGAGCACCAGAGTCACATGACCTTCCGGTGTTCAGTCACAGATGCACCGCCGGAACTAACCCCCTTCATATCATGGGGCACAGTGGCATATAGGAGGGTATAAGGCATTTCTGGAGGCAGGGTGGCATATAGGGGGTTAAAAGGCATATCATGGGGCCGAGTGGCATACAGGAGGGTATAAGGCATATCAGGGAGGCAGAGTGGCATATAGGGGGTATAAGGCATTTCTGGGGGCAGAGTGGTAAGCCTGGAGGCAGATGTGCATAACTGGGGGACAGGTTGGCAAATAAAAGGAAATAAAACCAAAAACATTATTTTTCTCAATCATAGCTTTTATTAAATATGAAAAAAAGTTTACATAGAATAACATTAATATTTTAGAGCTTCTTGATCCAAGGAGAAATCCGATGGATTTTTTTCCCCTGATGGCAGAATTCGAAGTAGCTTTTTGCCTTCTTTTGGGTCAAGAATAGGAAGGTTAGGTAGAAGGGTTGAACTTGATGGACTTTTTTCAACCTTATGAACTATGTAACTATGTAATATGAATATTTACTAGTAAAACTTTTTTTTCCTATAGGGTAGTCTTATATTCAGGCTTTTTCTTTTTTTCCTAAATTAATATTCAGATTTTGGAGGGTCATCTTATAATTGAGCAAATATGGTATATAGTATGAAAATGACAAAACAGGTTTGCGGGAAAGAACTGGTGCTCCCTAGATATGTGCAAATGATTTGGACAAATATTTTGGTTTGTTTTTCACTCATTCGTCTTCGGGCAATAAATTCCATTCCCTGCCCATTCATATAGGACAAAATTTGGGCCCATTTTCATTTCAGGAACAAAATTCATTGTCTGACACCCATATTTACTCTAACTCTCTCACACTCTCTCAGACTCTAACACTTTCATTTTTGTTCACTCTCTCTCATGCCCTATGAATGTCTTGCTACCTTGTCTTCCGGTCAATCCTGCTTTCATGTCTCGCATCTTTTTACTCTTTCTTTTCTTGTTATCCTTTCTCCTCTGTTCTATCTTATCTTTTCTCTCTTCTTTCTTCATCCGCATCTCCGTGGACATAACCTCCTGGTAAACTTCTGCCAAAAATTTTATACATTTGCAAATTGTATGCATACTAATGTACAAGTCTACTCTCTGGTCTTTTGATAAAATAAAGAATGTATTTATTAAGCTTTCATAAGAATAGTAGTCAATGTTTTGGCTAAACCTTGCAGCCTGTATTAAGACATCTTATAACATATACTTATCTTTGAAAAGCAACTATTATGGTCATGGAAAAAATATTAAGCATGAAATAAATTAGCTTTGATATATGTGCTTCACAATTCACAAGGCAAATTAAATTGTTTTCACCAATAGTGAAAATCTTTCTTTATTATTTATTTATTGCTTTTATTACATGAATCTCTCAAATTGTTTTGACCTTCAAGAAACAATATGCCAATAAAGATCTAAAATATGTCTTCCTTATGTGAGGACATCCAAAAGCCCTAAAATTTGAAAAAAATGGCTTAACACCTCCAATTAGGAGGAACATTTGATTTTCCTGGTACTAACTTAATTTTTTCATCCAAATTGCCTTTTTGTAGAAAACCTCCAGTGTGTCTCAGATATACTTTTATGTCCCAGGGCCACTTGTTACCTAAAACCTAATTACATAGCTGTTTGCATGCACAAAAAATATTTGATGTATTCAGTAAAACAAAATTATTCTGCATTAATGGTGAATATGTCTTACCAAAACTAAAAAGTACATTTAATTCTATACAGGATATTTTTTTTATTTTTGAGAAATGGGGAAAAAAACGCAACGTGAGAAAATATTCGGCCATTGAAAATAACACATTTACTGGAACATAAATCAGGATTTTACAAATCATTCCGTGAGTTGGGCTGACTGTTAAGAACGTCTCTCTTCTGCCTTCTCAAACAGAATAATCTCTGGGTTCTGTGGGGAGTTATATGACAGATAAATTAATCATAATACAAGCTGCATAGGAAGTCAAGGGTCTTATTTAAACATCACGTACGGTACATGTAAGATGGTTTAATATATTCTGTAATACTATGTCAGGGTAGAAAACTGTATAGCCTACATATGCAACAGCAAGCCACTGAGTTCATTGTAATTTCTACTTTTTGAATTCTGGTTCTTAAAAAGTCATCGATTACAACAATTTCAATGTTTTGTTTGCGTATCCTGGATTATATTATATGAAAGACCTGCTAAGCAGGGGAGAGTTTTTATCTTCTGGTCCAGGGGGCAGTTAAACAGTAAGTAGCCGCCCAGCTCCTTGCACCCCTGTTACTGTCATATATGCTAGCGCATACACACATCAGGAATATGACTTGCCTTCAGCCAAATGTTATGTTGCAAACATCGCAGTAAAAACTGTCTGAGCAATGATATGACCAGCAAATAACTAAGGGTGGAACTAATGGTGGAATGGTTGAAATATATGCACCAGACTCATTCTGTCTATTTGAAATACTCCCCACAGTTTGAACAGCTATGGACTTCACAATTCTACTGCCGCAACAATCTTGAACGATTCTATATTGTTCAAGATTACACATTTTATTACACAAGAGCTCGGAGCCATCCCAAGACGAGGGCCACGTCTGAGCACACCATTGTCCTATGGAATAGCTTGTAAAACCTGAAGCATCATCTCTGGTGCCTCCAACCACTGGACCATTGGTGGATGCAGAATCCCAATGTGTGAGAACATGTGCATGTCTGGAACTAATGTATGGAACTGCTTGCTAGTAGCTGTCAGGGGACAGCAAATAAATGTAACTGATTGGTGTTTCTAAGTTAAAGATAAGAAACAGTTTATCTAACCTTATAAACTCCTTCATTTAACCCATCCTTTATATATTATAATATTTATAGGCATGGGTGTCGGGGGGGGCAAAAGGGGACACTTCCCCTCCCTTTAAAATTCTAAGAGGCCTACTGGAGCAGCAACATGAGAGAGAGACAGTAGGTTAGCTAGACACAGAGGCAGAAAAAAACACCTGGTTGTCAGCTAACAAGCTTTTATTTAATTCTGTACACCCCTCTGCTGTCAGAGTGGTTTGGCCTCCTCCTCCTAACTCTAGCAGCTGCTACATCATAGACACGGTTTGCTGCCTGGGCAGAGACACAGTTTGCATGTTACAGACACAAGTTAGTTTTCTTTTAAACATGTATTGCAGCTAGGGTTAATTAATGCGACTGCTCTCATGACTCTGAGGCAGTCTGGTATGTTAAGCATAATGGGAAAGTTAGTACAAAAGTCTTAAAAGTTAATTTCTATATCATTATGGATTGCCACTGCAGCTGATGTGGAATGCACATGTCATGATTCTTAGCCATCAACTTAGTCAGCTGAACATCATGACAAATGTAATAACATAACTATGAGTGAAAATGTTACCACAACTGCCGGAAAACTACCAAGTATCCTATTTTGATTCCAGGCCTTTATGTCCCTTTTTTACTACCCACTTTTTTGTAATACCTTTTCATGACTACAAGTCCCATGGTGTTGAGCCAGCAAAAGTAGGAATACTAGTTGGTAATTGTAGCTTGGGCTTTCGGGGGAGGTTAACAGTACAAACACTAACTGACTGCATTTACTATAATATGCAGCCATTTTGCTGGAGAAACATCATGGTAATTGTACTTCTAGACTGGGGTTACTACACACTAACTACAGCTCACAGTGAAAAATTATTGCGGCCCGCACACGTATACGATTCTGATGAAGTGATAAAATACATTAAAATCACACAATTGCAAACTGGTACAAAAGGACAGGGCTCTACTCTTGCAAGCTTACTATCTAGACAAGGGTAGTTGTAGTTAATCTTTTCCACCCTAGGTATTGTAAACTAAAGTTCTCATGTTGCACAGGTTCATGCGGGTCTCTAGCTACTACTACCATGGTCATATCATATTTCCTATTAAGGGGCTAACTAACATTTGCCTCCCACCAGGAAGCCCCTCTTCTGAGGCAATAGAAGTAGGCAATGGGAATGAGGTAAGGAGATATTTGGGTGAGAGAGGGGAAAGGTGGGGAGGTTATTTTGCCCCCTGGAAAAAATGCTGTATAGGATGTATTGTATTCTTCAGTGAATTGAACATTAATTTGACCATTTGAGCCCCATTCAAATCAAAGGAAGATGCAATGCATGATATAAACACCGGGGTGCTGTGGGGGAGTATAAATTAAATGATTGAGCTACAGTTCTTAATGTTGATGTGGGGCAGTGGACCTCTTACGTTCCATGGTGAATTTTGCGTATTCAGTTCACAGCTCCATCAAACTCGACTCTTGTGCAGGCAAGAGTATACCTTTTTTTGCAAGCACTCACAGTGAATAGACCCCCGAACTGATACAAACAGCACACATGACAAATATTTTAATTACGTAAAACATGTTTTTTCTTTACTGAAGATTTGTTGTTTCTAACATTGCTGATTTTGTAATTTAATTACACTATTAACTTAAATGTTACTATATTGTCCGTTGTTCTTGGATGACAAAAATATGATTCTTCTCGGAAATCATATAGCCTTGGTAAGGTAAAGTCTATCATAACAATACATTAGTTTCATATATTTACCATAATTACTTATAATTCAATTCTTCTTACACATGTTTTTTTTTCTTTAAAACAAAACATAGAATCTTGTAGACATCAGTGAGCAGATTAATGTAGGTTTCCCTTAGCAACTAGCAGACACACAAAATCGCACCGTCCTATCTATACAAGAAATGACCAACACTGTTCTGTGGAAATAATTACAACCTATTTGTAGGACGCAATGCAGAAGAGAGAATAGAACCACAGAATTTGATGGCATTCAGCACATCTAGTCTGTCTAGTTTTCCCAATATACAGACTCAAACCTTTAATTATTCCTTGGTCGTGTCTTAGATTCAAAATAGATTCATACACGTTTAAAACTCCCCATTGTATTAACATCTACCACTTCTACCAGAAGGCTATTCCACTTACCTACCACCCTCTCAGTAAAGTAAAAATAACCCCTAAAAAAAGGTCGGTAATTATAGGGTTTTTAGGTTATTATGCAAAGGCCTCCATACTTGACAACAGCAGTTCTTACAGAATGTAATAATAATTGACACTTATGCAATTTGAAGTCTTTTGGTAGCCATCCACTTTTAACATTATAAAATAAAACATTTCTCCAGTGGTGGAGGGCAAGGAGCAACGGGGAATACAATCTAGGTTGAAGTTTATTTGTTTCTTGACAGTGTGACTATTGAAAGCAGAAAAAGCCTGCCAACGTGCCATTTATATCAGTCAATCAGGATTATTTTTCTTTTGCCTGCTAGGTCATTGTTAACCCCTTCGTTCCCCTATAGACATACCGGGACGTCCAAAAAACGCCCACAAAGAAACCCCTATGGACGTCCCGGTACGTCCAGCCCTTCGTGCAGCATCAGGGACACATCCCTGCCGCTGCATGGGAGACCAGGCTGTCGTTTGACAGCCTGGACTCCCCACTGACAGCAGAAGCCGGCTTAGCCGGCTTTCTGCTGTCTGATCGCCTGTAACAGCTTCCGGCGTGAAAGCCGGTAAGCTGTTACCGGTAAACTGCCCGATCGCGCGATCGCGCAGTTTCAAACGCGCGATCGGGCATTCCCTTCCAGGTTGCGTCACTGCTGACGTAACCCGGAAGGTCATCGGAGGACAAGATATCCCCTGCGGGGATATCCTGCCCTCCGATGAGGCACAGAGACGCTACGATCTCTATGCAGGTCTGTGAGGACCTGCATAGAGATCACAGTGTGATCGGTGCAGGGGGATCGCGGGGAGGGGAGTGAGAGACCATCTCTCTCACCCCCCCTCCCGTCCTGAAACGGAAAAGCTGAAGAAAAAAAAGTTAATTTATTTAAAAAATAATATTAAATAAATCATTAAAATAATAATATAAATAATACTAAAAAAAATTATAATGTGAGCTGTGATGTCACTGTGACATCACTGGCATGTTCAGGAGGTCCCTAGGAGGACCTCTTACCATTACTGTGTAAAAAAAATATATATAAAAATACAAAAAAATGTAAAAAAATTAAAATAATTTTTTTTTAAATATTTAAAAAAAGATAATAAAAAATTTTTTTAAAAAAAACCTTACATCCCATTGCCCTAGCATAACATCTAGTCAGTATAACCCTCCTGCCCCCGTTCACAACCCCCAAACCAGTTAAGCCATAGGCATACAAAATTGTACACCTAATAGTATGCTCCCTGGTGCTGGGAAAGTCTGGAAAATCTATATAAATTAGGTATTTCTGAAATCAGGACACCTGAATTGATAAACTTGGAGGGGATTTTCCATCACTTTACCTAATTTTGTGAGGATTCAGAGGGAAAATGTAAAAAAAAATAGTTTATTTTTCTAATCTTCGCTAGTTTTTACTAAATTTCTCATTCTAAATTTTCAGCTAATCATCCAACTATGGTATCAAACGAAAGCTCTATCTCTCCTTGAAAAAACAATATATAGTTTACATGGGTACACTATTCACAGGAACAGAGAATAATCGCTAAACCGACATACCCCAAAAATGGCAAAATTGCTCTGGGCTTTGAGGTACCAAAAACCCCTGGGATTGAAGGGGTTAATGGATCCAAAAATTAAGGCATGGATGATCACCATAGAAATATAAAAAAAACTCTCAGGAGTAGCAAGTATTTCCTAAAATCAATTATATGATTATATGTATCTTTGGCTTTCATATTAAAATAGGGAATGATTTATGTGCTGATAGGAATTCTATCCTAACATAAAAAATTCAGATTATGTAATATTACTTCTTTGATGTTGGATTGCCCTAGAGTTTACGTTCATCAAATGTTAACACGTGGTTCCTTTAAGATTACTAAAGGTGGATTTCAAATTCAGTAAATGAACTCAATTTTCATTTGGTAATTATGAAAAGCATACCTTCCTCTTGGCCGTCTGTGAACAGATAAAAACAAGCATTTTGTTTGGTAATATTAGCAACAAAGTTAATTAGTCGGTTACTTGTTAATTACTGAATAAGTGAAAATATGTAAACATCACTTGCCCATTAATGGCATTTGAGGACTGATCAGTAATTGCACATAATGGCCGAGTACGTCAGTTGTATTCACAAAAGCCTAAAATATTCCAGGTGTTGAAAGTGACTCTATTGCAACACCTGTACAAGATAATTATTATGCTTAACATCTGCAGTCTGTTAGCTCTTTAGAAATCAGAGACTAGAATTCCTGAATTACGCTGTGCACATTGAAAAGAGGAAGAATGCCAAAAAATTATATTATCATTATTATTTATTGAATTATATACCACCATCCTATTCCACAGAGCTGAATATCCCTCAGGTTCCGAAAGTGTTTCATATCAAATATAGCCTTCCCATGCAGATTGTAAGCTTGTTTGAGCAGGGCCCTCCCCACCTGTTGTCTCTGTAAGTCAAATTGTTATGTTACATACTACTTGTTATGTCCTGTCTACCCATTGTACAGCGCTACGGAATTTGATGGCACTATTTAAACAATAAATAATAATAATAATATTCCACAGCTCAGTTGTCCAAATGTGTGTAGCTCTTGCATTAAATATTGCTTGTTTTGCCCTAAATTGCGGCTTGAAGCAGGCAGCCAATCAGTGGCAGGAAATTGCACCCATTAAAATAAATGGGAGCACTTTTTGCGGATCCACATGTTTTCTGAGCAAGCACTGGAGCTGATTGGTGGTAAATATATAATGTGTTATTCAGCTACATTTGCAAGTGGGTATCATGGAAATTTGAAGGGATCATTCAGCTATCATATGCACTGAAATGCACATGATGGCTGTAGTGGCCCTTTAAGTAGGTCAACCCCACCAACACATACAAATGTTTATACTATTACCTCTTGCAAGATGCACTTTGAAGGGCTGAAATTACTTTCCTGCAGCCTTGCAATGTGCACTCTACATACACATCTCCAGTAAAAAAAAATATTCCACGTAAAAAAAAAAAATATATATATAGACAAACATTTTTTTTCTATTTTATGAGTCTCCTAATACAATGAATACGCTGTCAAAAAATACTGTAAAGATTAAATAACTAATCTGCTCTAGAGAAACAAAGGTGTGCTGTCTGAAACAGCATACTGTAGATCAAAGGATGTGATGTCAGTTGATAGAGAAACAGGTCAGGCAAGCCCAGGTAACTCAGGAAACAGGTTGCTAATTATTCACTGAGCTAAATAGGTATAGAATTGCAGCACTACAGTACACTGCAGAGTCAGAAGGTCAGTGCCTGCACAGTAACTTTTTCAATAGAAACCAGCTACCTTTGGTGTTAAAATATAACTATAATGGGAGAAAAGGAGTCAAATTCAACAAGTGTTTCCCTGCAAGGTAAGTTCAACAACTTGTTACGAAGCATTTGTCAGAGTTCAGGTGTTATATTAGTCCTTGCAAGCTGTGATATTTGTATGGCTCCTTGAAGTTGCATGTGTTACTGAGTTAGTTCCTTGAGCGTGACTAATTGAAAATGTGCAGAGAGAAAGGAAGACAGTTTCCTGTGTAATGCTATTTTTTCCTGTCTTACTTTGTTACGGTAATGTGTTAGTGTTAATATGATTTGTAATAACGTGTTAGAACTGGGATGACTTGTTCCTGGAAAGTTGCTGCTTTTCTTGCACCTGTCAGTCTGACACTCTACAGTTACATGGACGCTCGCAGTATACATCACATAAGCCTTAAACGTATTACTTTAAAATGCATTGCTAATTACGATGCTTTCCTGTAAATCTATGCATCTGGTAAGGCTCCATCTGCCATTGTGTGGTTAATGTCTGAAAGTTATTTCCTGGCTATTATACTTTATTTTGGTACTTTGGATCTCAAGACTTTCACTGTTTAACTCTTTATGTGGCAAAATATTGTGTTATACATTGAATTAAACAACATATAAAATGATCCTATTATAGTGGCATTTATACAATTTCGGGCATTTTAATTCAAAACTGTTTGTATATATATATATATATATATATATATATATATATACAAAAATATATTGGAATGGGCATTAAGTTAGCCATGTGTATTTGTTGTGGCGTTGCGCTGCTAAACTATGTCGACTCATAGATTTTTTTGATGGTATATAAAAACCGTATAACCAGCTTGGTCTTTTTAAGAATCAGGCAAAAACGTGTTTCTCGTTTGTTTAACCTAAATTCTCTCATAAATGCTTGTTTGTTTTACTGCCGGTGCTGCCTGCCTCCCCTTGTAAACACTTAGGTCACTTGGTTTTATCTATTAAAGGGAAAGTGGAGTTTTGCCTGTTGACTTCGTTATACATTCGGAGGAGCCAGCCTCAGTAGGTTTTTGCTACAGGAGAAGCCAGGTTGGCATTTTTTCATGAATTCTTTCTTTAGTCTCTTATACATTATACAGGCCCAGCTCAGCCCTTTACCTACTAATGTTGGACCTTCATAATGGATAAGAAAGTGCAAGCATTAATAAAACCACAATTCTCCTGCAAACTCTCCTGTCAATATTCTCTTTAGTAAATAGTCCTCATTCTGTAGAACAAAGGGGATTTTTTTAGCCAAGGACCGGTGTAAAAATGTACAATTCAAGACTACAATTTCAATGTCCTGCAAGATAGTTTGTACCTGGTTTAAGCAAACTCCAGTGATCATAATTCAAACTGCAAATTATTAACAGGTACAAAACACAAATAAAGACATTTGAATAATTTCTAGTGTAAATGTTACCTAAAGAATTACTGCATGCAGTTAAAATAAAAATGAACCTCGTTACTGGCCCTTTAATTGAAGTGAAGGTTGCAGTGCAGCATGGTTTAGCATCACTGGAGTATATGTATTTTACTACTAGAGTTTGTATCTGTTCAAGTTGTATCATGTTTTCATGTGACTTAATAATGTTGAATTCTAAATATTGCCAACAATTTATACATACAATATTTGGTTCAAATAGGCCTAAATGACAATGAGATATGTCATGGAGACCAGAAGGATCATGTAAAGATGCCTATAACAAAAATAGTACATTTCATCATCATCCCAACAGAATACCATGTGCCGCTGTATTTTTTGCTACTAATTTATAACGTCATCATATGAGAAGTTAACCTTCTTTTTAAAGGGATGGTTAAAGAATGAAAACCTGACAAAAAAGAAAAAAAATCACTAAAGCAAATACATTTTTTTGTTAAACGACGTTGGTATGTGTGCTGTGTGCACTTTTTGCTGCCTGTTCTACAGAATGTAGACTGTCTGAGATCCAACCTGACTTGCCATGTAACCTGATCTAGCGATACTTTTGTTCTCACACTGCACAGAAAATACCTTTGCACACAGGTATCAGTTGTTCCCACAGCTATTTACTTGTCTTGTCTATCCAAACTGTATTAGACTGATTAACCTGCTGCTTTTAATGAAACATCAATTATATTTATTTTTCAGTGTGTAATCATCCAGTATAGTGATTCTTTTGTTTCAGTTCCAATGCAATATCAGAAATATTTCTACGTAAACTTAAGTGTTCAAAATCAAGTAGATTTTAGGATAAATGTGGCGACATTAGAATGTTGGTTGTTCTTGACAGCTACGAAATGTGTTTGAGATCTACAGAAACACAGTATTTTGTTAATGCGACTTAAAGGTCTGGCAATAGGGCACAGCAAATGTACTAATGCTTCTGCCTGTCGTCCTATGGCAATCAGCCAGGACAAAGCCATTGATCTGACAACAATTACAAGGTCACCTTTTGTCACAGGATTTTCAAGGACACACATGCTTTCCTTTTGCAGCAGCCATATTGAAACCTCAGAATGCTGGGCAGCATTCCAGTTTTCTGCATGGTAATATTTACAGCGTCTTGGTATGCTGCTCTTGCGTGTGATTGTTAAACGTTTAACATTAAAGGAAATACAACTCTTCTGCAATGCAAAATAAGACAATAGTTTAATTTCACCAAGCTTTTTTTCTGAGCATGGTTAAATAACAACATATGGCCACTCCTCAACTTACATTGATTAAGTTACAACAATGCAAACTTACATTATGTCTACATTTTAAACTGGATCTCAAGTTACATCGTTGCAGGATTAGACCTACAGCGTATCTCCTTCTTTACACTGGAGTTGTTTATATATTAATAATCTATAGCTCATGCATTGCATTAAACCTTCTATAGCCATTGCTATTAGGGAATTTGGAATGAAACCTTTAGTTTTGAAATTCCCTCCCCATTATTAGCAAAAAAACATGTTTTGAATCTCTGTTTATGGTAATCCTGAATTTTTTACTTCATTTACTTTTTATGACCAGCTTCTGAGTTTTTTTAGTCTCTCAAGCTGTCATGTCCCAAGCAATACCATTAGGGATAAAGACTAAAATAGATGGACAATGGTTTTGCAAGCTACCTTGACCGTACAGTTACTAGTTCAGGTGATACATCACAAAACAACATTTTGAGCTCTGCTTAGAACACTCCCTGTTAAATAACCTCTACAGTTGAGGTCTTGAATGGAAAAGATTGGTATAATCTTAAAATGCTCTGTAAAGGGTGTGTCACTAATTGATGTGCTTGATGGGCCTTGGTACTTGTCTGTTCAATGATGAAAGGCATCCTGCTATAGAGTTTAGTAAAACACAATCTTTGTAGTTTAGCTGTAAAAACGAGAAAAAAAGAATACCTATTGTGAATACTTAAAATCAATATCCACATGACTGCTTAGGCCTAAAGCATCCATACAGATATCAGCTGCCAGATGATGGCTGATTTAGCACATCAGGCAGTTATACCCAATTAATACACCAAGAGTTTCAGAAATATGTCCCATCAGCCCACAATGGCTTGGTCTCTACCAATTTCTGCAGCTGCAGATACCATATAGTCCTCTTGGGCACTGGCAAGGTGATCACAAACACAGCTGTGACTAACCTGAATATGAATCACCAGAGAAACTGAGGAATCAACCACTACCAGCTTATAAGTTAGCACATCAGGCAAGTACACCCATCATATACAAACCAGTTGTATTGGTCACCACTGGCTTGGTCTCTCCCAATTTCCGCTGTTAGCGATACCAATATTAATCCATTCAGGAGAGCAGGGCAGTAAAGTTCTAGATCTTCTCCCTGCCTGATCCTGGTTGAGAAGTAGGTAGGAAAGTGACACATATGCTTATATACCTGCTTGATACCAAGTTGTAAACATGATCGATGAATGACAGGGACACAAAGCATTCCTGCATTGGTCAGCAGTCATATACCCGTTCCCCATTGCCCTAGGGGGCCCATTCGCTTTCAAACAGAACTTTCTATTAATATTATAATTGTGGATAATGGGTATAGGTTGGGAAGTCTGACAACTGAAAAAATATCCAGCAGTTCTGAACAGGCCATAGGCCCAAAACACTTAGCTAGGTGCACTGGTAGCATCCAGTGCTCTGGTTTGCTTACAGTTACCACAACTGATATTTATGAGGAATAGGTAATTTTATCTACAGGGATTTAAATTCTTGATAAATATCCATAAAGTTAACAAAAGATGACTGTTTGATTAGCAAATACAACTTGTTTTATTTTAGAACATAATAAACCGGTTTGACTTGTTTGAGGCCTGCAGAAAAACAGAATTCAAACTGAGTTCATCAAAGGTTAAACAGTAAGAGTCTCAAGATTCGATTGTGGCAGTCCAATGACTGAATCTTTCAATAACATTTTTATTTTTGCCCATTAGCATATCCTAGTTTAACTCCTAAAAACCTTCATGTGCCAAAAAAAACCTATCATTATGGCATGGGACATTAGAATAAAGTAGTGGTGTGGGTGCCCTAGCACACCGCTACCTGACAGTTCCCAGTGCAGAGGACTGCATCTCATTTAGGAACAGTTATTCACCCACCCCATTCATGCAAGACTTCCTTTATGAATAGAAGCCTTGCATTTACACTGAAATGGTTCGTTCAGCATTGCTGATCGGTCAGAAAATGGTCAGCAGCTTCAGGAAAAATAAAATATGAAAAAGGGGAATAGGGGAATCATAGCTCAACAAAAATATTGTAAAAACACGATCAACGCTATAGGTTTTTGGGTATGCAATACCCCAGTATGGAATGGGTTAATTATACGATAAATATATGAAGAATATCTTCAGCAGATCAGCCACTTGTCCCGAATCCATGTTTAATAAACATGGAGTTTTATAGATTAAAATAAGTATTCTTAAGGTATTAAAACCCAACATATATGCATGATTATCTGTCCACATTATGCCAACTCTGCTATTGTTGTAGCAGTGGATGATTGTTGCTTCCTTCTCTGTTTGGCCTTTAATGCTTGCTTTCTTTGTCCTAGGCACACACCACTTTATATGTTAAAACCGAGGTAATGAATTATACTCTATTTTGCGAGGACAGTAGGAGCTGGAAGCTAAAGGAAATAGTTCATTTCATTCATGTGAGGTACAATAGCATCATGGAAACATATATCGCTATAGATCAAGTGGCAGCAATGAATAGCAGATGCCTTGTTAACAGCGGTGGTTACCTACTAAAGAGACAATGTTTATTACAACCATCACCTTTTGCTCTGTTAGAACTAGCCTCACACTGAATTATGCGATCAATTGATACAAACAAATAAGGAATCTGCACCTGACCGTCCCTCATTCTCATTAAGCAGCTTACACTGTAGCAACACCATTGTTGGTGGTCTCTCCACATTGGTCTCATATTTTTATTGTGAGATATATAATATATATCCTCTAGAAATTAGGAAATAACTACTTGCTAACCTGTTATCTTCTTTTAGGGTTCATGGATCTCGATACTAGAGCCCAAAAACGGATTTGGATTATTTGGGTTATTTTAATAACATTTGGATTATTAATATTTTAATAACAAAAAGACAAATGATACACAGTGCCACATACAAAAGAAAAACAAGTTCTTAAAAACAATAGGAATTAAACACAGGACCTGTGGAAACTCCTTGAGTAAATCTTGGAGTTCTCTTTTGAGGTGACTGCATTGTCACTAAATCTGAGTCTTTTGCAATGAAACGTGCAGACATCCAAGTAAAGACAGGTGCAAGGCAGTTAGTTACATGAATAGACAAAGGGAGAGATATCATGAGTGTATAGGTAGATCAGGGTATCATCAGCATACAAGTGATATTGAATTCCAAAGCATGAGATTAGTTTGCCAAGTGAGGTAGTGTAAAGAGAAAACAGAAGGGGTCCTTGGTTACCCCTGCTGAGAGGGGAAGGGAAGTGTTACCGGAGACGGTGAAGGTACGATCAGAGAGGTAGTAAAGGAACCAGGAGAGAGCAGTATCATGTAGACCAAGATAATAAAGAGTTTGAAGGAGAAGAGTGTGGTCCACGGTGTCGAAAGCAGTAGAGAGGTCCAGTAGGACTAGCATTGAGTATTGGCTCTGGGATTTAGCAGTAAGTAGGCCATTAGTAAGGGTGGTCTCGGCAGAGTGTCGAGGGCAAAAAACAGGTTGAAGAGGCTTAGGTAAGGAGTTTAAACCAAGAAACTTAAGTTTAATTGGTATAAACCATTGTTTCAAGAAGCTTGGATGTGAGAGGAAGTGGATAAATTGAACAGTAATTGGACAGATCAGATGGGTCCAGGGATCTTTTTTAAGATTGGAGATATGGTAGCATGCTTGAAGTAGGATGGGACAAATCCAGTATAGAGGGAGAGGTTAAAGGTGTGAGCTAGAGTGAGGGACAAAAGTACATGACAGAGACTTGGTAAGATGGGAAGGGATGGGGTTAAGGGGACATGTAGATGGACAAGAGGAAAGAAGAAGAGCACGTACGCCTCTTCATTGATAGAAGAGAATTGCTTTAATGTAGAGAAGAAAGATTTCAGAAGGAGGGCACATAGTCAGAGGGAGGGTGAGGGTAGTGGGGACTGTACAGATATTTCATATTAGTTTTGATTTTATTATTGAAGTATGTGGAAAAGTCAGAGGCATTAAGGTTAGTGGAAGGGGTGGTTGTGACAGGTCAAATACATGAACTGAAAGTACTAAAGAGGCAGGTGAAGGAAGGAGATGAGGCAGGTGAAGTAGGATTCCTTAACAAGGTTGGGAGCAGTGTAGTAGGAGTGAAGCATCAAGTTATAGTGCAGAGAGTCAGACATGGAATGAGACTTCCACCAACTACGTTCAGCAGTGTGGGAACAACGTTGAAGGTGTCAGGTCACAGCTGTGTTGAAAACGTGAGAGTCATGAAGAACAAGGTGGAGTTATAGAGAGATGTAACGCTGTGAATTGGTTGAGAATTCCTGAAGGTTAATAGAGCTAAGGTATCTGGTTAGGCGAGGTTGGGCTGCAAGGGAGCCAGTAGGAGGCAAGGTTGGAGAGCATGACAGGAAGTGATGGTCGGGGGGGATTAGAAAAGTTGGTTAGAGAGCACATATAAAAATAAGGTTTAGAGTGTGACCAGGGAAAAGAAGAAATGTTGGTGCGCTAAGCTAGTCACAGGCTCAAATAATACAAATGTATAATACGAGGCCTACCAAACAGGTGTAAGCATGCTGCAAGACCATCATCATTTGTAGGGGATGCAAGACCATCATCATTTGTAGGGGAGATAATTTGTTGTGTGTGATTAAAAAAAAGAGACCAAATGGCTGGTACTTACTGATATTGCTGTACCTGCTGGTCCTGTGCAAACGGTGGCTATATGTAGCACTGCAGTATAAAAATGTAACATGTGGCAACGTATGCATCAATTTTCAGAGCCACCTAGGCACTTGCAGTTGTTCCCTTAATGCAGGAAAACACTGTATGGGTCAGCAAAAAAATTAGATACCAACTGGGTCAGAAATGAAGTTTACAATAGCAAACCCAACTACTAGCTGTGGAAGTTCAAGTTAGATATGCTGATATCTAAAGATGGCTTGTGGAATGTGCTGGATAATGACAGCCCTGCTAACTACCTGTGAGAGTAGGACAAGAAAAACAGACACGCAAAACCAATTATAAAACTTCTAGTGGAGGATGTTCAACTTACCCACATAAGGGAGGAATACACAACTAAACGTATGTGGACTGCATTACTAAAACAGCATAGTAGTTCAAATGTAAACAATAAACTATATCTGCAGCAAAAGTGTGTAAGATGAGGCTGGAAAAGGCCAGGAAATACAGTGTTACAGGAAACACAGGAAACACACGCACACACACTTTAAAACTGCTTCTATCGTTGATAGGGGTACGGCATAACTGTTATCATTATATACCTTTAAAAACAATCAAAGGTAACACACCAAAATTAGACACTGCTAGGTATGCTACTTGTGCGCACAATTGTTTGATGTGTGCGCTCTCTCTAAAAGCTTTATTGGTCGCTTGTACGGACATTTAACTAATTGAACAGGGAGGGAGACCAGTGGGATGTGCCGGGTAAGTTGCAGCATTGGGGTTTTAAAAGTCTGTATGAACTACTCTGTTGGTCGCTCGTACAGACTTTTAAAACCCAATTGCTGCAACTTACCCTGCAGATCCCACTGGCCTCCCTGTTCTATCAGTTAAATGTCCGTACGAGCGACCAATAAAGTCGCTTGTACGGACATTTAACTGATAGAACAGGGAGACCAGTGGGATCTGCCGGGTAAGTTGCAGCATTGGGGTTAACTTTTATTGGGGGTTAACTTAATTTTTAAAGGGTAAAGGGGCCGTGCGAGTGAGCCTATTGGTCGCTTGCACGGCCCTTTAACCTATGGAAATCCATAGGTTCGCTGTCAGGGGTTACAACTTACAAAGGCCGTGCGAGTGAGCCTATTGGTCACCTGCAGGGTCTTCCTCTGGCATCAACCAATTGGTTCGTGTTCGTTTTCATGTTCGCCCGAAGACGGATGCACAAGTCTAATTATTACTATGCAGTCTTTCAGAGTCATACTGTCATTAATACCCTAGAAACTAGACAGAGACCCACAAATAATGTTGGGCCCAAATTAATTGAAGAATATAATAGAAGAAAGCCATTAATCCAAGAAACGAAAAAAAACAGTGCTCCAGGCATGTTGCAAGTGAATCCAGATGTTTAATAAGTGTGGTGGCAGCATGCTACTTACATGAACAGGGTCACATACTTCCCAATTGTAGATTACTGCTGTTATTAGCATCCTGACTCCTTGTTAATATGTAATATTTTTTGTATCCATTTCCCTCTACAGGTTCCCCTGCCTGCTTTGTAGTGTAGCGTCATGTTGCCATGGCAACCCGATTTGCAAACAGCTCTAGTTCAAGCCACACAGTGTTTTTTTTCCTCTTTCTATTAATAAGCAGCTACTTCACTATGCCCATGCTGGGCATTTGTATTTTTTGTTCTTTTTTGTGCTTTTTGTATGATTATGTTTATATATAGGGCTGTGACATTGTGAGGGGAAGTGGCCTAATCATTAGGCTGGCTATTTATGTGGGTTTGTTGTTTGTACTATAGCTGTAGGTGATAAAAGGGAGTGTGTACCCCGAAACGTTTGTGCTTCCACCTTGTCTGTCATCACACTTATTAAAAATGTTGATTCACTAGCAACATGCCTGGAGCATTGTGTTTCACGGATTAATAGTTTCTTGGTCTTTTTGTGCACTGATCGGAGCAAATTACACCAACTGGATGGTACATTGATTTAAGGGCAACAAGTCACATGGCAAGTGATGAAATGTTCTTTATCGAAAATTCCAGTATAATCTTAGCAGATGGCATCCACCCCAAAATAGTGACTATTTAGTGTAGGCATTGCTGGCATGTGCTTGTATGGAGGTGCCTATATGGAGGTGCTGTCTGGTGATTGATGATGTATACCCCTGATCTAATTATGTTTTGTGTATAAATATCTGTGCTGTCCTCAATAAACTCAGTTCTGTTTGTACCCAACACTAAGTCTCGGCTAGTGCTTGGGTGAATATGAAGGGATAATCCCTTGAGCAATTGAGCTTTCAGCAGCAAGGAAGATCTATACGGCGGAGCTACTCATTCGGAGTATAGGTCTCCATCACAATTTGCATGCAATCTAGAAGGGCTGTTACCAAGAGAATAGCATGCGCTATGCCTAAGTGTATATTACAAGTTGGTGTGAAGAAGGAGCCGTAGAAGTTTTGTCTGTTAACTTGTTGTTCTGCTAAAAACAGGAAGTATTGTCTTTGACTTTACATTCTTCTCTATAGTTGTGACTGTGCTGATATACTTGATGCTTCTGTTATCCACTAGTAAGGTCTAATGTAAACCTCTACTGTTATCCAGTTACTACTTGCTTACAATATAACCAATAAAAATAACTGCCTACAAAGTGGCGCCTTATTACTTTTCAGTGGCAGGTGCAATTTAAAGGCATACCTAAAAACATGATACAGATTTCTTTATCTCTCTGTGCGTCTCTATCCTCCTCTCTTGCTTTTGCTTATTTACTTTAAAAAGTGCCTTTGGCTTTATAAAAAATGTTTATATATCTGCTTGTATCTTGATATATTTTAAGAGCAATGAAAAAAATAATATGTACAGAGCTACACTGAAATATCCTTTAGCTAGGCAGATCCCCTGGGTGCAAATACAGCAATCTGCAAATACACTTCTGTTCGCTATTCCACTGGTATATCTATATAAGACATGATTTTTTTTATATAATATATATAAAGCATTGCAGTTTAAAAGGTTCATTTTTCAAGAAGCTAAGTAGTGTAGTGGACTGCTTTTATTTGTCCAATTACGTTGTCATAAGGATCTCTTCCTATATATTTAGTTATGGCTATTTAAAAGATACACAGATCAGCCAACATTATGACCACCTGGCTTATATTGTGTAGGTCGCTCTTTTGCCCCAGAACAGCCCTGACTTCTACATGGATTGGACTTGTCCCACGCATCCCACAGATTCTCTATTGGATTGAGATCTGAGGAATTTGGAGGCCAAGTCAACATCTTGAACTTGTTGTTGTGTTCCTCAAACCATTCCTGAAACATTTTTGCTTTGTGGCAGGGGACATTATCCTGCTGAAAGAGGCCAATGCCATTAGGGAATACCATGTCCATGAAAGGGTATACATGGTCTGCAGAAATGCTTAGGTAGGTGTTACATGTCATCCACATGAATGGCAGGACCCAAGGTTTCACGTAATGTTAAAGAAAACATGATTCATCAGAGTTTTCTCTCTGTGGTCCAGTTCGTATGCTTTCGTGCCCATTGTAGGTACTTTTGGCAGTGGACGGGGCTCAGCATTGGCACCCTGACTGGTCTGTGGCCACACAGCCCCTTACTCAACAAACTGCAATGCATTGTGTGTTCTGAAACTTTTCTATCAGAATAAGCATTAACTTTTGCAGCAATTTCAGCTCATCTGTTGGATTTGCCCATTTTACCTGCTTCTAACACATCGGCTCTGAGAAAGAAATGTTCACTTGCTGCCTAATATATCCCGGCCACTAAAAGGTGCCATGATAACAAGATTATTAGTGTTATATGCTTCATCTGTCAGTGAATATAATGTTATGGCTGATCGGTGTATATATACTTAGATTTCTATAACGTAATTCTGACTGTAAATAAGTTCAGTAGTCTTGAGCACTCAAGTCTGTTCACTTCAATATTTCTGGTAAATTAAATAAATTGGTTTTAAATATGTTTTTTTTGGGATAGTTTGTCTGTGTGAAACATGGATGACATATTAGCATGTTCAGCAGGTTAGCAATTGGCCATATCTCAGTAGACTATATCTCATAGACTATATCTCCAAACGCTCTGAGTTTGACAAGAAGTCCCAGGACTTTGCTGGGTCACTCTCCTCATACTTCAAGGCAGAGGACTGGTGTTTAGCTATGCCTGCTCCCTACCCAATTCTCCTCCCACTCAAAGCTCGCTTAATGCTATCTAGGCTAGCCCCACCACCTTACAAAGACACTTTCTTGGAGGCAGAACTCAGGGAAGCCTACTTTCTGAAGTTCTCAGAAACAAATGAAATGTTTTTATTCACATTATTGGGCCATAAGTACAAGAGCACTAAAGGAAACCTAGCAAGACCAGGCTAAATGCCTGACATGTTTCATACCATACGTGGGAATAAGAACATATGGCATGATAAGCATCAAACATTTAGCCTAGTCTTGCTAGGTTTCCTTTGGTACTCTGTATTTATGGTCCAAGGATGTGAATACAATGTTTGTTTTTACACAGACTTTTACAATAGCTGGTGTTTTGCGTGATGAGATATTGCAGTAGGCTGCAGCACCCGGATAAAGATGACTATAAGCACAAATTGTGCATTAATTGATAAGAGGCTGGAGCTGCCCTCGTTAATAAGTTTGTGAAGTTGGACATGACCTGTTCTGGTAGTCTTCAGTTCTTAACCCTGCCATTAGTGGAGAAAGCACTGGCAGGGCCGGCCGAAGACTTAACGCCGCCTGGGGCGAAGTTTAAAACGCCGCTCCCCCCCCCCGGCCGACGCCGGGGGGGGGGGCGGCGTTTTAAACTTCGCCGACGCCATTATCTACACCCGCCCCCCCCGTACTTACCTTTAAACAGTCCTGCGGTGAGTCTCCCTGCTCTGCCACGGTGCCGGCTTGTAATGCTGAGCGCCGGAAATTGACGTCACTTCCGGCGCTCTGCATTACAAGCTGGCACCGGGACCGAACAGGGAGACTCGCCGCAGAGGAGAGAGAGAGAGAGGGGCGCCGAGCGGGTAAGCGAAAACCACTCGGTGCCCCTCTCTCTCTCCTCCGCTTCAAAAAAAAACAAAACAAAAAAAAAAAGCGCTTGGGGCGGCAAAGTGCCGCCCCTTCTAAAGTGCCGCCTGGGGCAATTGCCCCAGTCTGCCCCATTATAGGGCCGGCCCTGAGCACTGGCATTTTCCCTTAAGACCTATAAGATGACTAAGCACTGTTTCACAATGAAACACTGCTCATTTCGTTGAAATGTGATGCCTAAGGAAAACAATATCAAAAAAGCACATAACTTCTACTTAGAGTAGCAATCCTAGTTCACTATATACATGGTATATACTTTTAAAAATGCATCTTTAACTTGTATTACCAATGGTATCCTGATTTGCATATTCATATCACAATAGTTATTTTTTGTGCACATACATATGTTAGCCAGCAAATAAAATACTTGTTAACATAGGCATGTCTAAAGACACCTTGCACTGAATTTAAAGAACTATAGACTTTCAAATCCCCTTTAAGAATCCTAGGCATGCAGGCATGCAGATAAGGACACAATATATGACACTTTCTTTACCAAGTGTCTCTGCCTTATTTGCATATGCCCACTTTATACATAGCAGGGTTGGTATTACATAGGGCAGAGAGAGCCACATACACACCAACATTTCTGTCCTGAATCCAAGGACAAAGAATGCTGAGCCATACACTCTGCGTGACCCTGCAGCATTGAATGCTCGGCTATCCAGTACAGATACTGAGTAGTTTGGAGCTCATTTAGCTGTGTGTGTCTTACACAATGCTCTATTTTTATGCCGTTTTATATAACGCCATCATACAGATAGACAGGACGTAACAAGTAGTGCTGTATTTACTTGAATATGACACGTTTTTTTCAGAGCAAATAGAGGTCTGACTATAAGACCAAGATCCAGATCTCCCGCAGCGCTGCAGGGGACCTGGATCCTCCTCTCTGGCAGCGATGCATGCAGACAACTTCCGCTGCCATCGGTACTTCCTTTGGGGCTTCTATGACGGAGCACCAGCATGACCTTCCTGTGCTCCATCAAAAAAGCCCCAGCGGAAGTGCTGGGAGGATCCCCATCACGCAGACAACCTCCGCTGCTGCCAGCACTTCTGCTGGGACTTCTATGACGGAGCACTGGTGTGACACAACCTTCCGGAGCTCTGTCATAGAAGCCCTGGCGGAACTAACAGGTAGGAGCAGAGGTTGCGCATTGCGCAGGCGTCCACCGGCTGCCCCCACTAGACACTAGGCAAATAGGTGGGTATAAGGCATATCTAGGGGACAGAGTGGCATATCAAGGGGGCAGAGTGGCAAATATGTGGGGGGCAGAGTGGAAAATAAAAGAAAATAAAAACAAAGTGCGTTTTTCTCAATAACAGTTTTTATTAAATATAAAAAAACAAATGTTTACATGAATTACTATTTAATGGTAAAACTTTTTTCCTATAGGGTAGTCTTATATGCAGGCTTTTACTTTTTTTCCTAGATTAATATTCAAATTTCGGGGGGTCATCTTATAATTGAGCAAATACGGTATATAACATAACAACTTGACTTACGGAAACAACAGGTAAGCAGGGCCCTGCTCAAATGATCTAGCGATCTAAATCAGCACTAGGTTATAGGCATGTCAAAAATATGCTTTTGTCTCTCCCTTTCAAATTCAGAGGTCTCTTTTGTAACCAGCCAATTAAACAATAGTGCAGCTTAGAAGATTAGTTGCTCCCTGGGCCTGCTGCCCTGCTCCAAAGACATAAGTAGTAAAACCCATAGACGACCTTTGCTACACTATATCACTGCATGTTTCTGTGAGTGGATGTACTAAGGTTCCCCAATACTTTTCATTTGCCATCATGGAGTGGTGGAACAAACAGACATGTTTGCAGAAAGAATGAAGTGTTGAGCCATGAGTGTTACCAAGTTTCATTTATAATCGTAATGTTTATCCCAAGGATATAACCTTGCTTGAATTTGCTCAATATTGGCTTGAATTTGCAGTTTTCTTATAGAAATGTATATATCACATTCACCCTTTGCTTTCTCATGCACCCTAACCAGATGTATACATTTATATTATATACTTTTTTACAGTAACTATAAGATGCTTTCTCTGCAATTATTTAAATTCTATGTTATCTCAAAAATACAGAACCTACAAAGTGTTTGTGCACAGTGTTCTGGAAATTGAAATGTCCTATAGTCATAAAATTAGAGCATTTAACATCCTGGACCAGAGAATTTGTTAATGCTGTTCTCAGAATTAATATAATATATAAAATAGGTTTAGTAATAAAATCCTGTACAAACACTGTATTAATGTCAATAAAATATATCAGTACCAAGATCAACAACAACCTAGTGCTCTTGCACATACATTCACTATTTGTACCGAAAAAAATAAATAAAAAGTAAGCAAAATGTGATTGTAGCTTGCTGTTAAATTGTGGTCTTGTCAACAACTAGAATGATCCAATGATCAAGAATACTCTAATGGGTGTTATGGTGTCAATAAGACCGCTTAAAATGTTACTCCAAATTACATTTTATACATTATACCTGTAAGGTCACATAACCTCTGTACGCTCTGTACTGAATTCACAGTGCGTTATGATGGACCAGCCTTACAATTTTTCCTGCGAGAATGTCTGAGCTAGCTTTAAATAATACATAGTTAAATTGAGGTGAGATGAAACATTTATTTATCTGCAACTCTTGTCTTTATTGAACAAATCATTTACCATTCCATTTGACGCTAGGACTAATGCGTCACATCAATAAATACATAATGTAAACCGAAAAAGGACAGTCACACCTGTAGGCGACCACTTCTTCTGCCAAAATGGACACAACTAATCACAACACAACACAGCTCTAAGGGTCACTATAATAATAGAATTTCCAGACACAGAGAAAAAGCAAGATTATGGGACTGTAGATCCATGTTAACATCTGACACAACTATGTATAAACCATGATAAAGAATTGAATCCACTATCTACACAATCGATCTTATACAGACACATAGTGTGGGACAACCCATAACATTTTGTCAGCTAATCAAATGACAGCTATAAGTTAAATCACTCACAACAAAAACTTTGCTACAGAATGGTGCAAAAACCCATGTTCCACAATGTTTTTAGGAACAATCCAAGTCATAGGAAGAACTTTGGCTTAAAGGCTACTTCCTGTGTTACCAGAGTCTTAACTTGTACCCATCTATGGTTGACATACTCATCATTCCTATGCATATTTAGCATTTTATTTAGTTTTTACTTAGAAAGTGTATAGCTAGTGGGTTTTTTTGCTCTTATTTACGGTATTTAGAATGTATACACATATGTGAAAATATTATTGTCTCTGTGTTCTATAATCACGCAGTTATTTACTGTCCCTTGTAACACAGAGGTTACTGGCATTGATTACTTATTGCAAATGACACAGTGATCTAGTGATCATTGTAATGATAAACCTCATCTTAAGATTCCACAGGACCAAAACATTAAGTTATTGTACAGAACCTATTGAATTTAACTACATACAGTCAGTCAATGAAATCCACAGGATTTTATTTAGCGTTATCGGTTAGTGGCACATTTTAGAGGTTAATATTTTACTTGTTCCTATAGTCAAAAATATTTCCTTTTATTTGGTCGCCTAGATAACCACTGCAAACAGTAGCATTATTTTATGCCCGATTGCTCTTCAAAAAGAATCCCTGTGCATTTCTGATGACGGCAAAGCCATGTCGTTCTAACACGCCACTCTGCAAGCCTAATACCTATGTATTTCACAAAGTGTTATCGTTCAATGGTCCCATGGAGCTACAGCATAGATTTGTATTAATGATTCTCTTTGTATACTTTGTGTCTTCTGATTTTTCTGTGACTTAAATGATTATGTATGCACGTATATATGAAACAAACACTAAGCCATTATTAATGACATAATCCTATCCTACCCATTGATAATTAAGATTTCGTGGTAGCCCATTATGCATTGTGATGTTTTTACAAAAAACGCCTTGTGGACTTTTGCTACATGTTTAAAGATGACTTGTCCTATCAACGTATCGGCGACAGATTTTTGTATTTTATCTGAGATGACTCACGGAGGGCACTGGGGAAAGAGGAGAGTGGGAGCAAAAAGTCATGAAACTTGTTTTAATTGCTGGCTGTGTATCCTTTTTACAAACCAAATCCATCTATTCCCTTTGACTCACTGGAGCGTGATTGTATAAATTATACAAGATCTGGAGATAAAAATGTATTTTATGCTATACAATTTGTTGACCACTGCTAACATCATACTATTCATAAAGTTCAATTTCATGCAACAGTAATTGATGTGTCTATATTCAGACGGTGACACAGTAACTAACCAGTGAGTGTAAATAATTTTGTCAGTATCCTGCTGACATTTAGTGAGTTCTCCTGGCAACTGCATGTAAGCTTCATCAGTAGAATGCTTGGTATTTCACATATTTAATGCTTTAGCTAATTGCATATAATGTAGACAAATGTGTTTATTTGAAATATATATATATATATATATAGTATTGTGAATACAAAAAAAAGATTTCTAAAAGATTATCAAGACAAAAATTGGTATGTCACTAATTCTACATTGCATTTCTATTCCAGAGGATGAATAACAAGGAATCATTTTCTATTAGATTTAACATTTTAACACCTATTGCCTTAAATAAACTGATATTACTTATTTTGCCAGTCATCCGTTATTGGAACTAAATAATGCTTTGATGTTGATCTTTATATAAACATGTATAAAACTGAATTACCATTCCTCCTTTTTATAGGAAAAATTAGTTGCGTAATCCATTTACATTTTCATTAAGGCTATTCATTCCTTTGTGAAATGGGAAAACCACTTTTTTTGTTATGTAATTAATATTACCGTATATGTTTCTTAAACTCAAACAACTATTTTAGAATGACAGTATAACTGATATGATCTCAAAGTAAAATTTAAGTAAAGAAAGAATTGATCACAAGATTGGTTGTATCTGGCAAACCGGGTGCAGGAATTTATCTTGAGTCTTTTTTGTTCTTGATGTTATAGTATTTTTTTGTTCTGGTTTTCCAGACTTAAAATCTTCTACCACCAGTATGGCTAAATTAAGCGGCTTTTTTGTGTTCCTACAAATTCACTCTCAATTTTTAAAGCATAAAGAAAACTCCCATAACCAATAATTAAGATAGTATATTTTATTCAGTGCGATACTGCTTTACATCACATAAGTAGATAAAAAAAGTTCTATGAAATCATTTAGTATGTATTTGGTTTAAATAAATGTAGCTTTAATATGGTCGCTCATCTTGCATTTTGAGTATACGTAGTTGTTGTGATGATCAATATGAAGAATCCGCATATTTTAGCATATTCCACCATGCTAATTTGAAGCAAAAATATTCATAGCATATAACTGACTTTCTTATAGGGGGTTAGATTTTACAAGTGTTACACATGGGATACCAAGAAAGTGAACAGTAATTTAATTGGCTCTTTTTATGCAATCAAGCATAAATGCAAATAAAATAAACAGGCCCCTGTAGTACCAAAGTATATACTTCGTGGTTTCTCTTTTTAATATTCTGTCAAGCACTTTTTTTCTGAAAAAAGAAGAGGGTAAACATTTCTATTTATTTAAGTTTTGTAATTGAATAGTTTAAAAAGCAAACTTTATTTTGTAATTCGTTTTGGCTCTGGGAAGATTTTTGCCATGGCCTTCTAGAAGAAGGGACACAAGGGCATATTTGTTTTACCTACCCCCTATATGAATTCTGCCCACAGCAACAACGTTCTTGGTCTATATTTAATCAGCAAATGTATCTGAATATTGTGATCTATATATCTAGGAATGCCCCTGGGTTGGCTAACTGAAGCTTACCCTCTTCTATAGGTATGGCTTAATACAGGGAAGAGCTAGCCGTAGTTAACCTATAGTGGGTGGGGAGTAGGCAGAAAGTGGGTGAAATCTAGGAAGGGAGTGTGAATGACATGAAACAGTTCTTCCAAGTTCCAGGTATGGTGATCTAGAAGAGATCAAGTGCAAAGTTCAGTTTGATGGATTACATGACTTCTATGGTAGGAGTTATGTAAAATAGGGTACTGTAAAGATCATGTGAAAATGGGGTTCAGATTTCATATTGTTGGAATATTGTTATCTGATAGCTCATGAATATTTATGCATTAAATCATGCACACAAAAACAATATTTTTCTAGGAATCGCCACTTTATTCTGTTGCATCTGGCTGTTTTTAGAAGAAAATAACTACTTGACTCTAAATTTCCTAATTGATATCACCTTTTAGGAGGAAAGTAAAACCATGTTTTAATGTATACAGATGTGTGCTATATTTAATAAGGGAAGCTACTTCTTGCTCTGCAGTCAGCAGAGCCACAGTTGCAGGATAATGTTGATGTCTGTTCATAAGTGTTTTTCAGGCCCAAGGCTGCGGGGAACTATATAGGGAAGTATAATGCTTTAGCGTATTGTCTCCATAAGAACTCTGAGAGGCTGCAGGTGTGCAAAATGCTTAAAGTTAAGTGCATTTTTAACCCCTTAATGGCGAAGCCCGTACATGTACGGGCTCAAAATACATTGTTTTCAATGGGTTTAGGGACCGCCCATTGTCCTTAAGGGGTTAAAAATACCATTAGGTGGTCAAATTCCACAAAAACTAGCGTGGGTATTTTAGTAAGACCAAGGCACTGATTTTGGCCAAATGCACATAGATTTGGGTTTATTTAATCCCATCGATTGCTCTAATAATTAAATTCTATGCACGTGTTACAGTATGCATATTTGTATTTATTTAACATTAACATATGTATCTAGTGCTGTATATTTACAGCATAATAAAAGGAAGATACAACTAACCAAACCCAGGGGTCCTGCAGGTCTTTATTTTTATAGACAAAGCACCCTTTTCTTATGAACTATGTGATCAAATGCTGGCAGAATGCTTCTCAAATGGAATATCGATCAGTATAGTTACATCAGTTGTTTTTTTCCTTCTTCTTTTGGAATGTCCTTGCATTATATGATTATATATGTAAAGGTCACTGTGAAAGGTCAAAGCGATGTTTATTGATATGCTACAAAAAGGTTTGCATGTATAACAACAAATCAATAAGCATAAAAATGTAAGTTATAATAAAAAAATAAATCCTTTCTAAATGTTTGAAAATAAAAGATAAGAAAAAAACTACATTCATGCAGGGGTATAACTACAAACCACAGGGTCCTGGTGTGAAAATTGTCCTGCCCTCAAACAGATGGCATGTGCCATAATTTCCCCCAAACAACTTGTCTGTTCCTTCTTTGCCCCACGCCCCCCTTCCAGCATACACTCTGGCACATATATATGCAGATACGTTTACACAAATTACACACACTTACTCATGCTCACTAACAGATCGATTCACACACATACAAGTACACATCCATGCTCACACACACACAACTACACATCCATGCTCATACACACACATAATTAGACATCTATGTTCACACACACACACACACACACAAATACACAAAACTATACATCTATGCTCACACACACACACACGCGCAATTAAACATCCATGCTCACACACAGGTGCACATCCATGCTCATACCCACAAGTACGCATCCATGCTCACACACACAATTGCACATCCATGCTAACAATCACACATACATATATACATACATACATACAACTCTTCCAAATGGGGCACATATCTACATAGGGGAAAAAGAGATTTTTGACAAAAAATAGTGTAACTCCGTATGCAAATGGGGGGCTTAGCAGTATTGCAGGTAAGTAATGCACTCACATTTCCAAGGACATAAATGTGAGTGCATTACTTACCTGCAATACTGCTAAGCCCCTATTTGCATACGGAAATACACTATTTGTTGTCAAAAATCTCTTTTTCCTCAAAAATCTCTTTTTCCTCAAAAATCTCTTTTTCCTCTAGGTGGATGTGCGCCCCATTTGGAAGAGTTGTATAGATTATTAAGTGTTGGAGGAACGCTTATTTGGGTGCTGCTGCCTAAATAGGGAAAGTATTTATTAATTTACACCGGTGGTGTGTGTTTGCTTTTCTTGTGTTTTTGGTTTATACATACATACATTCCCGCCCCTGCTTACCTATCACCGCTTCTGCAGCTTTCTGTCCGGGTGCTTGCACAGTGTGTCAGTAGCCTTGGTTTCACTGCAGGGTCACATGATGTTGCTTCATGGGTTGCACTGAGCCCCCTAGAGGCCAGTGCATTCATTAATTATACACAGAAAATGATCCTTTCTGATCCTTTCATTGACTGAATATGCCTAAAATATACTTTAGACTCTGGGTTTTTGCCCTCAAGGTTTAATGACCGCTTTTCAATCCATCCCCACATTTTGTTAAAGAACTTATATATTTTATGTTTAAAAGCATTTGTACATCGATATTTAAAGCAGATATTACTAAAGCAATACCTTAACTGCATTACATGAACATTTCAAGTAATAACAAAACAATCAGAACACGTGGTATAAATATGCAAGATAAAGAATGAAAATAATAGTGCAAATATTTTACTGAGACACATAAGATAAAGTGTACATTTCATTTCTGATACCAACTAATTAAGCAATTGGTTTAGTAAATTATGTGCTAATAAGGTGTCGCTTGCTACACTAATGACTTGATCTCTGTGTATACATGAAACCTACAGGTGATATTTTTTGTTCTGTAATGTTATTTTATAACACTAAAACCACAGTTAGTGGTCCTAGCTAAAGGTCCAAATGCTCTTTTTCAATATTTATTAAATACAAGTAATTAAGTTACATAGTTACAGTTCCGTTTTTACATATGAAAATGAAAAAAGGTACCGTATTTTTCGCTCCATAAGACGCAGTTTTTTTCCTCCCAAAGTAGGATGAAAAATCAGCCGCGTCTTATGGAGCGAAGATGCAGGCAGGGAGGGGGGGGGCAACGATATACCGTATTTATCGGCGTATAACACGCACTTTTTTAACTAAAATCCGGAGCTTAAACCCTACCTGCGTGTTATACGCCGATAAATCCGGGGTCGCAACTGAGGCAGGCGGCGGCGGCGGCCGCCAGCAGAGGAGTCCTGGATTTCTGCCAGTCAGGGGGGCCCAAGGGGTGCCGAGCGGTTGCTGAAGACAACCGCTCGGCAACTCTCGGGCCCCCCTGCCTGACAGATATACAGGAATCCTTTGCTGGCGGCCGCCGCCACCGCCGCCTGCCTCAGCGCTTCAACTCCTGTGTTGGAAGCGTTTGTCTCGGGTGCCGGCGCTTTACGCTGGGCGCTCAGCAGTGAAGCGCCGGCACCCGAGACAAACGCCTCACGCTTCCAACACAGGAGTTTAAGGTAAGTGACCGGGGCGGGGGGGGGGAGATCCTGAGAAGGGGGGGTTAGGGAGTTAGAGGGGAGATCCTGAGAAGGGGGGGTTAGGGAGTTAGAGGGGAGATCCTGAGAAGGGGGGGTTAGGGAGTTAGAGGGGAGATCCTGAGAAGGGGGGGTTAGGGAGTTAGAGGGGAGATCCTGAGAAGGGGGGGTTAGGGAGTTAGAGGGGAGATACTGAGAAGGGGGGTTAGGGAGGGAGGTCTTACTGTGTGTGTGTGTGTCTTACTGTGTTTGTGTGTGTGTGTCTTACTGTGTGTGTGTGTGTGTCTTACTGTGTGTGTGTGTGTGTCTTACTGTGTGTGTGTGTGTGTCTTACTGTGTCTGTGTGTGTCTCACTGTGTCTGTGTGTGTCTCCCTGTGTCTGTGTGTGTCTTACTGTGTTCATAGCTTATTCAGTTATTGTAATAAATATTTTAGCCCATTTTTTAGCTCAAAATATTTTTTCCTTTTTTTCTCCTCTAAAATCTAGGTGCGTCTTATCAGCAGGTGCGTCTTATAGAGCGAAAAATACGGTACCTTAGGAAAAAAAAAAAAGAAAATTGAGTCATTTGATACATTTCAGTTTATAGAGGAAGAGGTTCTGCTTTTGCTGTCTAAAGTAAAGATAAATAAGTCAATGGGGCCTGTTGGGATACACTCAAATCTATTAAAAGAGCTTAGATTGGAAATTACCAAATTTTGTGTACATTCACACGAATGGTAGTAGAGAGGAGCTGGGCAACTATAGACCAGTAGGTATTACATCAGTAGTGAGAAAATTAATGAAACCTATGTTAAATTATAGAATTGTTGAAGACCGTAGAAACAACATGGATTTACTTTAAGGATGTAATGCTATACTGATCTTATTGATTTTTTGATTGGGTGGCTAAAATAATTAATCAAGGAGGTGCAGAAGATATTGTTTATTTAGATTTCATTAAGGCTTTGGACTAGAAGACTTGTATTCCAATATTGCTGAATCGGTAAGGCAATGGCTGAGTTAAGAGGGTTTTTGTCAAGTATATTCTGAGCAAACAAAGCAGAATATCTGTGTAAGGGCATAACCAGAAAATAAATCAAATACTTCCCATTAACAGTCTTCTGTCAATCATAGTTCCTCAGAGAAAACACAAAAAACTAGCACACTCATAGTGTAGGAACTATCACAAAATATACTATTAATAAAATGATAAGATCATTAAATCGTCAAATGTGTGAGCTCGAAAACAGCATTGAGTAGAAAGATCAGAGATCAGGTCAGGGATATTTTTAAAATTCCTCAACCCAGAGGTATAAGATCCACCATATGTTACGGAGGCTTAAATCCCGGTAGTGTGTTCATTAGACTTGGGCACCAGGGGGCTCTTTGTGTTCGTCTTCGTGCTCGTCTTCGGGGGAAAAAAAATCTTCGTATTCCGCGAACATTCGCCTGTTCCTGTCTTCTCTTCGGGCGAATATTCGTGAACATTCTTCGTGTTCGTTTTTTCTTCGTTTTTCCGGTTAAGGGGTTAATACGGGGTTAACGCGTACCGCAGCAGCTCTGGCGCCAGGAGTTTAAATGTCCATATGAGCAACTCTATTTGTCGTCAACAGGGGGCTCATCTGCCAATGGTTGATGGCAGACGAGTCCCCTGCTGGTGACCAATAGGGTCGCTCGTACAGACTGTTAAACTCCTGGTGCCGTAACTTACCCGGCAGATCCCACTGGTCTCCCTGTTCTATCAGTTAAACGTCCGTACGAGCGACTTTATTGGTCGTTCGTACGGACATTTAACTGATAGAACAGGGAGACCAGTGGCATCTGCAGGGTAAGTTGCAGCATTGGGGTTTTAAAAGTCTGTACCAGCGACCAACAGAGTCGCTCGTACAGACTCTTAAAGCCCCACTGTTGTAAAAGTCGCATGATAGACAATTGTTACTGTAAGGTTGGTCACAAACTGAAAAAGCACCATTTAGACAATTATGCTCAAAAGGGTATAGAGAAAACCCTGCCCAAAGTGGAGCCTGTTCCAACTTCAGAAAATGGATCGCCTGGATGTAGTAGGTGTTAAAAGGTAAGGATGACACTACTACATTATGGTAGACACTGGTTATAATCCATTTTTGTAATAATCGGGCAGTTTATGCTGATAAATTGTCCAGGTGTTGAAACTGATCAGCTCCCAAAGCCTCTAAGTCTAACAAATGCTTTACTCGGCTGTGCTTCTTTTGGTCTAGACTCTCCAGGATGT
This sequence comes from Spea bombifrons, assembly GCF_027358695.1. Taxonomy (NCBI): domain Eukaryota; kingdom Metazoa; phylum Chordata; class Amphibia; order Anura; family Pelobatidae; genus Spea; species Spea bombifrons. The sequence goes on along the minus strand of NC_071089.1, from coordinate 88,474,671 downwards.
CTGTGCACGTCATGGCATTTGTTTCTCTCCCTTGAGGTGTTCTGAAACAACCCCTCCTTAAATGGAAATCTTATTACTTCCTTTTTCATAGATGTCCATAACACAGGCTGATGGGCAGGTAGTGTTGCTACACTCAGGAACCTATCATGAATAGTCCATTACCTTGGTAAGCAGAGGAGTTCTGGTGATGGGGTTACATGCATTATCTATCTATCTGTCAGGCTCGTTATATTGCAGCCCTTAACTGGATGTTGGAGTCTAGAGTGCAGGAGTGCAAGAACGCAGTGATTGAAACAAACTTCACAAAGGACACAAGCAGAATGTTTGGTTATATGTTATATTACAAAAGCAAAGCAAGGCATCTCACCAGAAGCAGCAGAGTAGGAGGCATATCATGCATATGAGGGTAGAAAAGTCCAGGCAAGTATTCAAAAGGGTCTGGGACAGGTAACAAGCAAAAAAGGGGGCAGGCAGGCAGGCAGGCAGGCAGGCAGGCAAATCCAACAGGCAGATCCAGCGTCTGGCATGAACTACGGCTCCAAAGAACTTAATGAACTCACACCTCTGTTACTGGGAGGCAGGGATATAAAGCCTGTTCATCAGATCAGGTGTGAGTCGTCTAGGCTTCAGGTGAGGGAGGCAGGGTAATGGTATAACAAAACACAGCTGACCATAAATACATAGCACATTAATTATATACATAGCAAGACATGCATACATGGTACAGGATGCCACAAAGGAAAGGCAACAATGCAAAGAACACAGGGGCTGGAGTGAGGAGCTGAGATGTATAAAAGAAAGAGGGCAAATGTACATAAAATACAGACAGAAATAAACAGGACAGCAAGCTGTGGAGAGGAGTTTAACTCCAGGCAGACCACTTAAAGGGGCGGCCACGCCTGGCAGTTTGCAGGGCTGGGGCTGAACCCTGATTCTATCTATCTATCTATCTATCTATCTATCTATCTATCTATCTATCTATCCGTCCATGCTTTGATATTAGTTGTATTAGTGATCTTACTGAATGCTTTACACAGGTACATTTTACATTACATAGGATAAAATGTAAAAGATCATTAACTGTTGCTTAAATTAATTAGAATAGTTTATAGAAACATTCAGTGGATGAGGTGTGTTTCTCCAAATTATGATAAAGTAGTACTAAGATTGCTTGCTGTGTCAATATGCGAGGGTTTTGTTCTTAGTTAAGAACACATTCTGCAGCAGAGAGATAACTCAACTATCATGTAATGCGACTGTTTCCAGGGAAACAATGTTTTCTTTTTGAATAGGAGAACAAATTAGGATGGTAAAACATCTGTAAATTACCAGCACAAAAGCCAAGAAGGCAGAGTGACTGTTTTCTGGCCTGATTTTTTTTTATTAATAATATATTAAAAACAAAAACATGGCCACTTTTTGAACTAACATTAATTGTGTGTGATATAGAATTTTAGGATTCTATTTAAACTCATTTAGTTCATCATTATGTAAAAAAAATAATACCATTTTGACTCATGGTAAGGTCATTTTTAAATTAGTTACTGTATAAAGAATAACTGTCCAATTTAAGTTTGTGCTTACTTCCCTTGCTTCTGTCTGATTTTTGTGTGGTTAATCTAATTACTGGTAATTGATTTATATGTATATTATTAAGAAGACGTATTTCTTCTTAACCCAAGTTTTTGAGGTACTTTACAAATAATATAGATAGAGATAAAGAACAAAAGTGAGGAATGCAGCTGTTCACTAGGGCTGTATTTACCAATTATAAATTACAATAAGACTGGATAAGATTCATTTTTTAAAATTAACAATATTTGATTCAATGCAAGCACTTTAACTCTACCTAGAGAAATGTTTATTTTAACATCATGTTTTTAATATTACAAATTGAACATTGTACAAATAAAATGTATGCAATATTTTTATTATTTTTTGATGTATGAAGCACAAATTCTGCAGTTCTGTACAATGGGTAAACAGGTAAATAACATAACGATTTTCACTTGCAGAAACAAAAGGTAAGGAGGGCCCTGCTTTCTTTCTTACTTTACCAATATTACTTTCTAGTATATGTTCTAGTTTCCATGGCATTTCTTTAAAAAAAGAGGAATTCGAGTAATCAGTTTACAGAAGGCTAATTAGAATCTAGAATGTTTTGAGCTGTCCTGAGTCTATATTAAACAAACAGCATTTACCGTCTTTAAGTGATAAAAATTTTTTGCCGATATCATTAACACTGGCCAACTGAATTTTAATGTGTTGTCGAATTCAATACTGTTTTATTTTACAGTAGGTTAATGCATTAGAGTAGGACATTACCAGTAAACAAGACATTAAATATCTTAAATATCTATGTTGTAAATGTAGTAAGGTAACTTAAAAACATATTGAGAGAACCCCCGAAAAGAACACAGGAATGGGTGAATATTTGCGGAATACAAAGGTTTTTCCACGAAGCCGAACACTAAGACTTGGCCGGCGCTCAAGTCTAATAATTACTATGATGTTGTAAAGTGAGTCTTTAAGCTTATGTTGTGTGTTGAGTTTGGAATATCTTTATTATTTCCTTCATCTAAAGCTTTAGAATAGCATTGAAGAATGTACATCTCACGTCAAACTGTACCACACTGACTTTCTCTTCCAATGCACCTGAAAAAAAGGCTTTTCCCCTAATCTAAATGTGTGTCTTGTTTAAGCGATATTACAATGTTTAAGCAGGGATACACTTTTAAAACTGGTCCACCTCGAACATTTCCAGTTCCGCCTCATGTGTATTATGTCCCTACCTTGTAACCTTTTTTGATTAGGGGCCACTTTACCTTCTATAACGTTAAAAGTTTTGTGATGTACTAATTGTTAGGTCATGTTTACCCATTGTATACTGCTACAGAATATGATGTTGTTTAATGAATCAATAAATAACCTGTTGCTTGTAATTTTCGAAAAGCTGCAAAAGGAAGTAATGTAAAAAAATGTAAATATTATTTATTGTTTTATATAGCGCCATCACATCCTGCAGTGCATTACAACGAGTAAACATGACATGACCAGTAGTATATAACATAACAATTAGACTTACAGAAACGGGTAAGGTGGGCCCTGCTCAAACTAGCTTACAATCTAGCATTTTTATTAACTTTTGATAGCTTTTTTTCTCCCTCTAAAAGAGTCATTAAATAAATATTACTTTTGAAGGTGAATTCTATATTGATTTAAATGTCTCTAGCTTTAATATCAGTGACTAAGTAGGTGACAGATTGGTGACATTTATGCCACTTAATGTTCATTAGCAGGGCTTGTTTATTCAGTAGAACTAATCTGTGCGCTTTTCACAGGTGCTACGAGAAGAGCAGAAGTCTGCACGTAGGGGAAAATTTATTTATTATTTAAAATATATTGCAGAAAGCAATATGTTTCTTATTTCCATAGCAGCACATTCAAGTTATATATATATATACAGCAGTGTGTCACAGTTCCACATGGCATTTATTACTAACCCTGGCTTATTTAACTTCCAGAAAACTAGGCACTATTTATTCATAGGCTTCTTTTTTAAAATTCATTTCCTGTTTTATTTTCTTTTAGTGCAAGTCTTTCTCTATTGCCTCAAGGTGCTTTGGCTAATCTTCCTGGTTGGAAGAGAACCGCATATAAGAATTAGAAGTGGGAGAAAAAAATCCCCCTAATAAATTGCAGTATAATGTTTAATGTTTCTGTGTTGCAGCATAATGTTTCTGCTCATTGTTTTATAGCCATTTAAGTTATATGCATTCTTGTTAATTTCTAGGTTTTTAGATTATTTGTGTTGGCATACTTGTCAGTGTTTTCACCATATATTCACACATTCTTACAAATGAAGAAAAATTGAGTTTGAACAACCTTAGAGAAGACTTGGCTCCCATATTGGGTTTTGTATGTTGGTGAAAGATATTTTGGAAGATTAGGGAGAGGACATCACTAGAAGCAGCCTCATATTTCCCTAAATTCACATTAGGTCAAAATTATGGTGCTTTCAGTGACGCCCTTTACCCTGATTGAAGCATTGGGGAGAGGACGTCACCAGAAGCGCTGTCATTTCCACCGGGTTATGTCTGCAGAGATGCAGACAAAGATAGCATGTCTAATATATATATAATCTTTAATAATATCTTAAAGGGCTTTATAGTCAAGTCTTGTTATTTATTGTGAAACATTAGTAGGGTTATGAGCACTGGATATGTTTTTGTGTTACAATGTACATCATAATTTATTCTAATCTTCAAAATGGTTTCAATTGTTACAGATATAACCATTTTCTGTTGAAATGAAATCAGACACTGTTATGTTCTGCATTTTTATTTTTCTCAATATATAGGGTCAATTTGAATATTACCTTCCACACACGATTGAAATCCTTTACCTAAAAGTTGATCAAAGTAAGATAGGAGCATCACAGCATGAGTGTTTTTATGTTCACAAAAAAGCTTTCAGGGACAAATGCCTGGCATCTTTTGTTACGTTTGCTGAAAACATTTACTAATGAAAGAAATGCTCCTTTTTTTCTTTCATCTTCAATCTTACAGCATTTTGCAAAATGTCTGCTGTAAAGCTATAATTGCTTAGAGATGTTGGTATAATAGTTATAGTGCTGAGTAGGCCTGCATACAAAGAAAGTCAACTTTTAGTCATGCAAGAAAATTTGAGATTTGCTAGAAATTAAGGTTACAAGAAGAGGTTCATGAAATTGATCTTCTTAGTTGTTTATTTTAGAAAATCTGCAGTTATTTATTTTGTTGTACAGTGTCTCTTGCTATGTATATTGTTAAAACACAACTTTTTAATTTTAAATAAGCATCTGGTCAAAAGGTGTTTGTGCATCTCTAGCCACAAACCTCTGGAAACAATCTCTTATTAAGCAGAAATCCGGAGAGTAGCTTTTCAGTATTAAACGTGTATGACAAAGACTCCTTGGCTCAGACCTCTTTTGAAGTCCCTTTGTTGGACTTTCGGAAACGCAATTTATATCAAATTATAACCTAAATCTATATAATCCACATTTGGAGCTTGGTCTTTATTTTGTAGGTTCTTTTGTTTTCAATTTAACTAAACCAAGCACAGTCTGGAAAAACTCTGGGGCACATTTACCTATATTAATGTACCAAACTTAAGTGGAAAGATTCTTCATGTCACATAGGTTGTGGGACTAATTGCATATTGTTTCAAATAAATTTAAGTAAGCTCAAACTTCCAAACAGAGTTTTTTCTTCTTGATAGTATGCCACAGTTAAAACCCTTGTTCAAATACAGGTAACTAAATAAAGGATATGTTTCATTACATAAGTCAGTGGAAAAAGGTCAAAAGCTGATCAAAGCTGCTCAGGTTAGCCTCAATTTCCCTATTTAAACATAGAAACATTAAACTTGACAACAAATACACTTTGATCATATAATCTGTTAAATCCTTTAAGAGTTTAAACGGTTCTGTCATATCCGCTCTTTTTCCTCCAAGCTGTTCAGACACATTTTTCATTCATTCATTTGTTTTCAGACAATGAATTTTGTTTCCTGTCCCTTTTTGTACAACATTTGGAGGGCTTTTTTCATTGGGCAACAGAATTCATTGTCATTCATCCTCACTCTTTTTAATGCTGTCTCGCGCTCTTTCATACACTCTTACACTCACTCACACTCCCACTCTCTCTCAATGTCTCCCTACCTTCTCTGGAGACTTCTTCCGTGTCCCTGTTTCCTTTTCTTCCTGCCTCCAACTATACAGCCCAGTACCCTGCCTGCTTTTTCAGATGCTTTTGCCTACTTAAAGGGCAATGCCATCGGTATACATACCCTTGGAAGCAATAACAGCCCCCAAAATCCTCAATGATAACATTGATTGGCTATATTTACAAGCATATGTGGTGTCCAGCATATATGTATTCATACATGTGTATATATAGACATTAAAAGTAATGTTAGATGTTGTTAATTCTGAGCAGAGGTCATATTTCTTCTGTTATTATAGAGCAATAAAAAGCAATCATTTTTTTCTTTCTCTTTACCTAAGAACTTACATTTCAGGCATGAATAAAAAATTATTTCTCCATTTTACTATAGATACTTTTCAAATATGCCTGCCGCAATTGAAAACTAAAACTGCAATTTAAAGTACCTCTATCTCTGAAAATATACTGTCTGTAACATGCATTATGTTCAGATATGTGTGGTTTTTATATTTTCTGAAAATGCATCTTCATCACAATGCTAAAATAGTTGGAGGGTCTAATAATTTAATTTGAACTGTATAATTCATTGCCTTTGAAAATACAGTTTGATAAATTTGTCTATTCTCCTGGAAAAGATTGAAATAGTTACTCAAGGAAAGAAAATGGCAAAGTGAAAAATTATTTCTTTTGTATTCCATCAGCTATACTACTTGGCTCTCGTTACTACAATATATGCGATTTCCAACTCACAATTATTAGGAATAAATCTTAGTCCACATCCTGGTTATGGAAATGCACATTGGAATGTATATTTATCATTGCTTTACACTGTATCATCTGGTCAGTTAGTTCATGCTTGAAATTAGGAAGCAAAAAGTACTAAATTATGCCATTTCATGTAGTTATAGCATAAATACTACCTTCAGACATTTCACACTTGCTGTGATAAAGGTGGGACGTCCTTGCCGTTAAAACATCTCAACTACATAGTGCCATTTAGTTTTGATGCTGACTACATCACATAGACCACTTGGTAACCTATATATCCTACTACCAATGTAAAGGGGATGCTGAAGAGACAAATGGCCCTGGGCATGCTCCTCACCCGGACTAACATTAACCATCAACCCTTTATCGTGTCAGGGAATAGCAGTGGCATTTGGCGGGTACCCCCATCCACTGCACACAAGGGTAAGGGAAAGCAAGGCTACAGGCTACATTTCCCAGTATTATAACTTCCACCTTTTGAACTCAACATGTACCATGAGAGATGAATATACATTGGCTCTAGAGAGACCCCATTTTTTCTTTTTTATTATTATATAATTTTACTGGGGGTCCTTTTTGTGTTATTCAACAAGAAACTGTGAACTGAAAAAAGAAAACGGTGAATGGAATTCTCAAGTTCTTGACCAGAATTGAGTATTTGACTTCTGCTAACTGTAGACAGGATATGTCAAGTTGTCATCTGTATTTTTCTCTGGAACTCCATGATAAGTGAATAAATGCTTTAGAGGGTCCATAAACTGTCTGCAATTTAGCAAACGGTGTGTTTTGTTTACTGGGATGTGTATAATCTTGTACTATTTTTGGTCTTTAAATTGGACTTAATATCCCTGCTCCAGAGCACACACATTGACCTGTGTAAATACTATTGTTAAAATGCAGTAGCTCCACAGAATAACAGATTAACTGGAAAGGTTTTTGTTATTAAAGTGAAGCGTTCAAACTTTTATGACTGTTTATCTCAACCTTACATTTTAGTTTCATAGTTACATAACTGTAAAATATCAAAATGTAGAAAGTCATTATAGAATTAGAATTAGCTTTTATTCTGTCACAGTGTAGAACAGTAAGTATGAACTCAACAAGGCACGTTTGCACGTAATATAAATTATCAATATGAAATATCTCCAGGTTGTTAAAAATAAACCTTTTTGGCAGTTATTAATACTGATGATTTTACATGTGACATGATTTGGAAGTATAAGCTGAAAAGATGCTATATGAGGACAAGATCAAGCAGATGTCCACAGATGAACTTGTGGCTTTGTGCCATGCATGAAGTGTTTCTTTGGATGTGTTCTGTGTATGAAAAATGTAGAATGTTTAGAATATTGCAATGTATTAAAATAAAAAACTAAATTATATTAGCAATATATAAAATTAAGTCTATCATAGGTTTATAAGTATTGTTGGTAAGGAAGTGTTGTAGCCCTGTGAGTGGTTGATTTTACTGCACTCAGTGGCACCTGCCTAATTAATGAAACATTAAGTTATATGTAAGTTTTGGCAACGATTTTGATCTTAGCGCTAATAATTATTGCTTTCTATGTATGAATATGGCTTCAAACAAAAGCCCTTAATGCCTATAATAATATAATTGGTGTGGGTGTCTTAAACCAGAAAAAGTGAATGTTATGTAAAGCACTTCTGTTGTAGCCATTTTGGACCATTCACTGTGGTTCCCTATATTGTCCTTTGGGATATTTGATCTTCCCATGGAAGTGTGTGCGTATTAATAATTAATGTGTTATATTTATTATTTGAAACGGGTTCCTGTTCAACGTGTGGATATGGACTTTAACATCTAAAGTGCAACGTATACTGAGACCCTTATACTTGGTGTGACCATATGTACCATGAATAGGCAATGTTTAAAAATTTGGATAACTATTAAACCTCAAAGTACTATTTCACAGTCAAAAACATCAACTAGGTAGTTTATGAAAGAACATTTTCCACTATTTTGACTTATATCTCTCATAAGCTAGAAGAAACAGATTCATCTTTCCTTTTCAATTTCTTTTGAACCTCTAGGTGATTTACTACAGTAATTGTTCATTGTGTGAAGAACATAAAAAGCATGTTTCTTCATAAGTACAATAACCATATCTGTACTTTATTTTTATCTGTTCTATGCTTTAGGCATTTTGTATTTTCTTACCTTGAAAACAGTATGCTATTACGTATTCTGTACCTATATTTTGCTTATGTTGCTAAAGCGCTTGTGTGGTACAATTAGTAGACAAAATGAGTTCCAGCACCCCATATGTACTCTCTATACTGTATGGTCTAATTCATGCTATGCAATATAGAAAAAACTTAGGTATATTATCATCATATTAACATTTTATTTTTTCTGGATTTATACCAAGCAGAAGATGTCTATGATTTATACTGGCATAGAGATAACATTTTATTTAAAAGCATCAATACAGAATGTTGCCACACTCATGCTACTTAAAAACCATGTGAATAACACCATCATTTTGATACATAACATGATTGAAATATAAGGAGAGTCATATTCGTTAATGGCTGCACTGGCCAAAAAGAGACAAAGGGCAAAGATATACACTAAAGATTTTAGGCTACTTGGAGAGAAATACAGGCAACAAGGAATGTTGGCTGAGTCAATGTCACAATAGGGGTAACATTATTATACAAGCCCTAAAAAACAAGGCTAATTTGGAAAAATCACATCCAACTCAACCATGAATGGATGGCCACTTAATAGTCTGCCCCACGGAGCGTCTGCAGTTGAGTGTCTCAAGTTTTAGATCACTTAAGCCATTACAGACTAAAAATCTGCATCAACATATTAGCCTGATTCTGATCACAAGGGCAGTCCACAACCAAACTGCCAGGCAAAAATCAAGTGGAGTCCAGTTCGTACCCCTCTAGGCACAACTGAGCAAAGAAAGTATAAAGCAGTTTTTTATGCTTGTAATGTCAATATTTTCATAGTTTTACTTAATATATAAATAGGTTCCATTCACTAAATGCTTTATTTTGATAGTAACCCTACCAGAATAATTTAGTATTCTTAATAAAACATCGAAAACTCTATGCACAGTAACAATACAAAGTGATTCCTCCCTTTTAATGGAAGTTGATTGCAAAGCCAGCCCTACAATATAGGTAAATTAGGTGGCACTAAGTAGGGAGGGGGTATCTGTATGCGCTTCCTTCCAATGCCAGCAAAAACAAAGATTGCCTAGGCACTGAAAAGTGAAGGGCGCCCACTTACTTGATTCTTATAGCTTCTGATGGAGGAACAAGAAAGGTACTTTTGGGACATAGCACTATTTAGTTATGTAGGCTTTGACCCACAAAAAAACAACTGTCTCTAATTGCCAAAAATAAAATCCATACACAGTTGAACAGAACAGAAAGAACAGAGAATGTTCCTAAAAGCTAATAAAAGTTTGGACCTATATACTGTATGAGAAATTCAACGAGTTGAAATGTAATTTCTCCTGGCAATTCTCCCTTTTAGTGATAGTCCAGTATCAATTTTGTTCTTGACTCGTCCATTTACAAACACATTTTGAATCCGCAAGTTATGCAAATGTTTTTCAATTTAAAATTCGTATAAATCCAATTTGCCTTACTCTTTGCCAATGCAAGGAGCTCATTCTGACTCTGGGTATGCTAGTTCCTGATAGCTATTCCTTGACTACAAGTTTTGCTTTTTTTTTTTCTTTTCTTGGTACTGCACGCTGGCTTTGATCAACTTAAACCTGATCCCTGCTTGTGTTTTGACTACATTATTCGTTACGCCTCTTTTATTTCTGGTTGCTTAACAATCTATAGTACAGTTAGAGATATAAAAATGGTACGCAAAACCAATACGCACTTGCAGTGGCACTGCTGTTTCATCCACATTAAAGGGACGCCAGGGCATTAAATGAATAATAGGGCCTTATTTGAGTTTTCTTTTCTAAGAATACAGTGGGCATATTTTTCGGGTGCATAAACACTCACATAAACAGCAGAATAGGCTTCTTTCTAGACTACGCTGTATATTTTTGTGTTTTGTGCCATAAATGAAGTTTTTGGTAGCTATACAATTTACATAGAAAACTGTAACATATAAAAGACTACTGCAGTTACCCTAAGGAAATATGCTAATAATCATCTAAATTCTAATTTATGAAGTGATTTGCTAAAAGCAGTTTTCTCTGAGACGTTTTGCAACACATTTTCCCTTGTAAATATTGCCTTTGTGTTCTTGCCTGGATCTGCATATGCCTCTCATTTCTAAAGTGTGAGCTTGCCCTCTGGCTATTTCAGTACAACAGCTGTGACTTGAGAATTTGGCTTTGCCGTTAACGTTACAGGATTTGTACTTAACAAATAAGTATTTTTCTCAAATGCCCCATCACAGCGCATTGATTGCTAAAGGTGAATACATATCTTCAAGGAAAAGCATCTTTGCATCTAAACTGAAATGAACAGACACTTCATTCCTGAGCTAGCAGGTATTTTCCCCCTCAAAATTGTTTTATAATATATGCAAATCACTTATTTGGAAGCCAGTACAGGGCATGATTTATCAATGTGGCAGGTGCTGCAGCTGTATGAGCTATTGGCACCAAGTTTATGGCATACAACCATAGGCAATTTATCAAGTAGTGATATCATAATGAGTGAAGATTGGAATCAGCCTAACTCAATATAATATCACCACCAGTTTGGATAAGTCAGCCCAGAAGACTCAATGTATTCAGAAAGACAAGCGAGTATAGCAAATGCACAGACCTATTTGATTTAACCCCTTATTTTGCTTTAGTAGTACAAAAAAAGAATAATAGCAAGAGATGTTAAATCAACACACTCACCTTGGATGTATTTTGCTCCTATTTTTGTTATTTCGCTATTTGTATAAAATATAAACATTAAATACTAAAACTTTTTTTAATTGCAGGCCTTGAAGGAAATGCATAATACCAATATAATTGACATATATTTTACAGTTGTAGTTCAGGAATGGAGATGACTAAGCGGCACTGGCTACTTTAAAGCCACTAAATCATGTACAGCAATTATGGTCTTGCGCATAAGACCATGTATCCAGACAGTAGCTGTACACTGCAGGATCTGAACTCAGTAAGGGTAAATATGGGAACCAACCAACCAATGGCCCACCTGTCATTTGCCTAGTGTGGAATTTTAGAATGATCCTAACCAACCCTGGATACCAATACTGCCACTGTGACCAGGAGCTGGAGATATACAGAGAACAGTAAGAAACCTGGGTCCCAAGACTCAGGGTTAAAAAGAAATATATGTGTGTGATCATTGTTGACCTTATCCACATTTGCCTACTCAGAATTCCGTGTGGTTGTGGCAGCACCATGGGAAAAACAAGCCTTCTAGCTTGTCTGGTAGATGTGGATGAGTGTTTAATAATGCTTCTAATATATATATATATATATATATATATATATATATATATATATATATATATATATATATATATATATATATATATATATATATTCATGTTTGGTATTGAATACAATGTAATTTATCACATAATGTACAATAAAAGAAAAGCAAAAAGAGTGGTTGTCAAGCGTGGTATGTTCTCTGTAGTATCATCATGTTTCGTTTCTCCCTTCGGGATGTGTTTTAGGTGGTCGTGTATCCCAAGTAGAATACCTTCATCTATATTGAACCCAGGTCTAATGAGCATTAGATAATTTGCATGTATTGCTTAATAGTTACATGGCCTTATAGTTTTTACAGTAATGTATACTGATGATAAAGATACAACATTACATAGCTTAAGTCATCAGATACATCACATTACATGTATTTGGTTCTGTTGGCATATCTTACTGTTTCAGTATTCCATCATTTAGAAAGAGACAAAACCCAGGAAACATAATAATCTAAACAGAAAAATCTGAACAATCAAATGAACCAGCTGCTCCTAGTAGTAGTCTTGGATTCTATAAGAGTCTGCCTTGTCCCTCCTGCTTATTTGTGAATAGTAGTGTTCCACTTCATTAGGTTGTGTTATACTCATTGTAAATTAAGTGTAGATGACGTCTTATCCTTCTCCTTCATCATCTCAGCTCTCCTTCATCATCTTGTGGTCCTATGTCCTGTCTTAAAGTCTGTGGTATTATGATAGGGTTTATCCCTTTCAATAGTTGGAGACTATGCCATGGATTTGGCTAATGAAGGCAGATTACCATATTGTGTGGTAATGTAGGTGACACACGTGGCAAAACAATTCCTAGTAGATTTTTCTTTGGTAAGCATGGATTCCACCCAGTCCATCCTAAATAGTTGATATAATTTGCTTTTAAATAGCATGAGCATTGGTGGTTCTGGACAGATCCAGTAATGTAATATATAATATGCCTTTATGAGCTACTGCCAATATAATGTGGGTGAGCCTTTTAAAAGGTATAGTGGAGCAGAAACTGGGAGAGACCAAGCCAGTGGTGGTCAGTACAACTGGTTTGAACCTCTTGGTTCAGTTGGCATGTGGTTAATGTCCTTAAGCTAGACAGATGGTGAATATTTGTTCAGTAAAGCTGTGGCAAAGCCCTTGCCCACATATTTGTGTCTGGTGTCTTATTGGGCAAGCATAAAGTCATTCTACTGATATCAGTATGGATGCTATAGGCCTAAAATATAATCTGACCCAAAGGGGTTTATACACACACTAAAGAATGTATATATAATATCATTTTGTGTTTATGTTGTGTTAGTGTGGTGGGGGCTAGTAAGTGGGAAATTAGAAGGTTAAAATGAGAAAATTATATAGTAACATAAAGCTGTCTATAATTTATAGATCATTTATAATATACCTGTAAAACTCTGAAATTATGTTTTGTTTTTTTTCATCCCTCTCCAGAAACATAAATAAGAAGTCTGTGTAGGCTTTATTTCATGATCCCGGGTATGACACAACAATGTGAAAACCTCATATTTGTTTTTTAATTTTTGTTAAACGTGGCTACAATTTAAAAAAAATTCAGTCCACACCATGCTTCAACAGAACTTTAGTTATGATATGCCAATACACAAAACACATGCTCATCTATTAATTGTACCTGGGAATGCTGCCTATTTTTGGGGAGGCTGATTTCTGTGTGCTTGTCCATTCTGGACACTTACTTCTCCATTAATATTAAAGCTTAGGCTAACAGAAATCACACTTCTATGATGCCCAGGATCCAGCATGTACTGGCTGCCTGGACTTGATAGGAGTGTGACTGCTGTTAGTAATCATATATCTTTAATATAGCAATGACACTCCCATCATTCACAAGCAGCCACAGTAGCAAAAGCTAGCAGAAATTACACTTATATCATGTTCATTGGTAATACTTACATTTATGTTTTTTCCTGCTCTCCTCCGATGTGATGACCCTCTGATCTATGGTCATTAGGCCAGTCAGTAAAAAGCTTGTTCCTCCAATTCTGCATGTTTTAGATGGGATTCCTCAGCCTGGGACTTCTATGGGTAACTTTACTTTACAGTTTGACACCCTTCTTTCTTTTAGTTGTAACCTATCCAAAAAGACATCAATTAGTCCCATAATTATGTAAATTGGGAGGTTCACACTTTACTATTGGAAACATAATTTATAAGACAGATATTAGACATGCAAGGGTAAAAATACACACAAACTCATTACTTTATTTTTTACATACAGGTGTCATTAGTTTAACTATTGTGCTTAACGCTGAATATAATAATAATAATAATACTAACTTACATGATATAGGCTCCATAGGTGGGAGTAACAGGAATACAGTTTATTCATAGACACAGACTATAAATATAAACGTACACCAATGCAGAGTCATAATTTAGAGCAATATATTTTAACCTTTCATGCATGTCATGGGTTAATAAAGCGCGGAACATTTTTATTATTCACTTACCATTATTTCCAAGGGGCAAAGGTTTGATGCTGTGCTTCCTGCCTGCATATATTTGTTTACATATTATTAATTTTAATTCACCTTTTAAAACCTGGCAATATATCCAGAAGATTAATGTAAGTAATCTGTGTGATGTCAGGTGTGTGCTGCTTCACTGCCTTGTAGAAAGGAATTGTAATTCAGTTTCTTAAACAAATGAATCAAATACGAATCAGAGCATTTCGGACAATTAGAAAGATTTTTCTATTTTACAAAGGTCTCTACAAATGAGAATACAATTTCTGCCTTTTCAACTCTGTTGCTTCTGGTGCATTTAAATACAATTTAAGTTTGTACAAATAAAAAGTATGGTAATTGTTCGTTGCATATTTTATAAACCGTCATCTAAATAAATTCAATTATATATATATATATATATATATATACACACATTTTTATTAAATGGTATCTTTTATATGTGTTGTGTGCAGATTCTGAAATAGCCAAGGGTTGCTTTATGGGAATTTGTACTGGGATGGATAGAATAATACTCATTTGTACCTGAATCTATTTTTTCCATTTACGGGTACTTTGTTCTAAGTTCAGGTGGAGAAGCAATAAAAGTGAACAAAAAAAGGGACGTTAATGTTCGCTTTTCCAGAGCCCTTTTTATATGTGGTGCTTGAGTTTCACTACCTTTGCTTTATATTTACAAAGTACAAAGGGACGATTGCTGTCAAGAGCAGATATACCGAGAAGAGAAAAGCAAAAACACTTTTGCTTCTAAGAGTTTTCTATCACAAAGGTAAATATAAGAAACAAAATACCTTTAGATGAAGTCAGATAAATTTAGATAAATTCAGAGGCCATAAATGACTGTTAAACTATTTTAACCCCTTAAGAACAGAGCTGTTTTTTATTTTTGTACCCTTTGTGACAAAGGCACAAACATTTCTGTGGTGCTTCTGTTTAGCTGTAACTCTCATAAATTATATATTTTTTTCTTTCAGGATAAGAAGGGCTTCCATATAAGCTAATTTACTATAAACATATGGTGAAAATTGTATTAGTAATTTTATTTGAAATATCTTTTACTCATCTACAAAAGCTGATGAAAAACTACAAAATAGATTCTCTGTTTTTTATGTTTTTTTGCTTTTTTTGCAAGTTATAGTGCAATAAGTAGCATACCTCAACCTGCAGGTTCAGATATGGCTTACCATGGAACAAAATATGTGCTACTGTGTCATTGCATTTTAAACGATGAATAAATTATAAGGATCTCTACATGAGGATTGGCTGCATCATGTTTAGTGCTCGTTGTCCAGAACATGGAATTGTTTTCTCCTTTCATTCTGCTTGTATGCCCTATTTGGTATTTCAAATGCTAGTGTTTTAACTCTTTTCATCCACTAATTCTACTACCAGCCTTTGTCAAACAACACCCCAATATGTGTTCAGCAAATCTCCCGTAAGTAAGGGGTAGTTGGGATCGGTCACAGCAGGGAATTAAAAGTATAAAAGAGTCGTTTGAGGTTGTGAGACAGGGAGGAGATGAGGGAGGTGAAGTAGGTTTCTGAAGTAGGTAGGAACGTAGCATTAATTTATAGCGCAGAAAGTCAGACATGGAATGAGACTTTCGCCAGCTATGTTCAGAAGTGCGGGTACATTGTCGTATGTGTCGTGTGCCAGGGTTGGAAGCGTGAACGTCGTGAGAAACGAGTAGTAACTGGTGCTACATGTTGAAGAGCAGATGTGAGAGTGGAGTTATAGACAGAGGTAGCGTTGTTAGGTCACATCATGTTTGAGATAGGAGAGAGGAGAGGGAGTAAATTGATTTAAAATAAATTGAGAAGTTCTGAAGGTTAATAGAACTGAGATCTCTGGTAAGGCGAGGTTGGGCTGCAAGGGAGTAGGTAGGAGGCAAGGTTAGAGAGCAGGAAAGGTCCAGGGTGTGACCATTACCATGAGTAGGGGAGTTAATGTGTTGTTGGAGATCAAAAAGATGACATAATAGAAAGAAATTTTGAAGCCATGGGACTCAATGGGGTGTCAACTGGGATGTTGAAATCCCCAAGGATAACAGAAGGAATATCAGAGGAGAGGAAGAGAGGAAGCCATGAGGAGAAGTGGTCAAGAAAGATGTTATCCGGTATATAACAGCAATGCGTATGGAGATGGGATGAACTAGTCAGGTAGCATGGACTTCGAATGAAGAGAAAGAGAGTGATGGGGCAAAGGGAATAGGTTGAAAAGTACAAGTAGGGGAGAGTAGGAAGCCTACCCCTCCTTGGGATAGCCAGGTTTCAGTTAGAGCGAGAAGGTGTAAGGAATTAGAGACAAAGTGGTCATGTTCATTCCAGAGTGCAAAGGTAAATTGGACAAGAGTACTGAGGTTTTTGGAATGTTAACTAGGAGAGGATGGGGGAGAGAGCACCAAAGGAG
The DNA here is from genome assembly GCF_027358695.1 of Spea bombifrons. Taxonomy (NCBI): domain Eukaryota; kingdom Metazoa; phylum Chordata; class Amphibia; order Anura; family Pelobatidae; genus Spea; species Spea bombifrons. Next base: position 88,457,845 of record NC_071089.1, on the reverse strand, counting down.
GCCCATGGTTTAGGGAAATATCCCCAGCTGCTAAAAAAAGTAGAAGAGAGAGGAGGTGGGAATAGGACTTGTGTGAGCAAAGAGATAGCTGGGAGTGAGGGGAGGTGGGGGAAAGGGAGGAGGTAAAGTTGAGAAGTGCTTGGGATGAGAGAAAGGGAGAAGAAAGTAATGATGGTGCAACACATACATAGTGTGGGGTTGCTGGTGGCTGGAGAGAGATAATTTTTAGAGGATAGAGAAAGGAGGAACAAGATGATTGTAAACATGGTATGTGGAGAAAAAGGTGATGGGAAAGGAAAGGAGGTGGAACAAACACAATAAGCAGTAGGCAGCACTGGTGTTTGATCATCAATTCTACATTAACCCCTGGCATTCTGTATCACCCATCTGTGATTCAAGGCTGCAGATTAACTGTACAGGTTTCTGAATCTACTGTGCATTGCCTGCTACACTCTTCATTGAACCTTACTTGTACACACCTGAGCCCCCTCATGTAAGTCCCTGTCCGCATTGTTTGGGGCTCCACTGCTTGCTAGGTGACTCAGGTTTGAGAAACTTCTGCTCATTTGGTGACAGAGGAAGTGACAGGGGGTGGGGGCATTTTTGGTTGGTTTTGTGGTTACTATTTTGTTTAATGTAAAGGTCCTGGGGCACTCCTTTGTGTATTGGGCAGAAAATGAGTGGCTGTTTGTCCTGCTTTGATTTGGAGGAGGTGGTGGTATTGTGGCTCTTTTTCCAAGATAATACAGGGTCGCCAGGGAGCGGTCTCACCATGCTTGGCACATGTGGTGCCCCAGATCCTGCTACGACTTGGGTACAGTTCCCATCTAGGTTTTAATTGCCAACATGAAGATGGGTTTTCAGTCATTTTGGGAGGCATATCCCCAAACACTGTTTGTGTGGTCAGAAATGGTTACTTAACTTCAGTGACATGGTGCCAATTCTCATGTGGGCAGAGCAGGCTAGAAAGCAGGTGAATAAGACTATTTCTTGGTTCTTGGCCTTTAAGGAAGCAGTGCTGGTGGAGAATGAAAAGCTGGAGAGGGAGGGATCCCTCAGGTTTTTTTTCGTAGGGTTTACCTATCAGGTGTAGGGTTGGATATTTATGACTGTCAAAACTGGTTTGGAGAGAGAGGTCGAGGTGGTGTGGGGCCAATGAGATGCAAGGTGGTCACATTCCCTGGCCGTGGTGGTTGGTTATGCTGGCATGGTACAAGGGTTAACAACCCATAGAGGTGGTTTGACGTGTGGTACACAAACCTCTGGCTTGTGCAGGACACTCTTTGGGCTGTTGCCTTCGTGATTCCGGTTGGTTATTATGAGCTACCAGCCATGGGACCCTGGTAGACTCGACGTAGATTTAATTACTCTGGCGCTAATGCATGACACTATAAAAAGAAACCAAGCACTACATTCATTGCTTGGTTATACCAGCTCCCCTATGGTTGTGTCCTTCTGTCCCTTATACCCGTATCCTGTTCCTGTACTGCTTCCTTACTGCCTGTCTCTGATATTTTGACTCCTGGACCATCTCCTGACTTTCAGTGTTTGCCACCTGAACCGTGCCTGTTTATCGTATATGAGATTGTCACAGCCTGCCCTGACCCGTGCCGATTTACTGTATGAGATTATTGCCGCTTACCAAAACCCGTGGATTCATTCTGAACCCACGGATTGTTCCTGCTTTGGGTATCCATTACCTAAACTTTCTCTACACGCTCCATGCCACTAGCTGTGGGTATTACCTGCATCTAGCAGATTTAAAGGGACAGACAGGTAGTCGCACGGATAACCCCTGCAACAATGATTGTTATACCCCTGGGTTGGGCAATGGAGCCATATGGACAATGCCCCGAAAGTGAGGACTGTCCCACAGAAACTAGGACTGTTCGGAGGTATGCATTAAAGGTTGCCTCCTAAGCAGTGGCGACTCTAGAAACAATATATAGGGGGGGCACACAAGATGCCACAGTCAAACTGGGGGGGCATTAATAATTTCCACCATTAAATCATACCACTGAAAACACACACACACACACATATATATATTGCCAAAAGTAATGTGCTATGGAATGATACTTTTGTTTTTGGACAATACAATACTTAATCATTCAACATGGGAAGCCTGAAGCCACAATTTAGTAAGACTAATCCTTGAAATCCTTTAAACAACACAATACCTTAACTTTTCCACTAAATGATTTCAGGGCCTAATATGAGTCCCTGCTGCCGATATATATATAAATATATATATAAATATTACACCCTGCTGCCGATAGCAGGTATAGATCAACACATTAACACACAAACCCAGCTTTGCATGTATAGATCAATTGAAATTCACTTGTGATCTCAGCACTGAAGGTATATATCAAATAAACAGAATCAGACATACAAATCCTGTATTTGCAGGTATACAATAATAATATATGAAATGTAGCTTTGCAGGTATAGATCAAATCAATACATGGAAACAGCATTGCAGGTATTAATCAACTGAACAAGACATACAAACCCTGTATTTGCAGGTATACATAAATAATGTATGGAAACATAGCATAGCAGATATGGATCTACAGAAGAACACACAAACCAAGCTTTGCAGGTACAGATCAATTGGAATTCACATAAAAACACGGCATTAAAGGTATATTTAAAACCCCCTAAATTACAGGCATAGATCACAGGTTGCACACCCCAAAGTCAGCCCTGGCGTCCACACTGCGCACATAGAACCTGGCCAGCACCCAGATTACACACATAAGATTTGCCATCTTGTTCCCCAAGGCTCAAACATCCTGCTAGTGCCATCTTTGCCCTTCCACAATTATACATATATGATACACACAATCACATTAACTCATGCTCTCCCTCATTCAGACAAATCATCCACATATTAACTCATGCTCTCCCTCATTCAGACAATTCATCCATTTTAAGAAACTACACCCCTTAGAGCTTCAAATGAGGGGCTACATGTATTTCTAGGACAAAAGTTAAGTTCACAGATAATGATGGAATATGTCGCTTTGGCTTGAAAATATGTTTTTTCTAACCCTTACGGCATGTTCATTTGTGTCTTGCGCACTCCAGGTTTGTACTAGAAACACATGCAGCCCCTCATTTGATGCGCCAAGGGGTGTAGTTTTTGCAAATGTGTACTTTTTGTGCCATAATTTAACTTCCTACGTGAGCAGTAATGCCACGTCAAGGCTTCAACCCTAATTACTGACCATTCACACGCCTTTCATATCTCCATTCACTCTCAGAAGCACACACCATACTTTCCATACATTTACTCACAGAAGCACACACCATTCTTTCCCCTTACAATCCCAAAGAAATGATGGTAAAGGGAGAAAGAAAAAATCACTTTTACAGCAAAAATAAGTTTTGCAGTAAAAATGCAAGGCGCTCCAGGGATGATATGGTTACTCACGTACCGCACAGGCTAAATGGCTGATTTTAATAATATTTGCAGTTCATCAGGATTTCAAAAATTGCCTCCCTCTACCGTTGGCTAAATTTAACCCCATGATCAAAGGGATCATAGGATTAAAAATTAGTATCAATACTTAAACTTTTTTTTTTTTTTTTTTAAGTTAAACTACTTTATGTTTAAATAATTTAATTTGGGGGTCTCTAGGCAATTTTGATCTTTTTTTATCTGCCTTTAGAGACCCCAAATCATTTTTTTTACATTTTTATTTTTTTAAACGTAATATTTTTTATTCTTTTTTTTACAATCTATATACCGTTGGAAAGGTGAGGCGATTACCTTTCCCACGGTATATGTTGGGGGTATGTAGCTGCTTAGATGCCTGAGATACAGGCATCTAAGCAGCATGCTCCCATAACTCTTTAACTGACAATTGTCAGTTGTTAATAAAGTTGCGCGGTGACGTCATCGCGTCATTGCGCGAGACGTCACCGGGCAGATCGGGTGGCCCCGGTGATGCCCTTCAGTGTGAGGGGCAGATCACCGGGGTAGGTGGTGATGGAGGTCCACAGACCTCCATCAAGGTAAGATAGTGCTAGTGACGGCATGGTGCCATCGTTAGCACCTGACTGGGACTGCTAGCGACGGCACCATGCCGTCGTTAGCAGTCAAGGACTGTCCTGGGTGGTTATAAATTCGGCAGGGGGGCAACAGGGGGGGCAAGGAATAACCTAGGGGGGGCAATTGCCCCCCCTTGCCCCCCTGTAGCGACGCCACTGCTCCTAAAAGCCACTTTTATGCATATAAACCCTCAAGTCCAGTTCATAGCTGTTTGGAGTATTTAAAATGAATAGCTTAACCAGACTGTATACATAACTCCAACAATATGAACGTATGAATACATAGATTCTGTGGCTTTATTTTAGTATTTTGGTTACTATTATAATGTGAATATATAGATACTTTATACTCAGAATATCTGCAGAAAGTGCTTTACTGTGCATCAAGGTGCCAGGGTCAGTCGTAGGTGTGTACAACGTGGTAGCCTCTATAAGAATGTTATTTCTATTATAATGTACTCTTATAGTCTAACTAAACAACAGTATTGCCAGATTTCATTTTGAATTATTTAGTTAAAAGTTTAGCAAGATTATTATTGCAGAACTAATGCAGAATATGCTTTGCAGTGCTTTCAAAGTAATCTAGCATGTTTGTAACATTGGTTATTATTTCAGTTTTTTGAACTAAGTGCTTGGGGACTTCCACAACAGATAAATCCAAACCGCGTAAACCCATTTACATGCATATAGTTCATGCACTGTATAATATAGCTTGGAGGGTCAGGGAAAAAAATCACGCTAAGAACATATTAAAAATGCATGAAGCATGGAATCTAAATAATAGGATACATGATACACAATATAACAGGGTTTTTCATGCATTTAGAGAGATTTATATAGTTATGTGCCATAGTCTAGTAAACCCTTTAAAGTGCAAGTGTATTTCAGCAACCAAATACCAAAAAAGTCATTTTCTAAGACCCTAAGAGAAATGAGTGGTGCATAGCTCCTATATTTTGTACATAATGACAGAAAATGTTGATGTACATTTAGACGTGGTTAAAAAAGTATTTTTTTGTCACTTTTATGTAGTCACAATTATCCTTTTAATATCACTATATGTGTTTATATGACATGTGATGATATTTAGTCACATCAGTAATCACTGTTATAAATTAGATTCCCAAGCTTTAATAGTTACAAAATGGCAGCGATGGCAAGGTCTAATTATAACACTGTATATGTGATATGTCACAGTGAATCAACAGTAATTAAACGTTATATAGTTCTACAACACAGAATAGTCTTTGGTATTATATTGAGACAAACTTCACTATATTTTCAGTGCATCAGGAAATGAAAAGTTAAGATAAACAGCCAGTATCTTGTATAACATTGTGAATTAGCACCCTCCAAATAAAGAGAGAATCCACTTTAACCCCTTAACGACAATCCACGTACATGTACGGGGTTGCCGTGCAACGCGATAACGACAATGCCCGTACATGTACGTGGTAACGTTATTTGCCGTTTACCGCGGCGTATCGGCGGCATCGCGGTTTTCCTGGAAGCCTCACAAGTGAGGCTATCCAGGCAAACAAAAAAAAAGGTTTTGCAACCTTCCGATCTCCGCAATTCACGGAGATCGGCGGTTGAAACAACAGACCGGCGATGCAAATCACCGGTCTGTTAAACACGCCCCTCGAGCCCGATTCAAATCGGGTAAGGGGCATTCCAGGCTGCTTCTACATTGAGGCATGCCTGCAATGCCCCAGAGGGGGCTTCACAACCTCCCGATCACTGTGATTCACCGTGAATCACGGCGATCGGTGGGTTAAACGACAGACCAGTGACTGAAATCACTGGTCTGTCAACCCCCCCCCCCCCGAACCCGATGCAAATCGGGTGAGGGGCATTCCAGGCTGCCTCTTCATTGAGGCAAGCCTGCAATGCTCAGGGGGGGCTTCACAACCTCCCGATCGCCGTGATTCACAGTGAATCACGGCGATCGGTGGGTTAAACGACAGACCAGTGACTGAGATCACTGGTCTGTCAACCCCCCCCCAAACCCGATGCAAATCGGGTGAGGGGCATTCCAGGCTGCCTCTTCATTGAGGCAAGCCTGCAATGCTCAGGGGGGGGGCTTCACAACCTCCCGATCGCCGTGATTTACAGTGAATCACGGCGATCGGTGGGTTAAACGACAGACCAGTGACTGAAATCACTGGTCTGTCAACCCCCCCCCGAACCCGATGCAAATCGGGTGAGGGGCAATCCAGGCTGCCTCTTCATTGAGGCAAGCCTGCAATGCTCCGGGGGGGGGGGATTCACAACTTCCCGATCCCCGTGATTCACAGTGAATCACGGCGATCGGTGGGTTAAACCACAGACCAGTGACCTGGTCTGTCAATCACTCACCCCCCATTCCAGCCTGCCTCTTCATTGAGGCAATGACGTTTTTTAACTATACACTGAGGTTGTGTAGCCTCAGAGGGGGCTACACAGCCTCAGTGTATTGTAAAAAAAAAAAATAAAAAAAAAATAAAATGTAAAAAAAAAAAAATTTTCAAAAAAAAAATAATAAAAAAAAAATATATATATATATATATATATATATATATATATAGTTACATGTAAAAAAAGTCACGAAAAAAGTGCAAATAGGTATATATGTATGTTTTTTTTATACACAATTAGCGCTACATACAATTAGCGCTGTATCTTCCCAAAAAAATCCCACACGCAAAGAGTTAAAATATTGGCATTATAAATGCCCATAGTGTGCCTAGTTTTAAAAAATTATGATTTGATGGGGTAAATTGAATTGGCCGGCTTCAAAGATGTCCCCAGTATGGGACGTGGGCACAGAGTGACCAGATGTATAAATGGCAAAAATATACACACCTCACAAAGGTGGCCTTTTACCTCCCAAATAACCCAACAAACCCCTGCATGTGGGGTATCACTGCGCTCAGGAGATGTTACTGAACACATATTGGGGGGGTGTTTGACACTGACATATACCAGGAGCGGTACATTTATACCTGAAGTACAACGTGTGTGAAAAAAATACAAAAAAAAATTACTACCGTAAAGTTTGACAAAGGCTAGTGGTAGAATTAGTTCATGGAAAGGGTTAAAATACCAGCATTTCAAATACCTTGGGGTGTCTAGTTTTTAAATATATATGGTTTGATGGGGTCAATTGCATTGGCCGGCTTCAAAGATACCCGAAATGGCACATGGGGCAGAATGACTAACTTTGGGGAAAAAATTGTTTTGAAATGGCAAAACGCTACCTGTACTTATTGCCCCAAAACGTGCAGAAAAAAGCAAAAAAACATAAAAACATTGGGTATTTCTAAACTCAGGACAAATAGTCGAATCTATTTAGCAGGTTTTATCATTAGTTTTTGCAGATGAGTAAAAGTTTTTTGGTTTAAAAAGTGAGAGAAAGTAATTTTTAACAAAAAATCACCATATTTTATCATTTTTTGTATAGTAAATTCGATGGTATGATAAAAATAATGGTATCTAAAGAAAGCCCTGTTTGTCCTGAAAAAAACAATATATAATATGTGTGGGAGCACGAAATGAGAAAGAAGAAAATCACAGCTAAACAATAACACTGAAAAACGTTAAAAGAGCCATTGTCCCACAATATACTACGAGTAAAAACCCCTATTGTCCTTAAGGGGTTAACAAAACTCTGTTATCGCAGCACTATATTAAAGAAATTTACAAGAATGCTTCTGGTTTCTCTTACCTAAATGAATTTGGTAACATTGTTTATTATTTAATATAGTCATTAAACATATATATGTATAACCTAAGGACTTCTAAATTAATGTAACGTATCAAGAAATATCGGCCTTGTCCAGACCAAGTTGTCAGTTATGCATCTTGGACATGCAGCTCCTGCAGAGAGAGAGAGAGAGAGAGAGATGTCCAGATTTATCTTTACACATTCATTAATTTCTGCTACAAACTAAAAATTCATCTATAACAACTAGATGGCTATAAGCAGATTCTAACATTGAAAATTCACCTTCAAACCGGATGTTTTTTTAAATGGTTATAATCAAATGCTTTCACAATATTTTCAAAAAATATCTTAAATAATCACAGTATAATTACTACCAGTCTATCCGCCTTTCCCATCCCAACACAGAAGTGATCAGATCTGTACAAACTATGATTTTGACTTAGGTTCTAAATACCTCAGCAAAATATCTATCTCCAGCATTTTATTTATTTATCAACATTGCTATCTACAAAGGGTATCTCATAAGACCTGACTTATGCTCCGTTGCTGCATAAGTTTTAGGCACCTAAGAAAAAAATCTAAAGTAAGAATGCTTTAAAAAAAAAAAATAACAAAATGCAAAGTGAGTGAACATCAATTCCTCTAGGTACACTCATACAAAGTCAAGCATTATGCAGGAATGTAGTTAGGTGTATGCTTAAAAAATAATTCAAAACAAGTGCTAATGATCATCAATTTAATATGTAGGTTGAAACAAAATTATTAAATGAAACAGAAACCACTGTGTTAGAGGCATAAAACTGGTTGAGGAACAGCCAAACTCACTAACAATGTGAGGTTGCTGAGGACAATTTAATGTCAAAAGCCACACACCACAGCAAGACTGAGCACAGCAACAAGACACAATGTAGTTATACTGCATCAGCAAGGTGTTTCCCAGGCAGAAATCTCAACCCAGACAGATGTTTCCAGACGTTCTGTCCAAGCTCTTTTGAGGAAGCACAAAGAAAATGGCAATGTTGAGGACCATAGACACAGCCAAGGAAACCTAGTACAGCAGATGAAAGACACATCATGCTTACTTCCCTTCACAATTGGAAGATGTACAGCAGTGCCATCAGCTCAGGATTGGCAGAAACCAATGGGACTCGGGTAAACCCATCTACTGTCTAGAGAAGTCTGGTCAGAAGTGGTCTGCATGGAAGACTTACAGATAAAAAGCCATACCTCAGACATGGAAACAAGGCCAAGCGACTCAACTATTCACAAAAACACAGGAACAGGGGTGTGGTAAAATGGCAACAGATCCTCTGGACTGATGAACCAAATTTGAAATGTCTGTAGCAGAAGGTAGTTCTCCGAGTGGCTTGAGAATGGTACAATAATCAGTGTTTTCAGTGAAGCATGGTGTGGGTTCCTTTGCAAGTTTGAAGCTGCATTTCTGCAAATGGAGTTGGGGATTTGATCCAAAATAATGGTCACCTCAATCCTGAGAAATACAGGCAGAAATATATCAATCATGCAGTATCAACAAGTATGCATCTGATTAGCCCCACATTTATTCTGCAGCGTGATAATGACCCAGCATATAGCCAAAGTCATTAAGAACTATCTTCAGCAGAAAGAAGAACAAGTTGTCACAGAAGTGATTGTATGGCCCTATGTGAGAGATTATATACCGTATTGGCTCAAATATTGGCCGCACTTTTCCCCCCCACTTTAAGTCTTTAAAGTGGGGGTGCGGCCTATATTCGGGGTCTAGCGCCCGACGCCCGGGACATGCAGTTCCGGGCGCCGGGCAGGCAGCAGGGTTAGGATACAGATCCCCCGCAGCGGTGCAGGGGACCTGCATCCTACTCTCTGATACGCTCAGACAGCCTCCCCTGCCATCACTTCCCACGGGGGGGGGGTGCCGGCACGGGAGGTTGTCTAAGCGCATCGTGCAGACGTTCACCGGCAGTAGCGATGCGCGTAAACAGCCTCCGCTGCCGGCACGTCTGCACGATGTGCTTTAACAATCTCCCTTGCCGGGAATTCCCACGGGGGGAGTCCCGGCAAGGGAGCAGCCGGTGAACGTCCGCACGATGCGTTTTACCTCTGCCCCCAAGACTTACCTTCCGGTGCCCCCACTCAGCGGATGTGCCGGCATCGGAAGTTCTATACGCGTATTGCGTAGATGTCCCACGCCGGCCCCGGAAGACACCCGGGAGTCTGCTCTGGTAAGTCGGGGGGGGAGGAGGAGGACAGTGGCAGCATATCTCGGTGGGGGGGGACAGTGGCACCATATCTCGGGGGGAGGATAGTGGCAGCATATCTCGGGGGGGGACAGTGGCAGCATATCTCGGGGGGGAACAGTGGCAGCATATCTCGAGGGGGAGAGGGTGGCAGCATATCTCGGGGGGGGAGGACTGAGTGGCAGCATATCTCGGGGGGGGGAGTGGCAGCATGTCTATTAAAAAAACTTTTTCTTTAAAAAAGCACCAAACTTTTAGGGTGCGGCCTATATACAGGGGCGGCCTATATACGGGGGCGGCCTATATCCGAGCCAATACGGTAGGTGCAGAGGGGATGTTGTGCATAACCATTATGTCAGTAATGGGTTAAAACAGGCCATCAGGTATACATAGGGTTAATCTACCATTCAGGGGAAAGGCGTGGTCAGGGATTTTAAAAGAGGAAGCCCTGAAATCATTAGGTATGGGTCACTTGAGAGACTGAAGGCTTGAGGCATACATTATATTTGTGTCTGAATGCCATGCCATGCCATGTTTTAAAATGTTTGCATATTACTGTATGTATTTATATTCTTAATGTTTGAATTATATATTATGTATGCATGTATATAGGATATGAGATCTTTAAGGCACAACTTGTCATTGAAGATAATTGTCGGTTACTGTTGGCATGTTTATATGTTATTTGAAATGTGCATTGCATTGTACCTACAAGACCTTGGGGAAGTTTATATGTTGGCAATGCCATCTAACTACCTTAGAAACTGCCAGACAGCCTTCTCACTGACGTAGACCCTGATAATAATTAACATGACTCTAGAGGCTCTTGTCCTTTTCTGCACTTATTCTTTAATAAGATGTTTACTGCTTTGCCTGCCAGGGATTCAATAGGCTGCCATCAGGGGAAATGGGTCCTTCAGATACTTCACAGCTATTTTCCCTGAATTATACCCTTTTGTACAATAATGGCCATGTAGTTTACTAAATTAAGTCATTAAAATATACTGTAATTCATGGTTTACCTAATAAAACATATGCATCCGTTATACAGTGTTAAATATAGTGTAGAAAATATCAAACATGGCCTCAGGTGTGTGCCTTGTGACAAGGGCAGCACTATCTCATATTTTCTGAGTGTAGGGACCTAAATCTATGTCTCTCTTTCAGCCCTATTTTCCTGGATCTTGAATTGTTTGTGTATCTCAGTGTTCTACAACCACAAAAGTCACAGCAATGATTATGTAAACAGAATGCAGTGCTTATAATTTATATCATGTAATACAACAATCATCATCAATTACAAAAATAGCAATATAAATATACAAAACAAAAATAAAATCAGTAAGATACAAACTCATACTGTATAAATAGTCTGGGTTAAGCCCCAACCCCAGATCATCCCTGTTAACTACACCCTGGGTAGTGTGTTTGTGTGTATTCAGTGCCACTGTTTTTACCAGACTAGATATAATGTAAAAAGTTTACAAATCTGACAGCCAGTGTTGATTTCACAAAGTTTCACAATAGAGTCGCTTGCATGGCCCTTTAACTCCTGACGGCGAACCTACGGATTTCCACTCCCGTTAACCCCTGCCATGCTGTGTAGATAGAAGGTAGGCTAGATAGGGAAGGGGTTATTATTTTTTTTTTTAAATCACTTTCCCATCTATCTGTATCTAGTTATGAAAGCTGTCCTGTATTTTCAATGGTTAAGCTTAAGCAGCAGAGTTTTTTTCCAACTTGTGATTTTGACCAGTCTTGAAATTGAAGACTGTTTGTTGTATTATTATAATAAATGGTTTAAGGGGTGCAGATGTGTTACATAATAAATAACCCTGCTTATATTTTAGGACATATCTATACATTGTAGATAAACGATATAGGACTGGGTGTTAATTTACATTCCTATTTAAAGAATAGAAATATCTGTGTGAAATAAATATGACATTTGCAAAATGCCATTTATAGCATACTAAAATGGTATGTTATATTATTGCAGTATGCTATATTGTATTGTATAGCATAATGAAATAGCTACAGTGATACAAAAGCAAGCAATAGAACGGTATTAACCCTGCACATATGTGTCGCTAAAATCAAAAGCAATCCTCGCTATTTTAATATAATTGCGGGGATAACATATGTGGGTTGTGACAGCAATAAAAATACGATATCTTGACACAGACATGACAGGGCAGGGTGCATAAAATTCAGCTCAGTAGACATATGAAATGATTTGTATTCCTGTGGTTGCTTTTGCTGTGCTCCGCTATACACATGAGCACACCTCAGTAGATATTTGAAACTTGTCTTGCATTACGGTATATCAAACTGTCACCCCGTACACCGGGAAGTAGTGCATGAAAATTCTGTTGGTTTCTCAACCCTAGCTGTCGTTACATTTAAGAGTTTCAAAATGCATTTCAAACATTTGACACCAATGTCTTAGGATTTAGATACTAATGACCTTAGACATCGTGCCTCTGGTACTGCAACATCTTGTGAGATGGCATGACCATAACCCACAAGCATTTTAGATTTATTCATCAGATTTTAGCATCATACATATGATAAGTGGATTCTATTGTACAAAAAAGTATGTTTTGGATACAATAGGAAACAGAGATAGCATTTTACAAAATTGTACGTTTCATTTTAATAGGCTCATCTAGAAGGAGTAGGTAAGCAAATACTATGGGGCCTGAATACCATACTTGACTATTATTATTATTATTTTTTTTAGGTTTTTAATAACTTTTCTACCACTTCTCTCCACAACACCCAATTATAGAGCAGGGTTAAACCTTGTCCTATGGACCATACTATGCATTACTGTGGTTTGCCACATTTGATGGGACCCACTAAATTTCCGCTATAAAACAAAGGTTGTAGATTTCATGTACAGCTCTTATTTTCTATATATTCTAAAAATAAATAAATCTTGTCACTTAATGATTTTACATTTACAGATACATGTACATACTAAATGTAGATGTATCTATTTATTGCTTGTTGTTTTAAGAGATGTCCTTTAACCTGGCCGAATGTGCCCCTGTTTTAAACTTTATAAACTTACTTTTCTAGCAATCTCCAACTTCTTTTAATTCTTACAAAAAAGTAAAACCATTGTCCTCACCTCCTCTGTGCTTTGACATAAATACAGTACTAAAGTCTTGGGTTTAAAGAAAAATATATATATATTTGTTAGTTTATATTTGTTTACTTGTAATGCAGTCTTACAGTATATTTTTGTTTAATTAAATATATTTACTTACCATAACATGCATTAACTTGAGCACTTAAATTTATTCTAATAAGTCTTAAATGGTAAATATGCCCCCAGCAAATTACAGCACATGTAAATCTAGGTTGCTGCTAGACACCAGATCTCTTTTGAACAATAGGGACATGGTTCACAATTGTGGTGACCTTTTGACTCACCCTGGTAATGATCTGACAGTCACCCGACAGTTTGCTTTACTTGTGTGACCCTTCAAGCACATCATAGACCATCAACAGGTTACTTGTGCCATTGTTCTATATCTGGCAAACATAAAATTACAAGTATTTCTTAAACTCTAAACACAGTGAGAAATACTTTATTATATCTTGATATCAATCACAAAGAAGCCATTTCTAAAAGTCTGTGGGGAGCCTTTAATACCTTCAACTAAATTGTAGTTTAACTGATCACAATGTATGTATATATATATATTCTGCACCACAATGCAGATAGCTGGAAACCAATTTGAAGTAAATTAGAGTAAGGTTCAACGAGTATCAGAAAAGAAGAACAATTTATGTATACTGGGATCTGAACCCATTAACAGACAATTAAACATGCTATTCCATAGGGATCAACACAAGATTAGGCTAGACCTCTGAATCTATACCTCCATGTCTGCTTCTGTCTGTTTAAATTCCTTTATGCTTATTTGGATTGTCTGCATTATATCTGTATAAATCAGTTTGTCTGCCAAGGTTTGTCAGGGTTGGTGAAATAATTGGAAAATGTGAGAAATCCTCAGTACAGACTGTTTCATTTAAACAGGCTACATGGAGGAAAATGTGTTTCTGACATCATCATTTCTCTTGCTTTCCTATTGGTTAAAACAAGTAAATACATCATAAAATGAGTTCTTGAAACATGTTCATCCATACCTAGGGTATTTCCATTTCTCCATTCTACCACTGTAGGTGTTTGATGAGTATGACCTTCAAGTAGACCGGCTGCATTAACAAGATGTACGACTGCATTAACAAGACATAAGTCATTTGAGGGAAGGATATTTCAAAAGAAATGTACATGGTGGTAGGCTACAGCATGCTCTTGAACATTAACATACTGTATAGTTTTTTTGACAAACTCACTGGCAATGTTAGGTATATCACAGAGCTGCCTTGACACAGTGATGCAATTCATGTAGCCACAGACAGGCAGGGATTTAAGGGTATCCTTGCAGAAGCATAGGTGGATTAATTACTGGCTTAGTCATTTTGATTGATGCATCTCCACTTGGACAGGGATCTCGTGTACTCTTAATAGCCCACAAGGACCAGATTTGAGTATCAGAGTTGTATTAGATAGGATTTTATACAGAGAACAATAAATTTTACATGAAAGGGTGCCAAGCTTCTTTTTCTTTTTTTTTTTCTTTCTCAGAGAAATGTTCAGCGAGGAGAATAACATTTTTAGCACTAAAGGAATTTCCAGAATATAGGGTATCGTTTCCCAGCAGTTCTTTCATGGGCAGAAGCGAAGTCATTCACAGTCCTCTAAAGATCTATATCCACTCTGTGACATACAAACATCCCAGTGACTAATCTGTTCAATATAACTTGTTTATTTTAGGGAGGATGAGTGATTCTTGAATCAAAATGATCAGTCATTAAGATTTTCATTACACAAAATTAAATGATGGAAAATGTTTTATTAAAATTGACATGAAGCATAATTGAGGCTTAGAACTTAAAGGATTTAAACATTGCATAACAACAATTTCAACACTATAAAATATATCAAAAACGTAAATGACTTGGCAACCATACTAAACTGTTTTTATGAATAAAAACTTTCTTTACATTTAAGATCACATTACCACTTCTCTTGTGCATCAAGGGTAATTCTTTGGGGACCCTACCAAATGTATGATTTTTCTGGAAAATGTAGTGTATTTGGAGAGAGAATTATGCAATTTTATTGTTTGGTACAATATGACTAGGTGTTAAATGAACACTTCTGCCATGATATGCACTCTAATGCATTTAATGCTAAGCGGCCCCTTTATGTTTTCCCCTTGCAAATGCATACAATTCTGCATAGGAGCATAATTAGAAACCATAGGGCCATGATGAATACATTTTCCCAGGGCCCCAATTTTACCAAGCAACGTGTCCATTTGCCCCTAAACAGCTTGTCTGCACCAACTTTACCCCCAAACAGCTTGTCTGTGACATCTTTGTGTTCTAACCTCTTGTTAGTTCCCCAAAGTGCTTGTCTGTCCCATCTGTGCCCCCAAACAGCTTGATGTGTCATTTTTGCCCCCAAACAGTTTTTCTGTGCCATCTTTGTCCCCAAACCAGATTGTTAGTGCCCCAAACTGCCTGTCTATGTTATCTTTGCCCCCAAACAGGCTACTTATGCGTCTGCCCACACTACTGCATGAGTGGTCTCTCTTCCTCTGTGCTGTGTGAAGACTGATCAAACATGCAGGAAGTGGATGTGATGTTACAGATGATCTCTATGCACTCTATACCGCTTGTCGCAGGTATTACCCACACCTAGCAGCTTTAAAGTGATGAAAAAGGGGTGGCAGAGGTTGCCCGGCCCCCTAGAATGGAAGGCCCAGTTGCGACCATGATTGTTACGCCACTGATTATGCAGAATCCCTCCTATCTATTTGTTCTTTCTTCATTGCCCAGCTACTTAGCGTGCACATTTTTTTTTTTACCAAGTACATTCCCCACCGCTGGCTCAGTGGAAGTTCTAGGGGGGCTCTAGCAAGACCCTTGTGCACGTGGATAGAAAGTACTACCACTAATTTTTCTGGCAAGGATGATCTGAGGAGAAAGGAGGAGATTGTGGGCAGAAAACGTATTGATCTGCTCGCTTGTCACAGATTTTAGATTTTCTTATGTAAAATAACCGCATATATTTAATACAAATATGTTCAGAGCAATTATACTGATTGGAAATTTGAACTTTAATTATGCTAAAAGTTATGAATGGAACAGTTCCCTTCACTTATTTTCCAGGTACAGATACAATCCAACCATAGTAAAACAAATATTGCGTTTGCTAGCTGTGGTCTGTAGAATCCCTCCATATGCATTTCCCCCTTTCTAAACTAAAGCTCTTGCTCTGGCTCCGTGAATGCTGAAAAGCTGGGAAGGCAGAAAACAGAAAATTAGACTATAGAGCCTCAGAGAGCTTACCATTGATGGAAGGTTCTGGTTCTTCTCAACAATTCCATTTTTCTTACTTCATCACTGTTGCACAATAACATTAGTGGAAATTCACTATTCTCTCATTTGTGATGAACAGGAAAATCAGGAAAATTAAATGTCGCTCCAAGTATGGCGTTATAATTCCAAAATACCTTCCTTTACCAATGTAAGCGACCTATTCCCCAGTTGGCCTTTAAGAATATTTGATTGTTAAGTATATAGAGCCATTTGGGTCTTACGGTTTGCCTTTTAAAAAATATCCAAAATTCTGCTGTACTGGCTAAAAAAAATGCATTTCCAGGATCCTGTGTAGATTTGATGGTTTTGCTAAATTTAAAATTAGACAAAATGTCAAAGAAAGCACATACTAATTGATACAATGCATCCTAGTGAACTGGTTATTCTAAAAACACCA
This sequence comes from Spea bombifrons, assembly GCF_027358695.1. Classification (NCBI taxonomy): domain Eukaryota; kingdom Metazoa; phylum Chordata; class Amphibia; order Anura; family Pelobatidae; genus Spea; species Spea bombifrons. The sequence goes on along the minus strand of NC_071089.1, from coordinate 88,440,984 downwards.
ATAACATTGTGTCACTTAGTCTGAAAAGGAAGACAATTAGAAAGTAAGATCGATAAAACCCCTTACATTCAATAGCAGAAACAGCTTTAAATCTATTTTCTCTTGCTGAGAGCATTATGCAAATGTATATTTAGAACCTGGTTTCAAAGATTGCTTGTTTGTGAAAAAAAATACTAGTAAAATATGTCCCCAGTTCAATGCAGCAAATTTTCTGGTTTTCTTTGTATAATGACAAACAAATTTGCCAACAAATAAAACAAAAATCTCATGGGTTACCAGGATAACTGTAGAAACAAGAGATATCACTTTTATCTCTTTTTTTTTTCTTTTCATTCGTCGTTGCAAATAAGGAGTAATATGCACTCAAGATTTACGTTTTGCTTAATATTCAAACTTTTCAGTTTCTAGAAACCAAACACAATTTTCATAGTACTGTAATAGTTATATTTAGGTGAAGAACTAAAAATGGGAAAACAACATATTTTTGTTTGTTATACATACCAAACCAAATAAAAAAATATACATTTATCAAATGAATGTAACTGTATATCCATGCAGATTGATGGTGTATATCATTTTGCGAATTGCAATGAGTAGGCAACTCTAGTCCACAAGGGATGGACAACCCTGTTTTTTGATAACCCAACTACTTGTTTTGGCCAAAGATACACAACATTACTGGCATGTATGTTGGTTTTAAGGACTAGAGTCGCATACCTTTTGTTATTGTCTACATTGGCTCATCTGTTGTTTTCATAAGTCAGTAAGTGGAACTTCCAAATAAAAAAAACTCCTACATTCTATTCTATTTGATATTGCATAATTAATCTGAGTAATAGGTTTAAAAATAATTGTTTAAAAGAAAACGTCCCAATATATTGAGTGTAGAAATGATGATATTTAGGAGAAAGGTTTACATGAACTGGAATGTTCCCATTGTGATTTATTCAGTAACCTGTGAATTAGCAGCAAGTCCAGTGTTTCATCATATCCATATCACTATGAACAATGAACAGCCAATATATTCACCCTGATTTTAAACTAATAAGACTATTGTCTTTCATGGCACGTTTTATTTTTACTAAAATTTGAAGCGTTTTTCCTCTAACAAACACCATTTAATTTTTCTCTATGTCCAAAGGTCTTCTTTACCTTACATTTCATTGTTAGAATAAAATACAAAACTGTGCACTATACTGATGTAGCCTAGCAGCAGCTAAAGGTCAGTTGGGATTACTTCCCACTGAATAATAGAATCTTCATTGTCTCTGTAGATAGTGTACAGTTTGAAATATTTATGTGCAATTATTTAAAATCTATTATATTGTTCTGGAAATAATAACATGGTGTTAAACAACCATCACTGATGACATATGCAATTTTAATTAGATAGTAGCTATCAATCTTCAAAATATGTCTCTTTATGATACTAAGTGGAAGAAATATGAAAGGTAAATGATGGGGTCATTAAATATTTTACATTAACAATTCAGTAACTCTGGGGGTTGCTAAGCACTGTTTACCTCTGATAGTAATTTTCTTCGATGTACACATTTATCTTAACCCCTTCAGGCCTAGGGGTTTCCATGGATGATTTTTTTTTTTTTTTGTCATATGCTTGTTAAATTATGATTCCCCTTTTCATGTTTGATGAACAGGCAAAAATGACTCATCATTCTATTCAGGAGAACTAAGGCCTTCTTCTTTTTTAAAAAAATTAAATACTTAAAATGATTATTATTGAACAAAGATAAATACTAAAATAGAATTATTATTTATTTATTTTTATTTTTTTGCAATTTTCCTCAAAATTTCTTCTATATCGATGGTGCCAAATCTGAACAATGTCCCAATTTATGATTAGTAACAGCTCCTGATTACAGTCATGCTCCACATACATATTTTTTATGCTCAACCACATCCATGCTTTTCATATTACCCTATGTTACATATTTTCAATACTATTGGTTTAAGGAGTTTGGAGTTTACTTATTTTAGTTTCTATTTGTTTTGCACTGTTCCCAGTGAAGTATGACCTTGAGAACCCTTTGGGGAAGTCTCATTTTTTACGCCATTGTTTACTTTTTTTTAAATATATTTTTTATATAAGTGGAGAAACTTTCTTCTCCCTCGCCTCTTCCTTATCTGTCTGTGCTGACAATGTGATTTATAAAAGGTTCCATAGCCCTCCATTAATGATCACAATACGATCTGGAAAGACCCTGCTGATGCTCTCCTGTCCCCGAGTGAACTTCCAGTGGGTGTCAGCAGTGACATCAACTGGAAGGGAATGCCTGATCAAGATACAACCTGATCTCCTGGATATCTCCCTGCCGCTACAGCAAATTCAGGACATACCAGTACGTCCAAAAAGGATCTTGGTACAGGTTAAAGGACATGCCGGTACGTTCTAAGGGGACAATACATTTTCCCTTCTGGGCAGATACAGTATTTATTCACTGAATTGGAATTTTTCAGGATAGTTTAACATTTCAACTCATTGGTGGTACTTGGCACTATTAAGGACCAGGCCAGTGGGCTGCATAAAGAGCTTCATTGGCCCTGTGTAGTGTATATGTAAAGGGACACGCTAGCCATAATAAGTACTTTAAGGTCCCTTTATCCTTGCAAGTGCAGGGGGAGATTTCACAGAATCCACCTATATGCAAGTTGCCCCTTTGCCCTGCTATTTTCTTGCCCAGCTATTATCTACTGGTAAGTAACATACTTACCACAAGTCAGTACCAGCCTGGCTTAGCTAACAGGAGATCCCCCTTATGCATTCAATGGGAATGCTTTCCTGATACTGATTGACTGTTTGTCAGTCAGTGACAACAATTGTCTGACCACTGAAGACGCTGGGAGCTGCAGATTCTACCTAGGGTTTCAGTTAATGAAAAGTTAACTAGTGCTATGCGTTACAATCCTTTGGAATAGGTCCTTGGGACATTAAACTATCCCTTTCAATCAGTGAGAGAGCGTTTGACAATACATTTGCTGATTGAAGTATGTATCATGCAAGGCCAATACAGCCATTTGGCATGGGAAACTTTCTATAGTGCGTCTTTCTAAATACTACACTATAGATGGTAACATTTTTATTATCTAGTGGAAAGCAACAATTTGTGAAGGTCAGGAACGCACTCTCGAACTTACTAAACATGCATCAGGAAGACAACGAGATTCAATACCGGAGATAAATCTATCTCCATAATCTAATATTTTAATGCAAATCCTTGCATACATTCCATTGAAAACAAAGGATAAAATAGCTAAAACAATGATGCAGTAAATTTGGGCCTTTATCTTTGTTTTTCTCTTTATTTTTTCCAAGGCAACCTGTGCAAGTATTGCTGAAAAATTACTCTTTTCTCTCTGACATCAAATAGAGACAAAAATGTATTGCTACCTGGTTTTCATTTCTTTTCAGAGACACAACATTGATGTTATTTAAAATGTATGTTTGTATTGGGGATTTAAGCATTTTATTTGTTGAAGCACATCCGCTTTTAGGGAACCACCTACAGGCCATTTACACTGAAATAGTGGTACCATTAACAGCATTTGGAACATTTGAAATGACAAAGAGGACATGGTGCAGTTGATTTATATCAGGACATATTTTATTGAACAGAGTAGTTTCTGAATCCAAGTAATGAGTCAGAATGAGTATCATTTTTTCCTTTGCTCTGCAAAGGACTGTACATAACAGGAACAATACTTTATCAGTTGATATGGACATTTATTATATACCGTATTTGCTCGATTATAAGATGACCCCCCAAAATCAAAATATTACTTTAGGAAAAAAACAAAAAGCCTGAATATAAGACTACCCTATAGGAAAAAAAAGTTTTACTAGTAAATATTAATTCATGTAAACTAATTTTCATATTTAATAAAAGCTATGATTGAGAAAAATATATTTTTTATTTCCTTTTATTTGCCAACCTGCCCCCCTCAGTTATGCACATCTGCCCCCAGGCTTGCCACTCTGCCCCCAGAAATGACAAGCAGCAGCAGAGGTTGTCTACGCACATCGCGCATAAAGCATATCAGGGGAGCGGAGTGTCATATCTGGAGGGCATAAAGCATATCTGGGGGGGGCAGAGTGGCACAGTTTTATGTGCTTTTTATGGATGGAAAGACAACCAAAGAAGTTGCAAATACATTTCATTACATTTAAAATTTTATAATAATAGAAGTAAAATGCACAATAAATATAATGCACAAACCCAAAACACCCTGCCCGCTGTCCGTGGAAAAATTGTCTTCTACAAAACCGGTCCCTGGTGCCAAAGAGGTTGGGGACAGCTAATATATATCATACATATTACCTCTTTCAATTGCCTCTCCTATAGCATCTCTAGCTAATATACCTAATATGCCTAAAATCTATGACTGGTGGTAGAGTATAATGAATCCAGCTATAGGTGTATAACACATGGGTAACAGATTTGACACCCAAATGCAATGACTGTATTTGCAGAGGATATAACCCTGGCTTGCAAGGATTATTTAAATCTATATTGGATATATGGAAACTTTGTGACCACTTCACAGGTGTTACAAACTTTATATCTTTTGCTCCTATGTAAATTGTTTTAGTATTCAGATTAAATTGCATTATATGGAATATTATTCAGAAAATATTAATGTATATGATGTTTAAATATATACATGTACTGTATTTTCTTGGAATGTATTAAAATATAGTCAATTAACACTACCTCGAAAAGAGAGAGTAGAAGTATGTGTGATATGTTAATAATTTAAGAGTCTCATTGATTGCACTCCAGGCCAGCTCACTTCTGACTCCAATTAGCTTTTCAAGAAGTCATTAGCTTACGGGTTCACATACATTGTCCACCTCACACTATGAATGTTTACATGGGGTGTTCAAAAAATACACAAACACCTTTTATTGTTTCTGTGGTAATAGTTGAAGATCAGCTGGAATTCTGTGACCAATATATGCAGAAATCCAGGTAATTCCAAAGGGTTCATGTATGTTTTTGTGTAACTGTATGTAGACACTTCCATTTAAAGCCAGGACACCTAATATCAAGACACCCATTAAGAAACACTGTATGTAAATAATCAAATAATTTAATTAAAATTTTATTTTATATATTACAGGCCACAGTACCAATCCACAGATAAATATACATTTATCAAGTATTATATAAAATATGTAACATAAAAATGTGTGTGCCATTAAAGGAACAATGCGTGTATTAGCTATACATAATTGTGAATGTTGTATAGACCAGACAGGCCTGTTGCCTTATGGGTGTGTAACATATGGGGTTGGTCAATGGGATGGAGGGGCGGCTGGTGGCAAAGATTAAAACATCACTGCCTATAAGTAATGCAGAAAGAGCAAGAGATATGCGGCAGTGTCTATGCGCATGTATCCGTTTTTGTATGTGTTTGATAGTCAGTGTGGGTTTACTATTGTCTGTGAATGTGTGTATCAGTGTATGTATGTAAGGCTTTGTCTTTATAATGTGCTATATCATAAACACAGGGAAGCTGATGCCCTACGGTGTGTGTATGTGTGTGTGTGTGTATATATATATATATATATATATATATATATATATATATATACCCCATTGGTTTATTGTTAAAATCATAACATAAAAAATACATTTTAGTGACTTCTGGCAATCTGGTCTACATGGCATGCCGTTCTTGAACATTTTAGTTTATATCTGATACAAGAATCCATTTTTTGCGTTATAGGACGTGACCTTTAATACTGGCACTTATTTTGTTCGAGTGACATTATACCCTAAAGCATAAAAACAATGGAATACAAAATGACAGTTGAATCCTTTTGGCTATTTTTGTTCTATTGTTACATTCGAAATTAAATATGCATTTAATTTTGCATTATTTCACTACAGATGGTTTTATTGTAAGTGGCATGCAGGCCACATAAAAGTTCTCTGATAGTCCTTTTGCAACTCTCTAAATTCTGCCTTTATGTGGCTTTTGCTTGACATTTAATCTCTTAACAGTGTTCTTTTATGTGCCAATGGAGATCTTTTATTTTTAATAATGTCCCTGTTCATAAAATATAACAGCTATGAGGAACAGTTAAATCAGTGTGTAGCAGCCATTCCTAATAGTTTTAATTTGTATGGGAATTATAAATATTCTTGAGCGTGGAATATATTACTTTAGAGTAAACATACATTTAGAATATTTTAAATGATTTGTAAATATTATTCACAATCATAATTTGGTTTATTAGTATTTTTCCTCTTTTCCAGCAAAATTGATAGTTTTCTATTTTAATTTTATAATTTTAGAGGCTTAATTGGTAACTCTTTTGGTTAAAAGCATAACATATATTCTGTTTAGTACATAATTAAAATATATTCAAAAATCCAATTGAACATCTGATTAATAATCACCTATTGTTGGCCCCTGAATTGTGTGCTAAGGGATATTCCAGAGATCATAAGCACTTTAATATGATAGCTGATTGGTCTCTTTGAATTTCCATGTAGAGAATTTGCCCCTTTTCTAATTCCTCCACTATTTGCTATGTGGGAGGTTTGTGCAGCTGAATGAGTCTGCTAGCACTTGATATACCTGATATCATGTATATACATGTATATGCCTAATGAAATGGTAGTAAATCGGGAATTGCTGTGATGAAAGTAGAATATTTTATTTAATAGTGAATCTATTTTTTGTGATATTTAATAAAAATAAAAAAATTTAACATGTTTTTTATTTTTTCCCGTGGCACTTTATATTTCATCATGTGTCCGTTGAGGGTCATCTCATTTCTAGACCATTTTCGATCTATGTTCATGAGGATTCTTCTGAAAAGGCAGTGGCAAGAGACATGGTACCATCTTGAAAAACATCTGGGCTTTCTATCTAGTGCACACATCACTACAGTGAGATTGGACTGACTTGCCTGCAGCAGCTGCTTATTTGAAAATGAATAACAATTGTTTAGAGATGTTTTATATGAAGCATAATTTATAAACGTCTACAATTCATCCATGGCCCGCTACACATGTTTTCTTGAAATAGGGTTAGATAAAATATTGTAGCTTCCTGGCCATAAAAAGCATAGCATAGGCAAATTGGAGAATTATTCTGCAAATAAACAGCATGGGGCTTTGGATAAATGAAATGAAGTATGCATCATTTCTGTTGAAATTTGACAGCTGTATTCTAAATGAAATACAGATAACAATTAACACATGAATATCAGTATAGCCAGGTGGATATTCATGACTGCACAGTGTGATCAAAACATTAAATATACATTTTAAACAAGTTTATAATTATTTAAGATTGGGTTGATGAGATATATAACAACTATCAAATATATATATATATATATATATATATATATATATATATATATATATACATACAGTAGCAACAAAAGTAAATGAGCCCTTTGGAATTACCTGTTTTTTTGGCATTAATTGTTCAGAAAGTGTGATCTGAGATACATCTAAGTTACAAGTATAGACAACCACAATTCACTTAAGATGATAACACAGAGACAATGATAAACACAATTATTAAACATTTACAGAGCTGGTGAAGAAAAGTAAGTGAACCCTTGGATTTGATAACTTGATAAACCTCCATTGGCACCAAGAACCTTAAACAAACGCATTCAGGAGGAATTTTAGGGCATTCTTCCTTACACAACTGCCGGATTGTTAGGATTCCTGGTGTGAACGGCTCTCTTGAGGTCATTCCACATAATTTCTAATGGGTTATGGTCTGGCCTCTAACTGGGGCACTCCAAAAGGCTGATTTTCTTTTTTAAGCCATATGTAGTAGATTTACTTCGATGTTTAGGGTCGTTGTCCCATTGCATCACCCAATTTCTACTGAGCTTCAGCTGGCAGACAGCTATCCTGACAGTATGCTGTATGGTACCTTCAGGGCCGGCCCGACAATGGAGCTGAGTGGGGCAACTGCTCCAGGCCCCTTTTTTTTTTTTTTTTTTTTTTTAAAGCCGAGAAGATAGAGAGAGAGAGGGTCGCCGAGTGGTTTTATCTTACCTGCTCGGCGCCCCTCACTCTCTCCTCTGCGTGCCCTCTAGCTCGGTCTCGGTGCCGGCTTGTAATGCTGAGCGCCGGAAATGACGTCATCTTCCGCAGGACTGCTGAAAGGTAAGTACGGGGGGGGGTTAGATAATGGGGGGGTAGTAGATAATGGGGGGGCAGCGTTTTAAACTTCGCCCCAGGCGGCATTTTGTCTTGGGCCGGCCCTGGTTACCTTGATAGACTTGGGAATTCAATGATGACATGCTGTCTAGGCCCTGAGGCAGCAAAGCAACCCCAAATCATGATGCACCCTCCTCCTTACTTCACCGTTGGGATGATGTTTTCATGTTGATACGTAGTGCCCTTTTGACCCCACATGTAGTGCTGCATGTTCTTCTCAAACAATTCAACCTTGGTTTCATCTGTTCACAAGACATTTTCCCAGTAGTGTTGTGGAGTATCAAGGTGCTCTTTGGCAAACTTCAGAGATGGGAAGGAAATATTTTCCTTCTGCACTGACATTCTTGCATGTAAATTAAGTGAACACTGCCTCATCCTTGGGTAGATTTGTATGCCCTTAATATCAATATTCTGGTACAACTGTTTTAAGAAAATAATTCTACAAATAACTTTATTACTTTAAGCTCACATGTTCCATTAAAACATTTATTTCTGCGAAAGATCCTTTTTTCCCCTCTCTTGATTATTGAAATTTAAGAGTTTCAAAGGAAACTTTTTTTTTTAAATTGGCCCATATACTCGGCCACAAACACATTGAAAGGATGAATGAAAAACTATTCGCTCATTTAGTCAAAAATCAACATTGTAGCTCTGTCAATGTATATAAAATGAATTGTGTATTTACAGAGGGTGAAAAAGATGTTGTTTGCAAACTAAAGGGCAACTAAAAATCAGAAAGCAGTAAGATTACAATTTACTTTTGATAGATACTATCATACTGGTAATCATCTTTGTATTTTCTTTAAAAGGGCAGTAAGTCAGTGAAGTTTAGACATAAGCGAGACAAACATTGCACATAAAGCTGATGTTTCACTTGGAAACCCTGCTTGTTTAGTTAACAACAGTTGCTTCCACTTCTAGGTCAACTTTCTACTGCAATGGCTCTAGGCTACAATTTTTGGATATTCCATCTTAAGAACAGGCATCTTTAGAAATAATAAAATACTTGTTTCATGTCAGGATACACAGAATACCTCACATATTTGTGGTGCCAGGACAACAGCAACTTAATTGTGCTACCAACCATTTTAAAATGCATCTAACAAAAAAGTAACACAAAAAAGATACATGTAAATGTGTAGAATCTTTCTCCCCAGGATATCAGGGAACTACTTATGTTTCTTTTACTCAGAGTGGCAGCTCTCATACTTAGAAAGAAATCTATCACGATGAATTAATTGACTGATTCCCATAAAATGAAAATTTATTGAAATATATAAACTACTTTGAAGAGAATTTATGTTGGGTTTATTTTAAAAAAAAAAGCAGAGTTAATACACTGAGCTTGATGCAGAGGCTGAAATGACAAATAAATGACTACCATCAACAAATGAGAATATAGCTATAATCAGCAAATAAGTATAGGCCAGGCAAATGAAAATTATGGATTTAAAATGATCCCAATTATTTAGATTACATACAGCATTAATGCACTCAGAGGGTAACAAGTCAAGCGTGGAGTGGTTGTTAGCAAACTGTCTTATATGCAATCCTTGCTGTGCTTTAATATGTTCTGCTATCCCATGTGTTTAGAGTGAATGCTCACATAGTGTGAATAACAAGGTTTACATTCTAAGAGTAATAGCCTGGGGACTACCAGCTCCAACTAATGAAAATATGCTTCATATGTTTCACCAACCTTTTTCATATTCTATTCTTTTTCATTATTATTCAAGTTTCCTATGGGAGAGAAGCGATTATCAAATCACTCTGTCTCTCTGCAAGCATGCCCTCCCCGCACTTTGTTGTTTCAGATAAAGAATGTTATGGGAACTGTCTTACCAGACAGAAGTACAGTCTTAGTGCAGCATTTGTACAATAGCCAGGAGATGATCTGAGCTCTCAATCTGGGCATACTATAGGTGCCACAAACAAACAGTCCATTGTAATATCAATATTTGTAGTGTCATCTTCACATGATTGCAATATAACCTCTTGACAGCTCCTGACTGAATACATCTGTGATGACAGTAAGGCGATGAATGGTTTTGAAAAAAAAAACAAAAAAAAACAAGCTCATGATTGCAACCACATGGTTTAATAATTCTACTACCAGGTATATAACAATCAATACAATAAGGAGGGCATTATGAAAATGTCACATTAAATACATCTATATATTATATCTGTATACTTAAAAACAGTGATGTATAAAAGTGGATTGACAAAGAGTTTATGTAGAAACATTCCTTAGTGTTTACATTGCAATCCCATTTGAACAGTTCTGCTTGCATTAAATAAAATATGAATGATGAGTACTGCTCCAAAACCAACTCATATATTGGGAATGCCCATTGACGCAGTTTTTTTCGATCAGAGTATTTTCATTGTATAACTAGATGTAGTTACATAAACTTTCTAGAACTTCCTACTGGGAGAGCATTATTTTGTTGTATAAATAACACACACACATGGCTGAGATGCGGTATACCTTGAGCTGCACATTTGCCTAATGACACTGGTGATGATAGAGCATTTTCTTGCCGTGCATCCACTTCTCCGGCCACGCATGCACAGTCCTGTTTATCATCCACCTTACACTATCCCTATGACATCATAGGAAACAAACTGTTTTAGCAGCATTCAAAACAATGCCACTCCCTCCCCCTCATTTCAGTTACCATGTAAGCAAGCGGCCATATTGGTTCACTTCCTGGCAAAGTGAACTGCAGAGTGTCGGCTACCCGGCAAAAAGATTTGCAAAGCGTCAGGATTCCAGCAAGAGATCTGTGACTTCTATGAAGAGTAGAGATCTTTTTCTTTGTAAATGACATCTTTAAATCAAATAGCTGTTTTTTGCTTTAATGTAGTCGCAGTGACCTCTTAGTGCGCAGAGGGAAGGACAATTCTTCCAGCCATGGTTTCTCAGAGGCTTCCTCCTGAAAATTGTGTTTTTCCTCTCCTGTGTGCTGCAGAATGACTCTTCATGAGTCCAAAGGTAGCTCCTTCTCAGTCCCCCTCCATACATTGGTTTATATTATATAATAAAGCTTTAATTGTGCCCATAAGAAAATCATTTTATCATTTTTTGTTTCTTTTAGAAAAGCTTCTGATTATTCTGTGACCAATAATATTAAAGATCCTGCTCTATCCACAAAAATGCTGATCTCACAGTCTTGAAAGCATCAGGAATACTCCATCTATCTAAACACAAATAACATAAAGATTAACTTGATGGATGGGGATCTATTACCATCCTATTGAGGTTTTTATTTTAATCTCATAAAAGTAAAATTTTATCATATTAATTTTTCTCTTAAAATTTTTCGATCTATGACCAATCTGCATATTTTTTAAGACAAAAACCAGCACATTTGTCAGGATCCTTGCCTGAGACTCCAATTGAGCCACTCACCTGAGTATCCGCTAACCGCTGGTGCGGGGTCCAGTGCCACTTCAACTGTTCCTTCCTCTGCTGCCTCCCACATGGTTGCTTCGCGCCCTCACTCAACTATATTCGTCCCCGAATGGAGACGGCAGGGAACGCGCTTGGATGACGTCACGCACAGAGGCGGGGCTTCCACGAGTGGCAAGTTTAAAATCAGGCACTGACTATTGCTCAGCGCTCAGGTATTGTGCCGTTTTGAGCTAGTCTCTGCTTGCAGGTTGTCTTCCCTATTGATCTCAGTGTACCTGACCCTGAATATTCATACTGGACTTTGCTGATCTCTGTCTACCTGACCCTGGCTATCCTGTTTTGACCTCGCCGTATTGTGCTTCCTAGATCGATGATCTCCTGCATTCCGGACTCCACCTTATTAACCTCTGGACAACATTAAACACTAAACCCACTACTTTCCTCTATAACAGAAGTATTAGACATCCTCTTGCACAAAACATCCTGTGAGGGAAGGTGAGATGGCTGCCATGCTTGATATATGTGGTGGGCTCCAGGTCTTCTCTTTGCCAACCACATATTACAAAAATAGTTGTCACTAAAAGGGTTACATTTGCATTATGAAGAGGCAATCTCAAAGGGATCCATTTGCTAAATGGAGGTTTGATGAAGAGTATAAACAAATGCATTTTTTTTTCCCAGTAAGTGTTTTACTCACTTTATATTACCAGATGAGGGCTATTTGCCTCTAAACTGTGTATCCTAGTTTTTACCAATACACATTTTAGAATAAAATAAACATACAATTTCAAATGTTTTATCTCTTTAGGTAGATATATTTAATATATGGGGCTTGCAAATGTTTCATTTTAAAGGTCTAATTTATAGCAAACAGTTGGCAGCGGTTAGTTTATTCCCACTTGTACTATTAAGATCAAACAACTGTTCACCTCAATGCAATTGTGCATCTGTGCATTATTAAAACAGGTGATCAGTGGACTGGTTTGTGTGAAAAAAAGAATCATGTGTTAGCAATTAATCATTTTGGTATTATTCATCAATTTGCTGATACACTGTGTAAAATATACATATACTGTGTATATATATATATATATATATATATATATATATATATATATATATATATATATATATATATATATATATTATAATATATATATTTTTTTTTTCATTTTAAAGTGGGTTGTTGCCCAGGCTAACATTATTAAATCCACTGCAATACACTGCTTTCTTGTTGGACTTGATCTTCCATGTGCTCTTGTCACATCTCCTTTCCATGAACAGTTTCTGGCAGCTCCTGTGATAGATTGGGGATTTTGAGATTACAATATGATATTGTCTGACACTCACTAATCCAGCTGCATGTGTTATTTTGTTGACTGAATACATTTGGAATTGAGCACCATCTTCTTAGTCAGCTTAGTGTATTCCAGTTTCCAGACCATATCTCATTACATTCAGTCTTCACTACACAGATGCTTGCTTGTGGTCTTCCTGTGATGATGTGCTTTCTTTGTCTTGGCTTGTATTAAATCAGACATGCACATAAATTGCATTGTATCTACTCATGATATTTCATTTGAAGGCTTCCATGACTTTATCATCTTGATTTTCATCTTCCACAAGGAGATAATATCCTCTTGTATCCACTCTGAATAGCGAGACATGATGATCTCCCAATAAAAACGAAGGGGGAAATGTGTTCTAGTCCATGCATTATGGAAAAAATCATTTTAATTGTTAGGTGTAAAATTCAACTTATTTTTTTTGTTTTTGTTATATATCGCTGCTATGGCCATCCTAAATAGGAAGTAAACCTTAAAGGTGGAAGTTTAGACATAGAACTGCCTTATGAACACTTTTTATTGTATAGACAAAATTGTGTCCACTTCAATAACAGGGCTAAATACTATTGAATTTAAGTAATATAATATTTGGCATATAATATTTAATGTGAGCTTACGTTTATGGAAGGACATAGACTGCTTTACTGAATAACATGGCATTAGCATTACTATATTACCATATTTGACCGAATATTTGCCCGTACTTTTTTCTCCCAAAAAAAACTGGTGTCCCCGCTGTGTCAGGTCAATGTCCGTACCACGGACTTTTAACTGTTGCAGCAGGGTCCCAGGTTTTTTTTTTCTGTTTTCTGCATAGCAACTAGTAGTAAGGGGCCATGCGAGTGAGCCTATTGGTCGCTTGCACGGTCCTTTAACCTACGGATTTCTGCTCTCGTTATCCAACGCAGCATCGCAGGGGTTAACGGGAGCGGAAATCAGGAGTTAAAAAGGCTGTGCAAGTGAGCCTATTGGTCACCTGCAGAGTCTTCCTCTGGCATCAACCAATTGGTTGATGCCAAAGGAAGACCCTGCAGGTGACCAATAGGCTCACTCGCACTGCCCTGTAACCCCTGACAGCGAATCTGCAGATTTCCGCTTCAGTCAACTCTCGCGATGCCGTGAAGATAAGGTAGGCTAGATGGGGAAGGGACCGGGGAGATTAGTAAACGAAGACGATCACGAAGATTCTTCATGTGTGTGTCTTCGTCTTCGCCTACGTTTTACCGGCACTGTATTCTCTTCTACGTTTCTTCGGAACGAACAAAAAAACGGACTCTTCGTGTTCGTTTTCATGTTCGCCCCAAGACGAATACACAAGTCTGCTTTCTGCTATGTTGTCTCTTTTTCTAAAACTTTGGCACGTTGTCTATTTACCTTTTAAGTCCTCAAAAATAGTCTTAGGGGTTGTTGAGTATTACAAATGCTCTTTCCCTACTGAATTTTTTTTTTTTTGCAACTTATTTCCCTGAAGCCTTTTAAATCTATTTAAAAATCTATTTAAATAGGATGCTATCCATGTGTGTGTAGTGTGGTAATAAGTCTCTGTAGTTTCTGATTCAGTGTATAATTTAGCATAGGCGTAGCATCAAGGTTTTTTATACTACAGTCAATATGTTAGCATTGACAAGGTTAAACTGTCACTGTTTTTGTGTTTTTTACTGCATTAAATGTGTTTAGTCCTGTACTCTAGATTATAGATAAAGTGTTTTATGATCTAAAATTTATGTGTAGAAACATTACACTAATAATGTGCAAACTATTGAGTCACCTTAGAAGTTTTTTTGTGATTCCAATTTAATTTTCTTTTTATAGGTTTGCCATCTACAGTCCATGACTGCTATTTGAGCTTTAGTCAGGGAGTTGAATCACAAACCATGCAATGTGTGTGTGTGTGTGTGTGTGTGTATATATATATATATATATATATATATATATATATATATATACTGTATATATATATATATATATATATATATATATATATATATATATATATATATATATATATATATATACTGTATATATTAATGGAACAATGTCGTTCATGTATTTGGGAGATATATAACTCTCTATGACAAATATTTATTTTCTAAATATGAAAATATTCAAACATAAATTTCATATCAACAAGCATTACCGGTTTTTACTATTAAAAGAAAAATAATTAACACTTCAGTAAGAGGGCTGATTATTGGTGTTTATTATATTATATCCGTAACATAAATAATCCCTCTGTTTTTGATTTATACATAGTTCCATGTAATGTGATAACTTTATTTATTTCTTTACCTTTAACTTTATTTTCATACGTACTGATTTGGTTTTCAAGAACAGTTTTTTCCCCCTAGACTATGAATTTAGTATGACATTGTCCATCATGTTTATGAGCCTTCTTTCCAACAATTCTTTGCATTTAAAAGTTTACTATCAGGTTTAACATTTGTTGGGTTCTCCAGTTCGTAGATGCATTTTACTTGGAATACAACATTTTGAAGACTAATTCAGCAATTCTTATGTTGATACATTTTAAATTTGTGTGCATACTGAGATCTAGGCTATAATCATTAAGTACATGACTTAATGAGGACCATTTGGATTTTGGAGGAACATGTAACTTTCTGTTCCCAGACTTTTATTAGAGGATTGGTGCACTATCCAGTTCCACTTTATAGACAGACATCTGCAATAGCGTCCAGTTTGAGTTTCCAAAATCACTATTGTTCCCAATGATTTTATTTGCTCTCTTGGATTTGGGGATTATGACTTTGAACTTTAGTACTGGCCAATGGCCATGCTTATCTTCTTCTTGTTGGACAATCTTACTTAATTGGATATCATTCTGTTGCCATGGGTAAATTCAGTTTCCTAATATCATGTGTGCATTGAGTAAAGTCACAATACATTATAAAGATTTAATGGAATAAAGTAAAACAGAAAACTTTGCCTAAAAAGTGTTTATTGCAGAGTCAATATTTTGGACAGGACCCCTATATACACATGTTTTGAATCCAAATAGGGGAGTCCCAGAATGTCATTATGAATCAGATGCCACCATGTGTAAATGTGTTGCTCAGCTGTCAAGTTGTTTATGGCAACACAAAGTATCAGTGTTTAGAGACTCATAGGCCCACTGCAGGTGCCACAAGGTCCTATTGTGTTATGCCTGGTTAAGCACAATTTTTGAAATTATGTCTAAGCCTAAATATTGCTACACGGTTGATTCTATATTATTATTATTATTATTATTATTATTATTATTATTATTATTTTATTTATTACGTGCTCCATGAAGATAAGGAATTAAATTGTATAATTTACTGTTTTCTTCTACAGGACAAGAACTTGTGTATCATAAACTTGGACTAAGAGCAGGATCAGACGTACCTTATATAGAGAGTGATGATATCCAGACTTCTGCATTAGAACTAGAGTGGGACATGGAAACAGAATTGGAAGAGCTCGGAACTGAACAATACCAAGGAGATGATTTTGCTAACCAACATATAGCAAGTCTGCAAAATCATGTCTATATGACTACATCCATTCAGCCATCCATTTCACCTAAAGGAGGCTTCCAACGTTTACAAGAGGAGCCAGAATATTTTTCACACTATGCTGAGTCTGAACCAAGAAAGTCCCAGCAGCACTGTTGTACAATTATCAAAATGTTTTGCACATTTATGTTTACATTTACCATAGGAATCTTAATAGGTTATTTTTCAAACAACAATCCTCATTCTGCCAATTGCAGTCTAGAAAGTGGACCCGTTACTTCAAGCGAGATCAGTTTTGTCAGTGAGATTGTAAAAAATATCTCTAAGGAAAATATTGAAAAACACTACAGGTATGGTTTTTTTTATATCTCTTTAGTGCTTTGTATCTGTAATGAGTACTTCTTTGTTTTTCTTTGTGTGGATTCTATTTCAATTCAAACATATAAGCATTTGTGGATTACTGTTTTACTTTTCATTAAGCTGTGTAAAGAGGAGAACTTAAAAATATGTACTGATTGGAGTGTCAGACTATGGTGACATTAAAACAATACTTGATGATTTGATACTAGCTATCCCTTTTATGATAGTATATTAAAAGGCTGTCTGTGCAAAAGTGGATAGCAAGGCTATGCCTATACTATTCATGTAATCTGACAGAATATGACTGCTCTATACAAGCCAAAATAAAAAATATATACATTAATATACAAGTGCTGTTATATAAAACATAATCTATGCATCTTGGGCTGATGATCCGGCATGGTATGCCCTAGGTCAGGCATATGGCAGTACCTTCACAAATGTGTCACAGCTCAATTTGTACATCTGATACAACACTATGATACAGAGCAGTTATATATTA
The DNA here is from genome assembly GCF_027358695.1 of Spea bombifrons. NCBI lineage: Eukaryota > Metazoa > Chordata > Amphibia > Anura > Pelobatidae > Spea > Spea bombifrons. The sequence continues at coordinate 88,423,645 of NC_071089.1, read as the reverse complement.
GTGAACCAAGGACTATATTCAAATTTCATATACAACACATGAATGAAACCTCATATAAGTTAATGGATATTTATTTACAACAATAATGAGATTTGTTTAAGGAATACAAACCATTGTGTGGAAATCTATTCATAAACAGGACTATGCATAGGACACGGGGTCACGCGTTTAGACTGGAAGAAAGGAGATTTAGTCTAAGGCAGAGGAAAGGGTTTGTTATAGTCAGGACAAGAAGGATGTGAAATTCTCTGCCTGCAGAGGTAGTTTTATCAGAGTCTGTACAGACATTTAAACAGCAACTGGATGAATACTTGGAAAAACATAATATTCGGGGATATAATCTTTAATTATGGGAAAACAGCTTATTGATCCAAGGAGAAATTCGACTGCCATTTTGGGGTAAAGAAATAATTTTTTCCTTAGTTTGTGCAAAATTGGAGCCAAACTGAGTTTTTGCCTTCTTTTGGATCGACAGCAACAAATTACCAGATATAGGAAAGGCTGAACTTGATGGACGCATGTCTTTTTTCAGCCTATGTAACTATGTAACTATGAATATAGACACAGTGGATTGGTCAGTAAGTGTATGTGCATTATTGTAAGGTGGTGTATAGCAATAATACTTGAGGGAAAATTCTATCCAGTTACAATACATAAAGTGTCATGTGCTAATGCCAATGTGACATATAAAATGAATGCATATATGCATACAATCAGTTATCTAAGACATTATCGGAAACCCAGATCAATCCTATATATTAGTATGCTAGAACTAAACCCAGTGTCATAGATGGAAAATCAGGTCAATCCAATACAGTTAGTATGTTAGAATTAATCCCAGTATAATAGATTTAGTCCAAGTATTCTTTTATATAATCAAATCCATTATAAAATGAGCATATAAAGATGATCCTTCTTCTCTCACATAAAGTGGATCCTGAAAGTGCATCTGTGAGGTTATAACAAATCCCCCCACAAATATAGTGTAACATTACAAATGTCAATGTAATATACAAGATAAAAGTATATCCCACTCACATAGTTAGCTAAATTTTACAAGAAAATAGGGAGGAAAGAGAGTGAGAAATGATGTTTCTCTCTTTTCCCACAAAGGCAAAAAAGTGTTATATTTATTATGAAAAAAATGTAAAATAAAACACTAAAGTGTTTGAGATATTCATATATGAGATATTCATATTGTACTGATAGCAGTGCAAAACAATACGTAAAAATAATACCGTATTTGCTCGATTATAAGACGACCCTGATTATAAGACGACCCCCCAAAATCTAAATATTAATTTAGGAAAAAAACAAAAAGCCTGAATATAAGACTACCCTATAGGAAAAAAAAGTTTTACTAGTAAATATTAATTCATGTAAACAATATTTTCATATTTAATAAAAGCTATGATTGAGAAAAATATATTTTTTTTAATTTCCTTTTATTTGCCAACCTGCCCCCCCAGTTATGCACATCTGCCCCCAGGGTTGCCACTCTGCCCCCAGAAATGCCTTATACCCCCTATTTGCCACTCTGCCCCATGATGTGCCTTTTAACCCTCTATATGCCACTCTGCCTCCAGAAATGTCTTATACCCTCCTATATGCCACTCTGCCCCATGATATGCCTTTTAATCCCCTATATGCCAGAGTGGCATATAGGGGGTTAAAAGGCATATCATGGGGCAGAGTGGCATATAGGGGGTTAAAAGGCATTTCTGGAGGTATATATATATATATATATATATATATATATATCTGCTAACAGCAATCACACTCCTATCAAGCCAAGGCAGCCAGTACATGCTGGAACCTGAGGATGATAGGGGTGTGAGTACAGCCTCCCTATGCCATGCTACCACCACCACCACCCTTACACATCCATACTAACACACACTCATTCACAAACATTTAAATACTCATTCATTCCATTAATCACACATACTTCACACATTAATCACAAAAACCCTCCCCCACCCCCTTACCTGAACTGCAGATCTCCCACTCGAAGACTTCTGCAGGGTCCCGGCTGTGCATGCAACTTCTCTGGCCCCGCCCCCAGAGGAAGGAGGGGGGAGGCAGAGTTATGTGACACGCTGCTAGCTTCTTGTTCTCCTGCTGCTCGCGACCAAAGCCTGGTAAGTAGCATGGCCCCAGCAGACATTTTGAGGTCTGATTAGAAGACGACCTCGATTATAAGACGAGGGTTATTTTTCAGAGCATTTGCTCTGAAAAAAACCTCGTCTTATAATCGAGCAAATACGGTAATAATAATAATAGCCTACCCTCAAACCTTTAAAGACAGAAATATTAAAAATACTACTCTACAGGTTACTATGTAATGGATGGATGTGGCTCTTTAGAACATAAAAAAGTATGTTTATGTGTCTGTAATGTTCCCGAACATAAATTGAGTCATTATTCATCAGTGGCACCTACTGTATAGAAGAAATTCAAGAAATCATGCAAAACATTATTTTATCACAATTATTTTTTTTTTCACATTTTTCTGTGGTTTTAAGTGAAACCTCTTTTTTTCTTTAAAAAGGATGTATCATTTGTGTGGGTACATCAAACACAGAAAATGGAAATCTTGTTTAAATCAATATATATAGTAAAAATGGCAAAAAAGTACAGTTTGGGGTACTGAAGGGGCACAAGAAAATACTCAATTGTAAACTAATAAGTTTATATTGGTTAATGAGACCCAATCTTTCATGATGGGGAAACCTTTAAACATGTTCTCAGTTTTTCAGAGAAAGTTTTGTGTGGTTGGTACGCTTATATAAGTTCAGTTTTTTTTAAATAAATCCCAACATGAGCTACTTTTTTTTTTAAACATACAATTGTGTTCCTCGGAATAACCTTGTCATAATCGTCCTTGCAAAATTATATATATGCAAAATAAAATGACATGACTTTGTTTAATATAATATGGATATATGTATAAATGTGTCATTTCTCAGAAAAATCATCAGTGAGTTAGTTGGTACAAGATGGATGATTTCGTTTGCTTGTTAGATTTTATGGAAATCACTTCTTATTTTGCACATAATCATCCTGTTTCTCATCTAGCATTTCAAAACAGCATAAAAGGAATGCTATATGCTGAAGTTCACTTTTTGGCAGAGTCTGTATCCTTTTTGTACTGCTTTGATTCATTTTATTACCTGTGTAATAGTACTTTATCTATTTATCTTTCATTCTATGATATACAGCCAAACATGTTTTCATTATGATTTTATATGGCTTGTCCACTGAAGGTTATGAACCAGCCAACTAAAATATCATTAACTCAGTATAGGAAATCATTCACCCTCATTATGATGTCCTTCATTGTAGCAATTCTTCTTTGCCATTAGATTACAGCACTATATCCAATGCTGCTACGACTTGGATTTTTTTTTGTAGCAGAATTTAATACATTCAAATATACTTCACAGCAGAATTACTCAGAATAAGTAAAAATGTCAGTGACGTATGGCTGTATAATGGTTGCACATTTGAAAACCTTAAAGAACTTCACATGCTTAAAATAATGTATAAGTTCTACATAACTGTAAATGTTGAATTAGAGCAAAACTGGAAGTGTTTTAAATCTGGTTATTTGCGAACATAATCCAAAATCCTTAAAAAAAAAAAATCTGTTCAAGTATAGGAATCCAAAGTCTAAGCCAAAACAGTAACAGAGTGCTACTAAAAAAGAGAAGCCCAAGCCAAGTGGCTGTGGGGTGTTATAGGAGGGGCCATATGCCTCTACAGAGCTAATAACTAATGTATATGTTCATTAAATTGCCATGAGCCATCCGAATAGATGCCATTAAAATCATAATGTCCTAAATTGGATATTCTAACATTGTTCATGGACCTGCTATGCAGGATCCAGGGCTTGGATGAACTAATGTGGTACTAGAAACTGTTCTGTGTAGAATATGATAGTTCAAATATAGTTGCAACAACTGTAATCTTTCCCTGTATTCTCTAATGAAAGAAACACATACATTGTTTGAGAACTTAATAAGGCTCAAATAGAACTACATTGATGTTGGCTGTGAACTGAAGCCATTTCCTTAACAAGAAGCATAGCCCATCAATAAAAAATATGCGGTATGCTGCTTCATATGAAGTTTAACTGTTGTAGGGTATTGAGCCACAACCAAATAGTTGAAAGTTTCCAGCTGTTAATTATTCTTCAGTATAGTCCTGTTTTCTGCTATTACACTATATATGTTAGAGAACACCTCTTTATTCATATGCAGTTCCTGAACTGTACACATTAGTGAAACACTGTTATAGAAGAAGGCACATTATTCATTTCTTTTCCTTTTAAAGGTACTCTCCAACCATTAATGCGCTATAATGCATATAATAGCTGAGTGTCAGGTATTTAATGCTAGCCAACTCCAGTTTCTGAGATTTCCAGGGAGTCTAAGCATGCCCTGGCATACATGCACAGCGCTCTTATTAATTTCAAGGGACTCAAAGTACTCACTAAGTACTTAATTATGCAATCATTTAGGGGAAATTCAATTGTTCGATTATATCTGTGAATAGTGATGGACAACAACATGTACTATTGAAGATTTGTTGAGCTGCTGGTAGAATGAAAAAAGTTTGTACAAAGCAGGACATTTTTTGTGGTTTATTCTCAAAGAGGCACAAGACAGCCATTTAATTTGGGTGAGAAAGACCAGAAGCATCCAAATACTAATTTTTGTGCACCTGTTAGCTTCATGTGCTGTTAACTGAAATATTTGAACATAATCCTAACATATATTGCAAAAATATGCAGTTTTATTTTCACTGCATAGGGAATGTCTTATTTGAAAGTGAAACGTATTTTGGGGGTTATTTTGGAAACAATGCCTATTAAAGCTACAGTCTTGGGGTACCAAATTTAAAATATATATATTTCATATATATATATATGTGTAATATGTGATTTACCTTGTAACATAGGCACATGAGGTGGTTATAATATCAGGACAAACACTTAAAAGATTATTTGGGTTCTTTTTCCATTTGCACTAGCTATTTATAATAAAAATGGGGGAATATTTTATACTTAAAATGAGTGAATATACCTCATAACATTGTACCACAAAAACAATGAGCATCTTAGAACATTGTTGCTAGATGTTGTAAATACTGTAATGGTAGGGGGTAGTGGAGTCTAGACATGAACATATAGAAACTCCTTTATATTTTATAAAAAAAAATAGTTTTCTGCAAAGGAGTATAACAATTGATAAGGGAACTGATAAGGGAAAATAAATACTTACATAATGTTATTGCTATCTGTGAATAAAATTCCAGCAAAACGAGTCAAACGTTAGAAGTTACTTTATTGCTATATGGATGATCTCTAGTGTTCAGGTGCCAACAGACTGTAATAACTCAAGACCTTCAATCATCTTTTATATGATAAGGTGTTTTACGACTCTTATTTATTATTAAAGTTTATACCATTAGACATGGAACTCTAGATTTTGATACTATCATAATAATGTATCAGTTTTTTTAATTCAACTTTACGAGCAATTGATTTAGATGTCCTTTTATTGGCTCCTGAATGGTGAGCTAAGGATCCAGTCCTTTAAGTGACCATGGACATTTCCTTTATATGTAAAAAGAAAAAGAAAAAATTAATAGGACGAGATGTTTTTTGAAAAAATGTTGACCACTTTATGTTGTAAGAAGACTTGAGGGGTAAATGGTGCTAAACATATTTTATGGTATAGGTTGTCATGCTTTGCTAGGTTGGAGTCCTCGTTAAAATTTAGTTGTCAATACAAGTATAATTGAAATTTTTCTAACTCAACAATTTTTCCATGTTGCTTCAGGCCGTATCTAAAGATATATATATAAAGTGCATTTGTTCATAAAGTCCATGAACAAATGTACTTTATGAACATGTTAAAAAAAGAATAGAACAAATAGGTGAAAATGACTTGAACATATGAGATATACATATATATATATATATATATCATATGTATCATATGTTCAAGTCATTTTCACCTATTTGTTCTTTTTTTTTCAAACATGTTCATAAAGTGCATTTGTGCCCAACGGAGCCCTGCCTGTACTCTTGCAATTTACTCAATGCTGATTTCAGGATGTGGGGAAACAATCAGAGGCAATTGTAAGGGGTTTAACAAATTAGATGATCTGAATTGAAACAAGTGAATGACACTAAAATTACTGTGAACTAGTTGAAATAAGATAATGAAAGTGATAAAGTGGGATGACTATTATTATTATTATTATTACATTCAGTAATATAGCAATATGTTCTACTGCTTGATATCATAGCACAGCCTGTGATTTCTCCTAATAGATAATAACACGGCGTTCTAAAGAAATTCTTCTTCTTAAAGCTTGCTTTTGTAAAGAAGAAGACTATGCTGCATGGGCTGCAATTCCATTTAGAGATATACAGTCAGTGAAGAAAAAAAGAAAAGTATTAAGTAATGATTGACAGGTTTCTAATATTTTAAAAGGTATGAGATTCAAGACCAGTTCTGGTTAATACAAACTGGTGGCAAGCACACTGTAACAACCAGAATCATATTTTGTCGCATTAATCTATTGTACTCTCAGCACTCAACCTGAAGTGACATATATGAAGGCAGCTAAGGAGTTTTGCTATGAATCAACCAAGGGTAATGGAAATGATATTGTCAAAGTATAAATCCATATAAGTAATTGTATGTTATAAAAGTCTCTTCAGTATGATGCTACCGTACCTTCACTTTTATCAGATATCTAGAAAACCAATTTGTCAGATAGATGGAATATAATTGAGATGAAAAAATAATAATGATAGGAAAATCGTTTTTATTTTTTTTAATATGAAGACTTCAGTACAAGTAAAATTTAGATAATTCCTTGGAGACTCATGTTTGAAAGAAATTAAACTGGACAAAAATGATACTTTGTTATCTATATATTTTCTATTGGGTATCTTCAGTTTTCAATCAAATATAGACAAAACTAGCTAGAATTTATAGAATAACTTTGTTTCCCCCAAAAAATCTAAATAACTGTGCTTTGAAGTTTATAGCACAGCCAAGTTCTACAGGCAGTCCTAAAACATAATAATTTAATATAAAAAGAAACCCTATGTGTAATTCCATATATTTAATTTATCAAAAAGTTAACATTTATGATTTAGCACAAACAATATTTAACATTTTTGCTTTTACAGAGCAAACAAACTCTGGTTTTAGTACCTCAAACAATGTAAGTAATAAATGTGATGTATGCATGTATTTCTTTTAATAAAATATTTACTTAGAATTTCACAGTTTACAGTATATATAAGAGGATGCACAGTAATACAATAAGGATGAATACATTAAGAAAAGAGGTGGCTGTACAGTGTAGCTTACAATTTATACACGGTTATAGAAACTCCTTATCTTAACCCAGTTACAACTGTTCAAAAAAAAACAAAACTCTAAAAACTAGTGTCCAATAACAAGAATACTACGGTTGCCACCTTTTCAGTGATGGGGCTCCACAGAGCAATCTATGTTAAGGCTTTTGATGAACCTTCCCCACATTCTCATCTACAAGACAGAGACAATGCTGGGGAACTAGTGTAATATTATAGTAGTATGATAACCTGGTATGTCATCAGTAAAAAATTGTTACATGTTGCCGTGATGACTGCTGCTGCTGACCACTGTACTTTCAGTATAGTTCTCAGAAGGCAGTTACAGTTTTGTAATGAATCGACCAAGGGTAATGGTAAGCACTACCTTTTCCTCTGTTCTTTGCCATGTTCCTTCTTACTATAAGAGTGTGCTGGCAAGAAGCAGAGTACAGTACAGTGCAGTAGGAAACAGCAAATATATATATCATTGTTGACCTTATGTGCATGTGCCTACCCAGAATCCCTTGTGGTTGTGGCAGCACCATGAGATTTCTGAGGGAGAAAACAAACCTTCTGGCTTGTCTGGTGTCTGTAGATAAGTGTTTAATACTTCTACTACCCCCTTAATTCTAAGTGGAAGGGTTTTCCATCACCTTTACCTACCATAACTTTTGTAATGGTATTTCTCGTGCTTCCCCAAGCCTCAAGAATTAAGCCAGTATCACAACCTCATGCTGACTAGTCCGATTAAGGAAGAAACAGCTTTGTCTAAAGGCTGTGTTGTACAGCGGGCAATTACTTTCAAGGGTGGGTTACTCGAATGGCGCCACAATACGCCAACCTTTTATGGCAAAATTAGAAAAAGATTTCATATCCATCTGCCAAACAAAACCCCTGGTGTACCTTCGCTATATAGATGATATTCTAATCATCAGGACCGGCAGCAAAGAGGAACTTCTCACCTTCCACGAGAACTACAACGCATTCCACCCCAACATCAACCTCACAATCAGCCACTCACCCACAGAAATAAACTTCCTGGACACCACCATCAATTCCATCCACACATCCCTGTATCGCAAATCAACAGACAGACTTACCTTAAAATCAACAGCTTCCACCCTAAACATACAAAAAACTTTATCATATACAGCCAGGCCATAAGATACAACCGCGTCTGTTCTGATACAACAGATCGTGACAAACAGCTCCAGAAACTAAGGGGAGACTTTATGAACCAGGGCTACAATGCCAGGATTATTGACAACCAGATACAGAAAGCCACCAACATTCCCAGAAAAAAATTACTAAAGTACAAAGAACATCGTTCTGGAACCTGTGTGCCGCTGGTGGTCACTTACCACCCCCAAGTAGAAGCTCTATGCAAAATATCTAAAGAACTTCAAGCAACACTACGCACCGATGACAGACTCAGGGAAATGTTTCATGAATTTCTGCTGTCAGCCTTTTCTGTAAACATAAAGATAACCTTTGCCCTGGTCACTGATCGTTACTAACAGTATTTTCTTAAGGCGGTGGCCACATTTTTATTTCAGAAAACCTGAATCAAGATTTTAAGATGATGCAGATGTAAATGTTCAAATTAAAATCGTATACATTTATTCTTCAATATATACAACTTTAGCCCATCATTTTGTTTCTCTGTATGAGTTAATTCATTCCTGTGTATGTCTTTGACAGTATATCAAGGGTTCACAGGCAAGCTTTAGCTGTTTTCCGAAATGTTGTTTTTTTCCCCTATTATGAGGAGTTTTTACATATGCTGTAATTTCAGAGACATGTCAGTGATTTATTAATTTGATTAAAATGTCTAACAATTCTTTAGAAAAACCCTTGTTTTTATAAAGTGAATATGTCATGAAGCTATCAGATTAATATTAGAGTTCATGTTAACGCATCTTTTATCAAATCACTGAGAAGGATTTAGCTAGTTCCCATAACAACAAGATGCATTTCATTAGACATTTGCAGAGATACATTAATTTTAGTAATGTCATTTTGTTCTTTTTCATATTGAAACAAAATATATACCTTGCTTTGTTGAACGTATATCTGAAAAATAATAGAACTTCATTACAATTGTAATTTATTGAAGATTTAGATGCCAAACAGATCAAATTTGCTATTTTTTTGGTTAGAAACTAAAAGTATGAGTTTGTCCCTAGGAACTGGGTACTTCCGGATGGTTTGATACATCTGCTAAGTTATTAATTGTATGTTAATAAAACAGGGTTTTGGATCAATGTCAAGCCAATGTACTCATTGCTTCTATGTTTGACAAATTACAAGTAACATCTGGTAGCACAGATGCTGATTTCTATAAATTCCAGATAATTTCGGAAGGCAGACAAGCCATGACAAACTGTGTCCATCTTATAGATAGGCATGGGTTCATTGATGATTACATCACATCTCTCAGATTTCAACAACAAACATTGCAAAAGTGTCTAATTTTGAATGCTGTATCTATATACAGTATTTTTCCACCACCAAAATAAGATGTTATTTTTAATGTTTTGGTGTTTTTTATTATTATTTTATTGATATAGTGCCACCATTTTTACAGTGCTTATTCACAGAGAAGCATGTGCTATGGTGCATTCACAATTGTATACATAGGCTAGATGTTCACATGTGAAAATAATAGTCCTACCATAATTTAAAGATAATGTTTTATAAGGCTAATATTTATTTGCCAGTCAGAATCCTAATCCTCATCATAAAATGTTCTTATGGTGGTAAATTTACTTATAAAGGAAAATCACTCTATACTAATGTGACTAATAAGAATAATGTGTAGACAAAAGACGTTAGACAGATATTCTATTTCGGATTGAATAGTGACTATGACTATTTTGACTATGCTAGTGTATTGCTAATTCCAAATATTTGGCATTCCTTCTATATAGCATTATGTAATTTTCACTAAAAGTACCTTTTTTAATAGAAAATGTGATGGAAAATAATCTGTCTCCTAGTGTTTGATTCCTCAAATGTGCACATAGTTTTGATGTGTCATTTACAGCATTTTAAGAAATCAAATAGTCTTCTTAAACTATTCTAAGTCGATGTGTTAAACTCCCAAGAGAACAAGTTTTGCACAATTATCTATCCACAAACATGAAATATAGTATATTGAATATTTTACAGTTGGTAAGTCAAGAGAGGACTAATTCATTGATTTGTGAATCAATCGTATATTAACGTTTGTCTGACAATTAATAAATGTTAGTCTGTGATTATAAATTTACAAAATTATTCGTGCAAATAATATGGAGTTGAACATCTATAGGTAATTGAAATTCTAATTAAACATAATTATTTATACAAGAATATACACATAATACACAGTTGGAAGATACTGTGAAGAAATAATTGGCTTTTATGTTTTAATCCCAGGTGTAGGAACATTTTTGTTTGAGTTTCATTTTCTTACATATTCAAGTAAGGAACTGATCAAATAGACTGACTTTCTAATGTATTAATTTGACTAACTGAATTCTGAAAAAAAAATCAAAATAATAATAGCAGCCTAAATATTTGGGATCCTGAAAAGCTGGATAGCCATATTTTATCTCTCCACGAAAATCAAAGAATCTCTTCTAACAATTGATGTAGTGCACTGGACATGGTAAAACTGAGAAAAGATAGGGAAAATGCTATATTTTGAAAAACAATGCACAAAAATAACTAAATATTTTTTAATTCAATTAAAATATTGAGGCAATACAATTTAGAAAGAAAAGTGCTACAAATTGTTGCAACACTAACGTATTTTATGAAAATTCTGGATTATTAATTTCTTATATCAAAGAAAGTTCTTTATCTATCTATCTATCTGTCTGTCTGTCTATATTAAAGGTGCAAATCATTTCCAGATTATATTTTTGGAGATTAGTAGGTAAATTGATTCAATTCTTAAGATATAATGTTCCATCTAGATTTGCCTTTTATTTAGTTTCCTGGTCATCGTGCTGATCTGGTTAGCAAGCACTGGGACATTCAAAATTTCAGCACTCTCTTGTGTTACAATGCAAAGGAAGAGGCCTAGGCTTCCCGCAGAGCATTTCACAAATAAACTCTCTGCAGAGATCAAGGAGGCTAAAGATATATATATATATAAAGATATAAAAACAAGGACATTTGACATCACTTTTCTTTCAATAAACTTCCCATAGGCTTTTTAACTATATTGCTATTTATTAAATAAATGTACAGTTAAACATATGTGTATAGTATAATTTACAGCTGTATTCTATGGAAATTATCTACGAAAGAAACTGCTTCCCATGGTTAATATAAAAAAACCCAACAATATTAATTTCCTTGCTTGGGTGAAATTAATTTTTCCTGTGCAAAATCTGTGCATCACAAAATGTGATCAGTGATTGATTACACTTATTATTCCCAACATGACTTTCCGTACTTCGATATTGAACTGAAATATTGCTTTTTCACCATTTTTCAAACCCTATGAAACAGGTTGAAATTATTATGATTATAGAAAAATCTCTCCCCATACAAAATATTTATGCACAGCCTATTGTAATTATAGAATAGGATTTAACTGCTTTCCTATTGCTTAATTTATTTCCTGGATAAGTGTTTCATTGCAATTAATGAGTCTCTGATCTAGTAAATACGCATTTGCAATGTGACTGAAAAATTGCAATGGTATTGTTTTAGTTCATCTTGTAGTAAATCATATTTAAATAGAAACAGTACGTATCTAGCACACACCAATGCCATTAGAAAATCCACAGCTGTTTTAGTCCATTTAAACATAACATAGGGGTATTCAGGACTCCAGAGTACCCCATTGTCATAACCTAGTGATTGGAAATAGCTACTGTGAGCATGGGAGATCATTCTCCTACCTATATTGTCACCAGAAGGCTCTCTGGTTGCTGCAATTCCTGTCTCACCATATCTGAAGTCATCCTTGCTCATTTTCCTGACACATCTCTGGCAAATCTTGTCATCAATGGCCTCTCTGCACCACTGTACCTCCCTGTTTTCTTAGCAGGATCATACATCCGGCCCTGTGTTTTGCTCTGACTGATTTTGGATATTGACCCAGCTTGGACCTTGACCCTGGCTCTGTTTAGCTCATCGGTACCCTGTTTTGGTCTACTGTTTTCATGATATTTGACCTTAACTTGGACTGCCAATTTATCCTGTGTTCTGGTCTCTTTGGTATGTGACCTTGGATAGCCTGACCTTGCTTATGGGTGCCAGTTCTCATTCTCCTGCTGTCTTACTGTTCCTGTTACAGTCCTGTGCCTGTAAATTTCTCCCATCTACAATAATTTTAATTTACCAGCCATGTGCAATGACCAAAACAAGCACCAGTCCCGTCTGACGCGGTACCCACTGTTGTGACTTTGGTCAGATGGATATCATCGTAAACTGCAAACCGCAGTGAAATATTTTCATAGATGCTCACAGTACAGAATCTTAAAATGTGTACATAACAAACGTTCTATACTAGTCTAAAAACCAATTTTGATCTAAAACAGCAGACGCATGATATTGCAGAGTACATTACCAACTTTCCATTTCTGTCAATACCTATTTATTTGTGATCATGTTGTAAAGGATAGTATTACAAGTTCATTCTAATATTCTAATAATACTTCTATTTTTAATACTAGTCAGCTTTGCTTTGTTATAGTTTAATCTTCAACATTTGTCCTAGAAAATATACATGCGTTGTATGCTTGCCCAGCAGTTGTCAAGAAGATTAAAGTGTACATTATACAATTCTGCAACACAATGGTCTATTTCTGGCAGAACTGATGTTTCATTCATGTCCGACATACATGTTTTTTTTTTTAAATTAAAATTTGATGTAATGTATGTCATTTTCCGGCCCAAATGTATTCAGTAGTATTTACATTACTTATAGGAATTAATATATTGTATATGTATTTGAGGCTCACATATTTATCATGTATGTATGCAGAATGTTTTTTTATTTTGTACAATTATGATGATTTCATGGGGAGAAAGAAAAATATTGTGTTATATGATCACTACTCCATCTGGTGGCAAAATCTTGACTATTCGACAGGCACATAAAATGTTACAGGCACACCGTACAGTGTGCTAACATGTCAGGAAAAAGAAAGGAATAGTTTACTTCACTAACATATTGCATTCAATGAAGCAGGATAAGAATTAAGGTTTAAGTCTTTATAGTTAAAATAGGCATTCCAGGTGGGCTGAATGTTGCCATCAAATTTTATGTTTCAAGCTATTACATTGTATCTCATGTCTTTCCTTTGTTTACTTCAAATATGTGATTGCTCCTCAAAGTAACACAAAACCAAAATGCAAAGGCATAATTTTACAAATATATATATATATATATATATATATATATATATATATATATATATATATATATATATATATATATATATATATATATATATTATATTATGCTTCATTAAAACACTATGCGCTGTAATTACAATTGGCTTTGTTTTCAAAGAACATTACACATTTGCTATTAATTAGCAGTTTACTCATGTTTGAGTGAAAAAGCTTTTAAATTGGCTTCTGCAACAAAGAAAAGTTCTTTACAGGTACCAAAAGCGGGTAACATATAAATGTGTCTATGCTACAGGATAACATTTTTTCTTCCTTAAAAGACACACTCTTATATGTTGATTTCATAACGGTTTTACTACTGTAGTTTCATTTTAGTATAACATTGAATGCATAAATTGATAAGTTTAAAATGAGAAGGTTGAAAATATCATTCGATATCATAATTTTTTTCCAACAAATATGTTGCTCACCAGCCCATATAAATTGCTAACGGAGCAGCTCTTAAAGGGACACGCTAGCACGATATCCAAGCCCTGAGATATTCAAAGAGATGCTAAACTATACCTGAAGGTTGGATTTGAGCTGGGAGAAAGATGAATTAGTAGTAAGCTAAAAAGTTATATTGATGAGAACCCAATAAAAAGGAAAGAAAGTGGGTAAGACATTAAACGTAAGCTACATCATTCTAGTAGCTTTGGGGACTAGGAATAAAGGAGATGTGATGGTGGTTAGATAGGAATATAAGATCTAGAGAGGGTCTTCAAGATGTTAGAGACAAGGCCATGGTTAAGTGAGGATGGGGACATGCCGTTAGTAATGACGAGAATAAATATATGATAGGTAAGGCAAGTATAAGGGCAATGTAAAGAGAAAGTAGGAAATGCATGGGAATAGGAAAATAATGGGCAGATAGAAAGTCAAAAGACATTAGAAACGTCTGTTGGTGACACGGGATGAAGTATTTGAGGGGTGACTGCAGCAAGGTTGAAGGTTGGGAGGCGGTGAGCAGAAAGAGAGAGGTAAAATTGGTAGACACTTCAGAGAAAAATCATGTGCGTCTATATCAACATATATAAGTTTCTGTTTTTCAGCTGCATTGCATAGAACAATTGTCTACTATGCTTTGAAAAGCAGTAGATTACTACAAGTGATACATCAAAGTTGGAAACATCACAACTTCACAAGCACCAATGTGAGCCAGAATGTAAAGACTTAAGTACAATTTTAGCTTTGACATATGCTTTATAAATAAAAATAACATCCTTTGAATAAAGGGATGGTGTTTTTCTTTCTTCTTATCGAGATCAGTGAAGCACAAAGATTGCTCATCTCTCAGCCAGCCAAGCCATGTGGAGGACTTCCAATATTTAGGGTAGAATAGCATTAATGTCATGGCTTGTCTTTGAACCCTTTTTGAATTAAGAACTCATGTCTAGCTACTCAGAAATAAAAAACGTTCACTTTCAGACATAGCTTGCACTGATCACAGAAATCTTATACTGTGCATTTTTAACTTTTACAAAAGTATATGTCCACTGAATGCTTGTGGGAATGTAAACCTAAAATTGGTTTAAGATTACAACAATGACATGTGAGTGAAATGCCTGGGTCTGGTGGAAAAGAGTGTAACAGTATTACCAGAATCATCAACCAAGGTATTGGTCAGGTGAGCAAAAGGTAATTGGTAACAACCAAGTTATATTTAACAAACTGTGAAACAGTTTAAAATCTACTTGCGAAGAAGTTCTGCATAAACCTATTACTTGTATTTCCTAAACTATAGCCATTGAAATATGGACGTGGTGTAATATTTGAGGGTTGATATGTTTTAGGATGTTGGGTGTCAATTGTTTTCTTTTAGTTAAAATGTGTCTTGCAAATATTTCATGTATGAAGCATTGGCATGTGAATAAGCTGGCTGTGTCCAATGCACTGTGAACTAATAAATTGAATTTACAATAATAGATTGCTTTTTTAGTATTTATCTCTTCCTCTTACCTACTGTCTTTTGTCTTCTTTTTGGTTTAATTGTGATTTATTGATTTAAAAAATTAGTAGTATTATATGACAGCTTTTTCCTGCTTTGGTAAAAGCCTTATTGTGGCTCAGTTCCTACATCAACCTCACATTGAGATTACCTCTTTGCGCCTAACGGGCTACCTGTTCAGGTAATGTGCATGTTGTGTGATGATGAAGGTGTTAAGGTTATTTGGAAGTGTTGTTTATGTTAATGTAGGTATACATTGCTTTCCTTCTTGCTTTAATTCTATTTGGTGCAGTAAAGGGTTAAATGACATTGTGTTCTGGCATTGTTTGTTTTCCTGCAGTATATACAGTTTGTATGTTCATGACTGTAGATTTTATTGGTAGTACTGGACTGAAAAGTATATGTGATAAGTTATTATTGTAGAGTCAGCAAAATGTATCAGAGCTGCTTGAAATGGGCTCGCAATTGCCAATGCGTTTCTATGGGCATGTTTCTCAGTGGCCTCTGTCTGGAATAAAGCATTTTGGATTTTTTTTTTGCAAAGTCCATACTATCTTGTTTAAGTGGATTAAATAAGGCCTATTGTCTTAAATGTATTTTTTCTAAATTATATAAATCTACTAATTTAATTCTAGAAGAAAGACAATCATCAAAACAATGAGTTCTTAGGATTTATAAATATGTTTGAATGTCATATTATTTTGAAATAATAGCAAGCATTGCGCCATTTGGTTTTGCATTTTTTCAATGTAACCGAAAGGTGATTATTCACGTCTATCATGGCACAAATATTATTAACATGGGGAGCCTCAAGCAATATATATGTGTAAATCTGGAATCATGCTACTAAGCAAACATATACCAGAATAAAAAACAGTCCTTCACAAATATCTCAATCGTCACAATAACTGGAACATGTAAAAATAAGATATTTTCTTTAGACAGCACTAAATTAAATATGGTATATAAACATCATGGATTTGGCTTACAATATAAAGACACAATTAAATCAAATTATTATTATTATGAATGTTGATTAAGAAACAAAATTTACATTTAAAAGAGTCATTGCCATTTCTCTCTCTCTTTTCCCTTTGTCATATTTGAGTGACATTTAGAGTGGATTGCTTCTTCTCTCAAGGAACAATACTGTAGTGCTTCCTCATAGGATTTATGCTTCATCTAGCAGCAGACAACTTGAACTGTAGCTAGATGAAGTCCAAGGTTAGAGAATGTAGGTAGTGTTCCAAACATCTTGTTTGTTTTCTGTCAGCTCCTGCACACTGCTTTCTTAAATAACGCTTCAGTTTTAGGAAAGCAAATGCAGAATAGATATGCGCCATCAAGCTATTTTCTTTGTTGTCTTTAAATTGTACGATAATAAAAAGTAATTTCACAGTATAGAAAGGATGAAAAATACTTAAAATTACATCCAACAAAATCTGATTAAAAGGTGTTCTTTACAGAATGTTACTTAAAAGTAACAATGTCTACCATTTTGATTTGTAAAGATAAAATTTTACATTATATTCAGTCTCAAATCCACATATATGTGTGTGTGTGTGTGTGTGTATATATATATATATATATATATATATATATATATATATATATAATGGATCTGAACTGTATGCCTATTTCCAGGAAACAAGTACATTGTTACCCTAATATAATTTACCTATTTTCATCATATGGGTTGGATTAATAAACCTTTGGTTTGTATAGGGCCTTCACAAGGCAACCAATGTTTTTTATGAGCAAGTCCTGCACTTAGCGCTATAGCTTCGCAAAAATTTCCCGCATGGAAAGAGTTAAAATATTGGCATTATAAATGCCAAATATGGGACGTGAGCACAGACTGACCAGATGTCTAAATGGCAAAAAAAACACACCTCACAAAGGCCTTTTACCTCCCAGAATTTTTAACTTGTCAAAATTCCAATTTGAAAAATGCACACCTCTCTAAGGCTAGGTTTCCACTTGGGTTTTTGTCCTGCGTTTTTTTCTTGATGAAAAACGCCAGGAAAAACGCCTAGAAAACTGCCACTGCAATTACCTGCGTTTAGGCGTTTTTTCTGGAGTTTTTTCTGGCGTTTTAGCCTTTCTGTGGAAATTGCTTTTTTTGACCTTAGGCAGTTTTTCCAGCCTTTACAAGTTAGAAGTTTCACCCAGCTAAAAGGGATTAGGATAAATGGCAAGTATCTGCCCTCTCCTGATGTCATTTACTTGGTAGACGCTTTTGTCTCTTTTCTGTGGATTGTAAGGCATGCTTTATTCCGAATGTCTGCTCCTCTGGGAAGATTGGCCCCATATGATGGTGCAAATTGTTTGCTGTTGCTTTTGGCACGCAGGATCCAGTTGATGCGTTGGGTATGTTTGTTTGTAATGGCATGTTTGTTCCAAATGGTGTAAAATTCAATATGAACCAGTCCAGGACTTTGTTTTGTGTGAAACTGTTTGTTTTCAGCCTATTTCTCGTAGGACACACAGATACTGGGTCCATCCTCTGCATTGTAACTGTGGAAAAAACGCCAGAAAAAACGCCATAAAAAACGCCAAGGCAATAAACCCACATGGCTTTTTCATGGCGTTTTTTCTCTCCCATAGACTTCTATTGGAGAAAAACGCCAAGATTTCTTGCAAAAAACGCCAGTGTCAACATGCTGCGATTTTGAAAAACTGCCACAGAGCCCAAAAAAGCAGAAAAACGCCAAAGAGGACTGAAAAAACGCCAAACAGAAAAACGCCAAGTGGAAATGGCATTTTGCGATTTCCTATTGAAGAACAGCTAACATCTGGCTGCAGCCGTTTTTCACTAAAAAAACGCCAGGTGGCGCTATTGGCGTTTTTATGGGCGTTTTTAGCAAAAAAAAACCAAGTGGAAATCTAGCCTAAAAGGGCTTTTTAGTCCCCGAGCAACCTAACAAACCCATGCATGTATCACTGCGCTCAGGAGATGTTGCTGAACACATATTGGGGTGTTGTTTGACAGGGACATATACCAGGAGCGGTGAATTTATACCTGGAGTACAACATAAAGTTTGACAAAGGCTGGTGGTAAAATTAGTGCATCAGAAGGGTTAAAATACCAGCATCTGAAATACCTTGGGGTTTGATGGGGTTAATTGCATTGGCTGGCTTCAGAGATACCTGAAATATCACATGGGGCAGAATGACCAGCTTTGGGGAAAAAATGGTTTTGAAATAGCAAAACACTACTGGTACTTACTGTCCCATAACGTGCAAAACCCCCCCCCAAAAAACATAAAAACATTGGGTATTTCTAAACACAGGACAAATAGTAGAATCTACTTAGCAGGTTTTTTTTATTAGTTTTTGCAGATGAGTAAAAGATTTTTCAAAAAAAGTGAGAAAAAATCTTATAACAAAAAATCACCATAATTTATCTTTTTTTATATAGTAAATTAGATGATATGATAGAAATATTTATCTCCTGAAAAAAACAATATATAATGTGTGTGGATGCAAAAAATGAGAGAAGAAAATTACCGCTAAACAGCAACACTGAAAAATGTTAAGAGCCTTTGTCCCAAAATTTACTACGAGTAAGAAACAGTCTTGTCATTAAGGGGTTACGATAGAGAGTATAGTTAAGTTAATGTATTCAGCTGATAAATCCAGTTTTTTAGGATTTTTTTCCTAATAACTGAAAACAGAAGATAACTGGGACCAGAGTCAAATCATAATATGCCTGGATATTTTAGTATAAATAGAGTATCTTATAGAATTGACAGGTTCTAGAATATGTTGGCTTAGTGGACCAATTGCCTTTCCAATGTGCAGTTTGCCACATGCACAATCAATTAGATATACTGTCCTACTACAATGGTACTGCAATTGACAACGTGTCACATTTGGTATACACATTTATTGTAACTGCTAAAAAGTTGTTTTGATGGTTTTAAAAAATCATATGCTTCACAATGGCTACACCTGTAGGTACCAACTGTGGGTGTTATCCAGGTTTTAGAACTTAGTTTTGGAGTAAAGTGGCTGTGAACAAGTTTCTGAGTCTTAGCACATGTGGAATTTTTATATCTGGCTGCTTTTTTCTTTTTTTATGTCTGTCACCATATCCCTGTCCTATATTAGTGCTCTCTGATAGGCTTTCTTTAGACATTTGTTAGTATAGCCCTTTTCTTTCAACATAATTCTTTGGCAGCCTCCTTTTTAAAACCCTCTAGAGTGGAGTAATTTCCGTCGGCCCATAGATATTGTCCAATTGGGATATTGTGGTGCAGGCTAGCTGGGTGAAAACTTTTCCAATGTAAAAGGTTATTAGTAGAAGTTGGTTTGAGGTATAGCTTTGTTATGACCATTACCTGTTTTGGTAATAGTCAAATCCAAAAATATTAAATTGTTTCTGGTAAAAACCGATGTGAGTTTCAAATTATATGGGGTACTGACAAGGCCATGAAAATATTGTCAATATTGTCAGATATGTATATGTGTTTTGAAGGCACCTTTAAGATTTTGGACAGTCTAGAAAAAGATTTGCATAGCTGAGGGCACAACACATGCCCATGGCAGTACCCCTAAATTGTTCATAAAATTGCTCCTTGAACATAAACAGCAAATACATTAAAAACTATTCTCTTCACACAAGGGAGGGTAAGCAAAAATCTATATTTTACATTGTTTGATTAATTATATAAATCTAGTACATGATGTTTATAAAACACTAGGGTGCTTATCTGAATGATAAGAGATTTGCTTTCTGTCTAATTATTCTGCATTGAATTGCTTTTTAATTAATACCACACAAGATGAGGATGTCAGTAGTAGGCCTTAACTTCTAAAAACACCTTTTCAATCTGTTTCTCTCTGGTTGTACATTATATGACTGATGTTTACAAAAAAATCTATTATTGAAACCTATGTACTTTGTTGGAGCTTAGTTTCATTTAATTCAATAGCTTTATATCGTATTTTAAAATGTATTTTCATGGTTACAAAACAACAGAATGATGACAGCGGCATACACCTACATAGAAATAGTAATTGGCCATTAAAATGAATAGTTAAACATACGGGATTGCCATATAAACCAGATGAGTCATGTGGATACCTATGAACTCTCTGGGTTTCGTCAGGGGACTCCAAAGTTCCAGTTCTCAAGGTAGACACCCAAATCCTCCAGGTTATAGGGGCTGGGTCTTGATATGCCCCACTCCCCGCTTATTTCCTCCTTAAATGGGAGTGTGTCCCCCAACTTCAGCGGGAACACCCACTGACATCAGCAGGACTGCCCACCAATGTCAGCGTGACCACCCACCAAAGGTCGAGTCCTGGTATGGTTCCGAGGTATGGTCATGGGGAGATTTACAAATACTAAAAATGGGGTGTTTTAAAAATGTGTTTCATTGTGTTAATTTACCCTTTTCTGCACAGCATTAACTTAACTGTTGATTCCTAGAAGAAGCATCTATCAATTTTCATTGTTTATGAACTATAGCTGCCGAAACCTTGTATACATTTTGTTAATTTAACCCCTTAAGGACAATGGGCGAACCCTAAACCCATTGAAAACAATGCATTTTGAGCTCGTACATGTACGGGCTTTGTAATTAAGGAGTTAATGCAGCTCATCAAGCCCCCCTCCTCCTCTGATGCTGATAGTAACTAGTTCATGTATATATAGTAACATAGTAATTTAGGTTGAAAAATACAATGTAGTATACTGTACATGCTGATTTTGGGGTTTGTATAAAGTAACTACCAGCATTGAAGATGAAAACCTTTAACACATGCAAATAACTTGCTAGAGAAAACGATTGATGTTTGGAATACTGCTGTGCTGAAAAAACCTAAATAAGGCCCATTGGGGATAGAGGAAGATATATCCCTGAAATGCATCCCTGGGCTATTTATTTCATCACTTTGTATTACTAATATGATATTGGCTTCCATACAGAAAATCAATATATGTATCCTGATCATGCTTCAACAGAACTGCTTTTTTACGTATTAAAAATGGACTGAACACCTGAATTTGTTATTCTTGTAGAATAAAACTGACCTTATGATCGGCTAATAATTTCTATTACTGTCATCCAGCTAGTTTACGTCACTCTATATAACAGAAAAACCATATGCCTATGAAATAATTTATAACCTTTAAAATGCAGCATAATATCTTTCTTTTCTTTCTTTTGCCTTCCAGATATCTCACACAGATTTCTGTAAATAAAGCAGACACTGACACAGCGAAAGAAATTGCTCTTCTATGGACTTCAATAGGCTTAAAAGAAGTTCAGTTAGTAAATTATTCAGTCTTACTTGACCTACCAGGCTCTTCTCCAAATACAATCACTCTGAACAATGGTCAGTGCTATTATCCAAATGGACAGGAATGTGATGAAGAGTCCAACAGTCATCAGAGTCAGGAGTTTCTGTACTCATATGCCGCCTTCTCTGCCAAAGGAACTCTTGAGGTAACGTAACTATTTATCTCTGTCATTTTTATTAAAATCCTCCTATAAATTAGTTAATTCTGTCACACTGACAAAATATCTGGTCCAATGCAACACATGCCAATGTGCCACTTAATATAGCTATGAAGTAAATAAATTACAGTTGTAGATGGCAAAAAGTAGTAGGATGTACTCATGCTGGTCCAATAATGGATCCAAAAGAAGACACAAAGTATATTATAAATAAACTTAACAAGGCAATGAATAACCTGTGTGTCTTTTCTGTTAATGAAATTTATTAGTAAAAAAGTTGTAAGTAACTCTATATTTCACACTTCTTTGTTGGATATTGTTGTATATTCATGACTCTTGGAGGGTTCTTATCCATGAATATAAAATAATACATTTTCATTGGACTAACATTTCAGAGTATCAGCCTCCCTTTATGAAGTCAAAAGCAATATTAACCACAAAACATCTGTGCAGGGTCATAACTAGAAACCATAGGGCCCTGGTGCGAAAATTGCCCCGGGCCCCTTCCACTTTACCAAGCAACATGTCCCACAGTGCCACCTTTGCCCTAAACAGCTTTTGAGCGCTACCTTTACCCCAAACACCTTGTGAGTGCCTTTGTTCCCAAGCAGTTTACCAGTGCCATTCTAATTCCACAAAACAGCCTGTTTGTACCATCTTTGCCCCAAACACCTTGTCTGTTCCATCATTGCACCCAAACAACTTGTCTGTGCCTTATTTTCTTGCTCCCCCCCCCCAACGCATACTCTGGCACACATATGTAAACACACACAAATTACACACACTTACTCATAGCCACTAAAACACACTCTATCTCACCCCACTTACAAATACATGCTCACATATAAACACCTACACACCCATGCTCACACACACGCACAATTACACACCCAAGCTCACACACGCACAATTACACACCCAAGCGCACACACTCACAATTACACATCCATGCTCGCAAACACACAATTACACATCCATGCACACACACAGGACCTTTCGAAACTATTTTGAATTGGTATGAGGAGACAAGAATAAGGGGTCACTCAATGCCACTCAATGCCTGGAGGTACAGTCCCCATCGCAGCTGTGATCACTGTGTCCACTGTAATAATGCCACTGGGAACATGCATGTTTCCTACTGTAAGTGAGTTTGTAATATGCAGAAAAACAATAAAGAACGATACAGAGAGATATGACAAAACAAGTCTGATGCAGAACTATAATGCAACCAGCTTGTTGGTGTTTTAAGAATACAAAAACAGGAGAAAGAATCATGATGCACAAACCACTCATGTTCAATAGCTACCTGGGAAGATGTCTAAACATGTTTGCGTATCCTGCCCTTGCTTTGTTTTTTAATGATCCTACATTTTCCCTTTAGAGGACATGTATCTTATCCAGGCCCAATCTCACTGTCTGTTATTTTTCCTGATAATAATCTTTTTTTTATATATATATTTTTTGAATGAAAATCAGTGATATATATATTTCTTTCCCGTGTAGGGGGAAATTGTTGATGTACAGTATGGTACTGTGGATGATCTTCTACAAGCATCCCAAGGAAGAAATATAACAAACAGCTTTGCCCTTTTAAAATTGGGGGTATTGCCATTATTGTACAAGGTTAGTAAAATGCTTTCCGGTTTCTGTAAATATACACGCTTTCCGTAATATCTTTGTTTTTTTATTTGCAATACAAGGATTAATAATTTGATTCAAGTAAAGAGTTGTAATAGGGGGCCTGATTGGGGAGTTGTTCTTCCCGTTAGACAAAAAATATTTCTGCAGTCTTTTTGATCATAACAGGTTAAATAGAACTCCTTGTAGCTGAGCACTAATAACCATATTGTATTCAGATAGATAATTTCGAACAAGGTCATTTGGATTCAAATTCAGTTCACCTGTAGTCAGAGTGGAACTACCAATCTGTTGCTCATTAACCCTGGTAGATTGTTATCTTTGTTCTTCATTCAAAAGATCCTTTAAGTGCCCACTACACATACTGGCTCTCGTCTTGGGTGAAATAACAGTGAACAAGAGCCATAATGTGATTCTCTATTCTGTTTCAAGAAGCATATTCTGAGAAAATGATCATGAGTCGTATCTGTTCTATTTGTCGTTTCTTCCATGACAACTACAACAGCCAGCTATAAAGCTTGTAGGAAAACTCAAATGAGCTAAAATAGAGGCTAAAAAAGAAAGCAATGTAATAGTTATATAACTAAAGTCAAAATCATTGGAACATATTGTATACCAGTCAAAATATGTGAATTTAAACTCCTGCTATTAGCTTAACAATCTATGAAACCACATTAAACATGTATTGTTATTGCTACACAACTGCAGTCATAATGCACTAATAGCACTGGTTAGGTAGGTATGTGGTGTGTTGGACATGCCTATATACAGTGACATTTTCTGGTCTAGGACAGAATCTCAAGCGCTGCCTAACCTTCTTTGGTGCAGCTAATAGTGCTGATGCTGTTCAGTCCTGTAGCAGAGACCACATGCTATATTACCTAACAGAGGACAAATAATTGTCAAAAATCTAAGAGATCCTTTTATTGGAAATCATAAGTTACTTTAAAATATGGTACTATTCAACTGTGGTGCAAGGAGTGATTTTGATGCAAGAAATGATTATTATTGATCGGTTATCACCTGTAACTGACACTCCAACAACATTTTCTTTATTATGTGTGCATATATAGAAGATTAAATGCGGTCCCTATAGTATGCATTAAGGATGAAAATTAGGAAACTTTAGGCATATTTTGATTTATTTGTGTAATTATAAAGAACAATCTAGTGACTTTCTATGTGCAACTAAAATACTACAGTTGCCTCAAAAAAGATAATGTTCCAGGACAAGTAATTATCCTACAAGCCATTTGAACAGTGCTATACCTGGCTTAAGATCATAGATTTTTTGGACTTCATCACTATTGTTTCCTCCACTTCTATAACCCATCCTTTGCATGAAAACCACATCAGGGGCATACCTAGATTATTTGGCACCCTGTGTGGATTCTATATTTGGCAACCCACTTTAAAATGCAAAAACACTCCCACTCTCACTTTTATACACCCTTACTCATACTCTCTCATACACTCACTCTCTCACTGACGTCTCCTTGTGTTCTCTTACACTCTTACTTTTACTCTCTCACACTGTCATGAAGTTCTATTCACGCTCTATCACTATCGCCTACTCTCTCATGCTCTCATACCTTCTCTCAATGTCTCCCTATTTTCGCCACCAATTGCTTCCATTTCCTTGTCTCCTTTCCCACTAATCCGCTTTTTCTACTGTCCCATCTTCTTCTGTCTTCTTTCTTCATCAGCTTTGTTGTCCAGGCCTCCTGGAGTACTTCTGCAAAAGGGCAGAGCCTCAGCACATGTCCACTCACTGATTGGTGGCACAGGGAGAGGCTGTTCACCTGGTGCACGCTGTGGCGCCACCTTTTTGTGGAAGTACTCTGGAAGGCCTGGTCAATGGAGCTGATACTGAGAAGAAGACAGAAGAAGATGAAGAAGTGGCAAGAGAAAAAGCAGAGCTGCACAAAAGGAGACAGGGACAAGGAATAGGTCATTGGAGAAGGCAGGAAAACGTTTAGAGGAAGGGAAGTTCTGGGAGACTTGATACCTATGTGTGCCACTGTGGCACCCCTCTGACCTTGCCTCCCTCAGTATGCCACTGAACCACATCCTTCAGTATTTCCTTCGTCATTTTATTAATCCATAAACCATGAAATGTATTTGAGAAAGTAAAATTTGCTCAGTTCATTCCAAGTCAGTTAAAGTAAGGGAATCATTTCCAATACAGGAATGAATTGTTCTTTAAAATCACTTTGGAAAGAATACAATTAAACCACAGGTATTTCTACTGGTCACAGTTACTTTCCAGAAAGTCTTAATAGAAAATCACAGTTCTGTGCTTGAAAAGACATTTTGTTATCTATACGTATTGAGCAGCTTTCCAGTATATATATAGTTTTGAAAGGCTAGTTATTTTGAACAGATTTAACAGCTGTTGTTGACCACCACAGTAATAACCTCTTTCTGACCTCTGGAAAATTGAGATATAGCTTTGTGTCTTTATTTCCAGGGGAGCTCTGGGATTCTACAAAGTAGTGAGATAACAATGTTCCAGTTCCATCAACCAGTTTCATATGATCGTTGTATGATATGAACTACTTTCCCTTGGGTCTCTTGATCAGATAACATCTATGTTTTCTGATGATATTTTACAAACTCTTAAACCTTTGTTATTTTGGACATGAAGTGCCTGTGTTAAATCCTAGCAGAAATGAGACTTAAGTAATAATCTACTTGAATTACATTTTAACTTTGAAGACCTTCTATATGCATACTAAATTATATGGCAATGTGCATTACATTGGTTGTTTATCCAGGTAGTGCAGCCTGAATGACTGAGTCCACATATAAGTGATGCTTTCTTAAATTCAGGTCATTGCATGCATCTGAAAGGACCAATTAATAATTCCACACCATTTGGAACCAGGGGGATTCCCACCCTAGGCCGGAATACATCACTGCATTCATTTACTGCTGCATAAACTGCAATTTCCCAGATTATTTCTAAGAAAAAAAGAATAGTGGTCACACAGAGGTGAAAATTAAAGAGGACTGTTAGCATTTTGCATCAGAGATTGCCAGAGAAAGGCCAGATTGAATGTGAGTGATTAAAGTGGAATGTCAGTGGAAGTTGAGAATTCTACCCGTGAGCTTACCAATTAGCCTCATAGTACTTTTATACAAAGTTCCTGCTAGGAATGGTGGGCTTGTGAGGGCCCTTCTCATGATCTTACAATCTAAGGGAGTAGTGTGAGTAATAGAAACAAAAGGAGGGATGAAAAAGAGGGAGTAGTAATGCTCTTGTAGCAGTAATTAGGGCTAAGTGGTTTCATGTTGCAAAAGAGGATGTATGAATAATGTGAACAGAGGGTGGTGTAGGTTAGTGCTTGTTTTCAGATGGTGGTTTCCAGAGGGCTTGAGCTGTTTCAGGAAAGCTACAAGAGGCGAAAAGATTAAAAAGAGAAGATCGTTTTTAGGTTAGAAAAGGGAGCTGAGTAATGCTAGGAGGCCAGAAGTGGAGGGGATCAAGATAAAGGGATGTGCTTTTCCCAACGTAAATAACATTTGGCCAAAAAACAAACATCCCCAAACTACATAATTGGTACATATACAGGAAAAGCATGCATAATAATACAAAACATGAATTAGTAAACTTGCTTGTAGATCTGGCAAAGTCCAAATGAAGTTGAGCACCATTTTGATTATTGTAAGGGCCTCTCTTGGTACTTGGTTTCCGATGGTGGTCTGCAGAGGACTTGTGATGTTTTAAAAAAGCTACGAGCATCCAAGGGCATCCATGTTTCTTGTTTAAAAAGTAAATCTGACTGAAAACTGATAATGCTCAGTGATATAAACAGACATCAAGTATAACGTTGTGGCGGTATCTTATTTTTTTCTGCTGAAAAATCTATTTATGTAAATTACAATGTACATAAAATAATATTCAGGCTCTGTTGTATACACTCTGTGATATGTAAAAGTCTTGTTCCACCTACACTGATACTTTTAACACTATTGTAACTAAATGCAGCATGAGAAACATAATTCATTGACACTGTTGATTGCCAAAACCTTTCCCAGAAATTTTTATTTAATCATAAAAAAGTTGTCTATAACATAATAATTTCTGCGCAAACGTTTAACTCCCATGGGATGCAAAATCAGGTGCTGATAGGATGTTGCTATATAAACTAAAGAAAACTTTATTTCTGTGTTTTATGTGATTAAACCTGCAGATGAATTACAGATCTGCTAAGGCTTAACATAATGGGGAGTTCAGTTAATAATATGACTCACTGGAACAGAACTTTTAATTATGGTTTTCTGCATTTGTGATTTGGGGTACATTTTAATTAAATTCTGTATCTAAATCTAGGAAAAATACTTTGTAATTGTAGTATATTTTCATATAGTTATGTCTTTTTGACAAGATCATTTTTTTGCAGCATCTGTAAGTATACAAAAATAGGGATTTCATCATAGCAGAGAGGAATATCTACCTTCTGATGCCTACTGTTTGCTACACAATAATACCTGCAATCAGCATTTTGCAAGAACCAAAGTTAATTTATGAATTGTAATGTCGGCCAAAGAACTGAATGCATAATCATACAAATTTAGTGTCAGGAAACCAGGTCCATCCAGATGACTGCATTGACCTAGCGCGCCCAAAGATTGTGTGCAGGAGTTACAGTGCAGTAGTGGAGTTGGACAGGGCCTGGTTGCAGAGCGACCGCACTCACCCAGTTGATGAGCACCTAGGGTTGTGCAGCCAGACACCAGCGCCCTGATATAGCAGCAGATGTAATCCAAAAGAAAACAAAGAGATATCCTGCAGGCACCCTGGAGCAGGCATGAAACATATCACTAGAATCACGTGCAGGATGCTGCAGGCTGGGAGTATGGAAGCTAAGCAAAGGATATAGCAGAAACATAACAAGCAAGGGGGACAGAGCGAGCAAGAGACAGAGAGACCAAGCAAGAAACATAACCAGCCAAGACATACATAATACAGGGCACAACAGGGAACAAGACAGGACACCCCGCTGCCGGGGATACAGGACAGGCTGAGACACATAAATACAGAAACTAGCCTAAGACTGTATGATAACAATTGGAGATTCCGTCATATCTTATGGCCATAGTATGCTTAGCCCACCACTACGCCAAAGTACTCCAATGACGGTGGGTCCTAACGCTAAGCCCTGCTGACAGAGGTACGAAACAAACCAAACATGAAATCCAAACACATAGCACGGAGACATACCTTAGACTGCAGACTGAGACAAACAGAACACACAGGTGGGGCACAACTTATAAAGGAAACAGAGCTGAAGCAAAGAGCAGAACTAGAAGCCAGGAATGAAAGATCAGAACTGAGCATACGGAAATCCAGGAATGGATTAAAGCAAAACAGAAAAACTGAAGCAAGATAGATATGCAGCTCCGCAGCCTGGATAGAACATGGCATTTAGCTAATATGGAGAACGCGTTTATACATTCCTTTCCTATAAACTTATTATATGAATACACAGTATTGGTTTGCAGATATTTTAGAATAAATCAACTTACTCTTATGTTAAATGTTATGTGTCAACGTCAGCAGTTATCTCCTTGGTGGGAGCAGGGTGGTTACCAAGAATCTTTGCAGATAGCCGTTACCTAAGTAACAACTCAATACCACATAAAATATATAAATGTATTGTTAAAGTGACAATAAAAAGCTCCATAAAATGTGATTCCCTTTCCCCAGATGTCCCACATGACTGCAACTTCTGCTGCTTTCTGAACATACATTTTATGCTATGATCTACATAAGAATATCTGTCACTGTTAACCCATCACGGCTACCAGAAATTTTGCATCCTGTGGATTGGTCTCCAATGATACATTAATTTAGATGTCTCAGTTTGTCATGTAAATACAATTAAATACACTTATTTAGAGATGAAAAGAAGTATGGCACACTAATGTAAATTAGAGAATTTAGAGATGAATATTAGATATACCTAAAAAATGATAAGGCAGTTGGAGGTTCAGAAACCAACAACAATATTGAGGGGAAAAACACATAAAATAAAAAAATAATAATGTTTATTGATTCTCATAAAGTTTATAATAGGTGATAGGTACATGGATATCCAAATCCTCAACAACCAGATTTGGTCACAGCTAAAAAGTATGGGGAATGACTATTGCAAAATGATACTAAAAAATAAAATATCATTGAGATAATAGCCTAAAAGGAAACAATGTATGAACAGTGAACCATATAATGCTTAGTCCACCACTATGCTAAATTACTTCAATAGAAGTCTTACTATTAGATACTGCTGTTTTATCCAAAAAGTCTTCCTCTTTACATATACAAAGTCACTCCTAGAACCTCTGGTCGCCATCACACAACTTGTGCTAAAGCTTCATAAATGATGTCCACAGAAACCAATGCATTACAGGAATGTCTCTATTTATCTAAAATGGTGCATGTTCCTTGGAAGTTTGATGTTGCATTTTTGCAAATGGAGCTGGGATTTTTGTCAGAATTGATGTTCTACTCAATGCTGACATGGTACAGGCAGACATTATCCATTATGCAATACCATTAGAGAGGCATTTAATTGGCCCCAGATGTATTCTGCAGCATGACAACGACCCCAATAATACATCCTAAGTTATTAAGAATTTTAAGGCAAGACAGGAGGCTTCATATTTTGCATCTCTTCCTTTACTCTCACCACAGCAGCAAAGAAAGAGTTAACGTGAAACAGTGAACCAACCAATAGAAACATCATACACAGGAGGTATATAAACCCCTAAACCTTCCCCCTCTTCCTCTTTCTTTGCTGCTCACCGTGTTTCAAGGTCAGATCATTTGCTATATTTGATTTTGATTTCTGATCTTTATTTGGTGTCAGTCATTTACTGTGGCTATGTGATACGATTTTGTATTGTTCATTATAGTTCATTTATTGTTCCTACCCTCTATAGGTTTTTCCTCT